>NC_092749.1:116146897-116746897 GCF_047496795.1 Chiloscyllium punctatum | reverse complement strand
CAATGCTGTTGGAGAGAGAGTTCCAGGGTTTTGACCCAGCAACAGATAAGGTACGGCAATACATTTCCATGTCAAGATGGTGGGTAACTTAAGAGGGGAACCTGCAGGTGGTAGTGATCATCTGTATCTGCTGCCCTTAACCTTCTAGATGGAAATGGTTGTAGGCTTGCTGTAAAAGGAACTTCAATGAATTTCAGCAGTGCATCTTGGAGATAATATATAAGAACATGAGAATCAGGAGCAAGAGTAGGCCATCTGGACCTTTCAGCCTGCTCCACCATTCAGTAAGATTATGGCTGATCTTTTCATGGGCTCAGCTCCACTTACCCGCTCTCTTAATTCCTTTACTTACCCATAATCTTAATTCCTTTACTGTTCAAAAAATTATCTATCTTAGCTTTAAAAACATTCAACGAGGAAGCTTCAACTACTTCACTGGGGCAGGAAATTCCATAGATTCACAACCCTCTGGGTGAACAAGCTCCTTCTCAATTCAATCCCAAATCTACTCCCCCTAATTTTCAGGCTATGCTCTCTTGTTCTAGTTTCACCTCCAGTGGAAACATTCTCACTGCTTTTATCTTATCTGTTCCATTTATAATTTTGTTTGTTTCTGTAAGATCCCCCCCTCATTCTTCTAAATTCTAATGAATATAATCCTAATTTACTCAGTCTCTCCTCATAAGCCAACTCTTCAGAATCAACCTAGTAAATCTCCTCTGCACTTGCTCTAGTACCAGTACATCTTTTCTCAAGTAAGGAGACCAAAACTGCATGCAGTACTCTAAGTGTGGCTTCACCAGCACCATATACAGTTACAACATTACCTCCCTGTCTTTAAACTCAATTCATTTGACAATGAAGAACAAAATTCTAATTGCTACCTAAATTACCTATTGCACTTGCAAAACAACCTTCTGCGATCCATGCACAAAGACACCTCCAACAGCAGCATGCTGCAATTTTTTTTTAACCATTCAAGTAATAGTCCTTTTTACTGTTATTCCGACCAAAATGGATGACTTTACATTCATAAACATTGTATTCCCTCTGCCAGACATTTGCCCACTCACTTAAACTATTTATATTCCTTGGCAAACTTTCAAATTCCTCTGCCCACTTTGCTCTACCACTCACCTTAGTGTCATCCACAAATGTTGACACACTAGACGTGGTCCCAATGCCAAATCAATCGCTGTAATGCTCTATGTTCTATATCTAGATAAACTGTGAATAATTACGGTCCCAATACTGATCCCTGAGGCACATTATTAGTCACTGATCGCCAAGCAGAAAAGCACTCTTTATTTCTTATTACCCAGTCTTCGATCCATGCTCATACATTGCCCATAACATTGTGCATCTTTATCCTCTGCAGCAGCCATTTGTGTGGTACCTTGTCAGGTGCCTTTTGGAAATCCAGATATATCACATCTCATGAGCCCCTGCTGTCCACCACACTCTTGGTCTTTGAAGAATTCCATAGATTACTTAGACATGACCTGTCTTTCATGAACCAATGCTGCAATTGCCCAATGTGAGAATTTTTATCTAGATGTCTAGCTATTTGTTCCTTGATAATAGATTCAAGCATTTTCCCCACCTCAGAAGTTAAGCTAACCAGCCTATACTTCCCTACCTTTTATCTACTTTCTTTTTTTAAACAGTGGCCTCATATTTGCAGTTTTTCAATCTGCTGGAATGCCCCAGTGTCCAATGAATTTTGAAAAATTATCACAAACACATTTGCTAATTCTGCCACCATCTCTTTTAGTACCATGGGATGCATCCACACAGGGCCAAGAGATTTGTCTATTTTAGCTCCTTTAGCTTGCCTAACATTACCTAACATCACGATAATGATCATTTGCACGTACTCATCTAGCTTAGATGAGAGAGAGAGTAGATGTGACGTCAATCAAGCTGGCTACTTTGTCCTGAATAGCTCAAGCTTCTTAAATGTTATTGAATTGCACACTTCTAGGCAAGTAGGAAGTATTCCGTCATACTCCTGACTTGTGCCTTGCAGTTGGAGGACAGGCTTTGGAGAGCTAGGTGGCGGGTTACCTGGTGCAGTATTCCTCTTCTGTGAACTGCTCTTGTACTCACTGTCTTTATATGGCAAGTCCAGTTGTGTTTCTGATTAATGACAACCCTAAAGATGTTAAAGGGGGGTGGGGGGATTCAGAGATGGTGACACTATTGAATGTCATGGGTGTTGGTTAGATTTTTTCTTATTAGTGATGCTCATTGCCTGGCATTTGTGAGGTGTGAATCTTACATACCATTTGTCTCAGCTGGTTATATTGATAGCTGATACAAAAGAATATGCTTGAGGTTGACAGAGATCAATCATTTCATCTCCAGGAAATCTTTGCAGGAGATCCACAGGGTAGTGTCCTAGACCCAACCAACTGCTTCATCAATGACATTCCCTTCAGCACTTGGTCTGAAATGAGGATGCTTGCTGAGCGATTGCAGGATGTTTAGCATAGCGGGCTGATGGAGAAAAAGAAGTCGCATGGGGCCCAGGTTGCATTAGCCAGATGGATAGAGAACTGGTTTTCTCTTGATGCCCAGAGAGTAGTAGTGGAAAGGTGTTTCTCAAAATGGAGACCTGTCACCAGTGGTGTTCCACAGGGATCTGTGCTGGGACCATTGTTGCTTGTGATATACATAAATGATTTGGAGGAAGGTATAGGTGGTCTGATTAGCAAGTTTCCAGATGACAAGAAGGTTGGTGGAGTAGCATACAGTGAAGGGACTGTTAGAGAATGCTGAACATAGATCAATTGGAGAGTTGGGCAGAGAAATGGCAGATGGAGTTCAATCCGGGCAAATGCAAGCTGATGCGTTTTGGAAGATCCATTTCAAAAGCGAACTATACAGTAAATGGAAAAGTCTTGGGGAAAGCTGGTGGACAGAGAGATCTGGGTGTTCAGGTCCATTGTTCCCTGAAGGTGGCAACACAGGTCAATAGAATACTCAAAAAGGCATAGGGCATGCTTTCCTTCATCGGAATGGCTATTGAGAAAAAGAGTTGGCAGGTCATGTTACAGCTGTATAGGACTTTGGTTCGGCCAAATTTGGAATACGGTGTACTTTTCTGGTCTCCACATTACTCAAAGGATATAGATTGATTGGAGAGGGTGCAGAGGAGGTTCACTAGGATGTTGCCTGGTATGGAGAGTGCTAGCTATGAAGAGAAATTGAGTAGATTAGGATTATTTTTATTAGAACGGAGGAGGTTGAGGGGGGTAGCTGATTAAGGTCTACAAAATCAAGAGGGGTATAGACAGAGTGGATAGCAAGAAGCTTTTTCCCAGAATAAGCTACTCAATTATTTGAGGTCACAAGCTCAAAGTGAGAGGGGAAAAGTTTAAAGGGAGATATGCGTAGAACATTCTTTACACAGAGGGTAGTGGGGGCATCGAACATGTTGCTAGCAGAGTTTGTAGAGGTGGGCATGATAGCACCATTTAAGATGTGTCTAGAGCAGCAGAGCAACAGAGCAGCACGGTGGCTCAGTGGTTAACACTCCTGCCTCACAGCACCAGGGTCCCAGGTTTGATTCCAGTCTTGGGCAACTGTGTGGAGTTTGCACATTCTCCCCGTGTCTGTGTGGGTTCCCTCCAGGTGCTCAGGTTTCCTCCCACAGTCCAAAGATGTGCAAGTCAGGTGGATTTGTCATTCGAAATTGCCCATAGTGTTAGGTGCGTTAATCATGGGAGATAGGTCTAGGTAGGTTACTCTTCGGAGGATCGTTGTGGACTGGTTGCATACTGTCGGGAATCTAATCTAAAAACAAGCATCTAACTATTTGTGGGCGGCACGGTGGCACAGTGGTTAGCACTGCTGCCTCACAGCGCCGGAGACCCGGGTTCATATCCCGCCTCAGGCGACTGACTGTGTGGAGTTTGCACGTTCTCCCCGTGTCTGCGTGGGTTTCCTCCGGGTGCTCCGGTTTCCTCCCACAGTCCAAAGATGTGCAGGTCAGGTGAATTGGCCATGCTAAATTGCCCGTAGTGTTAGGTAAGGGGTAGATGTAGATGTAGATGTAGGGGTATGGGTGGGTTACGCTTCGGCGGGGTGGTGTGGACTTGTTGGGCCGAAGGGCCTGTTTCCACACTGTATCTAATCTAATCTAATCTAGACAGATACATGAATGGGCAGGGAGCAAATGGATACAGACCCTTAGAAAATAGGCAACAGTTGGGCCCTGTGGCCCAACATTTCAACTCCCCCTCCCACTCTGCCAAGGACATGCAGGTCCTGAGCCTCCTCCGCAGCCGCTCCCTCACCACCCGACGCCTGGAGGAAGAACATCTCATTTTCCGCCTTGGAACACTTCAACCCCAGGGCATCAATGTGGACTTCACCAGTTTCATCATTCTCTTCTCTCCCCCACACCCCCGCCCACCACACCTTACCCCAGTTCCAACCTTCCAGCTAGCACCGTCCCCATGACCTGTCCTACCTGCCTATCTTCCTTTCCACCTATCCACTCCACCCTCCTCTCTGACCTATCACCTCCATTCACCTATTGTGCTCTATGCTACTTTCTCCCCCCCCCCCCCAACCCCCCATTTATCTCTCAACCCTGCAGGCTTCCTGCCTCTATTCCTGATGAAGGGCTTTTACCTGATACGTAGATTTTTCTGCTCCTTGGACGCTGCCTTTTCCAGCACCACTTTAATTCAGACTCGGGTTTCCAGCATCTGCAATCCTTGTTTTTACTTAACAGATTTTGATAGAGGATCTGGATCAGCGCAGGCTTGGAGGGTCAATGGGGTTGCTCCTGTGCTGTAACTTTCTTTGTTCTATCATTGGATCAAAATTCTGCAACTCAACTTCCTAATGGCATTATGGATCTACTTACAGTTCATAGATTGCAACAGTTCATAGATTGCAACGGTTCAAGACAGCAACTCACCACCACCTTCTCAAGGACAACTAGCAATAGACAATAAATGGGAGCCCAGCCAGTGATGCCCACATTCAATGAATGAACTGAAAAAAAGTTGTACCTCCTCAACTCCTGAAGCACCCTGTGTCCAAATGTGGAACACCTGTATCCAAGCCTCGGCTGACAATTGGTAAATAACATACATGCCACACAAGTACAACACATTGGCTGTTACAAACAGAATATAACCAAAATCGCCCAATATTAAAATATTAGAAATTACCATTGACCAGAAGCTAGAGCAGCTGCAACAGCAGTCCAGAAGCTGAGAAATGTGGGTAAATCCTTCTTGATTCTCCAGAGCTTGCTCACAGTCTAAAGTCTGCAGTCTAATGGAATACAATTCACCTGTGTGGATGAGTACAGCTCCAACAATACTCAAGAAGCTTGACACCATCCAGGACAAAGTAACCTGCTTGATTGGTACACCATAAACTCGTAAATCTGCAATCCCTTCGCAACTATGTTCCCTCAAGTTTCATAGCTGCAATACACCCTGTCTCCTTGACAGCACCTTCACAAACCCACGATTGCAGAGAAAAATACAAACTTGCAGTTCCACGAGCAAATGTGGCTGGGGGCTCAAGCTCAATTTTGAATTTGATGGATAGACAGCAGGAGGATTTCCTCCAGGTTACTGCTCATGGAGGAAATTTATCATTCCTCTAATCATTGAGGTCGAAAGTATTCAGCAAAATCAGCTGGGAAACCAAGAAGATTGTTGGCTATCTGCTGAAAGCCTGCACAAGGAGCTGAATAATTTAGTCATAAGGCCTGGAAAGCAAAATAGAAAACCACCCAAGCCAAAAAACCTCCTGGAAGGATTTTTTTTTTTAATCATCACTCTGAAATTACCTGGAACACAAGGGAGCATTGGAATGAATTCTAGAGGACTGTGACGTATCATTTGGGTCATCCCTAAAAGCAGAGAATCAAACTTCATGATTCTTTTAAAAAAATAAGTTATCTTTTGCATTGGAAGAAATTATCCAAAAGTGAAACTGCTTTCATAACAAAGATCATTGTAAATTTTAAGATAATAGTAGATCAGAAAAGTACAAGGGCATCATAAGATAATTCCACCTCTCTAATATCCTCAATAATACTTAATCTCAACATTTTTACACTGCCCACTTGTATAATTTAGCAGAATTGCCACAATTTCGAGCAAAACTAAAGTCCACAGAATTTCTCAATAATTTATAATTTTCATTACTTGGGAACATGCTATTTTTATCACAGGTATTTAAAACACATTTACATTGGTTATAGGTACTTTTCTAGATGAGAAGGACACAAATCAAAATATAGACAAAGACACTGGGCTTTGGAACATGGTCGAAATTGGAAAATTATTTTTACTCCCTGGGAACAGCAAACCGTTCGTACCCCATCCCCCCCCACCCCACACAGTTGTATCCTACTTTGTGACAGCTCTGACGTTATTCGGATGAAAATATAATACAAAGATTATGTTAGCAGCTGTTCAGTACAACTGACAAAAGAATGCGTTCTTAAATTAAAGATCCTGCTCAAGAGCTGAATTGTATTTTGACAGAAGGATTAAAACAAATTACCATCACAAGAGAACAAACCGCAGAGTCATGGGGGAAGACAGACAAACAAAACAATTGTTCCCCCATGTACACTTTTAGTGAAACAATTTTTTGAAAGCATACATCTATGATATTGGTTGAAATTGGCAAAATTATAAAATGGTCTGAATTCGGCAATTTAATGGTTTGAAGGTCTGATCTGATGAAAAGTCGTTGACTTGAAATATTGTCTTTCTTTCATGTGAATCTGCCACATTTGCTGTTCTTCAGTTTTTAATTTAGATTTTGAACAATCATAGTATTTGCTTTTACCCTACATATTTAAGAGGTGTTCTCACCTTTAACCTTTGGTTGTGACATATGCTGACTCCATCCCACGAAGCACTGATCATTAAGATCTTTCAAAATATTGTTGAGAGTTTTCCAGTCAGCAGAAAGTTGTGCCACCTTACTCTACAAGATTAGATAGAACATTTTCATTAACAGGGAAGTAATTGGTAGCCATTTTTCACCATCCTAACTTCACTTGCTCAGAATTCTGCCTAAATTAGAAGAGGTTTGCTGCTTTTTACAATGAACCTCAGCCAAATATACAAATTAAAGGTCTTTCCCAGCTATTCCCCAAGTTTCTATACTGATAAACCCAATGGCCTAATTTTCAATTTGTGGCACAAGCACTAAAAACAGCCTTTCTGAACTGCCATGTACATCAAATTCTAGCACGGCAAAACAATGGATATAAATGGATGTGAAAATAAAACCGAGCCACCTGGATTTTAGAGTTGGATGGTTATACCTCCAAACCACGTATAACCCATCAATTGCAATTTCGACTAAAATGAACTGACAAATGTCCTTTGGAACACAGAAGCATTAGCATATATCTATAACAAGCAAACAGCATGCTGGCCTCTATTGCAAGAGGTTTGAAATACAAAAAGTTTCCATAGTGTTTCCATGTCATTATCTAAGATGGCAGCAGAGCAGGCCTTTCCTACAGAAGTTCCTCCACTCTGCCTGTTCTTTTTCTTTCTACTTTTATTCCCTTTTTTCCTTCTTGTCTTCGCTTAGCACCAGAGGTGAGTTCTACAGCAGCAACAGGCATGGGCAGCAAGTCCCACAGCAGCGAGCACCGCAACAGCTTGGGGAAGCAGCCCCAGAGCAGCGCACAGGCAGCAAGTCCTGGGGTGGAGATCAGCAAGGAGGTGGTTATCTTGGAACTTACCTTGGAGCAGCTGAGTGCCAGTACAGAGTGGAGTGGAGGTTTGGAGTGGAGTGGAGGTTTGGAGTGGAGTGGGGATGGCTGTTGGACAGGGAATGGCGCAGGCCATGTGTAGAGACCCTGCGCTAAGCTGCTACAATGTAATGTTTATTTGAAGTTTCCTATCTTACTGCAATTGTCAACCCTTTAATGATGTTCTATGTTTAACTTATTTTTCAACTCTGTCAAGTAATACAACTATTTTTATTCCTCTGTTGTATCCAAGAATTGTACCGAGGTACTTGTTAGGGAACTGGAGCTGGATGAACTTCTGATCATTCGGGAGGCAGAGGGGGTTATTGAGAGGAGTTACAGGGAGGTAGTCACTCCTCAGATACAAGAAAAAGGCAGATGGGTGACAGTCAGGGGACGGAAAGGGAACCGGCAGGCAGTGCAGGGATCCCCTGTGGCCATTCCCCTCAACAATAAGTATACCGTTTTGGATACTGTTGGGGGGGGATGACTTAACAGGGGAAAGCAGTGAGGCATAGGGATCCAGTACAGAGTCTGTCCCTGCTGCTCAGAAGGGAAGGGGGAAGAGGAGCAGAGCAGTAGTCATTGGGGACTCCATAGTTTGGGGGACAGATAGGAGGTTCTGTGGGGACGAGAGACACTCACGGTTGGTGTGTTGCCTCCCAGGTGCCAGGGTTCGTGATGTCTCTGATCATGTTTTTGGGATCCTTAAGGGGGAGGGGGAGCAGCCCCAAGTCGTGGTCCACATAGGCACCAATGACATAGGTAGGAAGAGAGATGGGGATTTAAGGCAGAAATTCAGGGAGCTAGGATGGAAGCTTAGAGCTAGGACGAACAGAGTTGTCGTCTCTGGTTTGTTGCAGGTGCCACGTGCTAGTGAGGCGGGGAATAGGGAGAGAGAGGAGTTGAACAGGTGGCTACAGGGATGGTGCAGGAGGGAGGGTTTTGGATTCTTGGATAATTGGGGCTCTTGGATAATTGCAGGTGGGACCTCTACAAGCAGGATGGTCTTCATCTGAACCAGAGGGGTACCAATATCCTCGGTGGGGGGCGGGGGGGGGGGGAGTTCGCTAAGGCTCTTGGGGTGGGCTTAAACTAATCCAGCAGGGGGATGGCAACCAAAATTGTAGTTCAAGTATAGAGAAAGTTGAGAGTAGGAAGGTCCAAAATCAAGTTTCAGGGAAACAAAATGGCACCGGCAAGCAAGAAGTTGGTTTCAAGTGTGTCTACTTCAATGCCAGGAGCAACCGGAATAAGGTGGGCGAACTTGCAGCATGGATTGGTACCTGGGACTTCAATGTGGCCATTTTGGAGACATGGACAGAGCAGGGACAGGAATGGTTGTTGCAGGTTCCAAGATTTAGATGTTTCAGTAAGAACAGAGAAGATGGTAAAAGAGGGGAAGGTGTGGCATTGTTGGTCAAGGACAGCATTGCAGTTGCAGAAAGGATGTTAGGAGACTCATCAACTGAGGTAGTATGGGCTGAGGTTAGAAACAGGAAACAAGAGATCACACTGTTGGGAGTTTTCTATAGGCCTCCAAATAGTTCCAGAGATGCAGAGGAAAGGACAGCAAAATAATTCTCAATAGGAGTGAGAGAGGCAGGGTAGTTGTCATGGGAGGCTTCAACTTTCCAAATATTGACTGGGAATACTGTAGTACGAGTATATAGATGGGCCAGTTTTTGTCCAGTGTGTGCAGGAGGGCTTCCTGACACAGTATGTAGACAGGCCAACAAGGGGTGAAGCCACATTAGATTTGGCATGGTGTAACGAGCCCAGCCAGGTGTTAGACTTGGAAGTAGGTGAGCACTTTGATGATAGTGATCACAATTCAGTTATGTTTAGTGATAGAAAGGGATAGGTGTATACCACTGGGCAAGAGTTATAGCTGGGGGAAAGGCAATTACGATGCGATTAGGCAAGATTTAGAAAGCATAGGATGGGGAGGGAAACTGCAGGGGATGGGCACATTAGAAATGTGGAGCTTATTCAAGGAAAAGCTCCTGAGTGTCCTAGATAAGTATGTACCTGTCAGGCAAGGAGGAAGCTGTAGAGCGTGGGAGCCATGGTTTACGAAGGAAGTGGAATCACTGGTCAACAGGAAGAAGGAGGCTTATGTTAGGATGAGATGTGAAGGCTCAGTGAGGGCGCTTGAGGATTACAAGGTAGCCAGGAAAGGCCTAAAGAGAGAGCTCAGAAGAGCCAGGAGGAGGCATGAGAAGTTGTTGGCAAATAGGTTCAGGGTAAACCCTAAGGCTTTCTATAGGTATTTAAGGAATAAAAGAATGACGAGAGTAAGATTAGGGCCAATCAAGGATAGTAGTGGAAAGTTGTGTGTGGAGTCAGAGGAGATAGGGGAAGCACTAAATGAATATTTTTCGACAGTATTCACCTTGGAGGGAAGTGAGGGGGGAGGTGTGGGCGCAAGTTTTGTATTTCTTGCGGTTGCAGTGGAAGGTGCCAGGAGTGGAGGTTGGGTTGGTAGTGGGTGTGGACCTGATGAGGGAGTCGCGGAGGGAGTGGTCTTTCCGGAATGCTGATAGGGGAGGGGAGGGAAATATACCCTTGGTGGTGGGGTCTGTTTGGAGGTGGCAGAAATGACGAAGGATGATACAATGTATCTGGAGGTTGGTGGGGTGGTAGGTGAGGACCAGTGGGGTTCTGTCCTGGTGGCAACTGGAGGGGCGGGGTTCAAGGGCGGAGGAGCGGGAAGTGGAGGAGATGCGGTGGAGAGCATCGTCAACCACATCTGAGGGGAAATTGCAGTCTTTGAAGAAGGAGGCCATCTGGGTTGTTCGGTATTGGAATTGGTCCTCCTGGGGCAGATGCAGCAGAGGCAAAGGAATTGGGAATATGGGATGGCATTTTTACAGGGGGCAGGGTGGGAGGAGGTGTAATCTAGGTAGCTGTGGGAGTTGGTCGGTTTATCGTAAATGTCCGTGTTGAGTCGGTTGCCCGAGACAGAAACGGAGAGGTCTAGGAAGGGGAGGGAGGAGTCTGAGATGGTCCAGGTAAATTTGAGTTTGGGGTGTAAGGTGTTGGTAAAGTGGATGAACAGTTCAACCTCCTCGTGGGAGCACGAGGTAGCGCCGATACAGTCATCAATGTAGCGGAGGAAAAGGTGGCGGGTGGGGCCAGTGTAGCTGCGGAAGATGGACTGTTCCACATATCCAACGAAGAGGCAGGCATAGCAGGGGCCCACGCAGGTGCCCATGGCTATTCCTTTGGTTTGGAAGAAGTGGGAGGATTGGAAAGAGAAGTTGTTCAGAGTGTGGACCAGTTCAGTCAGTCAAAGGAGGGTGTCAGTGGAAGGGTACTGGTTGGGTCGGCGGGAGAGGAAGAAGCAGAGGGCTTTGAGGCCTACGTGATGGGGGGTGGAGGTGTGTAGGGACTGGATGTCCATGGTGAAGATAAGTCTTTAGGGGCCGGGGAAGCGAAAATCATGGAGGAGGTGGAGGGTGTGGGTGGTGTCCCAAATGTAGGTGGGGAGTTCTTGGACTCATTTACTTCATCTGCTGCACCCGATGTGGCCTCCTCTACATTGAGGAGACAGGCTGCCTACTTGTGGAACGTTTCAGAGAACACCGCTGGGACACCTGCACCAACCAACCCAACCGCCCCATGGCTGAACACTTTGACACCCCCTCCCACTCCGCCAAGGACATGCAGGTCCTTGGCCTCCTCCATCGCCGGGCCACGGCAACACAATGCCTGGAGGAAGAGTGCCTCATCTTCCGCCTAGGAACCCTCCAACCATAAGGGATGAATGCAGATTTCTCCAGTTTCCTCATTTCCCCTCCCTCCACCTTATCTCAGTCCCAACCCTCGGACTCAGCACCACCTTCTTGACCTGCAATCTCCTTCCCGACCTCTCCGCCCCCACCCCCTCTCTGGCCTGTCACCCTCACCTTAACCTCCTTCCACCTATCGCATTCCCAACACACTCCCCCACGTCCCTCCTGCCTACCTTTTATCTTAGCCTGCTTGGCACACCTTCCTCATTCCTGAAGAAGGGCTTATGCCTGAAACATCGATTCTCCTGCTCCTTGGATGCTGCCTGACCTGCTGCGCTTTTACAACAACACATTTTTCAGCCATGGAATGCTTTGCCTGCAATGGTAGTAGATTTGCCAACTTTAAGTGGACTTAAGTCGCCATTGGACAAACATATGGAATAGTGTAGATTAGATGGGCTTCAGATTGGTATGACTGGTTGGCACAAAATTGAGGGCCGAAGGGCCTGTACTGCGCTGTAATGTTCTATGAGAGATTTGGTCAGGAGATGGTATCAGTTATGCTGATACTTCTTAAGGCACCAGGTCTGGATGGAGCAAAGTAACTATCCAAGGATATAGAGGCAAGTGGGAGTTGGAACTAAAAGTGGCAATAGGCAGTTTCGGTTGAGATATTTCAGGGGATAATGGATTATCTGAAAACGAGAAATCTTCAGGGGACAGTGAGTAAATAGGGACAGTAAATGGGGCGGCATGGTGGTTCAGTGGTTAACATTGCTGCCTCACAGCACCAGGAGCCAGGTTCCATTCCAGCTTTGAGCGACTGTCTGTGTGAAGTTTGCACATTCTCCCCATGTCTGCATGGGTTTCCTCCGGGTGCTCCAGTTTCCTCCCACAGTCCAAAGATGTGCAGGTGAGGTGAATTGGCCATGCTAAATTGCCCATAGTATTCAGGGATGAGTAGGTTAGATGCATTAATCAGCGGTAATTATAGGATAATGGGGTAGGGGAATGGGTCTGGGTAGGTTACTCTTCGGAGGGTTGGTGTGGATTTGTTAAGCTGAAGGGCCTGTTTCCACACTGACGGGATTCTATGATAATGAACTGAATGTAGCACCTCTGTGCTACAACCATTGGTGATTCTTATATTTGAGATGAAGGTTCACCGGATTGGTCCCTACAGTGACAGGGTTGGTCCAAGAGCATGATCTCCAGTTCTCAAAAGAAAGATTTCCTCATTGCCAAGCAAATGTTCAGAAAGAAGCTTGACAGGGTAGAAATCAGTTATTTCCTCAGTTACAAAATCTAGAATATGGAGGCTCGGTTTCAGGCTAAGGGACCAATCACTTAGATGCATTTATCACCCAAGTTTGAAAGATTCACAAACTCCCAACCCCAAAGGATTTTTTTTGTATTTACACATAGGCATTGGTGACTGGCCAGCATTTATTGTCTGTCCCTTGTTGCCCTTGAGAAGATGGTGAGTTGCCTTCGTAAACTGCTGCAGTTCACGTGCTGTTGTTTGACACACAATGTTCCTGGAATGCCAGGATTATGACCCAACACTGAAGGAAGAGCGATATATTTCCAAATCAGGATGGTGAGTAGTTTGGAGGGGAACTTACAGGGGGTGGTATTCCCATGTATCGACTGTTCTTATCCTTCTTGGTGTAAGTAATCATGGCTTTGGAAGGCACCATCTAAGATGCCTTTGTGAATTTCTGGAGCCGCTACTGAGTATCAGTGGTAGATGCTTGTTGATGTGAATCCATAGAATCCCTGCAGTGTGGAACAAGCCCTTCAGCCCAATAAGTCCACACCAACTCTCTAAAGAGTAACACCCCCAGATCCATTCCCCTACCATAATATCCTATATTTACCCTTGACTGATACACCTAACCAACACATCCATGAACACTATGGGGAATTTAACATGGCCAATTCACCTAACCGGCACATCTCTGGATTGTGAGGGGAAATCCACACGACACAGAGAGCATGTGCAAACTCCACAGACAGTTGCCGAAGGCTGGAATCGAACTCTGGTACCGCGCGCTGTGAGGTAGCAGAGCTAACCACTGGGCCACCGTGAACAGCCAACACAGTGTGGTGTCAATCAAGTGGGCTGCTTCGTCCTAGCTGGCATCAAACTTTACGAGTGTATTTGCACCCATCCAGGCACATGGGGAGTATTCCATTACACTCCTGACTTGTGCCTTGGAGATCATGGACAGGCTTTGGGGAGTCAGGTGGCGAGTTACTCACCTTAATATTTCTAGCCTCTGACCTCCTCTTGTAACCACTGTATTTATATGATGAGTCCAGTTGAGTTTCTGGTCAATGGTAAGCCCGAAGGATGTTGATAGTGGGGAATTGAGTGATAATAACACCACTGAATGCTAAGAGAGTGTAGTCAGATTGTCTCTTGTTGGAAAGAGTCATTGCCTGGCATTTGTGTGGCAAGTCATTAAGATTGTGGACACTCCCTTGTTGAATGCATTAAATGCAGAGATAGACGATTTGTGATTTCTCAAGGAATCAGAAGAAATGGGAAGCAGATGGGAAAATGGAGTTGATGTCACGAGAGTAATGAATGCTACAACTACTTTATAGGAGGTCAGTAAGCTCAGTTGGTCAGTTTGCAATGCAGAGTGATGGCAACAGTGTGGGTTCAACTCCTACACTGACTGAGTTTACCATGAAAGATTCCTCTTCTCAACCTCTCCCATCGCCAGAGGTGAAATAACCATCAGGTTAAACCACCACTAGTCACGTGTCTCTCTCTCTCTCTCTCAGAAAGTAGTTCTACGTCTCTGTAGGTTTATGATGCCTTTACCACTTCTTGCATTTATGTGTAGAATTGGTCACCCAATAGAATAAACAATTTCCAATTCTGACCATGGCTCTTCCAGTTTACTGCCCAAAACATTAACAGATTCATACAGCATTTATAAGAAGCAGGTAACTAATATATTGAAAATGGACAGGACACTGTGCTGCAACCAACCACTCTAAGAAGTCAGACAATCACCATGTTTACTTGATGTATAAAAGGTGCCAATTTTGAAGAAAATAACAATAACCAGAGGGGCAAGGTGCCCAAACAAGATGTCACCATTGAAGGAGGGAGTCAACTAACCAGGATCAGAGGAAAGTCATGGAATGGTTAAAGACTGTAAAGCATTACTGTACAAGAGAGAAGAGATCAAGCATCATTTTGCACAATTATGCATTCAGACAATCATTCCAGCAACTGAGCAGACTGACAGAATGAAGATTGGCAAAACTTCAGTCATATTTGCACAAAAATCAAAGTAACTGGAATAATAACCTATCAATCTGTACACTGGCATCCTTTCCACACAGGACATTACTGCCTATTTCCCCTCCCACCACATCTATGTTTTCCCTCTACTTCCCTGTCACAATATTATTCCATTTCTCATTCTCTGCCTCTGCCTCCTTGCCCTATCTCTACACAGAATCGATAAATAGGCCCACAGGATTGTGGTCTGTCAATGACAATTTTCCATTTAGTCAAAGATTTAAAGAGAAACCACTTCCCCAAGAAGATATGATCAAAGCCTGGAAGGAAGTTGTATGGCAACACAACCACCTCCCCTGGAGAGTGTTCACCATCTCTTGCCTCCCAATTCTAATTCTATTTCCCTCTGCTATTGTCCACTGCAGTCTCGGTCTTCCCACTCCTGGGACCTAATTACTCACTTACACCATTGCCTGACCTGACCTGAATATTACAGCTTATGAGATATTCCTTGCATGTTTCCAGAGAAACTGAAGAAAATTTAACAGAGCTGGATTTATTAGCTACAAAGTGTTTCATTAATATTAAGAACATAACACTATATGAATATACTAAACATTGTGGAATCCCTTTTTGGAATCTAATGCTTTAACCTGCTTAATTGTAGAAAATCCAAACAATTGACTCAAAATCCGTTAAACAAGCTGGAACATGGAAGAAATTGCCCATTACTTATTTGGATACAAAGATTGCATGCTCCACTCATGGACAGTGGGATGTGGATTTTCCAGCTGAAAGTTATTGTGTACTATGTTTCCACTCACTGGCATCAGATTTTAACTATGGAACCCTTGAGAAAAGCATCACAAAGAACATTTTCCTGACTAGTAGTCAGATGATCAATGCAAGACAATATTAATAGAGGCTTTCAGAATGATAGTCTATGAGATTGATAGACCAACTACTATCATACAGGAAGACCATTAGTTGAGTATTAGGAATCTTACTCTTAAAAAAGGCCTGTTTTAAGATTTAAGAGCCCTGAATTAATCAGGCCTGTTAACTGTAAGTTTATTTCAACCAGAAATAAAAAATTCAAATTTCAAAGCACACTTTGTACTGTTAAGACACAGGGACAAACAGCCGAACCAAATCTACTTCTAATTTCGCAACACGTAAAACTAAAACTCTGAAAAGCAGCACGATGATAATGACCACACAAACTGATGTAAATTTGGGGATGAACACTGATCAGGACAGTGGGGTAACTCCTTGCCTTTCTTCAAAAAAGTGCCATGGAATATTTTGCCTCAGTTTAATATTTCCTTTTAAACTTGACACATCCAACAGTACAGCATTCTCTGACTACTACACTAGAACATCAGTCTATATTTTTGAGGTCGCACCCAAGACAATGATTTGAATTTACAGCTGTCTGACCCAAAAATGAGAAGGCTCCGAATAGAGCCACAGCTCACATTAATTCAAGGCAATGTTCCTGTGTGTGGTCTAAGGATGCTGCATTGAATCCAGTTAAAAATCACATAACACCAGGTTAGAGTCCAACAGGTTTTATTTGAAGCACTTGCTTTTGGAGCGCTGCTCCTTCATCAGGTGGTTGTGGAGAATAAGATTAGATTAGATTAGATTACTTACAGTGTGGAAACAGGCCCTTCGGCCCAACAAGTCCACACTGCCCCGCCGAAGCGCAACCCACCCATACCCCTACATCTACCCCTTACCTAACACTACAGGAAATTTAGCATGGCCAATTCACCTGACCTGCACATCTTTGGACTGAGGGAGGAAACCGGAGCACCCGGAGGAAACCCACGCAGACACGGGAAGAACGTGCAAACTCCACACAGTCAGTCGCCTGAGGCAGGAATTGAACCCGGGTCTCTGGCGCTGTGAGGCAGCAGTGCTAACCACTGTGCCACCGTGCCGCCCTTCTATAAATTCTGCTATATCTTGCTATAAATTATGTGTCTTACAATCTTATTCTTCACAACCACCTGATGAAGGAGCAGCTCTCCGAAAGCCAGTGCCTCCAATTAAACCTGTTGGACTCTAACCTGGTGTTGAGTGATTTTTAACTTTGTACACCCCCATCCAACAGGGGTGTCTTCAAAGCATTGAATCCAGACCACAGTCCATCTTAAAGTATGGGGCATCTTGCAACAAATTGTGTGCCAGTCAGAAATACCACTATTTACCTTTTCTTCAGGGAGCAAATGACTTTTCCTGTCCAACTCCAAAGCTTTAGCGAGAGTAGCCTCAATGTCAGTTTGGTGGCTCATCACAGCAGCTTCTAATAACTGAAACATTGAGTCAACATTTAACACAATATTCCTAACAGGCAGAAAACAAACTCTTTCGCAAAATAAACACTGTTTTTTCTTAAAAAACAAATCTCTACTTGAAATGACTTGGGCATTTTGTTTTATATTTCTATCCTTTGGGAATACCTATACTACAGGGACTGTAACATGGCTATATCCACATGCATACTTGAATCAAGGGCAGTGCAGTGCAAATGAGACTGCTTTTTAATTTTCCATCTCACCAATAGTTGTGTGTCCATTTCAGAGCACCCACAACGCAGGGAGGTGATGGCCTAGCGGTATTGTCACTGAATTGTTAATCTCGGGACCCAGTTATCTTTCTGGGGACCCAGATTCAAATCCTGACATGGCAATGGTGGAATTAGAACGCAATAAAAATCTGGAATTAAGCATGCAATTGTCATTTATTGGAAAAACCCATCTGGCTCACTAATGGCCTTCAGGGAAGGAAACCGCCATCCTTACCTTGTCTAGTCTACATGTGACTCCAGATCACAGCAATATGGTGGACTCTTAACAGCCCTCTGTGTTATTTGGAATGGGCAATAAATACTGGCCTGGCCAGTGATGCCCACATGCTATGAATGAATTAAAAGAAAATTCACAATGCTCCCTCATCAAGACTGCAGCAGCAGATCCATATCCCAGCTCTGACGCAACAGCTATCCCTTTTCCAATTCACAAGTTATCAGTGCACAATTTAACATGAATAGTTCCCAGAGTTCAATCTCTCTCAGCAAGTCTACACCAAATTTTCTGCATAGCAAAAACACTAACAGTAGCATCATGCATGTATCTGTGCCAACATGACGATGCACTAGATACTCCAAATATTTTCACGAAGGCAATGAAAAATACTGAACTACATTGCAAACATACAAGTTTTATATCTCAGTTTGTTCTCCTTATGGCAAGAGAATTCTATCAAAGAATTGAACTGGTAAGGGGAATTTAACCAGATGATGCAGTGTTCGGTGTGGATTCAGTTCTCTTCCCATCTCTGCCCAATGCTTTTTGGCATGAGAAGTCCTATGGACAGACATTCCCACTCAATACAATAAATGCCCACTTCAGGGCCTCATCCCACCACCACTGGTTGTCATCAAGCATTGGACGAGGCAGTAGCCACACAGGAAGTTTCAAAAGCAAAGTATCTTGTTAGAAACAAGAAAAGGAGGGGTCACCCTGTTGGGAGTTTTCTATAGGCCTCCGAGTAGTTCCAGAGATGATTCTCGATAGGAGTGAGAAAGACAGGGTAGTTGTCATGGGGGTCTTCAACTTTCCAAATATTGACTGGGAACACTATAGCTGAAAATGTGTTGCTGGAAAAGCGCAGCAGGTCAGGCAGCATCCAAGGTGCAGGAGAATCGACATTTCAGGCATGAGCCTTGAAGAAGGCCGCGCTTTTCCAGCAACACATTTTCAGTTCTTATCTCCAGCATCTGCAGTCCTCACGTTCTCCTGGGAACACTATAGTACAAATCCTATAGATGGGTCAGTTTTTGTCCAGTGTGTGCAGGAAGGCTTCCTGACACAGTATGTAGACAGGCCAACAAGGGGTGAAGCCACATTAGATTTGGTACTGGGTAACGAGCCCGGCCAGGTGTTAGACTTGGAAGTAGGTGAGCACTTTGATGATAGCGATCACAATCCTGTTATGTTTACTTTAGTGATAGAAAGGGATAGGTGTATACTACTGGGCAAGAGTTATAGCTGGGGTAAAGGCAATTACGATGCGATTAGGCAAGATTTAGGAAGCCTAGGATGGGGAGGGAAACTACAGGGGATGGGCACATTAGAAATGTGGAGCTTATTCAAGGAAAAGCTCCTGAGTGTCCTAGATAAGTATGTACCTGTCAGACAGGGAGGAAGCTGTAGAGCGTGGGAGCCATGGTTTATGAAGGAAGTGGACTCTCTGGTCAAGAGGAAGAAGAAGGCTTATGTTAGGATGAGATGTGAAGGCTCAGTGAGAGCGCTTGAGGATTACAAGGTAGCCAGGAAAGGCCTAAAGAGAGAGCTCAGAAGAGCCAGGAAGAGACATGAGAAGTTGTTGGCAAATAGGTTCAGGGTAAACCCTAAGGCATTCTATAGGTATTTAAGGAATAAAAGAATGACGAGAGTAAGATTAGGGCCAATCAAGGATAGTAGTAGGAAGTTGTGTGTGGAGTCAGAGGAGATAGGGGAAGCACTAAATGAATATTTTTCGACAGTATTCACTCTAGAAAACGACAATGTCGTCGAGGAGAATAGTGAGATACAGGCTACTAGACTAGGTGGGATTGAGGTTCACAAGGAAGTGGTATCAGAAATCCTGCAGAGTGTGAAAATAGATAAAGGCCCCTAGGCCGGATGGAATTTATCCTAGGACCCTCAGGGAAGCCGGGGGGAGATTGCAGAGTCTTTGACATTGATCTTTAAATCGTCATTGTCTACAGGAATAGTGCCATTAGATTGGAGGAAAGCAAATGTGGTTCCCCTGTTCAAGAAGGGGAGTAGAGACAAGCCTGGTAATTAAAGACCAGTGAGCCTTACTTCGGTTGTTGGTAAAGTGTTGGAAAAGGTTATAAGAGATAGGAATTGTAATCATCTAGAAAATAATAAGTTGATTAGGGATAGTCAGCAAAGTTTTGTGAAGGGTAGGTCGTGTCTCATAAACCTCATTGAGTTCTTTGAGAAGGTGACCAAACAGGTAGATGAGAGTAAACCGGTTGATGTGGTGTATATGGATTTCAGCATATGTATATGTTCGATAAGGTTCCCCACAGTAGGCTATTGTACAAATGCGGAGGAATGGGATTGTGGGAGACATAGCAGTTTGGATCAGTAATTGGCTTGCTGAAAGAAGACAGAGAGTGGTGGTTGATGGGAAATGTTCATGCTGGAGTCCAGTTACTAGTGATGTACCACAAGGGTCGGTGTTGGGTCCACTGCTGTTCCTCATTTTTATAAACTACCAGGATGAGGGCGTAGAAGGGTGGGTTAGTAAATTTGCAGACGACACTAAGGTCGATAGAGTTGTGGATAGTGATGAAGGATGTTGTAGGTTACAGAGAGACATAGACAAGCTGCAGAGCTGGGCTGAGAGGTGGCAAATGGAGTTTAATGCAGACAAGTGTGAGGTGGTTCACTTTGGTCAGAGTAACCGGAATGCAAAGTACTGGGCTAATGGTAAGATTCTTGGTAGTGTAGATGAGCAGAGAGATCTCGGTGTCCAGGTTCACAGATCCTTGAAAGTTGCCACCCAGGTTGACAGAGTTGTTAAGAAGGCATACAGTGTTTTAGCTTTTATTAATAGAGGGACCGAGTTCCGGAACCATGAGGTTATGCTGCAGCTGTACAAAACTCTGGTGCGGCCGCACTTGGAGTATTGTGTACAGTTCTGGTCACCACATTGTGAGAAGGATGTGGAAGCTTTGGAAAGGGTGCAGAGGAGATTTACTAGGATGGTGCCTGTATGGAGGGGAGGTCTTACGAGGAAAGGCTGAGGGACTTGAGGCTGTTTTCGTTGGAGAGAAAAAGGTTGAGAGGAGACTTAATAGCGACATATAAGATAATCAATGCATTAGATAGGGTTGGGTCAGTGTGTCTGACATTGAGAACAGGTCCTCCTGACAGCCACCCTACTAACCTTTCATCTGACCCCTCCCCTTTACCTACATCCCATCTTCACTTTCCAAAGGCATTTGGAGCTCACTGATCCTGGACTTTTGGTCACAGCATTGCTTCACTGCTCTAACTGGCCATCAGCTCTTTGCGGTGCCAAACTGAGTCCTTGATGTTGGGGAAAATCTAGTCAGAGACTACAGAATTCAGAGGACCTTTCTAAAGGAGGTGATATAGGGTCCTCAACAGCTCTTCAGCAAGCAATCAAGAGCCCAGTCATAAAGATAAAATTCTGCCCTATATCTGTTTTTCAGTGGAACTTACCTGAAGTTGTGTACCTCCTGGTGAAGATGGTCCTCTGTGCTGGAGCTTCAGTCTTGTAACTACTGCCCAGTTGGACAACTTCTCCAGGTTTTCTTTGAAGTCAGCATAGTCCTGGAGGTGAATCTCAATTTCTTTCACTTTAACAGACAGTTCTTTGTACATCTAAATAAGAAAACAAGACATTGCATCAGAAAGAAAATTTTTCTGTGTCCAAAATAAGTCATATCTGACTTGAAACATTAACTTTCTCTTTCTCTCCACAGATGCTGCCAGACCTGTTAAGTTTCTCTACCACTTTCTGCTTTTAAAATTTGAGAGTCTGTAATCATCAGACAAAACATGAGCTACATACAAGGCGTATGGAATAACAGTAAAACTAAAGTAAATTTCCTTCTGAATTTTCTAGAATTAAATATGTCTTACTGCAATCAGGAGGAAACAAGGACTGCAGATGCTGAAGATCAGAGTCAAAAAGCGTGGCACTGGAAAAGCACAGCAGGTCAGGGCAGCATCCAAGGAGCAGGAGAGTTGACATTTCAGGCATAAATCCTTCGTCAGGAATGGTCGGGGGCGAGGAAGAAAGAGAGAGAGAGAGAAGGGGGCTGAGGAATAAATTTATCTCTCAGCCCCCTTGCCACCCCCACCACCTACATTCCTGATGAAGGGCTTATGCCAGAAATATCGACTCTCCTGCTCCTCAGATGCTGCCGAACCTGCTGTGCTTTTCCAGCACCACACTTTTTAACTTTTACTGTGATCATACAGTCAGTAACAGATTTCTCAACCCATCCTTGTAGTAACATTTGCTATCTCAAAATTGTCAGTCAGTCCAATTTTTAACACAACATTTATAGTGCAGCATTTTCAAGCAATTTCATTATTTACAGATGCTCAATCTTTCTTTCTTTCACTTTAAAAAGCACAGTATAGAGTATAACACAAATCTACTGCATGTATATTTTTAAGTGATTTTAAAATTGAGAAAAGCTCAGAACAAAAAAAAGAGTAGGTTTTAATTTCAATTCTTTTTCATACATATTAAATTAAATAACTGAATGGTTCCAAATATCGGCACAGCCCTTTTACTTGTTCACAGGTTAAACTAAAATGAACACTGGAAATTGTTGGGCGCAAATGATGCTGGAAACTGGAGCTTCAGGCTCAACAAAACTTCAAGGAATACACTTGCTGTGCCTTTCAGCAGAGATACTTTCAGCACAAGAAAGTGAATGTTAATCCCTTATTGCAACTCATCATGAATTATGATGTCATTTTTAAAAAAAACTTACCTTATTCCAGTTTGAATTGATAATTCTATGCTTTGCAGAAAGTTTGTCTCTCTCTTGTAGACTTAGGTTTTTGTCTGAAAGTATATCCTGTGTAATGCTGTTCATCATGGTTAAATTGTCACTGCGCAACTTGAGGTCTGTTGCTGCAACCTGTGAATAATAGTCACAGTACATAATGCAACAGTCAACAAAGAGACCCTTACCAAAGCTGCAATGCTACACAGCAGTCTTTTTTGGCCAATCTGAAAATCAAGATTTAGATTAGAAATATAAAATCAACCTCAATAAAGTGTCCTGAAAACATCATACTAGACTCAAAATGTTAGTTCTTTTTATCTCTCCACAACTGCTGCCAGGCCTGAATACCTCTAGGATTCCCTATGTTTGTTTCAGATTTTCCGTGTCCACAATATTTTGCTCTTAAATAAAATATTGTTGAGTCAAAATCCTGGAACTCCATCCCTAACAGCATTGTAGATGAACCTAGACCAAAGGGACAGTATGGTATAAGAAGACAGCTCATCACCACCTTCTCAAGAGCAATTAGGGATGATCAATAAATGCTGACCCAGCCAGCGTCTCCCACATTCCACACAAGAGGTGAAGAAATGGAGCACAGCAAGGAATATCTAAAAAGAACTTCAAGATAGAGAACTGACAGTGTGGTGCTGGAAAAGCACAGCAGGTCAGGCAGCATCCAAGAAGCAGGAGAATCGACATTTCTTGCATAAGCCCTTCATTCGGAATGATGAAGAGCTTATGCTTCAAACACTGACTTTCTTGCTCTTCAGATGCTGCCTGGCCAGTTTTGCTTTTCCAGACAACACTCTCAACTCTGATCTCCAGCATCTGCAGTCCTCACATTCTCCTTCAAGATAGAGAATATCATGAAACAGGAAAAGACTATTTGTGACTCATGCCAGGCGAATCCCTCAAAATAGTTTGGGATGGGGGCGGGGTGGGGGTGGGGGGACAGGTGGTGAAGTGAGAAGAAAATTAGACTGGAAAGGAAAGAACACGAAAATCGAAGAGTCACCATAAAGGGGAACCCAAAAATGTTCTACTGGAATACAAATAGAAAGTGGTTAGTCAGAGATGTAGTGGGGCCTACTGGGACAAAGAAAGAATCATGTGCTTAGGCTAGTACACTTTGGCTGTTCGTTCTATCAATGTTTTAAATAAGAAGAGGACGGCACTTTTAGAAATATTGATAGAAAGAGAGACCCCTGATGGAGTAAAGATTCACAGTACAAACTGCCTATGTTTAGACTGGTTGTCTCTTGATCTGAATAGCCTGCTAGACAAAGTGCTTGCAAAGCTTTAATTTGGGGTAGATTAGAGAGTTGCAAATGTGACACCTTTGTTCAAGAAAGAGTGAGATCCTGAAAGTTCAATACTAGGAATAGACAGCATAAATGAATTAAAAGCAGTGTTTTATTCTGAGGATTCATATCAAACTCGAAAATATTAAGAAGCTGCCAGAGTCATAGATGTCTACAGCACAGAAAAAGGTCCTTCAGCCCATTGAGTCTGCAACAATCATATACATCCATCTAACTATATTAATCTAATTTTCCAGAACTTGACCCATAGCCTCATGAACTTTGGCATTGTAAGTATACATAGAACATAGAACAGCACAGCACAGTACAGGCACTTTTGGTCCTTTATGTTGTGCCAACCTTTTATCCCAGTCTAGGATCAAACTGACCGACATAACTTACATTTTATTATCATCCATGTACCTATACAAGAGTCACTTTCATGTCCTTATTGTATCTGACTCTACTACCACTGCTGCCAGTGCATTCCATGCACCCACCACTCGCTGTGTAAAGAACCGACCTCTGTCATCTCCCCGAAACCTTCCTTCACTAATCTTAAAATTATGCCCCCTCATGATAGCCATTTCCATTCTGGGAAGAAGTCTCTGGTTATCCACTCTATCTCTGCCTCTCGTCATCTTGTCCACCTCTATCAGGCAACCTCTCATCTTTATTCGCTCCAAGGAGAAAAGCTCTCACTCTCTCAACCTTTCTTCATAAGACATGCCCTCCAGTCCAGGCCGTATCCTGGTAAATCTCCTCTGCACTCTCTGTAAGCATACCACATCCTTCCTATAAATGAGTGACCAGAACTGACACAATATTCTAACAGTGGTTTAACCAAGGCTTTATAGAACTGCAGCATAACCTCGCAGCTCTTAAACTCAATCCCCCTGCTAATAAAAGCCAACACCATACGCCTTCTTAACAACCCTATCAACTTGAGTGGCAACTTTGAGGGATCTATGGACATGGACCCCAAAATCCCTCTGTTCCTCCACAGTGTCAAGAATCTTGCTTTTAATCCTGTAATCTGCATTCAAATTTGACCTTCCAAAATGAATCATTTCATACTTTTCCTGGTTGAACTCCATCTGTCACTTCTCAGACCAGCTCTGCATCCTGTCAATGTCCCATCACAACCTACAACAGTTCTCCACACTATCCACAACTCCACCAACCTTCGTGTCATCGGCAAACTTACTAACCCACCCTTCCACTTCCTCATCCAAGTCTTTTGTAAGAATCATAAAGAGCAGAGATCCCAGAACAGATCCATGCAGAACACCACTTGTCACCGAGCTCCATGCTGGATACTTTCCATCAACAATCACCCTCTGTCTTCTATGGGACTGCCAATTCTGTAGGCAGACAACCAAATTTCCCTACATCCCATGCTTTCTTACTATCTGAATGAGTCTAACATGGGGAAACTTATCAAACACCTTGCTACAATCCATGCACACCACATCCATTGCTCTACCTTCATCAATGTGTTTTGTTAAATCCTCAAAGAATTCAATAAGGATGGTGAGGCATGACCTGCCCCTCACAAATCCATGCTGACTATCTCTAATCAAGCTACAGTTTTCCAAGCAATCATAAATCCTGTCTCTCAAAATCCTCTCCAATAATTTGCCCACCACTGATGCAAGACTGATGTAACATTTAGAAGTGTACTTCTAAATATTTCTACCTCTGCACCCTGACAGAGCACTAATGATACAAACTTGATAGACTTACATTTTAGTGTCCACAGTCAGATTACTGTTATTCCACATTCTCTTCCTCAGCTTAGAGGACTGCAGCTTTGCAAAGTGGATATTGATTGATTCATGATGGTTGCGGAGCAGACATGCGTGAAGCTGCTTACAACCTCTTGCACCACACTGTCAGTGGTGACAGAAGGTGGTATGGAAAAACCTGTGCACATTTGTCTCAAATCTCAGGTGACAAAGGCTAAACAGCTTGCTGTGAGTTCCATTAGGCAAGTAGACACCCTCTATAACAAACAGACTAGAACAAACTGCCCTACCAACCATCAAACCAAAAACCTGGATCCGCTACGTAGATGACTCCTTTGTCATCACAAAACGAAACAAGATAGAAGAGACATTTAACATAATCAACACCACCCTCACAGGCATAAAGTTCACCAAGGAGGAAGAAACCGACAACAAATACGCATTCCTGGACGTCACAGCCGAAAGAACGGACAACGGAGAACTACAAACCTGCATATACAGAAAACTGACAAACACTGACCAAATACTTAACTACACCAGCAACCATCCCAACACACACAAATGAAGCTGTATCAGAACACTATTCCAATGAGCCACCTCACACTGCAGCACAGACGAACTTCGGAAAACAGAGGAGAACCATCTTTACAACTTATTCAAGAAGAACGGATACTCAAAAAATGCAGTCCACAGATTCCTCAAGAACAAACCACGACAGCCAGAAACCCTAACCACCTTATCATACATCAAAGAAGTCTCAGAAATGACAGCCAGACTATGAAGACCCCTTGGAATCCTAGTAGCACACAAACCGACCAACACTCTCAAACAAAAACTAACAAACTTAAAAGACCCAGTACAACCCATGGACAAAACCAACGTCATCTACAAATTTCCATGCAAGGACTGCCACAAACACTACGTAGGACAAACAGGAAGAAAGTTAGCCACCAGGATTCATGAACACCAGCTAGCCACAAAAAGACACCACCCTGTCTCCCTCGTAGCCCTACACACGGAGGAAAAAAAACACCATTTTGACTGGGACAACATATCTATCCTGGGACAGGCTAAGCAAAGACATGCCAGAGAATTCCTAGAGGCCTGTCACTCCAACCACAACACCATAAACAAACACATTGACCTAGATACCATCTACCAACCCCTCAAAAAACAAACAGGAAATGACATCACCACAAACCCCAGGAACCTCATCCAGGACAAACATATAAATAGAAAGGAGGAGACAGCAGCTTCGCTTCACTTGGAGGTCGCCACTGATGATGTTACCTAGCCAGGTAATGAAACGTCTGGATATCAAGCCTACAGCTCAGCGAGCAAACCTACCCCCTAACCCTCTATATGCTGCTTTCTGATGAAAAGGGATAAAACGTCCCCCTTCTTTTTAGCCACCAATTTGCATCAGTCAGAACAAATATGTTCCTTTTACTTTTTGCATGCAGCCATCACACATCAAATAAGATGCAGTTAGACTATAAAACCATAAGAGGTAGGAGCAAAAGTAGGCAATTCAGGCAATCCTTGCCACTCAATAAGATCATAGCTTACCTGACAATTCTCAGCTCTAGTTTCCTGCCTTTCCCCTTAACTCTGAATTCTCTTAACTCAGTAAATATCTGTGTATCTCAGTCTTGGAAATACTTAATTATCCAATCTCCAGAAACCAATGCAGTAAAGAATTCCAGCTTTGGCAAAGGGTCAGTTAGACTCGAAACATCAGCTCTTTTCTCTCCTTACAGATGCTGCCAGACCTGCTGAGATTTTCCAGCAATTTCCCTTTTGGTTTTTAAAGAATTCCACTGATTCGCTGCCCTCATCTGTCTTACATGGGATCAGCTGTGCACCAGTTGATTGTTGAGTGCCATTTTCCATCTTCACTTAAACCTTATGGTACAACACTCACTGTTTTCTCAATATTTCCCAATGACATTTGATTTGGTGGCTCACCTCATTTGCAAGAATTAGGCATAGCAGTGCCTCCTCACTGTTGGACCAGACACATATTGTTGCAGGCAAGTCCCCTGAACACAACTGACAAACATTCATCTCTCACTGTCCCCACACTACCACTGTCCCAGTCCATTTTTGGAAAATATTTGTTGTGACTGATGCAAATTGATGGCTAAAAAGAAGGGAGGCAATTTATAAGTCCATAGGTAAATATCTCCATTATACCACACTATATTGTTGGCACCCGTAAATTTTCTTCCAGGTTTGGTAATCTATATCCTTCCAACTAATGGCTGGTCTATACATTACAGCAAGCAATGTAACTGCAAAATTTTTGTTTGTTGGCTATCACCAAATTGTTTGATCCTTGAACCCTCTGCGATACTCTCCTTAACAAAAAAAAAACACCATGCCTTCTCCTTTTCTCCTTTCCTTTTTTGAGCACCTTGTAATTAACACTCAGTGGATTATCAACACATCATAATCCACATGGCACTCTGGGTTTGTAATTCTTCAATTTTACGTGCATTCACATACATGCAACATAACTCTCATTTGGCTTCATTATTTTGTGTGTTATTCGGACTCCAACAACTTGCTATTCTCTATTCCTGTGTTACCTGTCTCTCCAAGTATTTTGTACACTCCGATATTACACTCTAATATTCTTCCCCAATTCTCACATATTACTGAATACAAAACGTACATCTTAAACCTCTAAAAATGCACGTAGATTGAATAGCTCTGTAAAATTGATAAGGAAACATCAGATCAAGTTTCCCTTTGTACACTCCCCGTGATCTGCCTTGACGGGCAATAACAGAAAACAACCTGCAATTTTCAGACAGACTACTTTTAGCTGTTCATCATTACGCAATCTCAAAGACAAAGTCTCTTTTTTGAAAAACTGTTAAAATATAAAATATAAAGTAGGTTAATCACAGATTGAAATACCTTCAATTCCTCCAGATCATGTGCAGTCGGCGGTGAATGCACAGCCCTTAAAGAGTTCTGTACCGTATCCAACCACAAACCAAATTCATCCATCTGATTCTTTAAATCAGAGCATTGTTGGCTATCTCCACCCAACCTAAGAGATAAAAAAAAACGTAATACTTAACAACTACAGAACCAAGGAGGTCTGCATTTAAAACAGCATATAAATCAAAGGATGCTAATTCTGGTTACTCATGTCAGCACTGCAACCCGGACCTTCAAATATTCAACTCAACTGCCTTCTCTTCTTACGAAAACAACACTGCTGTTTGAATGGTAGGTCAACATAATATATTCTCTATCAAAATGAAAATTAAGTTTTATACACAATTTTTCACAATTTAAAAGTTCTAATCTACACTATAAAACAGAGAACTCCAATCACTCACAGAGATGGTTAAATATAAAAGGTTTCTAGTAAAGATGCACTCTAATTAATAGTCATACACTCCTCTGCAAAGCAAAGTTTTCCACCATGATTTCTTTCACGTTGCTCCAAACACTTGTTGGTTTAAAAAAATGGTCATTTACCTACGATGCCGATCTTTGATCTCTGAAGAAATGGCTGCCCAGCGTTTATTTAATCCATTGAGCTTCTCCTGTAGGAGACATCCATCTGCTGTTGAAAGATCCTGTATGATATCTCTGCCAGAGGCATTTAAAGTAATATATACTGGCTGGTGACTGCTGAGACTTTCTTCCAGCTCCTTGCAGGGAAATAACAACATTATTCCAGAAAGGATTCAGATCATGGACAATCTCCTACTCCATCCAACAGAATTGGTCAACAAGTCATTCAATAATACAAGCTCTAAAACCAAAATGAGGTGCCAACCCAATAAAGTTTAAACACAGGACGATATACATAATATAAACCATATGGACAAAGAGAGGACTGCAGATGCTGGAGATCAGAGTCGAGAGTGTGGTGCTGGAAAAGCACAGCCCATCAGGCAGCATCCGAGGAGCAGGAGAATCTATGTTTCCAGCAGGAAATGAGGCTTGTGGGTCAGAGCTGAGAGATAAATGGAAGGAGAGTGGGGTTATGAGGAGGTAGCTGGAAAAGCGATAGTTGCTGAAGGTGAGGGAGAAGGTGATAGGTCAGAGGGGGCAGTGATGGATGGGTCCAGAGGGCAGTGCTGAGTAGGAGGCTTGGGACTGGGATAATGTGGGGGGAGGGGAAATGAGGATGCTGTTGAAACCCACTTTTATCCCGCATGGTTGCATGTCCCAAGGTGGAATATGAAGCATTCCTCCTCCAGGCATTGGGTGGTAATGGTTTGGTGGTGGATGCGGCCCAGAACCTGCATGTCCTTGACAGAGTGGGAGAGGGAGTTGAAGTGTACAGCCACGGGGCGATGGGGTTGATGGGTATGGGTGTCCCAGAGATATTCTCTGAAACAATTCGCAAGGTGTCCTGGCTCCCCAATGGAGAGGAGACCACATCGGGTACAACAAATGCAGTAGATGACATTGGGAGAGGTACAGATAAATTTCTGACAGATGTGGAAGGATCCCTGGGGGCCATGGATGAAGGTGAGATGAGTGGTATGGGCACAGCTTTTCCACTTCCTGCAGTGGCAGGGAAAGATGTCAAGAGTGGGTTGTGGGCTAGTGGGGGATGTGGACCTGACGAGCGAGTCACGGAGGGAATGGTCTTTTTGGAACACTGATAGGTGTGGGGAGGGAAATATATATCTGGTGGTGGGGTCCGTTTGGAGGTGGTGGAAGTAGCGGGGATGATGCGTTGCATGCGGAGGTCGGTGGGGTGGAAGGTGAGGACCAGGGGGGTTCTGTCCTTGTTGCATTGAGAGGGGTTGGGTTCAAGAGCAGTAGTGTGTGAAGTAGAGGAGATACACTGGAGGGCATTGTCAACCACGTGAGAAGGGAAGTTGCGATCGTGGAAGGAAGAGGCCACCTGGGACTTTCTGAGTTGGAATTGGTCATCCTGGGAGCAGATGTGGCAGAGGCGGAGGAATTGGGAATAAGAGATAGCATTTTTACATGAGGTAGGGTAGGAGGGAGATGTGGTTTAGGTAGTTGTGGAATCAGTGGGCTCATATGTCATAGGAGATCCCACAACCAACAGACCAGATCAAAACTGTGATCCTGCCACAGCTAGTCAAGAAAAGTGGTGGACAATGGAATAATTAACAAGGGGAGAAAGCTTCACAAATTTCCCAATGCTATGTTATGGAAGCCCAGCACATAATAGGGCACATGGCAAGGCAGAAGCATTTGTAATCATCCAAGTGTATTCAGGTACCAGTTTTTAGCTATTTAGTTTACTCCACGAGACATCAAGAAATGTCTGAAAGTATTGCTACAAGCCCTACAACAGTCTACTAATATGACCAAAAACTGTAGTGCTCCAGAACTCCAATATCCTAGCCAAGTTGTTCTAGTACAACTACAACACTTCTACCCAGCCAGCAAAGTAGAAAACTGCTCAGGCTATGTCTGTACACAAGAAGCAGGACAAATTCAAACAGGCCAATTACTGTTCTATCATTCTCTCTATCATCAAAATCATGAAAAATGTCATCAAAAGTGCTATGAAGCAAGATGTTGCTCGGTAGTAATAAGTTCACAGACACTCAGATTGAGTTTTGTCAGGATCATTCAGCTGTTGACGGTATGGCAGCCTTGGTCCAAACATGCACAGAAGAGGTGAATTCCAGAAATTGAGACTGACTATCCTTGACATCAGGGAGCACTTGAACAAGGGTGGGCTCATATCTCAATAAAAATCAAGAAAAACCCTTCAGTGATTTGGGTCATACTTTGCACAAATAAATGTTTTTGTGCTTGTTAGAGGCCAATCATCTCTGCCCCAGGACATCACAGTTGCTCAACATTATGTCCTTGGGCCAATCAACCATTTTTGGCTTCACTAATGACCACCCCTCCAACACAAGATCAAAACTGGGCAAGTTCACTCATCATTGCGATGATCAACATTTGCACTCATCATTGCGATGATTAGTATTTGCAACCTGAGACCACATAGCTTAGGAGTAAATATAGGTAATTCAACCCATCAAGTCTACTCCACCATTCAATAAGCTCATAGCTATCAGATTATCCTCAACTCCACATACTTACTTTTTCCCCATAATGTTTGATTACCTTACTGATTAAAATTGTGTCTGTCTCAGCCTTAAATATACTAAATGACCCAAACTTTACCATAATCTGCAGGAAAGAATTCTACAGATTCACTACTGCCTGAGGAAGGAAATTCCTCATCCTTCTCCTGACTGAACAACCCATTACTGTGAAATTATGCTCTCTGGGCATAGACTCTTACACAAGGGGAAACAAACTATCAAGTCCACTAAGAATCTTCTATGTTTCAATTTTTCCATGATTTCAGGGCCAATCTACTCAACCGCTTCTCATAAGAAAATGCCTCAATACCTGGGATCAACGTGGCGAACCTTCTCTGGACTGCCTCTAATGCAAATATATCTTTCCCTAGGTACGAAGACCAAAACTGGTGTGGTCTAACTAGTGCTTTGTATCGTTTAGCATGACTTCCTTATTTTTATACTTCATTCCCTGTGAAATAAAGGCCAATACTGTGGAAACTCAATTATTCGAACGACACGGGCAGGGAGTATTTTGTTCCAATAATGGAATGCCAGGTAACGCAGTTTAGCCAAACGTCGGGACCTTGCAATCTTGCCAGATAATCCGAAATTCGAATAATCGAATACCGGATAATCGAGGTTCCTCTGTAATCCATTTGCCTTCCTTATGATCTGATGGGTGAATGTCTGCCAACCAAGGTTCTAAAGAACTATCATAACAATCTTGAAACATTAACTCCGTTTCTTTCTTCCTACCCTAATTATATCTTACATTCTGTATTTTCTGATCCAAGATATTTTCTTGCTATCATACTTATCCCATCCCATACAAACAAAGTTATCCCATCACCTTTTCCTTCCTGTCTGTCCTTACATAAAGTGACAAATCCTTGAACATTTAGTTACCATCTTTGATCCCCTTGTAACCATACCTCTGTAATAGCAATAAGGAACTTAACCATTAACCTGCATTTTTGCAAACAATTCAATTATTTCGCTCCAAACACACGTACGTTCAAGTAAAGAGCCATTAATTTTGCCTCAAGTACTGAAGAAGTCCATACCAGCATGCACCAATACTTGGGCAACATTCAGGCTTTGGCTGAGAAGTGGCAGGCATCATACATGTCACATAATGACAGAGCCAGGCAATGAGCATTTCCAACAATACACACTTTAACAATCTCCCATTGTCATTCATCATCATTATTATGGTGTGTTCCTGAGCATCAACATCTTGCACTTACAATTAACCACAAACCAAAATGGAAGGGACACACAAGTATACTGACTACAAGAGCAGGTCAGAGACTGGAACTTTAGAGAAGTAAATCACCACCTGACTTCCCAAATTATGTTCAGGATCTCAAAGATACTGGCTAAGAATATGATGAAACCGTTTCCACTTCGCTCTTTAGTAAGGCAGAATTGTTTTAGGGATGAGGGAATTTAATGCAAGGTCAGGTTGGAGAAGTTCAGCTTGTGTGATTTACATAGAGCAGGAAATAGTAAGGTATGAGGTGGGGTCAGAAAAAGTTATAATGCAATATATTCAAAGTTGGGTTGCTGTGTATGTATTAAATGTATAAAGTGTTGTATGTAAAGTTGGTTAGATGCAAGTGCGGATACCAGCTGGGAATCAGAGGTTGTGACAATAACAGAGGTCTGGTTCAAAGACGATCAAGACTAGGTAGGAGCAAACATTTCTTTGTATAAACTGCTCAGAGAAGGTAGAGAAGGCAAAAGAAGAATGGATGAGGAGGGGAAGCAGTATTAATTAAGCAGGACATTTCAGTGCTGGAGATGGGCATGCCTCAGCAATGAAAGTCAGAGGAGAAAGTGAGGACTGCAGATGCTGGAGATCAGAGCTGAAAATGTGTTGCTGGAGAAGCGCAGCAGGTCAGGCAGCATCCAAGGAACAGGAGAATTGACGTTTCGGGCATGAGCCCTTCTTCAGGAATGAGGAAAGTGTGTCCAGTAGGCTAAGATAAAAGGTAGGGAGGAGGGACTTGGAGGAGGGGCGTTGGAAATGCGATAGGTGGAAGGAGATCAAGGTGAGGGTGATAGGCCAGAGAGGGAGTGGGGGCAGAGAGGTCAGGAAGAAGATTGCAGGTTAGGAAGGTGGTGCGGAGACTGAGACAAGGTGGGGGGAGGGGGAAATGAGGAAACTGGAGAAATCTGAGTTCATCCCTTGTGGTTGGAGGGTTCCTGGGCGGAAGATGAGGCACTCTTCCTCCAACCGTCGTGTTGCTATGGTCTGGCGATGGAGGAGTCCAAGGACCTGCATGTCGTTGGCGGAGTGGGAGGGGGAGTTGAAGTGTTGAGCCACGGGGTGGTTGGGTTGGTTGGTCCAGGTGTCCCAGAGGTGTTCTCTGAAACGTTCCGCAAGTAGGCAGCCTGTCTCCCCAATATAGAGGAGGCCACATCGGGTGCAGCAGATGCAATAAATGATGTGTGTGGAGGTGCAGGTGAATTTGTGGCGGATATGGAAGGATCCCCTGGGGCCTTGGAGGGAAGTAAGGGGGACGGTGTGGGCGCAAATTTTGCTTTTCTTGCGGTTACAGGGGAAGGTACCAGGAGTGGAGGTTGGGTTGGTGGGGGGAGTGGACCTGACGAGGGAATGGTCTTTTCGGAACGCTGATAGGGAAGGGGAGGGAAATATATCCCTGGTGGTGACCCACCCCCACTCCGGCCTATCACCCTCACCTTGATCTCCTTCCACCTATCGCATTTCAAATGCCCCTCCTCCAAGTCCCTCCTCCCTACCTTTTATCTTAGCCTGCTGGACACACTTTCCTCATTCCTGAAGAAGGGCTCATGCCAGAAACGTCGATTCTCCTGCTCCTTGGATGCTGCCTGACCTGCTGCACTTTTCCAGCAACAAATTTTCAGCAATGTGAAAGTTAGAACCTATTTGGTTAGAGCTAATAATCCACAGGACTGTCAAGTAGAAAAAAAAAGTGTAAAAATTACACTGTATGTAACAGGGACTTCAATCATCCAAAGGTAGACTAGGATAGCCGTTGAAAAGGGCTGAGAAAGGCAGGAGTTTCTAGAACGCATTCAACTGAATTTTATATATTAGCACACTTCCAAGTTTCAGAGAAGAATTGCAAAAACAAATTCGAAAAAGCAAAAAAGAGAACATAAGAAGAAACTGGTAAGTAACATAAAAGGAAATCCAAAAGTCGTTGATAAGCATATAAACAGTAAAAGGAACAGTGCAACCAATTTTTTGCCGAATTGAGGATTCACATATGCAGCATGGTTGAGATATTAACTGAATATTTTTTATATATTTGCACCAAAAAATAAAATGCTGTCAAAGTCATAGCTAAAGATTAGAAAATCAAGACATATGACAAGTTTAAAATTGTTAAAGAGAAGTTATTAGGCTGGCTAAATGCAAAATTGATAAAGCACAAGGACTGATGAGATATTAAGAATTGCAGATGCTAGAAGCCAGAGTCAAAAGATGTGAAGCTGGAAGAGTACAGCAGGTCAGACAACATCCGAGGAGTGGGAAAGTCAATGTTGCGGGCTGAAACCCTTCAGCAGGACTGGGGACAGGGAGGGACCCTATAAGTATATAGAAGAGAGGGGTAGGGGTGGGGCTGGGGGGGGGGGTGGGGAAGGGTCAGTGGGATGGTGATAGGATGCAGGTGGGGGTGTTATTGTGATTGGTCAGTGGAAAAGGTGGAGTGAATCAGTGAGTAGGAAGATGGACAGGTTAGCAGGTGAGGAAGAGGGGTGGGGCTAAACATAGGATAAGGCTGGGGAGGAGGGATTTTGAGGGACTGGATGTGATACAACCAATATGAAATTAATTGAGAGATACTGGCTATAATTTATTACATTTTTCTTAGAAACTGGGATGGTGCCAAGGGAACTAGAACATTGAAATTGTTACTTCCTTATTTAAATCAGAAGATAAAGGTAAACCCTTACAATTACATGCCAGTCATTTAACTTTAGGATGTGATTTGGGATGCAAACAACAGTCATTGGCCAAATACAGGTTAATTAATGAAAGTCAACAAAGACTTGATGAGCTAACAAAGGATGTAGATGGTGATAACATAATTTATGTGACGTACAAGGACTTCTCTTGAAGATGTTTAAAAATGCTATCAAGAGACTTTTGAAGCAAGTAAGAACTTATGGAAGAAAAAGGAAAAATAGCAAACCGGATACAAAATCAGCTGCATGACAAGAATGTGGTGAACAATTGTTTTTCAGACTAGAAGGAGGTGAAATGACTCCACAGAGGCCGGTATCCCATCGCCAAGTCATCCTTTACTTATACGTGGAAAGTCCTAGACAGTGATCCAGCTTCCTTAGAGCCAGCTCTCAGAGTGAAAAGAATCTCTTGACACTCCAGTTTTGATCCATCAGCTAGGGATTCCTGATCAGACCAGATTAACTGCCCCAATCAGGGAACTCTCATTCTATGAGATCCACTTAGCTGACCTCACTTCAATCACTACAGAAAGTTTCAAGCAGACACTCTCAGTAGTCAGAATTAGGTCGCCTGCATTTCTTGATTTATTTTTATTAATTCCACAGATTTTATGTACAAGGCAAAATTTCAAAATTTACAGATGATACAAAATTTATAAGCTTTATGAATGGTGAGGAAGACACTGTTAAACTTCAAAAGGATACAGACAAGTTAACTGAATGGACAATGACTGACAGATGAAATTTAATGCAAGCAATATATCTTGTGGGTGCAGAATCCAAGACACCTAGGTTTATATGCATGTAAGTCATTGGGGTTGGTTACTAAAGCAAAGCAAATGGGATCCTGGGCTTTATAAATAGGGCATAGAATACAAAAGGAACTAAGGTGTCATGAATTACATCAAACACTGGTTTGGACTAGACTGTTAAGCCATAGCAATGTTTCCAGGGCTGAAGAATTTCAATTAATTGGATGGTTTAGGAGGTTGGCGCTGCCCTTCTTGGAGAAGATCCGACTGATAGGAGTTTTGAGTGTTCAAAACATGAATGGTCTGGACAGGTTAGACAGATCCACTATCCCCATTGGTGGAAGGATCAAGGGTACATTGAATTAGGGCGATTTGCAAAAAAGCAATATCAACACAACAAAATATATTTTCATTCAAGGCCTATTTAGAACGTAAAGCCTGAGGTTGTGATGTCGCTAGGTTCAATCCTAATTTTCAAAACAAAAATTGGATCACAATACGAAGTGAAAAATTCTGTACATTATGGAGAGAGAGAGGAATGCCACTCGATAAACTGTTCCTGCAAAGAGCTGCACAGACAGGGCCAATTTGCCTCCTTCTGTCATGTAACCATTCCACGGTTCTATGAAATAACAAAGACAAACAAAAGGTGTTCCTATGATACAAGGAAGAGGGGAAGGATTCTGATGGAACCAAATTCAATGGCCACTTTCAAAGGAACCTAACTCAGTAATCGAAAGGGGACTACCAAGTATCTTCAGAAGGGAGGGGGACTGATCAATGCGCTACTTAAAATTGTTCGCACAGGCATATGGGTCAAGTGGCCTCCTGTTCGGGATGATTCTGCAAAGGTCACAGGCCTTAAATGTTAATTTTGTTTCTCTCCACAAATGCTGACTGCCAACAGTGCCTAGTACCATAATTTAATTTTATATTTGAAAGAAGAGAGATCCTAAGTGAGAGGGAGAAAGAAACATGCAGAAAGAGAGAACAAGATACACACAACCTTCACCCAAGGGAGAACCCTTCCAAGAGAGTGAGAGCGAGAGAGAGCATGCAAGAGACAGGCCCCTACAGAGCATGAGAAAAAAAACACACTTTGCCCAACTAGAGAGAGAACTCCCCAACAGTGCAAGGGATTATAACACCTCTCCCCCACCAGCCAAGGGGGCAAGAAGGGCAAGATATGCTCAAATTCTCCAAGAAATATGCACACTACTCCATCTGCACACTATACAGCCTTTGCCCCAGCCATCTGTCTAAGACATGCTCATTCCCACCAACATTAATTTTCACATTCTCACCCACAGCAAGAGAAACAAACACTGTCTAAACGTGAAAAATTCCACTCCTCTGCAAGCCACGTCCCCCAGCCCAAGAACCAAATAACAAGACAATGAGGTAAGAAGAGAGAGAATATGAAAACGTTTTGGCTGATCAAACAGTTTAATGCAAAACCAAAACTTGCATCTGCTGGAAATTTGAAAGAAAAATGAGAAATCTGGATATACTCAGCATATCTGGGAGCTTCTGTGCAGAATTTCAGAATGCGATTTTGCATCTGAACTGGGAAAACATAGAAATGTAATAGTTCTTCAGCAGGTTAGTTGGTGAGGTTTCTTCTGGAGGACTGTGTCCAGTTCTGCCTTGTTATAGGAAGGATATTATTAAACTGGTAAGGATCCAGAAGAGATTTGCCAAGATATTGCTGGTATGGAGAAATTGCAATACAAGGAGAGGCTGGATAGGCTGGGACCTTTTTTCACTGGAGTGAAGGAGGTTGATGGATGACCTTAGAGAGGCGATGTAGATAATAAGGTGTATAGATGATATGAGTGGCAGGTGTCTTTTTCTCTAGGTGGGGAATTTCAAGACCAGGAGGCATATTTTTCAAATGAGAAGAAAAAGGGGCAATTTTTTTTTACACATAGTGGTTCATGTTTGGAATGAACTTCCAAAGGATATGATGGATGTGGGTACAATTAAAATGTTTAAAATACTTTTAGACAAGTAAATGACTAAGAAATGTTTGGAGTGAAATGGGCCAAGCATAGTCAAGTGGGGCTACTTTAGTTTGGGATTATGGTCGGCATGGACTGGGTGGTCCAAAGGGTCTGTTTCTGCTGTAATGACTCTACGACACCAGGAGAAATGGGAAAAGCGGTCACAGGGTTTTGCTGTGCTCTCTTAAATGTTCAACTCCACAATTTCAAGGAGTTGTCGAGATCCATATTGAAGGAAGCAGTTTCATACAAAATGACATCTAATAATAAGCTTGTGGGTTGCAATCACCAGTTCGAACAAGGCCTTAGGAAATCTTCATATTTTTGACATGATTTGGAGATGCCAGTGTTGGACTGGGGTGTACAAAGTTAAAAATCACACAACACCAGGTTATAGTCCAACAGGCTTAACTGGAAGCACACTAGCTTTCGGAGCAACGCTCCTTCATCAGGTGATAGTGGAGGGCTCGATCGTAACACAGAATTTATAGCAAAAATTTACAGTTGTGACATAACTTAAATTATACATTGAAATATTGATCGTCTGTTAAGCCTTTCATCTGTTAGAATACAGTGATAGTTTCACTTTCATGTGTAAATCACAAAACCTTTTTTTTTAAAGAGTTGCATTCTCGGGTTAGCTGTTAACAATGGTGATAGCTAGACAATATGTTGAAGGCGTTGACCCCCTGTGTTCTCGGTCTATGCCATGATGTTTAGATTGATTGTTATCTCACTTATTAGATTACAGAGTTTTACATAAATTCATGCAGTTTTTGAGCAAAGTACAATGTAACTCTGCAAGTACAAATTCACCCACAAAATATATGTGTGCATATGGGTCTTTGTCTGTCTGTGTGTGTGTGTCTGTCTGGGATGGGGGTTGTGAGTGTGAGAAAGTGTGTGTGTGTGTGTGGTGCAATGGTGATCACCTGTAATGTGACATTAACCCAAGGTCCCAGTTGAGGCCCTCCCTATGGGTACCGAACTTAGCTATCAGCTTCTGCTCGGCCACCTTTCTCTGCTGCCTGTCCCGAAGTCCACCTTAGAGGATGGTCACCCGAAGGTCCGAGGCTAAATGTCCTGGACCACTGAAGTGTTCCCCAACTGGGAGGGAACCCTCCTGTCTGTTGATTGTTGTGCGGTGCCCATTCATCCATTGTCGTAGCCTTTGTTCGAGCACCCCACCCCAGACAGACACACACACACACACACACACACACAGACAAAGACCCACATGCACACATATATTTTGTGTGGTGAATTTGTACTTGCAGAGTTACATTGTACTTTGCTCAAAAACTGCATGCATTCATGTAGAACTCTGAGCTCAAAAACTGCATGAATTTATGTAAAACTCTGTTATCTCACTTTTTAAATTAGAATCAATCTAAACATCATGGCATAGACAGAGAACACAGGGGGCCAACACCTTCAACATATTGTCTAGCTATCACCATTGTTAACAGCTAACCCGAGAATGCAACTTTTAAAAAAAAGGTTTTGTGATTTACACATGAAAGAAGTGAAACTATCACTGTATTCTAACAGATGAAAGGCTTAACAGACAATCAATTTTTCAATGTATAATTTCAGTTACATCACACTGTAAATTTTTGCTATAAATTCTGTGTTACGATCGAGCCCTCCACTATCACCTGATGAAGGAACGTCGCTCCGAAAGCTATTGTGCTTCCAATTAAACCTGTTGGACTATAACCTGGTGTTGTGTGATTTTTAACTTCTTATTTTTAAATGTGTGAAGAGAATGATTGGCAAGAAACTCACCTGTTGGTGAATCCTGGCTTCCTCCAAGTCCAGGCTACCATTTTGGTCTCGGGCAACAGACAATAACTGCTCAGCTTCCATCACCCACTGATTCAGATCATTTAAGTCACAGTGAAATTGTCTCCATTCCTCCACAGCCTTATCGAAACGGCTACAAAAAGACAGAAGATTCACATCTCCGAGTTAGATTTTTTAACAGTCACATAACCCCCAGAGAGAGAGGAAGAGTGAAAAATCTTCAAAAGATCAGCAGAAACACTCCATTTTAAAACTTGGTTTACTCAATAAACTAGATGTAACAGGAATCCCTCATAAGTATCTATATTGTTACTCTCAGCATTGGAGAATATGCAGAAACTTGTTGGGCTGGAAAGCCTCTATCTGTGCAGTTGATAATCCTAATATATAATAAAATACATGTCTATATATAGTACCTGTTTTACCTGTAGAAATTCTCATTCAGTCAGCACATACAATGATCCTGTCATATCAACAATTTGTATTTATATAGTGTCTTTGATTCAATACATGGTCCAGGCCCATGATTGGGAGTGTCATGAAGTAAAATTTTAGACTAAATTTTAGACTATTAAGGTCTATGACCAAAACTTAGGCAAAGAGTTAAGTTGTTAAAAAATATCTTAAAAGGAAAGAATGGGAATGGGAGAAAGAGAAAAGTGGGGAGGCAATGGCCTCGTGGCATTATTGCTGGACTATTAATCCAGAAACTCAACAAATGTTCTGGGTACCTTCAATCAAATCCTGTCATGGCAGATGGTGGAATTTGAATTCAATAAACCATCTGGCACTCAAAGTCTAATGTATAACCCTTACAACATCATCTAACGTTGACCATGAAACCATTGCCGATGGTCAGAAAAAAACCATCTGGTTCACTCATGTCCATTAGGGAAGGAAAGCTGTCAAGGTTAGAGTGGTGCTGGAAAAGTACAGCAGGTCAGGCAGCATCCGAGGAGCAGGAAAATCGACATCATCTTTACCTGGTTTGGCCCAGCAATGTGGTTGACTTTCAATTGCATTCTCAATTGAAATAGTTGAATCTTAATTAAGGATGGGCAATAAATGCTGGTAATCCAGAGCGTGGTCCCCAGAGAGCTGAAAGCACAGCGGATGGCAGAGGGCTCAAAGGAGGGGCTACTCAAAAATCCAGAGATGGAGGAGTGCAGATAAAAGGGCTATAGAGGTAGAGGAGATTATAGAGATAAGAGGAAATGAGGTGACTTTCAAACGAAGGTAATTTTATGTAGTGAATTCCTTTGCTAGGAACCAGTGAAGATCAGCATGAACATAGTTGATACGCATGAAGAAGAATTCCAGTTTATAAAGGGTAGAATTTGAAATGTCAGCCAGGGCAGCACTGGAATAGTCAATCCTGGAGTAACAGAGACACAGATGAAATGTTCAGCAGCAGGGGAGCCAAAGAAGGGGCAGAGCTCCCTGATTATGAAGACAGAAACAAAGTCTTTCTGACAGATATAGGATTGGAGTCTTTTCTCAGGGTTCAATAAGACACCAAGGTCGTAAATGGTGTGATTCAGACTTAGATAGTTGCCAGAGAACTGAATTATTGCAGGGACTGAAGACAATAAAGAAAAAACAAACAACTCCAGCAACATCTGTTTTTGTGACTGAAGACAAATGTCTAGTTTTATGAAATTCATACTTGTTGAAAAAACAGTCTAATTTAAAAACAGTGGACGAGTCAAGAGAAATGGTGGTGAAGACAAGGAGCAGTACTTTATCTTTGTTACAGTCACATTGGTGACCACACTTAGTACCGACACACGCAGATGACAAGCAACATGAGTTTGACTGGGACAACACTACTATTATAGGACAAGCCAAACAGAGAACAGACAGGGAATTCGTGGAGGTATGGCACTCATCCACTGATTCAATCAACAAACACATCGACCTGGACCCAATATACCGGCCACTGCAGCTGACAGATGGAACTGACAACTGGAAGCAGCAGATACAAACCACTATAAATGCCGGAGGAAACATCACAGAAGCGCTTCACAGGAGGCTCCCAAGCACTGAGGATGTCACCTAGACAGGGGCCGAAACGTCTGCAAGACAAATTCCCAGCTCGGCGAACATAACCACAACAACGAGCACCCGAGCTACAAATCTTTGCATAAAGGTTGAGTCACATTGATATTCAAACAAATCTGTTTCATCCAAATCTATTTCGTAATAAGGCCATAGGACAAAGGAGAAGTGGTTGATGAGATAATCCTCAATTGCGCTTTCCTTTCTTTCCACCATAGCCCTGGATTCCCTTACTGATTAAAAATCCATCTCAGCCTTGAATGTACTTCATGACCTAAACTCAACAGTTTTTCTTGGTAAAGAAGTCTACAGATTCACTACCCTCAGAAGAAATTGCTCCTCATCTCTGTCTTGCAGCCTCTTATTCTAAGATTATTTCCTCTCATCCCAGACTGTCCCATAAAGAGAAACAATCTCTCCACATTGACCCCAAGTCCTCTAAGAATCCTGTATGTTTCAATAAGGTCACCTCTCATACTTTTATATTCCAACAAGTACAGGTCAAATTCCAACTCTCCATGAGACCAAGAAATAAGAACAGGAGTAGCCAATTGGCCCTCGACCCTGCTCTGCCATTCAAAAAGATCACAACTGATCCAATATTGCTTATGCGCACTTTCCTGCCTTTTCTCTGTAACTCTTGATTTCTCTACCCTCAAATAAGATCTCTCAAATACAACAAAGAACTGCAGAGGCTGGAAAACTAAAACATCTTGAGAAGATGTTCATAAGGGTGACTGGACTCGAAAAATTCATTCTGCTTTCTTTCCTCAGATGCTGCCAGACCTGCTGAGTTTCCCCAGCAATTTCTGTTTTCATTTCAGAATCTACCTAACTCAGCCTTAAATATACACAATGACTCTTTCCCCACAGTTCTATGTGACAAGTTCCAAAGACACTCAACACTTTGAGAAGAAATTCCGCCTCATCTCAGTCTTAAATTGGCATCCTGTTTTTCTGAGACAATGCCCTCCATTTTTAGACTTGCCCATGAGGGGAAACATTTGCTCAGCATTTACCCTGTCATGCCCATTAAGAATCCTATATACTTAATTCCTCATAAGAGGGGCCATCCATACTCCATACCTGGTATCAGCCTAGTGAACATTTTCTGCACTGCCTCCAATGCTAAAATATCTTTCCTTAGATAAGGGACCCAAAACTGTTTTACTGATTACCAGGTGTGAGCTGATTAGTGCCTTGTAACAAACCTTCCCTATTTTTATACTTATTTCATTTGAAATAAAGGCCAACATTCCATTTGCTTTTCCCACTACCAGCTGAAACTAGATGCATGATTCAAGCATGAGGACTCCCAAAATTCCTGTATTCCACACATTTCTATTGTCTTTCTCCATTTAAATAACATTCAGCTCCTCTACTTTTCCTTCCAAAGCGCATCAACTCACATTTCCCCCACATTATATTCCAACTGCTAAGCTTTTGTCCAATCACTTAACCAATCTACATCCCTCTGTAGATTCAGCGTCATCCTCACCACATACCTTCCCACCTATTTTTGAGTCATTCACAAACTTGACAATAGCACATTCATTTTCCTCACCCAAGTCACTAATACTTTTTGGTTTAGTACTGTTTAAGAGAAAGTGAGGACTGCAGATGTTGGAGATCAGAGCTGAAAATGTGTTGCTGGAAAAGCGCAGCAGGTCAGGCAGCAGCCAAGGAGCAGGAGAATCAACGTTTTGGGCATGAGCCCTTCTTCAGGAATGAGGAAAGTGTGCCAAGCAGGCTAAGATAAAAGGTAGGGAGGAGGGACTTGGGGGAGGAGCATTGGAAATGCGATAGGTGGAAGAAGGTTAAGATGAGGGTGATAGGCCGGAGTGGGGGTGGGGGCAGAGAGGTCAGGAAGAAGATTGCAGGTTAGGAAGGTGGTGCTGAGTTCGAGGGTTGGGACTGACCAAGGTCTTTTGCAAGTCTGAGAGTGTTATCCTGAGCTCGGGTAGGGCTGATTGCAGGGAATGTAGGTAGCCTTTGCAAGTCTGTGAGTGTGTTGTCCTGATCTTTGCAAGTCTGTTAACCGCCTCAACCTCTCCACCCCTCTCACCCACTCCAACCTCTCACCCTTGGAGCGTGCAGCCCTCCACTCCCTCCGTTCCAACCCCAACCTCACTATCAAACCGGCAGACAAGGGAGGCGCAGTGGCAGTTTGGCGCACCAATCTTTACATCGCTGAGGCTAGATGCCAGCTCGCGGACACCTCCTCCTACTGCCCCCTTGACCATGACCCCACCTCCCACCACCAAACCATTCATAACCTCATCACCTCAGGGGATCTCCCATCCACCGCCTCCAACCTCATAGTCCCACAACCCCGCACAGGTGCATTTCTACCTCCTGTTCAACATCCACAAACCTGACTGCTCCGGCCGACCCATTGTCTCAGCCTGCTCCTGCCCCACCGAACTTATCTCTACATACCTCGACACGATCCAGTCCCCCTTAGTCCAAGAACTCCCCGCCTACATTCGGGACACCACCCACGCTCTCCACCTCCGCCATGATTTTCGCTTCCCTGGTCCCCAACGCCTTATCTTCACCATGGACATCCAGTCCCTGTACACCTCCATCCCCCATCACGAAGGACTCAAAGCCCTCCACTTCTTCCTTTCCTGCCGTACCAACCAGTACCCTTCCACTGACACCCTCCTTCTACTGACTGAACTGGTCCTCACTCTGAACAACTTCTCTTTCCAATCCTCCCACTTCCTCCAAACCAAAGGAGGAGCCATGGGCACTTGCTTGGGCCCCAGCTATGCCTGCCTCTTCATAGGATATGTGGAACAGTCCATCTTCCACAGCTGCACTGGCACCACACCACACCTTTTCCTCCGCTACATCGATGACTGTATCGGCGCTACCTCGTGCTCCCACGACGAGGTTGAACAGGTCATCCACTGTACCAACACCTTCCACCCCAAACTCAAATTTACCTGGACCATCTCAGACTCCTCCCTCCCCTTCCTAGACCTTTCCATTTCTATCTCGGGCAACCAAATCAACACGGACATTTACTATAAACCGACCGACTCCCACAGCTACCTAGACTACACCTCCTCCCACCCTGCCCCCTGTAAAAACGCCATCCCATATTCCCAATTCCTTCATCTCCGCCACATCTGCTCCCAGGAGCACCAGTTCCAATACCGAACAACCCAGATGGCCTCTTTCTTCAAAGACCGCAACTTCCCCCCAGATGTGGTCGACGATGCTCTCCACCGCATCTCCTCCACTTCCCACTCCTCCACCCTTAAGCCCCACCCCTCCAATCGCCACCAGGACAGAACCCCACTGGTCCTCACCTACCACCCCACCAACCTCTATACACATCGTATCATCCGTCCTCATTTCCGCCACCTCCAAACGGACCCCACCGCCACTGATATATTTCCCTCCCCTCCCCTCTCAGCGTTCCGAAAAGACCACTCCCTCCGTGACTCCCTCGTCAGTTCCACAACCCCCACCAACCCAACCTCCACTCCCGGCACCTTCCCCTGCAACCGCAAGAAAAGCAAAACTTGCGCCCACACCTCCCCCTTACTTCTCTCCAAGGCCCCAAGGGATCCTTCCATATCCGCCACAAATTCACCTGCACCTCCACACACATCATTTACTGCATTCGCTGCACCCGATGTGGCAGCCTACTTGCGGAACGCTTCAGAGAACACCTCTGGGACACCCAGACCAACCAACCCAACCACCCCATGGCTCAACACTTCAACTCCCCCTCCCACTCCACCAAGGACATGCAGGTCCTTGGACTCCTCCATCGCCAGACCATAGCAACACAATGGCTGGAGGAAGAGCACCTCATCTTCCGCCTAGGAACCCTCCAACCACAAGGGATGAACTTAGATTTCTCCAGTTTCCTCATTTCCCCTCCCCCCACCTTGTCTCAGTCCCAACCCTCGAACTCAGCACCACCTTCCTAACCTGCAATCTTCTTCCTGACCTCTCTGCCCCACCCCCACTCCAGCCTATCACCCTCACCTTAACCTCCTTCCACCTATCGCATTTCCAACGCCCCTCCCCCAAGTCTCTCCTCCCTACCTTTTATCTTAGCCTGCTTGGCACACTTTCCTCATTCCTGAAGAAGGGCTCATGCCCAAAACGTCGATTCTCCTTGGATGCTGCCTGACCTGCTGCGCTTTTCCAGCAACATATTTTCAGCTTTAGTACTATTTAGTTTAGGCCACAGCTGGACATTGCTTCTAGTGCCTAGCATATTGGTTAGTTATATGAAAAAACTAGAACAGTTTCAGTGTAAATTCACTGGGATTTTGCGAGGGGCTAAGTTCACCAAAGGCTCTCAAACTTCTGCACTTTGTTGCCAACTCTTTAGTCCTAGCATTTAATGTGTGTTCCTACTTGATTCGTGCCTGGGATAAAATGGTTATTCTAAGAAGAAAAATTCAACAACTTAGGTCTATGCTCATTAGAATTTCAAAGAATGAAAGATGAGTTTATTGAAATATAAAACATCTTACAATATCCTAGCTGATTTCAATGCTGGACAGGTCAGATCCCACAATAAAACCTGGCTTGATAGATCCCAATTTCTTTTCTAAACCAGGGAGATATTTACTGAATATATTCACATGAGTCTGTCAATGTACTTTTAACACAAGGAATAAAACATTTATTAAATTACTTTACATGGGCTATTATAAAATATATTACATTGGTCAAAAAAAGTTGGATTCATGATAAACATTCAAAAAAGAATTCAAGCTCACACCACCCTGTTTTCCACAACAAAATCCTTACAAGTTCCCAAACCTCAGTGAAAAGTTCTAATAGCTCCACACTAACACTTCTTGCTCAACAGCAACCAGTTTCCTTTCAGCAAATTTCTATGCATTCACTAGATGCTATTTTCTTCAACTAGTTTCTGTTCCTGAGAGACTTTAATAAACATCTAACATAAACTATGATCTTAATTTGATAGTGATGAGCTTCTCAAATGTTGCTGGAGCTGTACCCAATCAGACAAGTCAGTATCACACAGCACGGAAACAGAGCTTTCAGTCCAAACAGTCCATGCCAATCATAATCCCAAACTAAACTAGTCCCACCTTCCTACTCCTGGCCCATATCCCTCCATACCTTTCCTATTCATGTATCCATCCAAAGGTCTTTAAATGTTGTAATTGTACCTACATCCACTACTCCCTCAGGCAGTTCATTCCACATGCAAACCACCCTCTGTGGAAAAAACTTTGCCGCTCATGTTTTTTTTAAATCTCTCTTCTCTCACCTTACAAATATGCCCCCTACTCTTGAAAACCCCCATTCTCAGAAAAAGACAACTGCAGAGCATTCCATCACACTAATGGATTTTACCTTGTAAATGATGAACAGGTACTGTGGAGACAGGAGACTGGTTACATTCTACAGTAAGCATAGCCTCTGACCTGCTGTTGTAATCACAGTATATATATATCTGGTCCAGTTCAATTTCTGTTCAATCATAATTTCCAGGATGCTGATAGTAAAGGATTATGTGATGGTAATGCCATCGAACATCAAAGGAGATGAACAGATTCACACTTGTTGCAGATCGTCATTGCCTGGCAGTTACGCTATGTGAAGGTTACTTGTCATTTATCATTATTCCTTTCATAATCTTAAAAGGATGCAATAATATTATCTCCAAGCCCCCTCTTCTTCAAAGGAAACAAACCCAACTTCCTTACAGTTTAAAAATTAATACCCAGAATGATCTTTCTTACCACATATTAGCCACAAAAGCAAAGTATGTGTCCTGCAATTAGGTTATTTTAAATACCAAAGTACTGCAGAGGAATGAGGTTAATACTTGAAATAACCTGTTTAGATCTGGATTGCAATTCTATGATAAAGTTTCTTCAGCCTCTCAGGGGAGTATAACAGCAGCAGCCAGGCTGCATAACCACAAATGGTTCTGTTGTAGAGCAGAGTCAGGCAAGATCCAAGCGAGCAATTATGGTTGGAGACTCGATAGTTAAAGGCACAGGCAGACGTATGTGGGGCCGCATTTGAAACAACAGGAACTTGTGTTGTCTCCCCGGTGCCTGCATCCCTTGCAGCGGATGAACGAAATTCTTAAGAGGGAGGGTAAGCAACCAGAGCTGTTGTGCACATTGGCACCAATGACATAGGCAGAATGAGGGATGAGGTCCTGAGTAGTGAGTAAAGGCAATCAGGAATGAGGCTGGTAATCGCCAAGTTACTACCACTGCCACATGCCAATGAGGCAAAGAATAGAAAGATAGGAGAAGTGAATGTGCAGCTAAGGTACTGGTGCAAGAAGGAGGATTACAGGTTCTTGGATCATTGGGAACTCTTTTGGGGCAGAAGTGACTTGTACAAGAGGGACGGGTTGCATCTATACTGGAGGGGAACAAATATCATCACAGGGAGGTTCGCTAGAGCTAACTGGGAGGGTTTAGAGTGGCAGGGGGCTGGGAATCAGAGCAGCAGGGCAGCAAGTGGAGGAATTGAGGGAAAAGTACATGTTAGGACCAGTAAATCGGAAAGGAAGGACAGAGATGTTTTAGATGAGACAGAGAGGAAGGCAAAGCAGGTGGAGAAGTTGCATTACTAATCAGGAAGAATGTTACACCTGCACTCATCCACTGGAGCGTTCCTCCACTGTTGGCTTTTATAGCTAAACAAATAGAATATAAAAATAAAGAAGTATTGTTGTAACTATGCAAGGCATTGGTGAGACTGCACCTGAAATATTACGCACAATTTTGGTCCCTTTATTTGAGAAAGATGTAGTGGCATCGGAGGCAGTTCAGAGGAGATTCACTAGATTGATCCAAGAGATGAGGGGTTTGTCATATGAACAGAGATTGAACAGTTTAGGCCTATACTCTCTGGAATTTAGAAGAATGAATGAGGGAAAATCAAATTGAGGTACTCAAGATGATATAAGGTATGGATAAAATTGATGTGGCGCAGATGCTTTCTCTTTTGAGGCATTCTAGGATGAGGTAGTCTTAGATAAGGGGTAGCAAATTTAAAACAGAGTTGAAGAGAAACTATTCTCCCAAAGGGTTGAGAATCTGTGGAATTCGCTACCCCAAAGTGCAGTGTATGCTGGAACAGTGAGTAAATTTAAGGAGGAGTTACCACAGATTTTTAATTGATAATGGTTTGAAAGGTTAAGGGGAGAAGGCAGGAAAATTAGGGTGAGGAGCATATCAGCCATGATTGAATGGCAGAGTCGACCTAATGGGCCAAATAGCCTAATTCTCCCCGTAGGAGAAGGTAAGGACTGCAGATGCTGGAGATCAGAGTCAAGAGTGTGATGCTGGAAAAGCACAGCCAGTCAGGCAGCATCCAAGGAGCAGGATAATCAACATTGCGGGCATAAGCCCTTCATCAGGAATGAGGCCCCTGTAACTTATGAACAAGGATGTCAAGATAAGGGACCTTTGGATAATGAGGGATATCATGAATTTAGATAAAAGGAAAAAAACATATATAAGGTTTAAAAAAGCTAAAATCAGATGGGGCCAATGAAAGCAGGGAAGATTTTAAGCAGGGAATTAGGAGAGCAAGAAGGGGCCATGAAATGACCTTGGCAAGTAGGGTAAAAGAGAATCCCAAGGCATTTTATAGATACATTATAAACAAGAGGATAACTAGGGAGCAGGGAGGACCACTCAAGGATAAAGGAAGGAACGTGTGCTTGGAGGCAGAGGATGTGGGTGAAATCCTAAAATAGTACTTTGAGCCAGTCTTCACCAGAAGGAGGATATGGTGGACAGTAAGATTTGTGTGTTGCATGCTAATAATCTAAGGCATTTTGAGATTGAGAAAGAAGTGGGGTTGGGTCTCTTGAAGAGCATTAATGTGGATAAGTCCCCAGGGTACAATGTTATCTACACCAGGTTACTGAGAGAGGTGAGAGAGGAAATTATTGGGTCCTTGACCAAGATCTCTATATCGTCATTTGTCACTGCAGAGTTCCAGGAGAACTAGCTAGTAGTTAATGTTGTTCTTCTTTTCACAAAGTTGGCTTCCCCAGAGAAGGCAGAGGGTAGTGGGGGGAAGTTGTTTTTCAGGCTGGAGGTCTGTGACTAGTGGTGATCCGCAGGGCTCCGTACTGGAACCTCTACTGTTTGCTATACATATAAATGACTTGGATGAAAATGTAGATGGGTGGGTTAGTAAGTTTGCAGACATTACAAAGATCGGTAGAGTTGTGGATCGTGTAGAAGGTTGTCAAAGGATTCAGCAGGACATAGATCAGTTGCAGAAATAATCTGTCTAAGTGTAAGGCGCTGCGCTTTGGGAGATCAAATGTTAAGGAAAAGCATACGGTTAATGGCAGGACCCTTATCTACTCTGATGTACAGAGAGTTCTTAGGATTCCAGTCCATAGCTCCCTGAATGTGGCCACACAAGTAGATAGGGTGTTGAAACAGGCATATAGCATGCTTGCTTTTATTGGTCAGAGAATTGAGTACAAGACTCAGGATGTCATGTTGCAGCTTTATAAGACTTTGGTTTGGAAGATGTGGAAGCTTGGGAGAGAATGCAGAAGAGGTTTACCAGGATGCTGCCTGGATTAGAGAGTATGAATTATAAGAAGAGGTTAGAAAAACTCATGCTATTTACTCTGGAGTGGCAGAGGCTAAGGAGAGACTTGAAGGAAGTGATGGGTGACAGTGAGGGGGACTGGGAGGAAGCAGCCAGTGCAGGGACCCCCTGTGGTCGTTCCCCTCAAGAACAAGTATACCGTTTTAGATACTTGTGGGGGGGACGACTTACCAGGGGTAAGTAATGGGGCTCAGGCCTCTGGCACGGAGCCTGTCCCCGCTACTGAGAAGGGAAGGGTGGAGAGGAGCAGAGCAATAATAATTGGGGACTCGATAGTTCGGGGCACAGATAGGCGGTTTTGTGGGAACGAGAGAGACTCACGTTTGGTATGTTGCCTCCCAGGTGCAAGGGTACGTGATGTCTCTGATCGTGTTTTCCGGGTCCTTAAGGGGGAGGGAGAGCAGCCTGAAGTCGTGGTCCATATTGGCACCAATGACATAGGTAGGAGGAGTGCTGAGGATGTTAGACAGGCTTTTAGGGAGCTAGGTTGGAAGCTCAGAGTTAGAACGAACAGAGTTGTTGTCTCTGGTTTGTTACCCGTGCCACGTGATAGAGAGTCGAGGAATAGGGAGAGAGAAGAGTTAAATGCGTGGCTACAGGGATGGTGCAGGAGGGAGGGATTTCGGTACTTGGATAACTGGGGTTCTTTCTGGGGAAGGTGGGACCTCTATAAACAGGATGGTCTGCACCTGAACCTGAGGGGCACCAGTATCCTTGGGGGGAGGTTTGCTAGTGCTCTTGGGGGGGGTTTAAACTAACTCTGCAGGGGCATGGGAACCCAGACTGTAGCTTTAGGGTGCAGGACCTGGAGTGTAGGGAGGTTAGGAATATGGCATCAATCTTAAAGGAGGGTGCCTGTAAACAGAAGAGTGGCTTGAAGTGTGTATACTTTAATGCCAGAAGTATACGAAATAAGGTAGGTGAACTCGCAGCGTGGGTTGGTACCTGGGACTTCGATGTTGTGGCTATTACGGAGACGTGGCTAGATCAGGGACAGGATTGGCTGTTGCAGGTTCCAGGGTTTAAATGTTTTAGTAGGGTCAGAGGTGGAGGCAAAAGAGGGGGGGGTGTGGCTTTGCTTGTCAAAGATAGTATTACAGCGGTGGAAAGGAAGATGGACGAAGATTTGCCATCTGAGGTAGTTTAGGTTGAGGTTAGGAATAGGAGAGGTGAGGTCACCCTGTTAGGAGTCTTTTACAGGCCTCCTAATAGTCCTAGAATCGTTGAAGAAAGGATTGCGAAGATGATTCAGGAGAAGAGTGACAGTAATAGGGTGATTGTTATGGGAGACTTTAACTTTCCTGATATTGATTGGGAAAGCTATAGCTCAAGTTCGTTAGATGGGTCAGTGTTTGTGCAATGTGTGCAGGAGAGTTTCCTGACACAATATGTAGATAAGCCAACAAGAGGTGAGGCCATACTGGATTTGGTTCTGGGTAACGAACCAGGCCAGGTATTAGAACTAGAGGTAGGTGAGCACTTTGGGGACAGTGACCACAATTCGGTGATTTTTACTCTAGTGATGGAGAGGGATAAGTGTGTACTACAGGGCAAGAGTTATAGCTGGGGGCAGGGAAATTATGATGCGTTGAGGCATGACTTAGGATGTGTGGATTGGAAAAGTAGATTCCAAGGCAAGAGCGTAATTGATATGTGGATCTTGTTCAAGGAGCAACTATTGAGTGTCCTTGATAAGTTCGTACCTATCAGGCAGGGAGGAAAGGGTCGTGTGAGGGAGCCGTGGTTTAATAAGGAGTTGGAATCCCTTGTTAAATGGAAGAGGGCGGCCTTTGTAAAGATGAGGCGTGAAGGTTCAATAGGGGCAATTGAGAGTTATAAGGTAGCCCGGAAGGACCTGAAGAGAGAGCTAAGAGCAGCAAGGAGGGGACATGAAAGGTCCTTAGTTGGTAGGATTAGGGAAAACCCTAAGGCTTTCTATAGGTATGTTAGGAATAAAAGAATGACTAGGGAAGGAATAGGTCCAATCAAGGATAGTAATGGGAAGTTGCGTGTGGAGGCTGAAGAGATTGGGGAGGCACTGAATGAATACTTTTCGTCAGTATTCACTCAGGAACAGGACATTGTTGTCGATATGAATACTGAGGCACGAATAAGTAAATGGATGGCTTTGAGATATGTAGAGAAGAGGTGTTGGAAATTCTGGCAAGAGTGAAAATAGATAAGTCCCCTGGGCCTGATGGCATTTATCCTAGGATTCTCTGGGAAGCAAGGGAGGAGATTGCAGAGCCATTGGCCTTGATTTTTGTGTCCTCTTTGTCGACAGGAGTAGTGCCAGAGGACTGGAGGCTAGCAAACGTGGTTCCCTTGTTCAAGAAGGGGAGTAGGGATAATCCTAGTAACTATAGGCCAGTGAGTTTCACTTCTGTTGTGCGCAAAGTCTTAGAGAGAATTGTAAGGGATAGGATTTATGCACATCTGGATAAGAATGATGTGATCAAGGATAGTCAGCATGGTTTTGTGAAGGGCAGGTCGTGCCTCACAAACCTTATTGAATTCTTTGAGAAGGTGACTAAGGAGGTAGATGAGGGGAAAGCGGTAGATGTGGTATATATGGATTTTAGTAAGGTGTTTGATAAGGTCCCCCATGGTAGGCTACTGCAGAAAATACAGAGATATGGCATAGAGGGTGAGTTGGAGGTTTGGATTAGGAATTGGCTCTCTGGAAGAAGACAGAGGGTAGTAGTTGATGGCAAAGGTTCATCTTGGAGTGCCGTCACTAGCGGTGTTCCGCAAGGATCTGTTTTGGGACCATTGCTGTTTGTCATTTTTATAAATGACCTGGAGGAAGGGTTAGAAGGTTGGGTGAGCAAGTTTGCGGATGATATGAAAGTCGGAGGAGTTGTAGACAGTGAGGAAGGATATGGCAGGTTACAGCGGGATATAGAGAAGCTGCAGAGCTGGGCAGAAAGGTGGCAAATGGAGTTCAATGTAGCTAAGTGTGAAGTGATTCACTTTGGTAAGAGTAATAAAAAGATGGATTACTGGGCTAATGGTAGACTACTTGGTAGTGTGGAAGAGCAGAGGGATCTTGGTGTCCATGTACACAGATCTCTGAAAGTTGCCACCCAGGTAAATAGTGCAGTGAAGAAGGCATATGGCGTACTGGCTTTTATTGGTAGAGGAATTGAGTTCCGGAGTCCTGAGGTCATGCTGCAGTTGTATAAGACTCTGGTGCGGCCGCATCTGGAATATTGTGTGCAGTTTTGGTCGCCATACTATAGGAAGGATGTGGAGGCACTGGAACGGGTGCAGAGGAAGTTTACCAGGATGTTGCCTGGTATGGTAGGAAAATCCTATGAGGAAAGGCTGAGGCACTTGGGGTTGTTTTCATTGGAGAAAAGAAGGTTTAGGGGTGATTTGATAGAGGTGTACAAGATGATTAGGGGGTTAGATAGGGTTGACAGTGAGAACCTTTTTCCACGTATGGAGTCAGCTATTACAAGGGGGCATAGCTTTAAATTAAGGGGGGGTAGATATAGGACTGATGTTAGGGGTAGGTTCTTCACTCAGCGAGTCGTAAGTTCATGGAATGCCCTGCCAGTAGCAGTAGTGGACTCTCCCTCTTTATGGGTATTTAAGCGGGCATTGGATAGGTATATGGAGGATAGTGGGTTAGTGTAGGTTAGGTGGGCTTTGATCGGCGCAACATCGAGGGCTGAAGGGCCTGTACTGCGCTGTATTCTTCTATGTTCTATGTTCTATGAAGTCTATAAAATTATGAGATGCATAGATAGGGTTGACAGTCAGAATCTTTTTCCCAGAGTTGAAATGCCTAAAAATAGGGGGCCAGCATTTAAGATGAGAGGGGGAAAGTTCAAAGGACATGTGAGGGGCAAGTTTTTGTTTTACACAAAGAGTAGTAGGAGTGTGGAACGCACTACCACGGAAGGTGGAAACATGTGATAGGGGTGTTTAATTGATTTTTAGATAAGCCTATGAATAAGCAACAAATACAGGGATATGGACCAAGGACAGGCAGCAGGGATTAATTTAATTTGGTGCCATGTTCGCCACAACATCATAGGCCGAAGAGCCCTATCCTGTGCTATCCTGATCTATGTTCCAAATGTTAATCAATATAATGCTAGATTAATTAGGAGTCACCAAGCAAACTCAGAGTGCAGAGTTTCCTCATCAGTTATGTATAAAACTCTCTCAGCCCTATTTGGGATTTCACCAGCAGTTTGCTGCTCATCAGGACAAATTCAAGCTCACATTTAGAGATTGAATCTTTTCCCTTCTCCAGATTAAGAACATTGACACATATAGCTTGACGGCAAAATCAATCGTACAGTTATCAAAGTTTCCATGCTCTTTGAATTAAATTGAAGGTCACGAGAGACTGTTACAATTTTTCATTACATTATCTATACAGCACCCAAATATGAAAGTGGCATGAAAGTAAACCTGCTGACCCTCTGCCAACAGATGGCACTGCTTCCTTACCTTTTGCGATCATTATACATTCTATTCACTCGATCCCATTGTGCATGAAGCTGCGTTAGTGTGTCACCTATTTGAACAACATCAGCTGCAGAAGCTTCAAGGAGGGCATCAGGCTGATTCTCATGAATATCTTCAATTTGGTCTCCAAGTTTCTCCAGCATGTCCTTTATATTCTTGAAGAGATATAAATGGTCAATTAATTTATGCTGCTACCAGTGAAGGACATTTAGAAAACCAAAGGTACACTGGACAACACAAATATTGCAATCTTATTAACCAACTACTGAAATAAAAGCTGAATGACCTCTGGTGCTCAGAGACACTATCTATTCATAATATATTCTTCACTAGCAGATCTAGACAACATCAACAAGTGAGGGACAAATTTTTTAAGCACATTCTTCTGATTATTTATCTTTGATTTAGCATTTTGCCTGAGAGCAAACAAACTGTAACCTATGAATTGAAGTACTATACTAAATGAACTAACAAGACCAATGGTTTGTACACCAGTTGAACTTTCTTATGAGGAAAAATAGTACATTAATGTCGAGCTGGAATCAAGCAAGCATAATTCCTTCACAGGTTTTGAATGAAGAAAGTTTATGCATTTAATCTTCAGCAATTACTGTATTGAATATAAATATCAGAAGCTCCAGTAAATTAAATGTCACACTTACGTAATTACCATTCCCACATTAATACATCCCCAATTTCTTGGTTCACTCAGACAGCTTTAGCATTGGTTTGCATATTAAGAGTTAGACAGCTAAAGCTCCAGTCAACTCAACCTATGACCATATTTTCCTCTCTTTATGAAGTATCCGAGATCTAACCATTTCAGTTAAAGCAAGTTATAACCATTATGTCCATATTCTGCAAAAGGAGAAACTCAAACAGATCCTGTAAACCTAATGTTTGATCGTTAGCATCTTTAAAAATATGAGCATTTTCAATCTTTTGAAAATCAATTTGAAAATCAGTAACAAAGAATGAAAGTGAACAGAAAAGGGATTAAAAAGTCACTAATCAGAACTGAAGAAGTGTCAGTGAACCAGATACTCCAGAACCCAGTTAACTCCACTTTCTGTCCAAAGATGCTGCCAGACCTGCTGGGTCATAGATATGTACAGCATGGAAACACACTTGTCCAACTTGTTCAACCAGATATCCTATATTAATCTAGTCCCATTTTCTAGCACTTTGCCCATATCCCTCTAAATCCTTCCAATTCATATACCCACCCAGATGTCTTTTAACTGTTGTAACTGTACCAGCCTCCACCACTGCCTCTGGCAGATCATTCCATACACACACTCCCATCCATGTGAAAAAGTTGCCCCTTAAGTCCTTTTTAAATCTTTCTGCTCTTACCCTAAACCTATAAATCCATGCCCTTGAGTTCTGGACTCCCTCACCCAAGGAAAATACCTTGTCTATTCACCCTATCTATGCTCCTCATGATTTTATAAATCCCTATAAAATCAGCCTCCAACACTCCAAATAAAACAGTCACAGTCTTTTAAGCCTCTCCCTACCTCTCAGGAAATTCCATTTTTGTTCCAGATTTTTAATATCTGCAGTTCTTTCTTTTTTTTTTGAAAATCAGTGGCCTGCATTTATGTTTCAGTCACATTGGCACACATGTCCTAGCTGCATCATGATTTTTGGATGTCATTAGTAACACCACTGAGTGGTCATGATTTGGAGATGTCGGTGTTGGACTGGGGTGTGCAAAGTTAAAAATCATACAACACCAGGTTATAGTCCAACAGGTTTAATTGGAAGCACACTAGCTTTCGGAGCGACGCTCCTGCATCAGATGAAGAAGCAGCGCTAGAAAAGCTAGTGTGCTTCCAAATATAACCTGGTGCTGTGTGATTTTTAACTGTGTACAACTGAGTGGTGTCTTTGAAAAATGATTCTAGGGTTCAATTCCCGCCTCAGGTGACTGACTGTGTGGAGTTTGCACATTCTCCCAGTGTCTGCGTGGGTTTCCTCCGCGTGCTCCGGTTTCCTCCCACAGTCCAAAGATGTGCAGGTCAGTGAATTGGCCATGCTAAGTTGCCCGTAGTGTTAGGTGAAGGGGTAAATGTAGGGGTATGGGTGGGTTACGCTTCGGCTGGCCGGTGTGGACTTGTTGTTCCGAAGGGCCTGTTTCCACACTGTAAACTAATCTAATCTAATTATCCATAGCAACCTATGAAAATTTACAGAATGTATTTCTGTGGCACCTTGGAGCAAATGAATTCAATAAATGTATCCAAAGCAAAACTGCAACTAAAGTAACTTTTCAGTTTTACAAATGTACTTGTATTAAAAAAAACACACACAAGGCTTCAACTAAATTCATCATAAAAAGCTGACATCATCTCCATCTCTCCCGCCTGACACTGGTCACATCCAGAGTAAGGAACAAATTCTAAGGAAACATTAATATACAGGAAATTGCTGATTCAGACAAACGTAAAGCTAAATGTTTGTTTTTCCCACATGGAAATTTAGATATTTCACTGCAGCATCCTTCAAAACATGTTCAAACTGCAACACTAATCTATTTCTCTAATCAACCTGTTCAGAGCAGGTGGGATCAGAATCTGGAGTCTGTTAGTCCACTACCACTGTGCCACAACACTGCAACATTAAAACCTACTAAGTTCCCTCTGAGGGGTACAAAAGATCCTATCCATTACACTTTAAAGCCATAAAGACTAGAATTCCCTCATCTGGTCTAAATTAGCCGATTGAACATAGAACAGTATAGAACGGGAAACTCAACTCTCTTAGCATTTGGTACAGAATTAGATGAGAAAAGAAAAAAAACCATTAGCATGCAAGTTTAGGAGAAACATTTCAAAAGCTACAGTGAACTCAGGCTGTCTTACTCAAAACAAATTGACAATTGCAAGTTATTATCTGCCATTTGTCATATTTAATTCTGAATTCTCTAACACCAGAGTGCCTAAGTGGATAATTTCACCAACACAATATGGTGGCTCAATAGTTAGCACTGCTGACTCATGCACTGGAGTCCTAGGTTCAATTCCACCTCAGGCAACTGTTTGCGTGGAGTTTGAATGTTCTTCCCGTGTCTGCATGGGTTTCCTCCAGGTGCTCAGATTTCAAGCCATAGTCCAAAAATTGTGCAGGTTAGATGGAATTTGGCATAGAAATGAGACATTACGGACTAGGGGACTAGGTGTGGGTGGGATGCTCTTTGGAAGGTCATGGAGATATGATGGTCCAAATGACTATTCTGCACTGGAGGGATTTTGTTCCATGAACACTTTACAACTGAACTAAACAGGTGTTTCCTGAATGACCATTCCAAGAGGTTTGGATTTGCAGTTTCCAGTATGAACCAGTAAACTTGCAGCTTATTGTTAGGAAAGATATCAATTAGCTTTCTAAAAAAGATGGACATGTGATTGAAAATTTAGAAATATTACAGTAAGTTCCGAGGAATGCCACTTGATCCAAAACATTATCTCTGATTTCTCTGCACAGATGCTATTGGACCTGCTAAGCTTATCCAGCAATTTCTGTTTTTGTCTAAAAATATTACACCTCATTTATGTTCAAATCTGGGTTATGAAATGGTTACCAGCACTCAGAAGTTTTAATCCATACTGGTAAAGAGAATTTCGTAATATTTCATGATGGTTTGAACCAAAGAGATAAAAAGCCACTAATCGGTGACTATCTGGTCCCTTTTCTCAGCCAGAGTATCATGCTTTCAATAGACAAGTGAAATCAGTGACACCTCAGATACACAACATTCAAATCCATGTTCCCATTAGTGTTCTGATATTTCAGGTTGTTGGTATCAACAACCCACAATTCTGATTTAGTCATGAATAAGGCACCAGCACCAAAAAATCCAAACTTTCAGGGGCATACATTTCAAATTGAAAAAGCTGAGAAGTAAAAAAACACAAAGCTTAATTAGATCAAACTACCTTGGTCTGCAGGTCACCTTTTAGATACTCCTTCCTGTAAGAACTTTCTGACCATATTCAGTATTAATAAGCCTGTTCTTCTGTCAGTTATGAAACACAGCTGAAATTCCTTCATCAAGTCATGGCTTCACAACTATAACATTCATGTCATCCAAGAATCTTCATGCAGAAATTTCAAGTGCATTTTCTTCAAGAACAGACCAAACAGCATAACTTATGGTTAGGATTACTACCATTTGCAAGAATCATTAAACTAGTTTGACTGTTTGAGCTTTGGAGCTTTTCATCACCCATAGTACAGCTGTCTTTTCAAAATAACACAGAATAAAAGGTGCTGTGTCACTTATTCCACATTCAATTCCAAACCCAAGAGACTGAAGATTTAAAAGAGGGCAGTCGTCATGGTTCTACTGTAAAAGAGGGTTGTCGCCATGGTTCTAATGTAAAAGAGGGTAGACACTATGGTTCTACTGTAAAAGAGGGTTGTCGCCATGGTTCAACTGTAAACAAGGACAGTTGCCCTGGTTCTGCTGTAAAAGACAACAGTTGTCATGATTCTACTTTAAAAGAGGGTTGTCGCCATGGCTCTAGTGTAAAAGAGGACAGTTGCCATGGTTCTACTGTAAAAGAGTGTAGTCATCGTGGTCCTACTGTAAAAGAGGGTAGTCACCTTGGTTCTACTGTAAAAGAGGATGGTTGTCCTGGTTCTACTGTAAAAGAGGGTAGACGCCATGGTTCTACTGTAAAAGAGGATAGACGCCATGGTTCTACTGTAAGAGAGGACTGTTGCCATGGTTCTATTGTAAAAGAGGGTAGTTGCCATGGTTCTACTGTAAGAGAGGACTGTCGTCATGGTTCTGCTGTTAAAGGGGGTAGTCCCCATGGTTCTACTGTAAAAGAGGACAGTTGCCATGGTTCTACTGTAAAAGAGGACAGTCGTCCTGGCTCTACTGTAAAAGAGGGTAATCACCAGGGTTCGACTGTAAAAGAGGACAGTCGCCATGGTTCTATAGTAAAAGAGGGCAGTTGTCATGGTTCTGCTTTAAAAGAGGGTAGTCACCATGGTTCTTCAGTAAAAGAGGACAGTTGTCAAGGTTATAAGACCATAAGACCATAAGACATAGGAGTGGAAGTAAGGCCATTCGGCCCATCGAGTCCACTCCGCCATTCAATCATGGCTGATGCGCATTTCAGCTCCACTTACCAGCATTCTCCCCGTAGCCCTTAATTCCTCTAGACAACAAGAACCTATCAATCTCGGCCTTGAAGACATTTAGCATCCCAGCTTCCACTGCACTCCGTGGCAATGAATTCCACAGGCCCACCACTCTCTGGCTGAAGAAATGTCTCCGCATTTCTGTTCTGAAATGACCCCCTCTAATTCTAAGGCTGTGTCCACGGGTCCTAGTCTCTGTACTGTAAAAGAGGACAGTCACCATGGTTCTACTGTAAAAGAGGGTAATCGCCATGGTTCTACTGTAAAAGAAAGTAGTCACCATGGTTCTACTGTAAAAGAGGGTAATCGCCATGGTTCTACTGTAAAAGAAAGTAGTCACCATGGTTCTACTGTAAAAAAAGGGTAGTCGCAATGGTTCTACTGTAAAAGAGGACAGTCGCCATGGTTGTACTGTAAAAGAGGAAGTCGCCATGGTTCTGCTGTTAAAGGGGGTTGTCTCCATGGTTCTACAGTAAAAGAGGACAGTTGTCATGGTTCTACTGTAAAAGAGAGTAATCATCATGGTTCTACTGTAAAATAAAGTGGTCACCATGGTTCTACTGTATAAGAGGGTAATCACCATGGTTCTACTGTAAAAAAAGGGTAGTCGCAATGGTTCTACTGTAAAAGAGGACAGTCATCATGGTTCTCCAGTAAAAGAGGACAGTCACCATGGTTCTACTGTAACAGATTATAGTCGCTATGGTTCTACTGTAAAAGACGGCAGTCGCCATTGTTCTACTGTAAAAGTGGGAAGTCACCATGGTTCTACTGTAAAAGAGGGTGGTCGCCATGGTTCTACTGTAAAAGAGGACAGTCGTCATGGTTCTACTGTAAAAGAGAGTAGTCGCTATAGTTCTACTGTACAAGAGGACAGTCCTCATGGTTCTACTGTAAAAGAGGGTATTCACCATGGTTCTACTGTAAAAGAGGACAGTCCTCATGGTTCTACTGTAAAAGAGGGTATTCACCATGGTTCTACTGTAAAAGAGGGTAGGCACCATGGTTCTACTGTAAAAGAGGACAGTCACCATGGTTCTACTGTAAAAGAGGACAGTCACCATGGTGCTACTGTAAAAGAGGGTATTCACCATGGTTCTTCAGTAAAAGAGGACAGTTGCCAAGGTTCTACTGTAAAAGAGGACAGTCACCATGGTTCTACTGTAAAAGAGGGTAGGCACCATGGTTCTACTGTAAAAGAGGACAGTCACCATGGTTCTACTGTAAAAGAGGGTATTCACCATGGTTCTTCAGTAAAAGAGGACAGTTGCCAAGGTTCTACTGTAAAAGAGGACAGTCACCATGGTTCTACTGTAAAAGAGGGTAATCGCCATGGTTCTACTGTAAAAGAAAGTAGTCACCATGGTTCTACTGTATAAGAGGGTAATCGCCATGGTTCTACTGTAAAAGAGAACAGTCGCCATGGTTGTACTGTAAAACAGGTAGTCGCCACGATTCTACCATAAAAGAGAGAGTCACTATAGTTCTACTGGACTATAGGATGCTCTCTCATTAGAGTGATTTAACCTGAGGGTCACTATGCCTCAGGCGAAGGGAGAGTTGACAAGGTTGAGTTTTCATGGTGGTGATCCTCTGACAGTGCAGAATCTGAACCCATTCTCTTGGTATTACTCTGCATTGACAAGCAGTTATTGAGCTAACTGACACCCATTAAAGATGTGGATAAAAGCAAATTACTGCGGATGTTAGGGTCAGTTAGACTCAAAATATCAGCTCTTTTCTCTCCTTACAGATGCTACCAGACCTGCTGAGATTTTCCAGCATTTTCTCTTTTGGTTTCCCATTAAAGATGTAATGTTTATGGTCAGATTGTCAAACAAAACTAACCAGTTTATCTCCTAACTAAAGTCTCATTTCTGACTAGGAGTCTATGGAACATTTACCCGCAGTACTGCAGAAAATGCATGGAAATGGCAGATACGTAGAGCAAAATATTTTTCAGCTGCCACTGCATTAAAGCTATCCAGTACGAAACATTCTGAATTTTCTGACTAAGACACCTATCGTCCTCATTAAGCTCGATCTTAAACTTGCGCAGCTTGCGTTGCCCTCAAAGTACAACTAACTGGAAGGTCTTATTACAGAAGTCAATGTTTTCACTCAAGGTCACTTGTACTCTGACATTGGTCAACAGTCAGCCATCCACTCCAAATGGAATCTTATTATATTCAATATTCTACTGAAATAAATTACAAATAACAGGGAATAGCTTCATTAAAACAATCCATCATCACACTGCAATTACCCTGCCAAGTCTGTCTTCAAAACTGATAGTGCAATTAATGCCGTCAGTACAAACATTTTTACAGGTTTTAAAAAAGCCCAATATAGAAATAACTGAGGTAAAAATCACTTTTATAGCTTTGACTATGAGCTTCAACTAAAAGTTGAGTTTCCTTGGCTGCTTTCAAGAGGACTGGAGTTGACAATCAGTCACATTAAAAGCCACCTCATCTGAAAAAGGTAGATCTTATCCATGAGAAGCAATCCAACCTTTATAAGATTGAGAGTACATATCAAGGTGTCTCAAGTTCCTGCTTTCTCCATATTGTGCAATTAAAACCCTTTCTTCTGAATGCAGTTCAGTCCTTCAATTTTCACCAACTCAATTTATCCTTCCTTTCATCTCTGCGTGGGTATTATATTCTCCCCTCTACTCAGCTGGTCTTTATCTATTCCTTTGTCCAACTCTTCTCTCTCTTTGGGCTCTAACTCTGCCCGCTGTTTACTCTTCCCACCTCCCCCACTCTATCTTTAACAAGAAAACCATGCTTTTCGTAGCTACCGTTAGTTCTAAGGAAGGGTCACTGGACCCAAGACTTTAACTCTGATTTCTCTCCACAGATATTACCAGACCTGCAGAAATTTTCCAGCAATTTCTGTTTCCATTTACATTCGTATTAGCTTGTGTTCGTAGTAATTTGATGACTTCAGTATTGCAGAACTGCAACTGCTAGACTATTGCAATAATCTAGTGAATAACCTTGCAGCATTGCTCAGTTATCTACATCATGCACAGTTTTATACCAAAGCAGTTACAGCATTTGTCACACAATATATTTCATAATTCAGGGTAGTGCTAGCCTGCTAAAATAATGGACAGCTGTCTCAATGTGTCAATACTTGGTAGTATTAACTTCACCATTTTACTTATTCATAAAACAAGTTTCAAATACTTTTCCAGTATATTCAACGCACCTTTAAGGAATCTTCCTGTCTTGAGAAATCCTCATATTTTCCATTATTCAATTCTGGTGCATTCAATACTAGTTCAACATCAGTCAGAGCAAGTAATGCCTTGTTTACGGCCAGAAGATAATCTGATGGGAAATACTGTGAAGTCATCCCTGCACTGGTGGCATAATGAGCAATGATAACTTGCACTTCCTGAAGACAAAGATAGCAGAATGAAGTTGACTTCAACAAAGTAATAATCAGAAATGGCTAAATTTTGCATCTCTCAGTCAGTGGTGCTATCTGTTTTGTAAACTGACAGTTACCTTAGAAAAGCAGTGAAACACCCTGAAAAGTCTCAGTGCAACTTTTGACAATTTATACATTTTAAAATAAATTATGCACAATTTCGACAGTTTTAGACAATGAACTCAGTTTTCCATTTTGATTTATCCCATGTCTTGTTTGTGCTTTTATCATTTATTTCCCATCAATAACGTGATTATTACCATTAGCATTCCCTTTGCCTTTTGGTGTGGATAACGTCACCATCTGTTCCACTTACTCCTCCACTCACTTTGGCAACAACATAAAATCCTTCATATTCCATCCCCCTTCAGCTCCAAAAAGGAGACATACTAGTCTCAAAATGTGAACTCTCTCTCTCTCTCTCCCCACAGGCGCTGCAGCATATGCTGAATTTGCATTTATAAAATAATCTTATCTGACAATTTTGGGTTCATGTAATTTAAGTAAATTAACTTACTGGACGTTTCAAAGGGTGCGTTTGATAATTAGAAAAAAGAGTTTCTATCTGACACCAGCGCTTTTCCACATTAATGGGGTCCTGCCCTGAAGAGGCACGATACTGTATTAGATCTTGTGCCTTCTGTGTTAAGACATTGAAGTCTTCCCGTCGTTGTTCAAAGTCTTGGGTCAGTTCCTGAACAAAAAAATCAACTTTTGAGTCAACATCCTTGGATTATCTCATACACTACTTGTGTTACAATATTACTGATCTTAGTCTATTCACAAAATACTCATCAGTCATATGACATTTTGAGTCCTAATTAATATTGACTGAAAACCACAACACTATTTGTGAAGAGCAAATATCCTGTATTAATTTAAAGAAGTCACAAAGAACAAAGCTACAACACTGGTATCTATGCCACAAATGTAGAAAATTGCCCAGGAAAGTCCTGTTCTATCAGTCTACTCTCAGTGAGGAGCAAAATGGTAATGTCATCATCAACAGTGTGTCAATTAGTATCTGATTAAATACAACCTGCTCACTGACACTCAGTTTGGATTTCACTAGGGCCACTTAGCTCCTGACTTTATTAAAGCCTTGTTTCACATCTGGATAAAAGAGCTGAACTCCAGAGGTTAAGTGAGAGGGATTGCCCTTGACATCAAGGCCACAGTTGACACAGTGTGGCATGAAGGAGACATAAAATAATCAGGGATAAATCTCTCCACTGGTTACAGCCATACCTGGCATAAAGGAAGATGGTGTGGTTCTTGGACATCAGTTATCTCAGCTCCAGGACATCTCTGCAGGAGTTCTTAAGATTAGTATTTCAGGCCGAACTACCTTCAATTGCTCTATCAATGACCTTCCCTCCATCATAAGGTCAGAAGTGGAATGTTTACTGATGATCGTACAATGTTCAGCACCACTTCAGGATAAACAGATACTGAGACAGTCCATGTCCAAATGCAGCAAGACCTGGACAACATTCAGGTTGACAAACAGCAAGTGACATTCATGCCAGACAAATGCCAAGGAATAAACATCTCCAACAAGAGAATCTAATGAGCTAGAGGGAGAGACTGAACAGGCTGGGGCTGTTTTCCCTGGAGTGTCGGAGGCTGAGGGGTGACCTTACAGAGGTTTACAAAATTATGAGGGGCATGGAAAGGGTAACTAGGCAAAGTCTCTTCCTTGGGGTCGGGGAGTCCAGAACTAGAGGGCATGGGTTTAGGGTGAGAGGGGAAAGATACAAAAGAGACCTAAGGGGCAACTTTTTCACACAGAAGGTGGTACGGGTATGGAATGAGCTGCCAGAGGAAGTGGTGGAGGCTGGTACAATTGCAACATTTAAGAGGCATTTGGATGGGTATATGAGTAGGAAGGGTTTGGAGGGATATGGGCCAGGTGCTGGCAGGTGGCACTAGATTGGGTTAGGATACCTGGTCGGCATGGACGGGTTGGACCGAAGGGTCTGTTTCCATGCTGTACATCTCTATGACTCTGTGACTCTAATTGCCCCTCGACATTCAGTGGCATTATCATCACTGAATCTTTGACAATCAGCCCTCTGGAGGTTACACTGACTTATAAATGAATTGCACCAGCCATTTAAAACTGTGGCTACAAGAGCAGGTCAGTGGTCAAGAATCCTTTAGTGACTAACTTTCTCCCCTCTCACTTTGAACTTGTGACCCCTAGAACTCAATTACTAGGGGTCACGAGTTCAAAATGAGAGGGGAAAATTTTAGGGGAGATGTACGTGGAAAGTTCTTTACACAGAGGGCAGTGGGTGCCTGGAACGTATTGTCAGCAGAGGTGGTAGAGGCAGGTATGATAGCATCATTTAAGATGTACTTAGTCAGATACACGAATGGGCAGGGAATAGAAGAATACCGACCCTTAGAAAATAGGCAACAGGTTTAGATAGAGGATCCGGATCAGCGCAGGCTTGGAGGACCGAAGGGCCTGTTCCTGTGCCATGATTTTCTTTGTTCTTTAACTCATCTCCTGACCCCCCACATCATGTCCACAATTTGCAACACACGTCAGGAGCATGATGAAATTTTTCCCACTTGCCTAATGAGTGCAGCTCCAACAATACTCAACTAACTTGACAGCATCCTAGTGGAAGCAGCTCACTTGATTGGCACACATCCAGAAACATTCATTTCCCTCCACCAATGGTGCTCAACAGCATCTACAAGATGCATTGCAGAAATTCATCAAAGTTCCTTAGTTAGCCAATCCACGACCTCTACCATCTAGAAGGACAATGGCAAATAATACATCAGTACACTGCCTGCAAGATCCCCTCTACACTGTCACCACCCTGACTTGGAAATAAATTGCCGTTCCTTCTGCATCGCTGGGCCAAAATCCTGGGACACTTTCTCTAATGGCATTGCAGATACCACAAACTGGACTGCAGCAATTCTAGAAAGTAGCTCACCATTACCTTCTCAAGGGCAACTAGGAATGGACAATAAATGCTGGGCATGCCAGCGATGCTCACATCTGTTAGTGAATTAAAATAAACAAAAGACATACATTAAAAGGAGCTTAATTTTTACCTGTAATCTCTTCTGGTCTTCTGAGCTAGAAGCGGTGAACAGTTGCTGCTCAATGTCATCAAGCCACTGTAGGAACTTGTTTTCCTCTCTCTTGTACTGCAACCATCTAGGTGACTGCCCTCCTACTTGCTCCTTCTGCATTAACTTTGTTGCCTAAATACCACAGCAAATAGATAGTCTTCAACTCTATTTGGAGGTCATCCCGAGTAGATAAAGATAAATCTCTTTTAAACAATCAAATTACGTACAAGCAACTTTGGAGCTGCATACAAAGATCAATCACTAACCACAGACAGCAATGTGATTAACACCAGAGATACAAATTATTCTGAACACTCCAACATGTACCTTAACAGAGGCATGTTTTGTCTGTAATAGGATTAGTTTTTTGCGGATTTGTTTCTGTTTCCTATCATTATCAGTCAGTTGTAACAGTCGCTCTCCTTCTTGTAGCATTTCCTCCACATCTGCTTCTTCTTCATCCACCTGAAAAAGTACATTTTTAAATAGACAGGCCGAACACCAACATACATGTTGCTATACACACAAGGTAGTAGACATGCATTTGCCCACTCATCCACTCAAGCCCACACGGGCATGTTTACATGTGCCCACATGAATACAGTAGACTAAAACTCCCACATTCACATAAACAATCTGGAATCAGAAGAGTGTTTCCGTGCTTAGATTCACATGTAAATAGAACAATGACCAAACTCAAAATCTATAGCATCCATCTACCAGACCAGCTGTCAAGGAAAGGCCGCCAGTATTCTCAAAGATCCATCCCACCCTGGCAATGTTTTTCTACAACCTCTACCATCGGGCATGCACCAGCCAGTTTCGTAACAGTTTCTACCCTACTGTTGTTAAAATACTGAATGGACTCACAAACTCTTAACATTTGCCTGTACTAGTGTTTTGTTTTTGCCGCTGTTTACCTATTGATTTACTTACCTATGCTACTTAACTATGTGATCTGCCTGTATTGCTCACAATACAAAGCATTTCATTGTAGATAAAAACAAGGACTGCAGATGCTAGAAACCAGAGTCTAGATTAGAGTGGTGCTGGAAAAGCACAGCAGGTCAGGCAACGTCCGAGGAGCAGGAAAATCGACGTTTCGGGCAAAAGCACTTCATCAGGAATAGAGGCAGGGTGCCTGCAGAGTGAAAAGATAAATGAGAGGGGGATGGGGGTGGGGAGAAAGTAGCATAAAGTACAATAGGTGAATGGGGGTGGGGATGGAGGTGATAGGTCAGAGAGGAGGGTAGAGTGGATAGGTGGAAAGGAAGATAGGCAGGTGGGACAGGTCATGGGGAAGGTGCTGAGCTGGAAGCTTGGAACGGGGGAGAGGTGGGGGAAGGGGAAATGAGGAAACTGGTGAAGTCCACATGGATGCCCTGGGGTTGAAGCTTTTCATTGTGCCTCGGTACACGTGACAATAAATTCAATTCAATTCAAATCACACTTACATCATATCTTAAATGCAAATAAAGTCTAAGGGGCTTCAACGCAGGAAGAAAAAACAACCTGAGGCTTTGAAGGACAGCCGAGAGAATTAAACAAAGGCCGTACTTAGTCTAATTGTGGCAACTTGGTTGAGATCCATTAGTTCAGTAACAAGCTGAAGTACACCAGAGACAGCCTGATGTGAAAATCTTACAGCAAGCAGAGCTTTCCCAAAGAAATACACAATTCATGCAGATCGGTTCTAAGCACATAACAATATTTTCATAGATTTATGCATCAAGTATATCTGTATCATAATGTATTTTGAACATGATTAGATACTTAGCATAATCTCCAATGATACTGCAGTATATAAAAGTTCAACAATTCACTATATTTTACCTTTTCATCATCATCTTGGATCTCCTCACTACATTGTAACCTTCTCTCCAGGTCTTCTAGCTTGTTTTGAAGCTCAGCTTCAAAGCGATCCAGATTGATGGATGAAACCTGGTTGGTATCCATACCTGGGCTTGACCCATTTTCATGACGTGCGGGGTCTTTAATTGCTGCCTCCATCTAGAGTCACATATATAAAGTAGTTATTCACATTCAATTTATACTGAAATTTTGCAATATAAATATTGTTTGATGTATTCAAAGTACATGGGTGATAAATTTTCTCATTGACAAAACTATAATTACCATTATTACAGCTCTTGAACATTTACATTTAAGCAAGAGAAAAGAAATACTAGATAAAGTTGTAACAGATGTGAAAGTAGCAAGTCAATTGGTAAGGTAGTGAGACTTGCAGATGAACAGGTCCTAATATATAGCATATTACAAGTTCCACAGACACCAATGGATAGCACGGTGGGCAGCACGGTGGCACAGTGGTTAGCACTGCTGCCTCGCAGCGCCGGAGACCCGGGTTCAATTCCTGCCTCAGGCGACTGACTGTGTGGAGTTTGCACGTTCTCCCCGTGTCTGCGTGGGTTTCCTCCGGGTGCTCTGGTTTCCTCCCACAGTCCAAAGATGTGCAGGTCAGGTGAATTGGCCATGCTAAATTGCCCGTAGTGTTAGGTAAGGGGTAGATGTAGATGTAGGGGTATGGGTGGGTTACGCTTCGGCGGGGCGGTGTGGACTTGTCGGGCCGAAGGGCCTGTTTCCACACTGTAAGTAATGTGGGCGGCACGGTGGCACAGTGGTTAGCACTGCTGCCTCACAGCGCCTGAGACCCGGGTTCAATTCCCGCCTCAGGCGACTGACTGTGTGGAGTTTGCACGTTCTCCCCGTGTCTGCGTGGGTTTCCTCCGGGTGCTCCGGTTTCCTCCCACAGTCCAAAGATGTGCAGGCCAGGTGAATTGGCCATGCTAAATTGCCCATAGTGTTAGGTAAGGGGTAAATGTAGATGTAGATGTAGGGGTATGGGTGGGTTACGCTTCGGCGGGGCGGTGTGGACTTGTTGGGCCGAAGGGCCTGTTTCCACACTGTAAGTAATCTAATCTAAGTGATGAAAGGGAATGAAAATTAATGTCAAAAAGGTGGAAGTTATGAAGATGGAAGCAGTATTGTCAGGAAACAATAATGTTCAACATCTGAAAAAGTTATTACAATTTAAGTATCTGAGAAGTATCTTGTTAGAAGACAGTATCTGCCACAAAGAAACTAAAGCAAGAAAAGCAATGGAAAGAGTGCATTCTCCAAATTACTCAGCACTGAAATGATTAGAGGTGGCAAGAAAACGACAATCAAGTCTGTGATTTGGAGGACTTCATGTACAGGGCTGAAACATAGTGTGTGACAAACAGACACCCAAAAGCTGTAAAATGTATTTCTGCAAAGATCAGAATGAGGCCCCACTCACTCCCCCAAATCCCTCAATTCTCTAAGGCATTAAAAATCCATTTGTACAAATACTATCAACAATGTAAAATACAAATTTCCAATGCACAATGGGTTTAAGTTCAACCTGGAAAGCAATTGCTTGGATTGATGAACAAAGAATAAAGAAAATTTACAGCCCGGGAACAGGTCCCTCAGCGCTCCAAACCTGAGCCGATCCAAATCTACTGTCTAAACCTGTCACCCAATTCCTAAGCATCTGTATCCCTCTGCTCCCCACCTACTCATGCATCTGTCCAGACGCACCTTAAATGAATCTACCGTGCCTGCCTCTACTACCTCTGCTGGCAACGCGTTCCAGGCACCAACCACCTTCTGTATATACTCCCCTTAATCCTTTCACCTCTCACCTTGAACGCGTGACCTCTCATTACTGAATCCCTCACCCTGGTAAAAAGCTTATCTCTATCTACCCTGTCTAAAACTATTCATGATTTTGTAGACCTCAATCAGGTCCCCCCTCAATCTCCTTTTTTCTAATGAAAACAAACCTAACCTACTCAACCTCTTTTCACAGCTAGCACCTTCAATACCAGGCACATCCTTGTAAGCCTTCTCTGCACCCTTTCCAAAGTGTCCACATCCTTTTGGTAATGTGGCGACCAGAACTGTGCACAGTATTCTATATGCAGCCAAACCAAACTATTGTACAACTTTAACATGACCTGTCAGCTCTTATACCCAGCTCCCCGTATGATGAAGGCAAGCATACTATATGCCTCCTTGACCACTCTATCCACCTTTGCAGCCACCTTCAGGGTACAATGGACCTGAACTCCCAGATCTCACTGCTCAGCAACTTTTCCCAAGGCTCTTCCATTTACAGCGTAGTTCGCTCTACAATTAGACCTCCCAAAATGCATCACCTCACATCTGTCTGAATTGAACTGCATCTGCCACTTCTCCGCCCTACTCTCCAGTCTATCTATATCCTCTTGTATTCTTCAACAGTCCCCTATGCTTTCTGCTACTCCACCAATCTTCGTGTCATCTGCAAACTTACTGATCAGACCAACAATGCCCTCTTCCAGATCATTTATGTATATTACAAACAACAGAGGCTCCGGCACTGATCCCTGTGGTACACCACTGGTCACCTTACTCCATTTTGAGAAACTTCCTTCAACTTTTCTGTCTCCTGTTGCTCAACCAGTTCTTTATCCACCTAGCTAGAACACCCTGCACACCACGTGACTTCACTTTCTCCATTAATTTACCATGGGAAACCTTATCAAACGCCTTACTAAAGTCCATGTATATGACATCAACAGTCCTTCCTTCATCTTGGTCACTTCCTCAAAGAACTCTATTAAGTTGGTAAGGCACAATCTCCCCTGCACAAAACCATGTTGCCTATCACTGATAAGCCCATTCTTTTCCAAATATAAATAGATCCTATCCCTCAGTACCTTCTCCGGCAACTTTCCCACAACCGACGTCAGGCTCACTGGTCTGTAGTTACCTGGAATATCGCTACTACCCTTCTTGTACAGAGGGACAACATAAGCAACCCTCCAGTCATCCGGCACCTCACCTGTGTTTAAGGATGCTACAAAGACATGTCAGGGCCCTGTTCTTAGCTGCCCGGACCTTAGCTTCCCTTTTCGTCTTGGCTAGTCACACGATTTCTCCTGTCATCCACGTTTCACAAATCTTGCCTTCCTATCCCTTGTTTTCAAAGGACATGCCTATCCTGCACGGTCTTCAAACTACCTTTGAAAGCCTCCCACATATCAAAGGTGGACTTTCCTTCACATAGCTGTATCCAATCCACATTTCCCAGCTCCTGCCTAATTTTGATATAATTGGCCTTTGCCCAGTTTAGTTCTCTTCCCTTAAGACCACTCTCATCTTTATCTATGGGTATTCTAAAACTTACAGAATTGTGGTCACTATTCCCAAAGAAATCCCCCACTGCAACTTCTACTACCTGGCCTGGCTCATTCTCCAATACCAGGTCCAATATGGCCCCTTCCCTGTCGGACTATTGACATACTGCTCTAGAAAACTTTCTTAGATGCTCCTTACAAATTCTGCCCCATCCAGACCTCTGACACTAAGTGTATCCCAGTCAATGTTGGGAAAATTAAGATCTCCTATCACCACCACACTGTTGCCTCTACATCTTTCCATAATCTATCTATTTGTTCTTCTACCTCAAGCTCACTATTGGGAGGCCTGTAATACAGCCCCACCAATGTAACCGCACCCTTTTTATTTCTCAGCTCCACCCATAACACCTCACTGCTCAAGCTCTCCATAGTGTCCAACTTTAGCACAGCCTTGATATCATTCCTGACCAGCAATGCAACTTCTCTCCCCTCTTTTACTTCTCTCCCTATCCTGTCTGAAGCAGCTATATCCTCGAACATTTAGTTGCCAATCATGCTCTTCCTCAATCAAGTCTCTGTGATCGCAATAACGTCATACTCCCAGGCACCGAGCGAAGCCCTAAGTTCATCTGCCTTACCCACTCTGCTCCTTGTATTAACGTACATGCACTTCAGGCTGCCAGTTCTTTTGCATTCATCTGCTTTCTGCCTATGCTTCCCCTTGGTAATGCTAACTTTGTGATCCTTACAGTCTCCAGTTTCCACCTCACTGTCTAGTAGTCTTCTCTTCTGATTCCCAGCCCCTGCCACATTAGTTTAAAACGTTCCCAACAGCAGTTGCAAAAAACTCCCCCAAGGACATTAGTTCCAGTCTGGTTCAGATATAAACCGCCCAATTTGTAATAGTCCCACCTCTCCAGAACCAGTCCCAATATCCCACAAATCTGAACCCTGCCCTCCTACTCCTGATGCATCCCAGCTATTCAAGAAAACCTAAACTCTACACACCAAGGTCAGAAGTCACATGATACAAGGTCATAATCTAACAGGTTTATTTGAAATCATTAGCTTTTGAAGCTCTGCTCTTTTGTCAGGTGAGGTGAAGTTGCAGCACAGTGGTTCAGTGGTTAGCACTGCTGCCTCACAGCACCAGGAACGCGGGTTCGATTCCAGCCTCAGGCGACCATCTGTGTGGAGTTTGCACATTCTCCCTGTGTCTGTATGGGTTCCTCCAGGTACTCTGGTTTCTTCTCACAGTCCAAAAATGTGCAGGTTAAGTGAATTGGCTACTCTAAATTGCCCATTGTGTTCATTAGTCAGGGGTAAATGTAGAGTAATAGGGTAGGGGAATGGGTCTGGATGGGTTACTCTTCAGAGGGTGGGTGTGGACCTGTTGGGCCAAATGGCCTGTTTCCCCACTGTGGTGATTCTATGAAGTGAAGCACACAGGCACAGAATTTATAGCCAAAGAGATCAAAAGATCAAATAGCGTGAATGGAGTGTCAAAAGCTGATTAGCAAGTGAAGGGATGACATTTTACCCAATAAATTGACACAGAGAGACAATTACAAAAAAATTAAAAATAAGATGGTGCTAGAGACAAACCAAATGACCAGAATAACATAGTAGCTATAAGAATTGCATGCCGAGGGTCTAACAAGCAATCCAAAACTGTACAAACTAATTAATGTGGAGAGATCATAAGTTATAAAATCCCTGCAGCATGGAAACAGGGCATTCGCCCCAACAAATCCACACTGACCCTCTGAAGAGTAACCCACCCAGATCCATCCCCTTACCCTAATACTCTACATTTACACTTTAATGCACCTCATCTACACATCCCTGAACACTATGAGCAACTTAGCATAGCCATTTCAACTAACCTGCACATCTTTGGGCTATGGGAGGAAACCGGAGCACCTGGAGGAAACCCACGCAGATACAGGGAGAATGTGCAAGCTCCACACAGTCACCCAAGACTGGAATCGAACCCTGGTCCATGGCACTGTGCTAACCATTGAACCACCATGCTGCCTTATCAAGGTGATGGTGTCAAAATAGGAAATAAGGAAGATCTTACAAATACAGAACAGTATGGAGAGGTTACATGTATTGTAATATGAACCCAAGATCATGGTTGAGACCATCTGCATGGGGACGGAACTGGCAATAGTATTATCACTGGACAGTTAACCCAGAGGCCGAGATAATGTTCTGAGGACCTGGGTTCAAATCCCGCCACGGCAGATGGTGAAATCTGAATTAAATAAAAAGAAAAAAAATCTGGAATTGAAAGTCTAATGATGACCATGAATCCATTCCGATTGTCGGAAAAACCCATCTGGTTCACTGATGTCCTTGAGGGAACGAAACTGACATTGTTACCTTGTCTGGCCTACATCTGACTCCAGACCCACAGCAATGTGGTTGACTCTTAACTGCCCTCTGAGCAATAAATGCTGCCTAGCCAGCGACACCCTCTTCCCACAAATATTCTGCATTGTTGTGTATCTTAAATGCCGCCTTGAAGGATGCTCACTCGAAGACTGGAGGCTGAATGTCCTTGACCGCTGATGTCTTCCGCGACTGGGAGGGAATATTTCCATTTGGCAACTGTTGTACAGTGTCCATTAATTCTTCGACGTAGCATCTGCATGGTCTTGCCAATATACCAGGCCTCAGGACATCCTTGCCTGCAGTGTCTGAGGTAGACACATTGGCCAACTCACATGAATATCTGTCGTGTACATGTTGGACCCTAGGTGATGGTGTATGTCAATGATATGGCATATCTTGAGAGATTGCCATGGCAGGTATGTGTGGTGTTGTGGTTGATGTTGTCCTGAAGGCTGGGTAGATGGCTGCAAATGATGGCCTGTTTAAGGTTTGATGGATGAGTGCATTGTGCAACAATTGCCAGACGGGAAAGTTCCCTCCCAGTTGGGGAACACAGATTAAGGACATTCAGCCTCCAATCTTCAGATAAGCATCCTCCAAGGCAGTCTTTGAGATACACAACAACACAGAATCACCAAACAGAAACTGATAGCCAACTTCTATACCCACGAAAACGGTCTCAACCATGATCTTGGGTTCATGTTGTGCTCCTGTTCTGTATTTGTAAAATTTTCCTTACTGTCCTGTTTTGACACCATCACCTGATAACTTGTTATGATCTCTCTACCTTAATTAGTTTGTACAGTTTTAGATTTCTCATTACTTTGGTTAGACCTTCGGCATATGACCCCTATACCTATCATGTTATGCCAGCCATCTGGCTTGTATCCAGCACCATATTGTTTTTAAATTTTTGTAACTATCTCTGATTATTAATCAGATAAAACATCAACCCTTCACTTGCTAGTCAGTTGTTGACACCTTACTCACACCATCTGACACTCTTGATCACTTGCAAAGACTTGTTATTCAGCCTGTTGACACTCCACTTTGCATTTGTACGATCTTTTGATTTTTCTACCTATAAATTCTGTGCCTATGTGCTTCTCTTCACTTCACCTGATGAAGCAGCAGCACTTTGAAAGCTTGAGGTTTCAAATAAACTGTTAGACTATAACTTGGCATTGTGTGTCTTTTGACCTTGTCAACAACAGTCCAACACTGTCACCTCCACTTCATGTCTACATATCAATGAAGAGATTCCTTATTTCAGCTGGGTAGCTAATGAGTTTTTGCAGTAGATTTGCAAATACAATCTCACATGACACACCATGGTATTATGGCTACCTAAAATTCAACAAAGGAAGCTAAGTTGAATCACCCATACAAGCATGACATTTTCTCACTTAAGATGACAAGCGGAAAGATTTAAATACTTAAAACGTTAAAACTACATATACACATTGGATTAGGCTATCCAAAGCTGGAAAATTAATATATGTTACTAATCATATTAAATAATTACTATAGGTCTATAGCAATTACTATATTTACTGTAACAGATTGCACTGTCTGTAAATTGGTCCAAGCACCAATAATCATGCCATTTCTGCCTAACATTAACTTTTTGTCCAAAATAAGGCTCATTATCTTCATAGGAAAATGTGCATCCTCTTTTCCCTATTACCCTAGAAATCAAGCAAAAATACCCATCACATTTTCTAATGATAAAACAAACACATTATTCAGTATTCTTATGTTGGAATTTCTGAAAAGAAAAACATATTGCTGAAGATTTCACTTTAACTCATCAGGAAAAATGCAAGAATATGCAATTTCAAACCACCAACCATTTATACCACAGCAGAAAAGGGTACAGATTGATTGGCAAGTCATAGAATTTTACAGTACAGTCAGCCATTCAACCCATCATGCCTGTAGCTCCAGAAAGAGCTACCCAGCTAGCCCCACTCCCTAGCCCGCTAACTACTTCATTTTCAAACCATATCCAGCTCTCTTTTGAAATGTTGTATGGAATCCATCTCTACCATTGTCTCAGGCAGCATATTCTAAATCCTAACAACTCTTGAGTAAAAACAGTTTCTCCTCACCTCACTCCTAGTTCTCTTAGAATCATAGAATCCCTATAGTTCAGAAGCAGGCCAGCCTTCTGAACAGCATCCCACCCAGACCCACTCCTATCCTTATATCCTATATTTCCCATAGCTAATTCACCTAACATACACATCCCTGAACACTATAAGCAATTTAGCATGGCCAATTCACCTAACCTGCATATCGCTGGACTGTGGGAAGAAACCAAAGCACCCAGAGGAAACCCACGCAGACACAGGGAGGACATGCAAACTCCACACAGTCACACGAGAGTGGAATCAAACCCGGTCCCTGTTGCAGTAAGGCAACAGTGCTAACCACTGAGCCACCATGCCACCTCTATCTTGCTGACAATATTGAAATTGTGATCCTTAGTTACTGATATACCAACTAATATAAACAGAAGATCATTCTTCACCCTGTCAAAATTGTTCATAATTTTGAATGCCTCAATAAGAACATCTCTGAATCATCTCTGCTCCAAGGAGAATAAACACAATCTCTCCAACATCTCTTTGCGTCTCAAACCCTTCATTCCTGGTACCTTCAGGTAAATCTCCTCTGAACTCTCATCAGGGCTTTAACATCCTTTCTTAAATGAGGTGCCCAGAACAGATCACAATAGTCCAAATACAATCTGACCAATGATTTGTAGAGGCATAGCATCACTTCTCCACTTTTACTCTCTAAGTCAAGTCTGATTGGCCGAGGTATTGCTATGGAGAAAGCGATGAGGAACCATAGGCTCCTGAGTTTGCCGATCATTTAGAAAAAGGCACAACATTTGACTATATTCCTTTCATTTTCAAAGAATGGGTCACTATGCATCAACATATGTCACTTCTAGCAAGTGTTAATCAGCTATGTTACAAAATTGATTGATTACTTTAAACTGATGGTTAGCATATCTATTAACAGTCAGAAGTGTTGTACGAGCACTTCCAAACTACAGAACCACTTATTACAAATGTTTTATTTGGGGTTTTGTAATTACAGGCTTCACTGATGAATATACACATTGAGATTTATATGCTGTAATCAGCAATCTTGTAAAATAGGGCTCCTAGCCGTTTGCTCACTTTGCAACCCTGATGCAGAAATACAGCACAGCACAACTACACTTCAGAACATTGACCATCCTAATCAGATCATTGCCCACCATGCATGGTGCAAACTCGTAAATGTCATAAATCTGGCAGTCTCAAATCAAAGAAGGTAAAACTGCGTTTGTAAACACAGCTTTCTTGGTGGATCCATTATAGATGTAGTCATTTATTAGGGTACCTGAATAAAGAAATTTTGAAGCTAAAAGCAAAATTAATTTAAATGTCTATCAGACATTTCAACTAGATTTTATTGCCATAAAGATAAATAATATAGGGCGGAGCGTTTGTTAGAATTCTGTGAAGTTGTCAGTGGGATTTTTGCAGAAGAGCACTAGGTCAGAGCTAGAAGCAAACAAGCTATCAGGTGTAAGCACTGAGTTCAGCAGGCAGGGGAAAGTATTTGCCAACAACTGTAAATATCTGAGAAAGAGCCGAGTAGAGCTATTAAAAATCAAAACGTTTTTAGTTTCATGTTAAGCAAGTGCACGGGAATTGAGTGAAGTCAGGTTTGAGTTGATAAGTCCAAGACTTTACAAGGCAGTTGCAGAACAAGCTTGATGTGGAATCCAAGAAAGTGGGATTAGTATAGATGGGCTGGTACAGACTCAATGGGTCAAAGGGCCTCTTCTTAGTGTATCACTCTATGATTCTAACCTGAAAAGGACATCCAAGAATTTCTGAGGCAAGTCAGCATAAAATAGAATGTTCAGTTGAGCATTTTAGTCTAAAATGTCCATAGCTGTGTTTTAATGTGGTTTTCAAAGTAAAATGCAAATAAGTACTTAAGTCAGTATTTATTTAGAGTATTTGTTTGAAGTAATTGTGGTGTAGTAATAGTCATTTGTTTATGAAACTGTGGAACCTTGAGGATTCAATATTTTAATTCCTCTTTAAACATTCACAAAGTTCACTATGGGATCATAATAGTTTAATTGGTTGGAAGATACTTTGGGATGTCTCCTAGTCATAAAACGTACTAAATGGGCCAGGAGGTCTGGGTTCAAATTCCGTCTGTTCTGAAGGTGCATCATTATATGTCTGAATAAGTTAATTAACAAATTTAGAAAGCACAACATGAATTCAGGTCTGTCTTTCTTATAATATACAAGTCTCCTCAGAACTGATATTTATAATTGTTTTAAGGCCAAAAAGTCTGTAAACGGTTGAATACCAACAAGCATGTCCAAATTCATTCAGATCTCAAGGGGTCAAAACAGCCTAAATTTTCTCAAGACTATTTCTGTCCCAATATACAATATGGGGGGGAGATACAAGCTCTGAAATATGGTTCAATTCAGAACAAGGTGCATGCTCAATAATTCTGAGACATGTAGCTACAGCTTGCAAATAGTACAGGATTAATGATTATCAAAGGAAATTTAGTTAGGGAACAAGATGCTGAAGGCGAACAGTCACTTTGGTCACACTGCCATCTGAAGTTACACAACTCAACCAAACATTCTGGGTTTTCTGAACAGAACTGACTTGTCAAAAAGAGATATTCCAGCAGTCTTAGTCAGACATGTTTTCTGAGGTCACAGCTTCCTGTGAAAGTCAGTCTAGAACATTCACTGGAGTGTTTTTTTAAAAATGACTGGACCCAAGCTTTCAGTTTGTAACTTTTGGTCAAGTCAGAAAATTTGTGTTTTGAAGAGAATGGCACAAATTATTTTTCATGGCAATAAGTGCCCTCTGCAATAATCATATCAAATGGTTGGCACTCCAAATAAAAACATTTAAACTAAAAATTTAATCTCATCTGATGAGCAGACATTAAGCACAGTCTTGAACAGCTAGAGTTGACATTTCAAAGCATCAAGAGAAATAAATTTGTCTCAATTGCTGAACTTCTGTAGATTATTGACAGCCACAAAAATGTGCTTTTATAACCACTCACTTTTGCAGATTTGATGTGCTGAGAAACTCTCTCAACATTGCGATTCAGTTCAATTAGCTTTGGCTCCACCACTTCACGACACATGGTACCATTATTTTTCATGAGGGAAACAGCTTGGTCATGTATATCATCAACTTGCAAACTGATTCCATCCAGTTCAAATTGAAAACGCTGCAAGACAATTTCAACAGTTACAATGATCTAAATTTTGAAGAATGCCTGTGCAGATTGATAGAACTCACTTGACAAAGTTCACAGTGAGTATTGAACATTCCGTTCCTAATTCATCTGTTTACATATTCAGCAATTACTGCAAAGGTGAGAAATACTAAGACATTTGTTCAGTTATATTAAACCAAATGTATTCCATAAATTGGATTACTAACTTCTTCGTGAAGAGATTGCAAGCATGTGTACTACACATTTTAAGATGACAAATAGTCACACTAGGAAGTCAACAACCTTAAGCTAGGTGAATGAATGGAGTTCAACTTTTCTGGTCATAACACTCCACTCTTAGGTTTATTTAGATTTATAGAAATATGTAGGAGGTTTATGTAAGTATGTCTCTTTTCCACTAACGTGGAGAGGTTACAGGGGCTAAATTAACATGAAGATGACATTTATTCAATTATGGTATCAAGAAGCCCAACCAAATTTAACACATTGATAATCAGGGTGGAAGTTGTCCCAAGCAGAAATAAAGATTCCCATTTGAGAATTGATCACTTCAATCTCGGACTTTTCTGGAGGAGTTCCTCATCATAGTGATGTAGGCCTAATCATCGTTAATTGCTTCATCAGTGATCTTCCCTTCAATATAGGGTCAGAATTTGGGATGGGCACTAGTGGTTACACAGTGTTGAATATCATTTTCAATTCCTCAGAAACTGAATCAGTTCCCCAGCCATATACTTCATGACTAGGAGAACTTTCAGGCTCTAGCTTGTAAATAACAAGTAATATTTTCAGTACATATGTGCCACACAATGCCAAGTTATAGTCTAACAGTTTATTTGAAACCTCAAGTTTTGAACAGGAGAATATTAAAATCTCCTCTTGAAGTTCAACAGCACTGTCACCAATACCCCCTCACCAATGTCCTGAGCATTACCATCAAGCAGAAAAAAAACTGGACCATTACTCCCTGATCCTCTCTGGCTACTGGTGTGAAAACTGGAGGACAGCTAACATTAGATTGTTTAAAAAAAATTTAAAAAGGAATAGACAAATTATTCTTGCTGGAGGGAAAACTATTAGAAATAAATTAGGGTTGGATAAATCTTCATTTACAGAGAACATGGTTGGTCAAGGTAAGATTGTAAGCCAGCTAACGGGTAGTGGATTTGATGCGGTTTTATGGCAAGATTTTCAATAAGACCCCATTTGGCAAAATAATCATAAAGAAGTCCACATGGGATCCAAGGCAAAGAGGCAAGTTGGATCCAAAATTGGTTTAGAGGCAGAAAGCAAAGGATAATAATTTAATAGGAATGACTGTGACTGGAAGGCTGCTTCCTGTCTGGTTCCACAAAGCTTAACAGTAGGTCACTTGCTTATGGTATATATTGATGTTTCAGACTTAATGTAGACAGTACAATTAAGAGTTTGGCACAGTATATAAAAAGTGGTTCTATACTTGATAGTGATGATCAGAACAGTAGCAAATGGAGTTCAGTCTGGATAATTATCATGTAATTTATTAACAATACACAATAATTGGTTTATACTGAGAAATGTGGAGGGACCTTGAAGTGAAGTCCATAGATTCCAAAAGGTAGTTAGACAGGGAGATATGGTGCTAAGAAAGAATATAGGAAACTTGCTTTAATAACCAAGGCACAGATTATGTAAGCTGAGAAACTTTGCTGGATTTATTTAAAACAACACTGGTGCATTACAGGAAACATTTAATTTCATTAGGAGAGGATAGAGTGGAGATTCACAACAATGTTTTCTACGACTGGAGAATTTCAGTTATCAGGCAAGACTCGATAAGACGAGGTTATGTATGTGAAATAGAGGAGGCTTGTTGGGAGATTTAATTTAAGTCCATAAAAATTATGTCTAGATGGAGTAAATAGGAAGCCCCGATATCCCCTAAATTGAGGAATCCACAATCAGCACAATAAATTTATATCACGGCCTGGGAGATCAGGAGGGAAACTGGAATCACTGACTAATAGGGAATCTGAAAGACTGAGAACCCCCAAACGCATTTCAAAATTACTCAGATATACAGTTGAATAAATCACAACCTACAAGGCTACAACCAAGAGCTGGAAAGCCAGATTAAGGTAGGTGAGAACCTATCAGCCAGGAAGGACATGCCGACCAAATGATCTCCTCTTGCGCTTTAAATTTGTATGAAATTGCTGAAGCTGTTCATGACTATTCAACTGGCTCATGACAGAGAAAAAAACATTTCTTGATATGAAATCATTACACTGAACTTAGTAACACTGTTAAAAAGGAAGAAAGAAATCAGAAGCCAATTGCCTAACAAGGACCTACATACCAAAAGTATTACAGAAAGGCAACAAAAGCAACATAGTTCAGTGACTGCCGTAACTGAGAGGGATATTATCCCACTGACTATTTATCGACTGACCATGTCCATTTTCGCAAGGGCTGAATCAAAGAATAAATCTGTTACAAATACTTGTCGTAGTTTGGGCCTCCCTTAGTCTCTGTACATTGCTAGGAATGTTGGCACCATTATTGGCCAGCTTTTATTGACTATCCTTAGTTGCCATTTAACTGATTGGTCTTTTAGGCCATTTGAAAGGCTCATTAAGAGCCAACTACATTACTGTAGGCAAGGATTTCCAAGAGGCATTCAATGATGTACCACATATTAGGCTATCTGCAATTAGGGGAGTGCCTCATGGATCAGCGTTGGATCCACAATTATTTCCAAGATACATTAATGACTTGGTTGAGGAAAATGAATGCATTATCGCCAAATGAGTGGATGACACAGGAATAAGTGAGAAGGCAAATAGTGAGGATGACACAAAAAGTTTACAGAATATTGTCAGCTTAAGCAGGCAAATACTTATATTGTGGGAAAACATCAGGTCAAGTACTTCGGTAGGAAAAATAGAAGAGCTGAATTGTGACAAAGGATGTTGCAGAGGGACATAGATAAGCTGCAGGGCTAGGATGAGACATGGCAAATGGAGTTTAATGTGGGAAAATGTGAGGTGATTCACTTTGGAAGAAGTAACAGGAATACAGAGTATTGGGCTTATAGTAAGATTCTTGGTAGTGTAGATGAGCAGAGAGATCTCGGTGTCCAGGTACACACAACCTTGAAAGTTGACACCCAGGTTGATAAGGTATACAGTGTTTTGGTTTTTGTTGGTAGAGGGATTGAGTTTTGGAACCATAAGATCATGCTGCAGTTGTGTGCAAAACTCTTGTGTGGCCACATCTGGAGTATTGCACACAGTTCTGGTCACTGCATTATTGGAAGGATGTGGAAGCTTTGGAAAGGGTTCAGAGGAGATTTACTAGGATGTTGCCTGGTATGGAGACAAGGTCTTATGAGGAAAGGCTGAGGGACTTGATGCTTTTTTTTAAAGAGAGAATAAAGTTGAGAGGTAACTTAATTGAGACATATAAGCTAATCAGAGGGTTAGATAGGTTGGACAGCGAGAGCCTTTTTCCTCAGATGGCAATGGCTAGCACAAAGGGTGCTTTAAATTGAGGTGTGATAGACATAGGACAGATGTCATAGGGAGTTGCTTTACTCAGAGTGTACTAGAAGCTTGGAACGCACCACCTGCAACAGTAGCAGACTCGACAATTTTAAGAGCATTTAAATGGTCATTGGATAGACATATGGACGAGAATGGAATAGTGTAGGTTAGATGGGTTTCAGATTGAATCCACAGTTTGGCGCAACATCGAGGGCCCTAGGGCCTGTACTACACAGTAATGTTCTATGAGTTGTGGAAGACTGAAGAAAGCTGCAACAGAAAAGGATCGGAGGGTCCTACTGTATGAGTGACAAAAAGATCATTTCCACGTTCAGGGGATAACAGGGAAGCAAATAGAATATTGGTCTTTAATGTAAAAACATAAAAATGGGGAAGTCTTGCTAGAAGTATAAGTCACTAATTAGGCCACATCTCGAATATGGTCAGCAATTTTGGTACCCTTTTCTGAAAGGAGGAATACTGCCAATGGAGACAGTCAAGAGAAGGTTCACTAGGTTGAGCCTGGTTATGGAGTAAAAACAATGACTGCAGATGCTGAAAACCAAATACTGAATTAGTGGTGCTGGAAGAGCACAGCAGTTCAGGCAGCATCCAACGAGCAGCGAAATCGACGTTTCGGGCAAAAGCCCTTCATCAGGAATTTAGGTTGGGCCTGCAGTCATTGGAATACAGAAGAATAGAAGTGACCTTATTGAAACTCTTGGGGCTCCCTGGAAGTGGCCACGCAAGTTGATAGGATGGAGGAGAAGGCATATAGCATGCTTGCCTTTATTGGTTTGGGAATGGAGTACAAGAGTCAGGATATCATGTTGCAGCCTTATAAGACTTTGGTTAGGCCACACTTGGAGTACTGTGCTCAGTTCTGGGCACCACATTACAGGAAGGATGTGGAGGCTTTGGAAAGAGTGCAGAAGAGGAATACTAGGATGCTGCCTGGCATACAGGATATAAACTATAAGGAGAAGCTAGAAAAACTCAGGTGTTTTCTCTGGAGCGATGGAGGCTGAGGGGAGACTTCATGGAAGTCTGCAAAATTAAGGGATGCATTGGTAGGGTTGATGGCCAGAATCTTTCTCCCAGTCAAAATGTCTCAATCTAGGCGGCATGCATTTATGGTGATGGTGGTGGTGGGGAGTTAGGGAGGTGTTCAAATGAGCTGCGAGGTCAATTTTTGTTACACAGAGAGTAATCGGAGTATGGAGCACACTGCCAGAGGTAGTGGTGGAGACAGATGTGTTTGCAATTAAGAGGCTTTTAGATAAGCATACGAATATGCAAGGAATGGAACAATATGGACTAGGGACAGCAGAAGGGATTAGTTTAATTTGGAGTCATGTTTGGAACAACATCGTGGACCAAAGGATACGTTCCTGCATTGTATAGTTCTATGTTCTATGAAACATACAGGATTCTTAGAGTACTTGACAATGTTGATGCAGAAAGGCTGTTTTCCCTTATGGGAGACCAGAGGGCATCATCTCAGAGGAAGGATTCACCCTTAAGAAAGAAGCAGGTAAAACATAAGTGTGGAGGAATTTCTTCTCTCGGGGGTAGTGAATCTTCAGAATTCTTTACTGCAGATGGCTGTTGACACTGGGTCATTAAGAATACTCATGACCGAGATATACAGATTTTTAATCAGTGAGGGGATCGAGCATTATCGTGAAAGGCACAAAAGTGAAGTTAAGCATTTTCAGATTAGTCATGTCACTGAATGGTGGCCATGATGTGGCAATGCCAGTGTTGGACTAGGGTGGACAAAGTCAAAAGTCACACAACACCAGGAATAGTCCCAACAGGTTTATTAAAATCACAAACTTTTAGAGCACTGCTTCTTTACCTGATGATAGAGCTGTGCTCTGAAAGCTTGTGATTTTAATAAACTTGTTGCGTTACTTCTGAGACTGAATGGTAGAGTAGACTTGATGGGCCAAATGACCTACTTCTATTCTGGATTTTATAATTTCTTCCTGAAAGGAAGAACATTTGTGAACCTGATAGATCTTTAGGACAGCTGCTACATGGTTACCATTAAGTGATCTTTAAATTCCAGATTTCTTCCTTATTGAATTGAAATTTCACCATCTGCCATAGTGAGATTCAAATCCATATTCGAGAACACTAGCCTGGGGTTCTCAATTACTACTCTAATTACATTATCACAAGGCCACCACCTCTCCCTTTCACATGGCCCATGACTGGCAACACTTTCTCTATCCAAGAGAATCAGAAATCTACGTAATGTTATCTCATTGGAGGTTATTTTCCAATGCTTAAAAATCATCTGCAACACAAAAAGAATTTACATCAAGATGATAGGGTAGGGAGGAAATACACAACCAAACAATATTTGTCTGCAAGAACATATTTTGGGGAAACACTTCAAGATGCAAATCTCCCCCAGTACAGAAATCTGCCAACTTTATTATGTTGTCACCTTAAGTATTTCTTCTCTTTCACAGTCTGGTTTCTTAGCAATCTCATCTAACAGAATTTCCGTTTGATACAGCCAGGTGCTTATGTGTGCAACATTTTGATCAAAGCCTTCCATTTGTTTTTGATAATCCTACAAAGGAAGATGTTACAAAACAATTCAGAAAACCAATGTGAAAATTATGTTGTGCTTTTATCCATCATAATGCAGAAAGTAATAGGAAATCATGCTTTGACTTGAGAAAAATATTTAAGATGGTAACAGTACAAGGTATTCACTATGAGACAAGTTTACAATAATACTTCACTATAATTGCATGAAAGATTACCATATTTGAATTAAATATGCATAGATATAATCTAGAGAGGCTAGTTTTCCGAAGATCTGAAAGCTTTGAGATACAACGGAGAATTTTCTATAACATCTGACCATTATGCTAAAAAAAGTTATGAAAGAAATTCTGAAGTTCATAGTGTCATGTCCCACTTTTCTATAACTTTTATTTGCTCATAGATGTGGGCATCACAGGAAGGCCAGCATTTAAAACCCATCCTGTATTGTCCACAAAAGGTGCTGGTGAACTGATTTCCATAAACATTGCAGACTGATTGGTGTAGGAACACCCCTGATGCTAAGTGGAAGAGTAGTCCAAAAGTTTAATGCTGCAACAATTAAAGAACAGCAATATACTTCCAAATCAAATTTAGACTATCTCATAGATGGTACACATTACAGAGACTGTGCTTTGGTGGTGAAGAGTCTGAATGCTGCTGAAGGTAGTGGTTTTGTTGTCAATCAAGTGGATAGCTTTGTCTTGGATGGTGTCAAGCTTCTTGAGCTGCACTCATCCAGACAAGTGAGGAGTATTCCATCACACTCCTGACTTGTGCCTTATAAATGGTCTTTGGGGAGAGAGATGATGATTTACTCACTGCAGAATTTTCAGTCTCTGACCTGCTCAGGTAACCACAGCATTTGTATGGCTGACCCAGTTCAGATTCTGATCAATGGTGTAGCAAGCGATCCAAAATGGCAATGCCATAGAATGTCAAGGTTGGTGGTCAAATTGTCTCTTGTTGGAAATGGTCATTGCATGGCACTTGTGTTGCACGAATGTTACTTGCTATTTATCAGCCAAACTCTGAATGTTGTTCAGGCCTTGTTGCATAAGGACACAGTCTGCTTCAGTATTTGAGGAGTTCTGAATGGTGCCAAATATTGTGCAATCATTAGTAAACGTCCCTACTTCTGACCTTACGATCGGGGAAGGAGGAATAAAAGTAGTTTTCAGTAAGCTAGGAAGGAGATTGAAAAGCAACATGTCTGAAGTGTAGTCTCATGATTAGTCTCATTTTGGAAAGAAGGTACTGAACCCAAGAGGGACCTCAGATTCAACAGAAGCAAAATTAATAAAAGTATAGGAGTATTACAAAAAATTAGACACAAAGGAATGGCATGCACCAAATAGAATCATAATGGAGAATAACACAAATAAAGGCTGAATTAAAGGCACTCTATTTGAAAATGCAGAGCATTCTAAACTAAGGTCAGTGATTTGAATACAAAAATCGAAGCAAATGGGTATGATTTATTCTCCATTACAGAAACATGGCTACAAGGTGACCAAGATTAGGAACGGAATATCTGAAGATGTGCTGAATTTAGGAGGAAGAGACAAAAAGGAAGAAAAGGTGGAGCATCAATCCTCATCAGGGACAAAATCAGTACATTAGCAAGACAGGATCTTAGATTGAAGGGTCAAGATGTAAAGTCAATGTGGGTTAAGCTAAAAAAAAGCAAGGAGCAGCAAACATTATTTATGAAGAGTATTGCTTATACAGCACCAAACTGTAGTGCTGATGTTGAGCATGCCATAAGTACTGAAATTAGAGATGCATATAACATAAGGACATAAGAACTAAGAGTAGAACTAGGCTATGTGGCCCTTCAAGCCTGCTCCACCATTCAATATGATCACAGCTGATCTTTTTGTAGACTCAGCTCTAATTACCCGTCCTCTCAAAGTAACCCTTAATTCCTTTACTGTTCAAAAAAAATCTATTTTAGCTTTAAAAATGTTTACAGAAGTAGCAGCAACTACTTCCCTCAGCAAGGAATTCCAAAGGTTTACAACCTTCAGGGTGAAGAAGTTCCTTCTCAATTCAGTACTAAATCTGCTCCCTTTAATCTTGAGGCTATGCCTTCTTGTCCTCGTTTCACCTGTCAGTGGAAACATCCTCTCTTCTTCTATCTTATCTATTCCCTTCATAATTTTATGTGTTTCTATAAAGATCCCCCCTCATTCTTCAAAATTCCAATGAATATAATCCCACTCTACTCAGTCTCTCCTGATAATCTAAGCCTCTCAACTCCAGAATCAACCTAGTGAAAGTCCTCTGCACCCCCTCCAGTGCCAGTACATCTTTTCTCAAGTAAGGAGAACAAAACTGCATACGGTACTCCAGGTATGGCCTCACCAGCACCATGTATAGCTGCAACATAACCTCCCTGCTTTTAAACTCAATCCCTTTCACAATGTAAGGACAAAATCCCATTTGCCTTCATAATTACCTGTTGCACCTGCAGACCAACCTTCTGTGATTCTTGCACAAGGACACACAGGTTCCTGTGCACAGCAGTCTGCTGCAACTTTTTCCCATTCAAATAATAATCTTTTTAACTGTTACTCCTACCAAAATGGATGATTTTACATTTATTAACATTGTATTCTATCTGCCAGACGTTTGCCCACTCACTCAATGTATCTAAGTTCCCCTGCAAAGTTTCCCTGTCCTCTGCACACTTTACTTTGCCACGATTCTTAAGTGTCATCTGCAAACTCTGACACACTGCACGTGGTCCCCAACTCCAAATCATCTGTATAAATTGTGAATAATTGTGGCCTCAACACCGACTCCTGAGGCACACCACTAGTCACTGACTGCCAACAGAAGAGCACTCATTTATCCCCACTCTTTGCTGCCTGTTAGTCAACCAATCTTCTATCCATGCTAATACTTTACCATTAACACACTGCATCTTTAACATATGCAGCAGCCTCTTGTGTGGCACCTTGTCAAAGGCCTATTGGAAATCTAGGTACATCACATCCACTGGGGCCCCCTTGGCCACCTTGTTCATAATGGCTTCATAGAATTCCAAAAGATTTGTTAAGCATGACCTACCCTTCATGAACCCATGCTGCGTCTGCCCAATGGGACAATTTCTATTGAGATGCCTTGCTATTTCTTCCTTGTTAATAGACTCAAGCATCTTCCCCAAAGGTTAAGCTCACTGAACTATAACTATACATCTTTTGTCTACCTCCCTTTTTAAAATAGTGGTGACATATTTGCTGTTTTCCAATCTGCTGGGACTGCCCCAGTGTCAAGCAAATTTTGGAAAATTACCACCAGTGCATTTGCTATTTCTCCCGCCATCTCTTTTAGTACCCTGGGATGCATTCCATCAGGGCCAGGAGACTTGTCTATCCTTCGCTCCATTAGCTTGTCCAACACTACCTCTTCCAAAATAATTTTTTTTTCTAGGTCCTCACTTACTTTCATCTTTTTGTCAATTACTGCCATGTTATTAGTGTCTTCCACCATGAAGGTGGTTACAAAGTACCTGGTCAATGCCTCAGCCATTTCATCATATCTCATAACTAAATGCCTTTTCTCATCCTCTAAAGGATCAACATTTACTTTAGCCATTTTTTTCATTTTTTACATTTACAAAAACTTTTGTTATCTGCCTTTATAGCCTGTGCTAGTTTTTTTAATGTTCTTTCTTACTTGACCTTATAGCACTTATTGTGGTTTTCTGTTGATCTTTAATGTTTTGCCAATTTGGATGTAGGTTTGCTCACTGAGCTGAAAAGTTCATTTCCAGACGTTTCATCACCATATTAGGTAACATCTTCAATGAGCCTCCGAATGAAGCAAGGGTATTTATATTTATATTTATATGTTTGGGTTTCCTTGGGTTGGTGATGTCATTTCCTGCTGTGACATCATTACATATGGTGATGTCATTTCTTGTTCTTTTTCTCAGGGGGTGGTAAATGGGATCGAAGTCAACGTGTTTGTTGATAGAGTTTCAGGTTGGAATGCTATGCTTCTAGGAATTCTTGTGTATGTCTCTGTTTGGCTTGTCCTAGGACGGATGTGTTGTCCCAGTCGAAATGGTGCCCTTCCTCATCTGTATGTAAGGATGCTAGTAGAGTGGTATTGTCTTTTTGAGGCTAGTTTATGTTCATGTATCCAGGTGGCCATTTTTCTGCCTGATCGTCCAATGTAGTGTTTTGTTACAGTTCTTGCACGGTATTTTGTAGATGACATTAGTTTTGCTTATTGTCTGTATAGGGTCTTTCAAGTTCATTAGCTGCTATTTTAGTGTGTTGGTGGGGTTGTGGACTATCATGATGCCAAGGGGTCTGAGTAGTCTGGCAGTCATTTCCAAGATTTCTTTGCTGTAGGGGAGAGTGGCTAGAGTTTCTGCACGTGTTTTATCTGCTTGTTTGGGTTTGTTCCTCAGAAATCGGCGGACTGTGTTCATTGGGTACCCGTTCTTTTTGAATACACTGTATAGGTGATTTTCTACTGCTCTGTGTAGTTCCTCTGTGCTGCAGTGTGTGTTGGCTCATTGAAATAATGTTCTAATGCAGCTTCGTTGGTGGATGTTGGGATAATTGTTTCTGTAGTTCAATATTTGGTCCGTATGTGTTGTTTTCCTGTAGGCGCTGGTTTGAAGTTCCCTATTGGCTGTTAGCTACATTGTGACATCTAAGAATGGCAGCTTGTTGTTGTTTTCCTCCTCTTTTGTGAATTTTATGCCAGTAAGGGTATTATTGATGGTCTTGAAGGTTTCCTCCAATTTGTTTCGTTTAGTGATGACAAAGGACTCATCCACACTGTGGACCCAAAGTTTGGGTTGGATAGTTGGCAGAGCTATTTGTTCAAATCTCTGCATTATTACCTCTGCTAAGAACCTTGATATCAGAGTTCCCATGGGTGTTCCATTGGTTTGTCTGTAGGTTTTGTTGTTGAAGGTGAAAGTTGGTGGTAAGGTGTAGGTCCACTAGCTTGACAATACTGTCCTTGCTGATGAAGTTGGTGGTGTTTGGTGTATGTATCTTTGGTTCTTCTAATAATGTAGTCAGTGTTTTCTTGGCCAGGTTGACGTTGATTGACGTGAATAAGGATGTTACGTCAAAGGAGACCATTATTTCATCCTCTTCTATCTTGGTGTCTTTGATGGTCTTCAGGAATTCCTGGGCGGAGTGGTTGGAATGGCGTGAATCTCCTACTAAGTGTTTTAGTCTTTGGTGTAGCTCCTTGGTCAATCTGTAAGTTGATGTTCCAGGTAGCGAGACTTTAGGTCTGAGGGAGGCTCCTGGCTTGTGAATTTTGGGTAATCCACAGATCTGTGGTGTGTTGGATCTGTCTGGTTTCATTTTTTGGAAGTCAGTCTTATTTATTTCTCCAGATTTCTGAAGTCTTTTGAGTAGGGCTGTGAGTCGGTTCTCTAGGTATGGGGTCGCGCCTATCGCCATTTGTTGGTAAGTTTTGGTATCTGCAAATAGTGCATTTGCTTTCTCAATGTAGTCTCTTTGATTTAAGATGACTGTCAAACGTGCTTTTTCTACAGATAGGCTAACAATTTCTTTTTAGTCTTTCTGTGCTTTCCTTTCTTTTGTATTGAATGTATTTTGTTCCTTTTTCCTGCTTAATGTTGGTACGATTACCTTTCTGGTGGTTTGCTGGGTTTCTTCTGTAAGTTGGTTGTCTTTCATTATTGCTTCTCATGCTGCTAAGAAATCTTTCTTTTCCACATTCTGGAAGTTGTAATTTAATCCTCTTACTAAGACGGCTTTTTCAGTGTCTGTTAAGGGTCGGTCAGATAAGTTTTTTATCCACGCTTCTGTGTTGTCAGTGTTGTTATTTTGTGTAACAGACAACAAGCAAAACTAATGTCATCTACAAGATACCTTGCAAGAACTGTAACAAACTTTACATTGGACAAACAGGCGGAAAACTAGCCACCAGGATACATGAACATCAACTAGCTACAAATCGATATGACCCACTCTCACTAGTATCCTTACACACAGATGAGGAAGGACACCACTTCGACCGGGACAACATATCCATCCAAGGACAAGCCAAACAGAGACACGTATGAGAATTCCTAGAAGCATGGCATTCCCACCGAAACTCTCTCAACAAACACATTGACTTGGATGCCATTTACCACCCCCTGAGAAAAAGAACAGGAAATGACATCAACGTAGGAAATGATGTCACCACAGGATTAATATCACTAACCCAAGGAAATCCAAACACATAAACAGAAAGCGGGCTACACCACCAGTGCTTCATTCGAACGCTCACTGAAGATGTTACCTAATATGGTGACAAAACATCTGGAAACGAACCTTCCAGCTCAGCGAGCAAACTTAAATTGAGAACCTCAACCTAAGTTACAAATTTTCTCAAAACTCACTTTTCCCAATCTTCTAGTTTTTGGCCACTTTGTATGCCTCTCATTCAATTTGATCGTCTCCCTTATTATTTCCTTAGACACCCATGGCAAGTTACCCATTTTTTTACAGTCCTTCCTTTTCACTGGAATATATTTTTGATGACTGCTTTGAAAAATTGGTTTGAAAGTCCTCCACTGTGCATCAACTGTCCCACCAAAAAATCTTTTGCTTCCAGTCTACTTTCGCCAGGTCCCCCTTGTGCAAGCATAGGATCCTGGGATTGGATTTTATCTTCACACTCCCCATTTGTATTTGAAATTCAACCATATTGTGATCTCTCCTTCCAAGGGGATCCCTAAGCATGAGGTCACTAATTATTCCTGCATCATTACACAGGACCAGATCTAGGATAGCTTGCTCCCTCGTCTGTTCCATTACATTTTGTTCAAGAAAACTATCACAGTTACACTCAATGATATCCTCCTTAAGGCTACCCTGACTAAGCTGGTTTGACCAATTGACATGTAGATTAAAATCCCCCATGATAATTTTCATTGGTAATATCATAATAGGTGGCTTCAATCTATAAAGACTGAATTCTCTGCAACAAGAGTTGTGGAAGCTCAGTTGTTGGGCACATTCAAACAGAAATTAATAGGTTTATGGAGACTAATGAACTTAAAGGGTGAAGATAGTGTGGAAAGTAGCACTGAGAAGACGATCAGCTTGATGGACTAAATCAATATTTCTGAAACAGGCTGACCTGCCATTTTACGGCTCTTAACTTTCTAATTCTGAAATTAGAAGTACACCTGGAATGACCATTGATGTTTCAATCATGTGTAAATATCTTGGGTGATCAAGCAACTTCTGAATTTCAGAATTTCACTTATCTTACAGTTTGAAATTCAATTCTCAGAGAATGGGAATCATGAAAGTAAAGCTTTTCAAAACGTTTAACTGACACAAATTCGGTTCCATCACTCTATGGAACTAATATTAAAGAGGTTTTCAGTGAACAGTCAGGAGATGAACAGCTCTAAGTACTACACTGTTGCTGGAATCTGAACATTTTCTTTTGTTATAAAATGTTCAGAAGCAGTTGAGTAATTATGGAGTAGTAATAGGTATTAGTCAAATTGAATCATACACTTATCAGACTCGGAATCTAAGAAGAGCCTCTAAAGGTCTTATTCCTACAGGTAGATTTATGGCCTCCAGCAATTGCAATGATCTCATGTAAATCATCACCCAAGTATTCCACGATCAGTCAAACATAGTTGATGTGAGTTATCAACCACTTGCTATGACATTATTTATCAGCTATCTAACAAGGCTGTCGTGAATTACCTATGAAACATATACTGTGATATTACTTACCAGCAGTTTGTCACCCCACCCCTGTGTCAGAGTGTGGACCTTGTTCCAAGCAGCATTTAGTGTGCACACTTTATCCTCCAAAACATGACTGCTGCCTTCTATCAGACTCTGCAGTGCAGCACTATTCTCAGTGATATTACCCAGTTCAGTTTTCTTCACCTCCAATTCTTTCAGAATTTGCTTTAAAAAGAATTGTATGTTTTTAATAAATACACTTCACAGCAATTAAATAAACAGCCAATTGTTTTAGTCAGAGAAGTCAGAATTGGATTACGGCAAATAGCTATTCAAAACCTTATAGGCAGCCTCCCAAACCCATAACCACTACCCCATCGAAAAGTGTAGCAGGTACATAGGAACACCACTATCTACAAGTTCTCTTCCAAGTCACATACTTTCTTGACCGGTGCTGGGTTATCAACCCGAAGCTGCACTTCTAACAGCAGTGTGGGTGTATCTTCATTACATGGGATGCTGTAGCTCATCACCACCTTCTGAAGGCAGTAGTGGATGGCCTTGCTAGCAACAGTCACAATACAGGAACAAATAAAAAAAGTACTCTGGTATGATTTTATGATAAAGATTTGAACTAAACATGACAAGGTACCACCTGATAACTGAGGTCTGCCTGTGTGACTCGTCCTTCGGACACATCACTGAGAGTATTTCACACTTCATTTACATTTACACCAATCTCCTATTGATGTGAACTACAGCCCTAGTTTGTTGCATTATCTGCTATCTTATAATTGATCACAGTAACACATGCCAAGTAGAAACATTACAAGCGGGAAGGTAGATGATATTGTGTACCTTCATTCAAGGATAAATATGCTTGAGAAAAGTTTTAAGGTCACTTTTGGTGAAGACTGAAGCAGGGTGCAACTTTTAAAAATAACTTTCTTCATCTTTTAAACAAATACCATTGCATAGCTATTACTTCCTTCGCGACCATGGAGTGGGATGAGGTTTGTATGCTGAATTAACACCAGCACAGATATGTAAGGCAAATGGTCGACTTTTGTGATCTAAATACTTTGTAACGTATCTCAAAGCTGCCTATTCTTATTCTGTTCCCAATAAGTAGGCACACAATTCGTTTGGATTAAACACCCAACCTTTGCCAAGAACAATACATAAGAAGATAAAAGCATTAAGAATAAGAAGGAACATCCATTCTTTTTTCTGTTCTTTCATTCTATTTGTTCATGATCAATATGTATAAAGAATGATGAAGTGTTTTTGAATTTTCACCGAAAAGTAGTATGTAAATCAAGGATACTTTAAATTACAATTTATGCCTGAGACACTCCATTTCATGACAGCCAAGTGCCAACTTGAGGACAAAATGCAAAACCCTTTTTAATCCTTATTTTTAAAGAAACAAAAATACTCACTCTGGTCCACTTGATCTCTGAATCTAAGTTAGCAGGCATTCCACTGGAAGATGATCTTTGAATCACTTCATCTTCTTTAGCTGTCAACCATTCTGAAAATGACTTGGCCTCTTTCTTCCACTTGTGAGATAGATGCAAGGCCTTTTCCAAATCCTGCTTACCTTCAGTGACCTAGAGAAGAACAAAACATGAAAGATGGAATTATCCGAGGAAAGAGGCCTTGGTGAGATGGAGTTAGGGTCTCATTGTTGTGAGACCTAAAAACCTCATTCAGGAGGCTGTACCACTGAACTTGAGCCACCCTTGGAAATTCTTTTGATGTTATACACACTTCTCACAGTTGTTTCGATCATTCATCTGAGCAAGGCCCTGTGTCCCATCAAATCGGAGATCAAATCATCGTTGTTTAATCTAATTGAAGTTTAAAATGATAAAAGATGGCTAGAAAAAAGCCATTTAAAACTGAAATCAAAAACTAGAAAGCAAAGAAATTTGAGATATTGAACATATTCCCTCTTGCTGCTAATGCTCTGACTTGCAACCTCTCCCAACTCTTCCAGTTGCCCCCTCATCGATCTTTCTCTTGCTGAACCTCCAACTTCTCACTTCCCCTCCTGAATCCAGATAGTGAGCAAGGGCTCTGGACATGAGTAGTGAGAGTCAGGAAGTGCAGCTCCATCATCAACAGCAAATTATAGGACAGCAATGTGAGGGAGTCAAAGAGGCCACAATTCAGAACATAAGATGATGACAGCAACTTAGGTAACTATATATGCATCTTTTCAAATCTTTTCTACAATTGTAATGAGTAAACAACCACAACAGCTAAATGTGTTAAGCAACCATCCATCAGTGAGCTGTAAACAATGACATCACCTGTGATGTAAGGTGTGAGATTACTTTATATTTTAACATGATTTCTTTCAGAGTTTGGATCTTGAACTAGTAGCAAATGGGTTGATCTGTGGAGTTTATGGAGGAGTTTAATAATTCAATCATAAGAAAGATCTGAGAAGATAAGTTTTGAAGTAAATTGCAGCCTCAACTATTTACACAATTTACATAATATTCTGCAGAAATCTGAAAAATTTCCCATATATCTGCCCCATAATTAAGATGCAACTGACAGCCTTACTAGATGGATTAGTTAATGACTAAATGGTCATCAGGATCCTTAATTCTTGTGCCCTGCTGACCCCAAACCTCAAATAAACAACAAAAAAATTCTTATTTATATAGTGTCCCAAGCACAATAAAATGTTCTTCACAAGGCCTCATTTCAACAAACTTTGACAGCAGACTACATGGAGATATAGGGTAGGAGACCAAACATTTGATCAATGTAGCAAGATTGAGTAGTGCCTTAAAGAGGGGTAGAAAGGCAGACAGTTTTGGGACAGAATTCAACAACGTGGGCCTCAGTCAGCAGCTGACTGAGGCCCAAGCAGCAACAACAGGGTGATTAAAATCAGGATTGCTCAAAAGGCCAAAATTAGACTGTGAGAGGTTGTTGAATTGATGGACATTACAGGGTAACTGAAGGGCAATGTCATGGAGGAATATGAAAACTAGGATTTGAATTTTAAAGCTGAGAAATTGCTTTACTGCAAGCTAATGTAGGTCAAATGGAACAGAGAAGGAAATCTAGCACAAGTTCAGACATAAGTAGATGAGATTTTGTTTTAGTTGGTCAGGTGCACTGCAATAGTAATATAGGGATAACAGAAGTATGAATAAAATTTCCAGCAGTAAAATGAGCTGAGGCAAAGCTGATGTCAGATGATAGCTAAGAACAGTTGTAGTGATGCTACAGATATGAGGTTGGAAGGTCAGCTTGAGGTCAAATATTATATCAAGGCTGTGAACAGTCTGCTGGCATCACCCCTTTTTAATATTCAATATCACTTTGAAAATTTTCCACCGGTCAGTGCACCCACATGGATTTGAAATAGACAAACTTTACCACTTTTTTTTGGAGAGTTAACTAAACTAGATGAGAAAATGTCAACCAATCGGGGTTCTAAAAAAAAGTCATATCATATTTAAAACATTAAGCCTGTTTCTCTTGCCACAAATGCTGCCAGACCTGCTGAGTTTTTCGATCATTCTCTGTATTTACAGATCCACATTACTTTGCTTTTATTTGAATGTCAACCAATGTTGTTTATATAGTTTTCCAGAGGTATTCACTACAGTCTGTCAAAACAAACTGTTGAAGCTCATAGAATTGAAAATAAATTATTTTAACCCAAGAAATGACAGCAGGGGTAGGCTGGACAGTCCCTCAAGTCTTCCTCATCATTCAACAAAATCATGGCTGATCTATCCCAGGTCTCAACTCCTCTTTAGTTCCAGCTCCTCATAGCCTCAACTCCCTAATATTTCAAAACTCAAACTATCTCCTTTCTAAATATAATTAGTATGGTAGCCTCCATAATTCTCTAACATGAAGAATTTTAGACATTCACTGCCCTCTGAAAGAAGAAATTTGTTCACATCTCAGTTTTAACTGAGTACAGGTTGTTCTGCTATAATTTGACAGTTGTGTTCCTCTGCAACCTCGCACTGTAGAAAATTGCACAGTAGAAGATCGCTAATAGAAAATCGCTATACCCGTTCAGTGGAAAGTTTACGTTATCCAAACGTCCACAATTCATCAATTGCATTATAGCCAATTTGCACTGACAAAACACGTGTTAAAGCAGAACAACCTGTTGTCCCTTATTCTGTAATTATGTCTGCCAGTTAGAAAATCCCCCCTTAGTGGAAAGATCTTCTCAACATTTAGCCTGTCAAACATTCTCAGAATCATGTATGTTTCAATAAGATCATCTCTCATTCTTCTAAAGTGTAATGAATAAATGAATCTTGTTGAACTGCCTCCAATGCCAGTAAATTCTTTCTTAAATATTGGGACAAAACAATACACAGTACTCCTGGTTTGGCCTCCCCAGCACCCTGTGCAGGTTGTAACAGCACTTCCCTATTTTTGAACTCCAATCTTCTAGCTTTAAAAGGTAAAAATTCTATTTACCTTCTCAATCACTTGCTACATGCAAACTGTTAGCCTGTGTGGTACATTGGTTCAGTGGTCCAAGACAGAGTAAGAAAACTGCATAGATACTCCACTGCACAAATGACTCGCGGTGTACCACAAGTAACCAAGTCAGGGCCTCAACTATCTACTGATTTGTTAACATCCATAATCGCGAGATGGAAAGCCACATATCCATAGTTGACAATGATACAATGAGAGGCTGTATTGTAAACACTATGGATAAAAACACAAGTGACAAATATATTGATTTAAGCAAATGGGCAAAAATAGTCAATAATTTTCATGCAGCTAAATGTAAAGCTGTCTGTTTTGGACGTAAAAAGAATGGAACATAGTACGTTCTACATGATTAAAAAAAAGCTAGAATTAGTGAAGGCAAAAAAAAAAGAAATCTAGGTTGATTTTATATTTTTTCATGGGATGTGGTCATTGTTAATTAGGCCAGTATTCATTGTCTATCCCTAATTGCCAGGGAGAAAATTGGGGTGAGCAATTAACTGCTGCAGTCTTTGGAGTGTAAGTACATACATCGCGCTTTTGAAACAGAGTTCCAAAATTTTGACCCAGCAACAATTAAGGAATGGTAGCAAAATGGTTTCAAGTCAGAATGGCACATGAACTTGAGGAGAACTAGTTCATGTTCAACTAGAGGAGAACTTGCATATGATGAGTGACCCCAAGTATCTGCTTCCCTTGTCCTTCTAGGTGGTAGAAGTTATGGGTTTAGAAGATGTCGTCAAAGGAACCTCACAGATGGTACACATTACAGAAACTGTGCTTCGGTGGTGAAGAGTCTGAATACTGAAGATAGTTGTGGTGCCAATCAAGTGGGTTGCCTTGCCTGGATGGTGTCAAGCTTCTTGAGCACTGTTGAAACTACACTCAAAGATAAGTGGGGAATAGTCCATCACACTCCTGACTTATGCCTTGCAAATGGTCTTTGGGGAGAGAGATGATGGTTTACTCACTGCAGAATTTCCAGTCTCTGAACTGCTCAGGTAGCCACAGCATTTATATGGACTGATCCAGTTCAGATTCTGATCAACGGTGAAACAAGCGATCCAACAATGGCCACGGGATAGAATGTCAAGTGTGAAAGGCAGGTTATCTTGTGTTGGAAATGCTCATTTCATTTCACCTGTATGGCATGAACGTTACTTACCGTTTATCAGCCAAAGCCTGAATGTTACTAGGGTCTTGTTGTGTATGGGCATGGACTGCTTCAGTATCTGAGTCGTGAATGATGCTGAACATTTTGCAATAATTAGTAAATTTCCACACTTCTGACCTTACAACAGGGGGAAGGTGATTGGGTAGGAAGGGAGAGAATGCAACAAGATTTCAGTCAGCGAGTTGTAGTGTTTGTAACAAGGTCAGCCAAGTGGACCTCATTGATTAGGAGTTCTCTGATTGGGGTTGTTAATCTGGTCTAATCAGAAAGCCCTGGCTGGCAGATAAAAAGACGTTCACTGTTTCTCTGTATACAGCTGTTAACATAGAACTAGAACAAAACAGTGCAGAACAGGCCCTCGATGTTGCGCTGACCTGTGAACAATGTTAATTGTTTTGTAAACTGTGAATTGTTTATTAAAAAAATGACTGTCAGATACCCTTCTCACTCAGAATTGGCTCTGAGGAAGCTGGATCAATATCAAAGTATAAATAAAAGGTGATTTGGTGAGGGGATACTTGCCTCTGTGGTGTTATTTTAAAGGCAATGGGAGAAATGCATGCTCCTGAAGAAATTTGCTTGCTCAGTTGCCTTTGAGTTGAGGTAAGCACTTCTGGTATCATGCTGTTATTTTGGAAGCTTGACTCATTTGATCCTGCTGTTGAAAACTGGGCCCAGTATGTGGAAATAACGCGTTATTTATTTCCTGGTCAATGACGTTAGGGCAGTTGAAAAACAATGAATAACTCTCCTGACAACTTGTGGACCCACAGCTTTTTCAGTTATTAGGAGCCTAGCTTTCCCTAAGGGACTACGTACTCAAACCTTTCAACATTTAGTTAAGGAACGTTACAACCCTAGGCTCCCTCTAATTCTGAGACACAATGGCTTTACTCAACAATTTGAGAACCGGAGCAATCCATATCATGATTTTTGACAAGGTTAAGATGACTGGCAGAGGTGTTGACTTTGGTTTAAAGAGATGCTGAAAAACTGTTTGAAACATGGGATTAATGACATAACCATGCAAAAGCACCTTCAAGCTGAAGACCAACTGAATTTCAAACGGGTACTACAAATGGGTTTATTATTAGAAAATGTGGTAAGTAGAACATCTGAATTGCAGGGTCGTCCAATGGAAGTGGACACTCTTACCAGTTCAACTGAGCTTGAGGAAATCTACTTGAGTGGATTACATTGCTTCACTCAGGACATATCCTGAATAGAGGGACTCTAGGTAAACGCAAAACCACAAAAAGCCAAGCTTCAGCCAAACGGTTAAAATTTTCTTAACGATCTGAGCTGACAAGAAATTGTAGTTGCTGCAAGTATGCAGACTTGAGACAGCAAAACAGTCTCCAGTGAACCTAAAATAAAGTCAGAGAACTCAAAGGCCAGCATCCAGGAGAGGGCATACCCTGGAAAATCCATCTTAATCTGGTTTGGAACAGTTAAGTTGCTTATCAACATCTAAATTATAACCAATCAAAATAAGCATCTGGTCAAATGGTCACCCAATTCTAAAGGAGGTCTATAGCGGCACAGCCGTTTCAGTAATTGAATGTTCTGGACCAGACCAGACCCCTCAACATTTCAAGAAGGTAGCTCAGACCTTAACTTTGCTCGTTGTTTAAAGCAGGTGTAAAGCAGAATTCCAGGAGAGAATCAGCTGGTCAAACCACTTGGTTTTAAACAAAACAGAAGTGATTTACAAGATTACCGAATAAAACACAAACAACAGAAAAAAGAATACTGAATAACCTATCCTATCCAAAAACCCAACAGACTATCCCAACTTAATGATGCTGTTCCAAGATACTTGCAACAATCCCCACAAACACTTCTTGGCACAAAAGGTAAATTTAAACACAAGTTCTTACAGAACAGAAGTCAGACAGAGAGAGAGAACCAGCCGAGACCTGCTTCTATGGGACCAGCAGCCTTTCTTTACACTACTGCTTACAACAACCAAACCAGAATAAAGCTGAGCTGGGAGAACTGGCCACTCCCCTTTCATTGTAGATGTGTTTTTTTTTAAACTTGAAAGCTTTCAGCCTGACGCAGTATCTGTTAGCTAATATTAAATTGGCCCAAAAACCCATCCAAATTCAGACTTTTCGGAACCTGTGTTTTCAAGAAAAAAAACCAAGGACAACATAGCCTTATTAAAGAAGCAGCATCATCACATGTAGAACTAGTTTTTAAAAAATTCACTCTGGACTCCAACCCTTAAGTTGGCGCAAGACTTTGGCCAGACTGAAAACCTATACTGATTAAGGGTACAACTTCAGTTCAGGTCTCTTATGACATGCAGCTGGTTCAGATGCCACTGACTGCAGTAAAATATTCTTGCCCCAAGACTAATTGAGTGAAATTAGAATTATAGAATCCCTGCAGTGTGGAAGCAGGCCATTCAGCCCGAGTCCCCATCAACCCTCTGAAAAGCAGCCCAACCAGATCCATCCCCTTATCTTAGCATTTCCCATGGCTAATCCACCTAGCCCCTATCCCTGGACACAATGGGCAATTTATCATAGCCAATCCACCTTTTCTGCACATCTTTGGACTGAGAGAGGAAACCAAGGCACCAGTGGAAACCCACATAGACATGAGAGAATGTGTGATCTTCACACTGTTGCCCAAGGGTGGAATCAAACTCGGGTCCCTGGGTATGTGAGGCAGCAGTGCTAATCACCAGGCGAGTGTTCTGCTCAATTAGTTGAGAATGATTCAACTAGATTGGCTCAATATTCTCCAAATAGATAATGCATGCCTGAGTAAAGTCCTAATTAAATACCGAGAAATCTTTAAGAAAATCTAAGGACAATCAAAGGAGCCAAGGCCGGCTTATATGTTGACCAGGAAGCAATTCCAGGATTCTGCAAGGCCCACCCAGTGCCATTTGCCTTACAGGCAAAAGTCGAGGCAGAAGTTAATGCTGAGAAGCGAAAGAATCATCCAATGATCTGACAGAAGAAAGAGTCTAAACGTTGATGGCAGGCTTAAAGAAACAGTCTACAGCTTCACAAGACACCAAACTGTCACAGTTCCTATTTAATTATAGGACTTCATGCAACTACAGGGTTAGCTCCAACAGATTTGTTATTAGGGAGAATACTCCGCATCAGGTTAACTCTAATCTTCCTGAACCTGGGGAGTGGGAAGGGTGAAATGGCCTCAGGAACACCAATGCTGGACACAATGCTCTTGCTAAGTGAGAGGGATAGTTTACCTCAGGGGCGAAGCTTTGTTCAGGAGCCATGGGAACAGCCATGCATGGGGAACAGGCATAGTCTACGGGGGTCAGGTGCAGCAAAGTATAAAGTTTGTGTGGGTGCAATGGTCCTGAACAAGCAAGCACACCATTTGAAAGCTGCAAACTCACAAATAGTGCAGAAACAAAATGCACCCAGCTCTTCAACTGCCTTTCCAACCGTTCCGGACACAGTGGGTCCTCCACCTCCGTCAAGCATTGACCATACCTCGTAATCTGAAATGGACACGGCCGATGTCATTACCTTGACGCCTTTACTGCTTGAAGAGGAGAACAAATTTCTTCTGAGACACTCTGGGCAAAAAAGCGAGCTACCGTTAGTTATACGCTGTTCATTTCAGAGGCAGGCTTGGAGGAACCTGACTCATGCTAAAACGTCCCAGGAGGCGCTTAAAAAAAGACACCTCTGCTTGGGGCTGTTAATCTGATCAATCAGGAAGCCCTGGCTGACAGATATAAACTGGGCTGTGAAAAATGAAAAAAAAAACTGGACTGTCAGAGGTTCTGCTCACTCTGACAGCTGCTCTGAGAGAGCTGGATCAGTGTCAAGGACTCTCTATGTGTAAGTAAAGGACAGCTTGTGTAAATAAGGATAACAGCTTCAGTGGGTTATTTCACTAGGAAGCAGATTGAAAAGCTGGACCCCTAAAGAGTAGTCTCAGGATTACATTCAGAATAGCAAGGAGGTATTGAACCTAAGAGGGACCTCAGATTCAATAGGAGCAAAATTCAGGATATCTAATTGGCATAGCCAAGTGGACCAAAAGGCCTGTTTCCGTGCTATACATCTATGACCATAATAAAAGGTATAAGAATAGTACAAAAAAAAGATAACAAGTAATGCCAAGCATCAAATAGGATCAAAATGGAGGGAGCTATTTGCAGAGATCCAAACTGTAGGTTTAATATTGGGCATACTAGATATCATGAAATTATAGATGCATGTAATGTGGATGATATAATAACAACAATAAGGACAGGTGACTTCAATTTGCGCATAGGTTGAATTCACAGAGATCCTCAAACAGCATCTTCCAAACTCATGACCACTTACATATAGAAGAACAAGGGTAGCAGATACATGGGAACACCACTGCCTTCAAGTTTCCCTCCAAGCCACTCGCCATCCTACCTTGGAAATAAATTGGCATCCCTTCACTGTCGCTGGGTCAAAATCCTGGAATTCCCTCCTTAATGGCATTGTGGGTCAACCCACAGCAGGTGGACTGTAGCAATTCAAGAAGGCAGCTCACCACCACTTCTCAACTAGGGATTGCCAATAAATTCGGGCCAGGCAGCTAAACCCACATTGCACAAGTGAATTTTAAGAAATTCTCCAACTCACAGGCTGTGGAAGCTAAGTCATTAAGCTTGTTCAAGATAGTAATTAATAGGTTTCTGGAGAACAATAGCATTAAGGAATATGAAGATGCTAGCAAAAGGGCCTTGGTGAGTTAATATAGTGCATCTTGTCGATAGTACGCTGTAGCTATACTGGAATTGCTTGGCTAGGGGTACAGTTAGTTTAGAAGCACAAAACTGCAATTGCCAGAATCTCAACAGCGTTTCCAGTATCTAGTGCCTTCAGCTGTTTCTTGATGTCATGTGACAACTGGCATTTGTGAAGCTGGTGACCTCAGAAAGCGGCCAAGATAGATCATTAAATATCACAAACAGGTACCGAACATAATCAATAAGGTGAATGAAATGGAACACAAGAACACAGGAGTAGTCCCTTCCAGCCTGCTTCACCATTCAATAACATCATGACTGATCTAGTTGTGTCTCAGCTCCACTTTATTGTATGCACTCCATTATTCTTAACTCCTTCATCTATCAAAAATCAATTTCATTCCACCTTGAATACATTTCAAGACCTGGCCTCCGTGACCTGCTGACAAGAGAATTCCATCCTCTAATGACCTTGAGAGAAGGAAAAACCCTCATCTTTAACTTAATAGTCAAACCTTTTATTCTTAACCAAAGATGTGCAGGTTAGGTGAATTGGCCATGCTAAATTGCCAATAGTGCTAGGTGCATTAGTCAGAGGGAAATGGGTCTGAGTGGGTCACTCTTCAGAGGGTCGGTGTGGACTGGTTGGGCTGAAGGGCCTGTTTCCGCACTGTAGGGAATCTAATCTAAACTATGTTCCCTGGTTTTAATCTCCCCCAAAATGAAACATCCTCTAAGCATCCACCCTATACAGTCACCTCAAGGCCTTGCATTTGAATAAAATCATCTCTGATTCTTCTAAACTCCACTGGATACAGGCCTAGCCTGTTCAACCGCGATTCATTGGCTAAGCTCTTCATACAGTGAAAGAGATGAGTGAAATTACCTGAACTACTTCTAAATCGATTATATCTTTTTCAAATATGGAGGCCAAAATTGTATACAGTATTTCAAACTGCCTACTTTTACATTCCATTCCCTTTGTAACAAATGGCAACATTCAATTTGTCATCTTAATCATTTGTCATACCTGCAAACTAACTATATGTGATTTATACACCAGGACAGCCTGATCCTTCTGAATCACCATATTCTGCATTCTCTCGCCAAGTACACATTTACCCAAATTATACCTCATCTACCAAATTCTTGCCACCCACTTAACCTGTCTATATTGTTTTGCAGATTCTCTACCTTCTGATAACATATTTTCCTATCAATTTTGGTACCATCAGGAAATGTAGCTATCATACTGTCAGTTTGCTCATCCAAATCCATTGTCATTGGTTGTATGATGATGCTACCCTTTTAACAAGGTTATTTTCGAGAGGGGTCGTAAACACAGGTGCTGACATGTCTGAACTGGCTATTTTAATAATGGCTAACAGTCCAAGTTTATAATCTGAGGCGGCCTTTGGAGGTTTTTTTTCAAAAGCAGGCTGTACAATGAAAGAGGAGTGACCAGTTCTCCCAGCTCAGGTTTTTTTTTGCTGGTCAAAGAAAGCTGCTGGGAAGAAAGGTTTCCTGATTCAAGAGGTTTTCTGGATGACTCTCTGACATCTCTCCTGGAAGAACCTGTGTTTGAATTTACTTATGTGCCAAGAGGATGGTGCAGGAAATCGGAACACCTCTTTGTTAAGTTAGATCATGTCAGTCAGGTTTTCAAATCATTGTTATTCTAAACTCTGTTTTCTTTTGTTTGTGTTTAATTTGGTGGTGTGTAAGCAGATTCTATTTTACTTGAAGCCAAGTGGTTTGACCAGCTGCATCACTCCTGGAATATTCACTTTAACATCTGCTTAAAACTAGAAAAGTTAGGGTCTGGGCTATTTTCTTCATTTTTGAGGGGGTCTGGCCTGGTCCATAACAGCATGGATTCCTGTGGCACTCCACAATCTGCAGTATATCAATCTGAAAATGATTCATTTATCCCTCTCCTGTTTCCTGGTCACTCTCAAATCCTTTATCAGTGCTAAAATGTTACCACTTATACCATGCCCTCTTATCTTTTTCAACCACCTTTTGATATGCCACCTTATCAAATGCCTTTTGAATTTCTACATATCAACACATCTACCAGTCAGTTCCTCTCTATCCAACACAAATGGTACTTTGTCAAAAAACTCTGAGTTAAATACAATTTCCCTTTCATAAAATCATACTTCCAGAACTGTCTTATTAACCTTTACTATTTCTTATTTATACCCAAACATATTGGATCTCTGAAGTTTTGATCGTCTCTCAATACTGAAGCAACAGCATCCTTAACAACAGAGCCACCCAACCGTGTCCTTCCGTTTTCCTGTCTTTCAATAGGTCAAATACTTTTCAACATTCAGCTCCCAGCCTTGGTCACCTTCCAATATATATTTATAATGCTCATAGAGTCATACAGCATGGAAATAGATCCTTCAGCCCAACTTATCCATGCCGACCAAGGAACTATGAGCCTACATCCCGAAGCCCCTCTGATCGGCAACACTCCTCAGGGCTCTACTGTTAACTATACGTCTTATTCTGGTTGGTCTTACCAAAATAAAACACCTCACATTTTTCTAAATTAAGCTCCATCCCGCCATTCCTCAGCCCACTGGACCAGCTGATCAAGATCACGTTGTACTCTTAAACAACCTTCTTCACTGTCCACTATACCAGCAGAGGTATATGCTCAACTCTATTTCCTCAGTTCGATAACCAGCTCCTTAGTTTTGCTGACATTGAGGGAGATTGTTAATTGCACTGTGCCACTAAGCTCTTTCCTGTACCCTGTCTCAGTGGTACTTCAGATCCACCCACTACAGTGGTGTCACCAGCAAGTTTATAAATGGAATTAGAACTGAATTTGGCCACGCAGTCATGAGTGTATAAGGAATTTGGTAAGGGGCTGAATAGGCAGCTTTGCAGGGCACCGGTGTTGAGGATTAATATGGAGGTGGTAATTTCCGCAGGTCAGGTGCTGGGGATTTATCTATCTTCATGTGTTTTAAGACCTCGCGCACCTCCTTTTCTGTAATATGGACTCTTTTCAAGATATCACTGTTTCTTTTCCCCCAAGATCCCCAGCTTCCATGTCTTTCTGCTCAGCAAATAGTGATGCAAAACATATGTTTAGGATCTCGATCATATCCTGTGGTTCCACAAATATACGGCCTCATTTATCTTTAAAGAGCCCTATTCTCTTCCTAGTTACTCTTTTTCCCTTAATATACTTGCAGAATTTCTTTGGATTCTCCTTAACCTTATCTACCAAAGTCATCTCATGTTCCCTTTTTGCCCTCCTGATTACACTGTTAAGTTTACTTCTGTACTCTCTATACTCCTCAAGGGATTCATTTGATCCCAGCTACCTATACCTGACATGTGCCTCCTTTTCTTGACCAAAGGCCTCAATATCTCTAGTCATCCAGTGTTCCCTACACATGCCAGCCTTGCCCTTCACAGTAACAGGAATAGGTTGTCCCTAAACGCTCAACATTTCACTTTTGAATATATCTCGCTAGTCAGTGTGGAGGAACAGAGGGATCTGGGTGTGCAAGTACATAGATCCCTCAAAGTTGCCACCCAAGTGGATACGGTTGTTAAGAAAGCATATGGTGTGTTGGCTTTCATTAACGGGGGGTCGAGTTTAAGAGCCACGAGGTTTTGCTACAGCTCTACAAGTCCCTGGTGAGACCACACTTGGAATATTGTGTCCAGTTCTGGTCACCCTACTATAGAAAAGATACAGAGGCTTTGGAGAGGGTGCAAAGAAGGCTTACCAGGGTGCTACCTAGACTGGAGGGCTTGCTATATAAAGAAAGGTTGAATAAGCTTGGACTTTTCTCTCTGGTCAGAAGGAGTAAGAGAGGTGACCTGATCAAGGTATACAAGATAATGAGAGAAATAGATAGAGTCAATAGCCAGAGACTTTTCCCGCAGGATTGACTGGTATGAGGATATTAGGAGAAAGGTATAGAGGAGACATCAGAGGTAGGTTCTTTACGCAGAGAGTTGTGAATGCGTGGAATGCGTTACCAGTGGTGGTGGTGGAAGCAGAGTCATTAGGGACATTTAAGGGACTGCTAGACATGCACATGGATAGCAGTGAGTTGAGGAGTGCTTGGGTTAAGGTATTCTATTTTACATTAGGATTAAACTTCAGCACAACATCGTGGGCCAAAGGGCCTGTTCTGTGCTGTACTGTTCTATGTTCTATGTCCCTTTATTTACGAACAGCCTCCCACAATCAACTTGTTAAAGTCCCTGTCTAATACCATCAAAATTGGCCAAGCCCCAAATTAGAACTTTAACCTGTGCACCTCACTTTTCCATAACTACTTTAAAACTAATAAAATTATGATCACTGGTCCCAAAGTGCTCCCCCACTAACACCTCAATGACTTGTCCTGCCTTATTTCCCAAGAGGGGGTCAAGTTTTGCCCCTTCACTCGTAGGGCCATCTACATAATGGTTGACAAGGTTTTCCTAAATACACTTGAATTTATCCCCAACCAAGCCCTTAATACTTTGGCAGTCCACTTCCTACAGATTTACCTCCATCTGTGCTAACAATTTATGATAAATACTGGCCCATATATCAAGAAAAATAGAATATTATAAAATTCATGCTTCGGCTATACAAAGCTATATTTAGGCCACACTAGACAATTGAGATTAGCTCTGAGCACTACATGTTAGGAAGGAGAGAGTGCAACAAATTATATTAACAAATTATATCAAGGGTTAAATAACCAGGATTATACAAACTAAGATTACATTTCCTAGAATTTAAAGCATTCAAGAGAAATCTTATTAAACTTGACAACACATTAGGAGAACAAATAGGGTAGATACAGGAAAACTATTTCTGCTGATTGGAAAATCTAGGCTACAAGTTAGATTCAGACCTTTTAAGAGTGACGTTGGGAAATATTGCACAGAATAGTTAGGAATCCTTTTCTGCAAATGACAATTGATGCAAAATCAATTATTAATTTTAAAATGGAGATTGATACATTTTTGCCAAGCAAATGCATTAAGAGATACAGGGCATAGATGGCAATATATTCAGTGACAGAGCAGCCATGATCTAATTGAATAGGAGAACAGGCTCTAGGGGTTAAATGGTTTCTTCCTGTTTCTATGCTTCTACATTCCTACTTGATAAAAAACATTATCTGTTTCTATCTCTGCAGACGCTGCCAGACAACCAGAATTTCACAAGCACTTGTTTTTATTTCAGATCTCCAACATCCACAATATTTTGCTTTAATCAGATCTCCGCTTGGCCTCAATCACTCTATCACCATAATGGAATTACTGCAGTGTGCTAGTTTTGATGTATTATTTTATCCACCATGGTTCCACAAATTAAGCCCCTCTTACCTGCCTTTACTGTAAAGGTCCACAACATCTCTTATCTTAGCACACTTACAAAATGGCAACTTTGTCAATTTTAGTGCGCCTGATGCTATCTCAACCATTGGCCACTCGATACATTTGAACCTATACAGAATCAACTGGTCATCCAGCAACGAACATGATCCAGTCCTTATATGTGTCCATTCAACTCAGATTAGAAGTAAAGATCTTAACTAATGTACCCCTTTACTACCAAACAGCTGACAACTCTGACCATCCCCTACAACTCCCTAGCTCTGCTCCATCTCAAACTACTATTCTACAGCAGGAACCACTTAAGACAGAACTGCGCCCCTGTCAAACATAGGAATTTCCTGTGATGTACAAAAACAATGAGACATAAGTCACAAATATCATTGTACTTGCAAGCCTTTACTCAGTGTACATAGACAATTCTTCCAAAACCACCTCGCAGCATATTTGAACATGCCCAAAATAATCATGCAGCAAAGAAATGTTAATTTTAATTCAACTGGAATTAGTCAGCTCCCAAAGCAATTTTCCCCTCTGCAAGATCTGAGACAAATGCTCTTACAAGATGCAATTCCACATTGCCCAGGAAAATTTATCACGTGTGTATTACAGACACTGATTATCTCTCAAATCAGTATTCATAAGGAGAAACTGATTTATTCTCTTACTGCTTCCTCTGTCCCTAGCTGTGATATTATTCAACTAAATGTCTAGCTGACATCAAGTACTCCTGAGTACCTTCCACAAGTCAGCAAGACAGTTCATGCTGACAGACTATTTGTCAACACAAACATGGTCATCCAGCTTCAATCCTAACAAAGTTCAGACAGACACATGTTTCAATTGTGGACAGCAATCATAGCGGGAAACCTGGCTTACATGTCTTTATTCAGATATAAAACTACCGTCCCACCGTCCCTCAAAATGACCCCAACAGAAATATCCAGTTGAAGGCCATTCCAACGGTGGACTAAGAACCAAAGAAAGAAGAAAATGGTGATCATAGTCCTGGACATTTCGATCATATTGAACATATTTAAAGAGATTGAAAGAATTGCTTTTTGTCATACAGAGCACTATTCGCGGCAGTCTGGAATCTCAGGGCGTTGTATTCAGACAGTCAACATACAAAATGAAGATTTCAGTTAAGACATGTTCAGCATAGGAATGACTTGCTAGTTTTAGATTCCCACAGCACTTTTCAATAGCTTCTATACTAGTAATTAAAAAACTTCCTGTTTTACCTCAAGGAGTTCAAAACTTGTAACCATATTTGATAAATGCTTTATTTTATGTTGATGTTACAGTATTCTCTTTATTTCTACGACAATAAAAAGTAAATTGAAAGCAGATATCTGGGCTGTACTGAAGTAAAGTAACTGTCAAATTAAGCATCCCCATTTTTAAATGACATAACATCTGACTATCTTCCATCATTGTTACCAGTTGTTACTAAATCATCCCAATATCTGTTTGCACTATTTGCTCCACTTACCTGTGCTCCCATTTCATTGTACAAGAGTTTCAGAGCTGTTAATTGCTCATCCATTAATTTGGGGTTGTCAGTCTGCTGTTTCTGAACAATTTGTCGCCCAGTCTTTATTACTGTCTCCACCTCAAGCTTCACTTCGCTCAGTGTTTTATACAGTTTCTAAATAAGAGAAAATCTTTTGATTAGCCAACGTGGCAACAGAAGATACCAACAACAAAACTAAATTACGCATGTAATCTAGATGTGTTTATCTGTGCGGGGGTTGAGTAGCTGATGGGAGGGAAGTAATGTTCCAATTGAAGAGTATAATAAAGTTCATCCTTAATTCAGTGATTGCGACAATTCCATTTACTTTCAGATCACAATTTGCAAAATGCACGCAGGATAATTGTAAATAAGATGTCGAATTGCAATTAAAATATTCATAAAGGTGCTCTGGCATTTTCTAAATTGGAATCATTGTGTATCGATTATGAAAAACAGATGAATGTTCAATGTTTTATAAACTAAGTCTAAAGTGTAGTATTCAGAAAAGTAAATGCAACTGAAAAGCCAATTATCTGTAAATTAATTTTAAAAGAAATGTATTTTTAATTAAATAGTTAGTTGGTGATAAAATTGACAGTCAGCAGGGTAGTATATTTCTCCTGCGGAACAGGTGGTAATCAGACCATTTGAACATTTCTAAAGATGACGACTGCAGGAAGTTTATCCAATTACAGCTGCTGTCACACTGCATGGATTGATTGGAGCAACAGTGGGACACACATAGCAGCATGCAGGGGGCAGAAAGCCTCATAGACAGGAGTTTCAGAGATGTAGTGCACCCAATGTTCAGGCAGAGACATAGGCGGCCACCAGAAAGGGGAGGAGGCACCAGTGGCTCTCCCCTCTCTAATAAGTACACTATTTTGGATATCTAGGGGGAATGCGGGGGAAGAGAAGATCCACTCAGGGGATGGCATCAGCATCAGCCAGAATGGTGGCTGTTATACAGCAGGGAGGTTCGAAATGCAGAATAGCAGTAGCAATAGGAGACTCCATAGTCAGGGGTTCAAGCTTTTGTGGCCACGAAAGGGACTCCAGAATGTTCTGTTGCCTCCTTGAGACCAGAGTCAAGGAAGCCTCTGAGCAGCATATTCTCAAAGGGAAGGTGAGCATTCAGATGTTGTGGTACACACTAGTACTGACAATACAGGCATGAAGAATGATTAGGTCTTGCAAAGTGAGTTCAGGAAGTGAGGTAGTAAGTTAAATAACAGGACCATTTGGCTTGTAGTCTTGGAATACTCTCCCTGTGCCACGTGCCAGTGAGGCTAGGATATGAAAATAGTACAGATAGATATGTAGGAGGGAGAGCTTCAGATATGGATGCCTTGCAGGGCAGGTGAGACATGTACAAGGAGGATGGGTTGCACTTAAACTGGAGAGGGCACCAATATCATGGTAGGGAGGTTTGCTAATGTCACTCCAGAGGGTTTAAACTAGTGTAGCTGGGGGCAGGAACTACAGCAAGTGAAATGACCAAAGAGGACTTAAAGATTAAGGCCAGTCAGGCTCAGAGGAAGAACAGACAAGGACAGGTTCCTGAATTTGGCAGGACTCATGTTCTGAAGTGTATTTGTTTTAACATGAGGAGTATGACATGTAAGGCAGATGAACTTAGAGCTTGGATTAATATATATAACTATGCTGAGACAGTGACAAGGCTAGCAGCTTAACATTCCAGGATTTAGATGTTTCAGGTGTCAAAGGGAAGGTTCTAAAAGAGGTGGGGGAGTTGTGTTACTGACTAGGGAGAATATCACACTGAGGGATGACATCTTGAAGAGATCATCCACTGGGGCCATATGGGGAGAGCTCAGAAATAGGAAGGATGCATCACTTTTGATGGGGATGTACTTAAAATCAGTGGGAGATAGAGGAATACATACATCTCCAAACTATAGAAAAACATATGGAGTACTGTGTCCAGTTCTGAGCTGCCCAGTTATAAGAAGGATATTATTAAGCTGGAGAGGGTTCAGAAGAAATTTACCAGGATGTTGCCAGGTATGGAAGTTTTCAGCTATACAGAAAAGCTGAGACCTTTTACCACTGGAGTGTATGAAGTTGAGAGGTGACCTTATAGAAGTTTATAAAATCATGAGGGGTATAAATACGTTTTTAATGGTGGGTCTCTTTTCCACAAGATGGAGAAGTGCGAGACCAGGGGGCATATTTTTAAGTGAGAGGAGAGAGATTTTATAAAAGGCATGAGGAGCACATTTTTCACACAGATGAGGAAGAGATGGATGGGGTGGGCGGGGGAGGGGGGTGAAACGCAGTTACAACCTTTAAAAGACACTTCGATAAGTACATAGATAGGAAAGGTTTGGCTGGTTATGGGCCAGGAGAAGGCAGGTGGGACTAGTTTAGTTTGGGATTATGGTCAGCATGGACTGGCTGGACCGAAGAGTCTGTTTTCGTGCGATATGACTCTCTAAGTATGCACATATGTGAAATACAATATACAAAAATGAGATAATACAAACAATGAGAAGCAAAAAGATAAATTTCTAAAAAAAAATCCAGGAGGCAGATTTAACATCTTGAGCCCAATAAGACTCTTCTTTAGGCAATAATAGACTTGTTGGACTACATAGCCTATTAGTTTAACAATATTTCATGCTGCTTACCATACAATTATCCAATTGGGGCTGTATTTCCTCAGGCTCAACACTCCTCATGTCCAATACATGCAGTTCTGTTCGAACGCTGTCCAACACATGTTTACAATCTAACATGCGCTGCTCAAAATTTGCTGGCTTCTGGAAAAGTTGGAATTTTGTTGACACTTCTCGAAGTTTCCTCTGTTAATTATACAAAATGTCAAACTAGTAAAGACTGTTGGGCTGCACGGTGTCTTTTGTTAGTTTACGAAAGAGTGCATAGAGCAATCTAGGAATAGCACAGAAATATCAGAAAATGGAAGTATGCAAACTAACGGAGTGACAGATTTAAACTATATACAGAGCCTCACGGCACATGGTCAGCAGCCCATAGTGACCAAAAACTTTCTGTGCATTGCATACAAAAGCGTACACATTTACAAAGGTAAACATAAATGAGAATAAAGTGAAAACCCAAACTACCGTATAGAGTCCTCAGTGCAGCAAAGGCCTATAGAAAGAAATATAGGGACATAGTGATACACACATGTAAGAAACAATTAAGGAAGTATTAGTAGCTGAAAATGTCAACATTTATACAAAGAAGCACTGAAAAACATACAACTGTATTTAAGCTTTGAAGAGTATCACAGAAGTTTCAGAATTAGAATAATTTTCAATTTGTATCAATTAAAACTCTAAGATACACGGCCTGGCCATCGTCACTCAATGTGCAGAAAGTTGAGAGAGTAAAATAACGCTGATTGGAGACAAAAGAAACAACTGACTTAAATCTAACTTTTTTTTGTGAAAGATCAATATCACTGGGCAGTTTAGGAGTTCTTCCAAGAAAGCCCTCTAAGTTTATCACATTAGATGTCAAACCTCCCAAACAGCTTTCTGACCTTAGAAGTAGGAAATCATTTTATTTCCTCACATGCATTTTAGTTACAGTTTAAGCTGGCGGAACTCATTTTTCGTTATAGTTTGAGTACGGGAGAAAATCAGCCATACTCATACTTGGTCAAACTAATCCAAAACAGAAGAGCATGACAAGTATATATAAGCATAGTCCTACAAAATATCAGCATTCAAATTTTCCAATTTCATCCTCTCATACATTCCTCCCATACCTCTCATAATACTCTAATAATACCAACCCCTCCCTATTTATTTAGGCCACCTCATTCCTTCTATCCCATTCCATCTTTCTAATCCCTTCCATCAATGCAAGTTCATTCTTTCAATACAACTCTGTTCACACTACCCCACTGCACTATTCTACCCCTCCCAACAATCCCAATCCCTGCTCTTGAAAGCCCATTGCCCAATCTCCACTACATGCCTTTTATGTCAAATCTTCAGCAAACAGCACCACCTTTATCCCTCCAGTTCCTGGTGCACAACTTCTCAGTCCCATGCCTTTCAGCCAGGATATCTTTGAGCTCTACTTACTGTCCAATGTTATTTTTCTTCATGAACCCCCCTATCTCTAACTAATTTTACCACCATTGCTGCTATCAAACATTGGCAGCCACATACAGTCTTGATCCAACCAGTCCATGCTGAACATAATCATAAACTAAACTAGTCCAACCTGCCTGCTCCTGGCTGACATCCCTCCATACCTTCCCTATTCATGTAACTATTTAAATGTCTTTTAAATGTTATAATTGTACCCGCATCCAACAATTCCTCAGGAAGCTCATTTGAAACTCGAACCACTCTGTGTCAAACATTTGCCTCGAAAGTCTTTTTTAAAATCTCTCTCCTCCCAACTTAAAAAGGTGTCTCCTTGTTTTGAAATGTCCCATCTTAGAGAAAAGACAACTACTATTAACTCTATCTATACCTCTCATTTTTTTTAATAAAGTTCTGTCAGGTCACCTCTCAACCTCCTATGCTCCAGTGAAGAAAGTCCTAACCTATCCGACCTTTGTATATAACTCAAATCTTCCAGACCCAGCAACGTCCTGGTAAATCTTTTCTAAACCATCTCCAGCATAATATTATCTTTCCTATAACGGAGCAACCATAACTGGACACAGTATTGCAGAAGAGGTCTCACCGATGTCCTGTACAACTACATACTCAAGTGCCTCATGTGCAGGCTCCACCCACTAAAACAACCTACCGGTCAATCAAAAAAGTGTGCATAAACAAAAACTATGTTTACCATACATTACATAAATTTAAGGATTACTAAAGCTAGTTCGGAGTTGCAACAAAAATTGAATTTGTAACATGTATGACTTTGTCTGTATGATTTTAAATACAACATGGACACAAACCCTTCAGTCCAACTCATCTCCACTGTCCAGTCATCCCAACGTGACGCAGTCCCATTTACCAACATTTGGCCCATCTCTCTCGAAAGCGTTCCTATTCATACACGCATTCAGATGCCTTTTAAATGTTATAATTAAACCCACCTCTACCACTTCATCTGCCAGCTTGTTCCACACACACATCACACTCTGCGTGAAAATGTTATCCCTCAGGTCCTTTTTAAAATATTTCACCTCACAGCTTAAATTTACAACCTCTAGTTTTGAACTCCCCCACCCTAAGGAAAAAAAGATCTTGGCTATTCACCCTTGTGATTTTATAAGCCTCTGTAAGGTCACCCGTTAGCCTCCAACATTTTGGGTGAAAAGCACCCCAGCTATTCAGCCTCTCCCTATAGCTCAATTTCAACAATACCCTTGTAAATCTTTTCTGCAGTCTTTCAAGGTTAACAACATACTTCCTATTATAGAATCATAAAATCCTTACAGTGTGGAAACAGGCCCTTCAGCTCAACAGTGGTTAGCACTGCAGCCTCACTGTGCCAGAGACCCGGGTTCAATTCCCACCTCAGGCGACTGACTGTGTGGAGTTTACACATTCTCCCCGTGTCTGAGTGGGTTTCCTCCGGGTGCTCCGGTTTCCTCCCACTGTCTAAAAATGTGCAGGTTAGGTGAATTGGCCATGCTAAATTGCCCGTAGTGTTAGGTGAAGGGGTAAATGTTGGGGAATGGGTCTGTGTGGGTTGCGCTTCGGAGAGTCGGTGTGGACTGGTTGGGCCGAAGGGCCTTCTTCCACACTGTAAGTAATCTAATCTAATCTAAAGTCCACACCAACCCTCCGAAGAGTAACCCATCCAGAACCATTCTCCTACCCTATTATTCAACATTTACTCCTGCCTAATGCACCACACCTACACATCCCTGAACACCATGGGACAATTTAGCTTGGGTAATCCACCCTAACTTATACATCTTTGGATTGTGGGAGGAAATCGGAGCTATTGATGGGCAATGAGAATTTAACCAACATTCCTGAGATTTTTTTTCATATTAAACATATATATATAAACTCATAATTTGTTTCAAGCATTCCAAAACGCAGCATTCAAAGTCTCAATCTTCAGTTAATCCATTCGTACCTGAAGCAAATCCAATTGAGGCCCACCACGAGAGTGAGGTTTGCTATCTAAGAAAGGCAGGCCCCTCATATTTTTCATCTTCATTTCCTCTAAGCTGGCTTCATAGGCTGCAATATCTGTTTTAATTTTCTATTAACAATAGAAAAAAGAATAAGATCGTAAGTCACACTATAACATCCTTGCAGAAAGAAACCAGGGTAAAGTATGGTTCCTCAAATCACAACCAGCCAATCAGCACATTTTTACGTTATGACACTAGCTGACTATTGAGGATACAGTTGGCAATCACAAATTTTCTTATTAACCTTAGGTTCACATTAAAGTTGAGATCCAAATCGCTGTTGATATGATGAGATGGGACTTCCAGAGGCACTTGATAAACTGCCACACAACAGACTTGAGAGAAAGTAGCAGCTCATGGAGCCAAAGGGACAGCAGCAACATGGATACAAAATCATTGAGCGATAAGAAACAAAGAGTAATTTCTGGCTGGAGGAAAGCTTATAGTGGAGTTAAACACAGACAAGTATCGAGACCTTTACTTTTCCTGATGTGTATTAATGACCTAGATCTTGGAGTGCATGACAATATCAAAGTTTGCAGATAACTAAAAACTTAAAGCAGTGTAAATTGCTAGAAGGACTGTATAGAACTCACAAGGTCATTTAAAGTCACTAAAGTAGATGGATAGGTGACAGATGAAGTTCAATGCAGCAAAAGGTGATGCGTATTGAAAGCAAGAACATGGACAGAGAACATAACAAAGGGTATAATTCTAAAGAGGATGCAATGGCAGAAGCCCCTGGGTGTACATGTAACAGATCATTGAGGTGGCAGAACAGGTGGTGAGAGCAATTAATAAAATATACAGTATCCTGGGCTTTATTAATAGTGGCTTAGAATACAAAAATAAGGAGTTAACATTGAATTTGAATTACACTTTTGTTAGACCTCAACAGAGTATTGTGTACAATTATGGGCACCTTTCTACAAAAAGAATGTGAACACATTGAAGAGAATGCAAAATAAATTAACAGTCAGGGTTCCAAAGATGAGAAAATTCAATTATGAGGACCATGTTGAATTCAGAAATCTTCTCCTTAAAGAGAACAATATCAAGAGAAATCTTTTAGAACTTTTGAACATTATGATGGGGCTGGATAGAGTAGATGGGGATAAACTGTCTTTGTTTGTAGAACAGGCATAAGAACAAGAGGAACCAATTTAAAGATTTACCTTAAGACCATACGTCACAGGCCATTTAGCCCATCACGCCTGCTCCGCCATTCAACAAGATCATAACAGATCTGAAAGTCCTTTAACTCTACTTTCCTACTTTTATCCTGAAACTCTCAATTTACTGATTAAAGATCAATTAAACTTGGCCTTGAATATATTGTTCGACAGCCATCCGTAATAAAGAATTCCACAAATTCACTATGCTCAGAGAAACTCCTCATCACTGTCTAAATGGGTGACCCCTTATACTGAGATTATGCCCTCTGGTCCTAGGCTTTTCCACAAGGGAAACCAACAACTGTACATCTACCCCGTTAAGCTCCTTAAAATGTTTCTATGTTTCAAGAAAGTTGCCACTCATTGTTTTAAACCCAATAAGGAGTGGCCCAGCCTGCTCAACCTTTCCTCATAAGACAGACCCTCCAAATCTGGGATCAACTTAGTGAACCTTACCTGGACTGCCTCTAATGGCAGGGGTTCTGCAGACTGGACAGGCTGAATAACCTCCTTCTGTGGCATATCACTTCTGTGATTCTACTGAGGGTGCAGGGACATTTTATTGATAAAACTGCGGTTCCACAATAAAGTAGACATTGCAACAAAAGGATGAAACCGACTGGAGAATTTCAGCAGATCTGGCAGCACGTTTGGAGAGCAAACAGGCTAATGTTTCAAGTCCGATTAACATCGCACTTCAGAATTGTATTAGGGTTCCGTTTTATATCAGATCTTCAGCATCTGCAGTTCTTTGGTTTAGTTTACTACCTTCAGACAGCTTTGATTAAAATTAGTATCAATTCACACTTCATGGTTGAAATATTCACAGAACTGTTACAGTACAGAAGGAAGACTTCAGCCCATTAAATCTGTCAGCTCTGCACTTAGTACCATTTCCCTACCTTCTTCAGGTAGACAACCCTTTATCCAAAATCTGAAAAGCTCCAAAGTCCGAAGGATTTTTTGTGAAGTTTTTTCTCATTAACAAGGTTGTTTGGTGTGCAAACAGTTAACCCAAGTCGACATCCACTCGATGCGTGTCACTCAGGTGCAACATGGAGAACGTGGCCCAACACTGGCAGGCCTCAATTCTGTCTCCAAGGCCTGCTTTACTCAGTGAGTTTTGCTCCTCTGGTAAGATTTTTTAAAATTTCACCATCAAACTCTCACTTACTCTGAAAAATTCTGAATTCTGAAAACCAGCTGGTCCTGAGCATGTTGGATAAAGGTTTATGCACCTGTACCAGTAACCCTGCATATGTTTCCTTTGAAAGGTTCTGACCTGAAATGTCAACTGCCCTTCTCCTCTGATGCAGTTGGACCTGATGTGTTAACCCAGATAAGTCTAATACCATTTTGAATGTTTCGAATGAACTTGCCTCCACCACACTTGCAGGAAATTGCATTCCTGATCATGAAACACTTTCTGCACAAAGAACACCTCCTTGTATCAGTTTTGCTTCCTTTACCAATGATTTTAAATCTGAGGCATCACATTTTTGATCTTTTCACAAGTAGAATAGTTTCTCTCCAACTAGCTTGTCCTGAACCTTCAAGAATTTGAATATGTCTATCACAACTTCTTTCTCAGCCTTCTTTTCTCCAAAGAAAATTGCTGTAACCTCTCCAATCTTTCTTCATTATAGAAGTTCCTTATTCTTAAAACCACACTTGTGAATATTTTTTGCATTGTCCCGAATGCTTCACATCTTTCCTAAAGCACAACACCCAGAACTGAAAGTAATACTCCAGCTCAGGCCAAACCTGTATCTTGTATAATTTCAACATACCCTACTTGTTCCTGTATTCTATGAGTTAAAAAGTGTGGCGCTGGAAAAGCACAGCAGGTCAGGCTGCATCCGAGGAGCAGGATAATCGACGTTTCGGGCAAAAGCTCTTCATCAGAATTATGTCCAGCATCTGCAGTCCTCACTTTCTCCTGTATCCTATGACTCTATTAATAAAGCTCAGTATACTATATGCTTTATTAACTGCACCTTCAACCTGCCCTGTCACGGTCACTGACTTATACACAAATATACCATAGAATAATTTTTCTTGCCTTCTATAAGATTTCTGAAGGACAACGTTTTGATTTTCAGTAGATCGTGCTTCAGCCTCACCAACTCCTTCATTAGATGATATAATCACTTAGTAACAATATCTTCTGTACTTGTGATGGCATATGGGGGCATTCAGACTCTTACATAATGGCCTAGTGGTATTATAGTTAGGCTGTTAATCCAGAGATCTAGGTAATGTTCTGGAGACCTGGTTTCGAAACCCGCCACAGCAGAACTCTAAAATCTAGAAGCAAGAGTCTAATGATGACCGTGAATCCATTGTCGATTGTTGGAAAAAACCCATCTGGTTCACTAATGTCCTCCAGGGAAGGAATCTGCCATCCTTACCCAGTCTGGCCTACATGTGACTCCAAACCCACAGCAATGTGGTTGACTCTCAACTGCCATCTGGGCAATTAGGGAAGGCTTGGCCAGTGACGCCATCATCCCATAAATGAATTTAAAAACTCCTTCATTAGGAGATACAATCATTTAGTAACAATACCTTCAATAATTGTGATGACATATGGGGGATTTCAGACTCACACATAAACCAAATTAGAATAATGCAACAATATCCAGCATTCAAGTTTCATTGTTCTATTATTTAAGGCACAGTTAACACACTAGGAAACCACTACTTGTATTGACACAACAGTAATTAACTTTACACAAGACAACAGGCATAAGTTGGCATTAAAGCAAACTGATTGACCTTTCTATTATAAAAAGCCATCACACTACTCTTTCTGCCGGCCAGTGAGGTCACAGCTAAATATTTGCATGTCTTTGTAAGTCATTGCACCACAAATAATTCAGTCTGCAAAACATTTTGTGTCATGATAACATGTAAACACAAACCTTTACGAAATAGAACTATTCAACGTTAAATTATACAACTGACATAGATGTCACTATAATAAAAGCATGACTGTTCCCCCATATAGTAGTTCCTGAACTCTTACAGTTTAAATCTAGAGGCTACACAATAATTTGCCAAGAATTTATTAACTCAGTTTCCAAGAATACCCTTTTTGAAAAATTTTAAAATGTTTTTCCCATCTTGCAACCCCTCAACTCCTCCAGACCCTCTCACTCTGCCTTTGCAGCTCCTCTTCCTGTGTCCCCATTATAGCTCCTCTTGTTGCAGGCTCACATCTCTAGCCTTTCCAGTCCCCACCCTCCTACTGCTACTCGACTTGGATCCTTGCCCTCACTGGCCTTGCTCCACATCCTCAACTGCTAGCCTCACTCTTTATCCACCCTGCAATTCTCACCAACACCACCACCACCTCATCTTGCTCCAGCTCTCACCTACAGGCTAGCTCACTGGCCTCTCTCACCTTCCCAGAAGCCTCACTTCCTGCCTCTCCCTAGTACACAAATGCGCCAGTCCCAGCAACAGTCTGGTAAATCTTTTCTGAACTCTCTCCAACTTAATAATATCCTTTCTATAGCAGGGCAATCAGAACTGTGCACAATACTCCAAAAATGGCCTCACCAACATCCTGTACAACCTCAACCTGACATCCCAACTTCTATATTCAATGGTCCCAGCAATGAAAGGTAAGCATGCTAAACGCCTTCTTAACCATCCTGTCCACCTGATACACATCTTTCAAAAAACTGTGCACCTGAACTCTTAGGTATCTCAGTTTGACAACAACACACAGGGCCCTGCCATTAACTAAAGGGGAACAGACAGCCACTGCTGCAACTGCAGTCATGATTCCAGGATGGTGTAATGCCTCCATGGTGCCAGGGTCAAGAACATTCTAAGGATGGGCAAGGTGATCAGCCAGGGGTTGATTCTGTAACTGCACCAATTGCACTGGCAGAAAGAGGAATACAATCCTGCAGATAAGGTTTATGGAGCTAGGAGTGAAATTGAAAACCAAAGCCTCAAAGATATTAATGTCTGTTTATTCCCATTACTGAGCACTGAAACAGGCACTTTGAACTAATGAATATGTATTGTTGTAGGATAGCCCAAAATGGCCATGGCACATGGGATGGTGTCAAGTCCTTTCATTAATTATATAGATTAAATGAAACATTTCTGTAACCTGAGCTTCTTGTGGCATTTGTAAGGCATCTATGCGATCTGTTAAATACAAGGTTAACTGCTTGTCCAACAATCCAAGTGACTCCTGCAGGTCATGTATTCGCTGTTCATTTTCTTGAGACATTTGTAAATGCTGCTCCAATGAGATTTGCTTGTTCACAGCCTATAAAACAAACAAGGTGTTATGATCCCAGATGAGGATAATATTGGAAGTCAGATCCCAGAATGAAACTTGGCTTAAAGAAGTTGCTTTTTTTTCAGTTAACCATGTGGTGATTAGTTATGGGGACATATTCACACAAGGCTGCAAACTTTCTTCAACAGAAACAAATTTATCACACAAAAGAAATGAGCAAAAATCAAAGTTATCAGAGTATATGATAGTTAGAATGATGTCAAAACATACAGCATATCAAAGTTTCAATGTTTCCTGACACGATCCATGACAAAAACTCTAGTATTGAGAAATAACACCCCCCTCAACCCCCTCTTTAGGGATCTCTTTAACAAACGACTGACAGCTTCTTTCCCATGGACTGAGGAAACAGTTTGATGAGTCTTTTCCAAATCTACCAAAGTGAACTCTTCACAAATGAGAACATAAACTTCATCATTTCTAATAACCTGAAGGTTTCTAACCAAATTCTACTGATTTGGAACTTTGACAGTTTAAACACTTCAGCTGAGGTAAATGAGTCCCTGAAGTACTCAGGGGAAAACAATCTAAACTGGCTCCTGAACTCAACACAGGTCTCTTCAGATCTGTTTTTTTTATATTACAAACTTGCTCATCTAGTTTCTTCTGAAATGAAAACAAAGCTATTACAGAGACATTATAGCTTTATTTTAACTGTCATACACCAAAAGCATTAATACCTCTCCATTAGCAGCAGGTCAGGCAGCATCAGAGGAGCAGGATGAAGGGTTTTTCCTGCTCCTTGGATGTTGCCTGACCTGCTGCGCTTTTCCAGCACCACACTCTTGACTCTGATCTCTCCATTCGCACCAGAGAGGGACTTGCAGTCACCTGCTCCATGACACTTAGTGGGTTAGCTCACTATGCTAAATAAAATCTTTGATCATGTCTCTTTTAAAAGAAAACTCTAAAAATAAGCCAACACCACTCTCAATATATCCAGAATACAGTTTCCAAAAAATAATATTGATAGAAATTATAGACCTTTCATTATAGAGGACAAAGACACTTAGTTAAAATTCACTACAAAGAAGCCTTATTCAAGGCAGAGTTGGGGGAATCTCTCAGGATATTGCTTACAACTGTGGGATACAGAAAACAAGATTTTCAGGCTGGAACCTATGATGATCCTACATCACATGTGACACTGTATCCTGTACTCTGTTCTGTTACACTGATGCAATTGTATAGTATGATCTCTTTGGAAAGCACATAGGACAACACTTTTCACTGTACCTCAGTACATGTGACAGTAATAAATCAAATTTTAAAAATGACAAATCAGAATAAAGAATCACTGGGCAGTAGTGTTAATTTCGATACAGGTTGAACAGATCAAGTTTGAATTTCAGAGGATTGAAAAACAGTTTTTGAAAAACTTTAATATAATCTTAAAAATACAAATAAAGAGATAAAATCTAGCAGGTTTAACAATTGTGAGGACCAGATGTATTTGAAGTGCAGTATGGTTAGCATCGGTCAACGTCAAAATCCAACTGACTCAAGCAGTCAAATGGTTAAACAGAACCAGTGTTACAAGAATAACAGGTAACAAGCACAGTCACAATTACAGTAATATTCCACAAAAACTTGTCTCCAACTAGATACATTTTGAATAAATTTTGTCGACATTCAACATAATTTCCATAACCAAATGCAGAAATTCTCTTTTCTCTTCAATTCATAATTTAAAATTTTAAGTAGGTTTAGAAGGTTAAAAGGATATGTTCCAACATATCAAAAGGAAAACTTCAGCACACAAGTGAGGTGGCAGAATACAAAATCCAATTAATATGGAAATACATTTTGCCTCCAATTTAGAACACTCAAATACTGATTTGATGCTTGATTTATTACTGAGTTCAGCAGCCTCATAATCTACCAGTCATATCCCACGTCTTTCATTGGGTACCCAACAAACTTGCAATCCCATTATTTTCTTGGCAGTCTGTTAACTTATAACAAAAAAAGTAAATAATCAAGAATAAAATACTTCTCCACCAATCTTAATGAATAGACAAGCAGCAACATCAAGGTATTTAAGATAGCAGATTTGGACAAACGTACTGCGGAGGACCTCCTACCTGATGACTGAGCTCTTCGTACCGAGCATTGAATACCTCCAGTTTTTCACTTATAAGTTCATCCAATATTCCACCATCAATCAGCGTCTGACCTAGTTCACGGATTTGTGTTCGATTATCTGCTGGATGACGGAGTACAGACTCGAGGGACTAAGGGATGGAGAATAAAGTACACAGCAAAATAGCTGAAATGATTCTCCCAGCTAAAACATGTCAGAGGTCAATGAAATAAGTGCAGTGAATAGCATGAGTCATGGGAACCTTATTAGCTGGAGACAATTTAACAAATACATCATTACTAAACAGAACTTGAACTTTATGAATTAAAATATCAGTCCTATCTAACAACTGCAGTATTTTTAACTATGTCATCACCAAAGTAGACAATGCCACTGCAAAATCTCTGTGCAATACTTGGGCATATTCAGAGAAGAACATGTCACTGCCTTAATGGAAAGAGCACATTGTTCTATAAAGGTCATCAGATACAACAGTCTCCAAGTGCAGAACACTATGTTCTTTCAAGAACATGTTCATAACAACATAATGTTCTCACTTTTTTTTATTGACTACAATAATCATTGTCGATAAATGTGGAAAAGGAAAAATGTTTCTATTTCAAAGTAAGATTTTTGTTCGAGATTTGAAGCATTTCCAGACAATAACTTACTTAAATATCATTTATTATATGCATGTTTATGTATGTTGGTTAGCAAAGTTCAGTGCTTCATTTACAAGCCCCTCATTGATGCAGCAACTAGGCTTCTATGCAGTCTGAGCTCTGAACACAGCTTCAAGCAATGCTTAGATACAACTGCAGAAACAGTATGAAGCAGGTTGATAGTATGGAGGTTGTGGGTAGTGAGGCATTATGGGTGCAACTGAGAAATAAGAAGGGTGTAGTTACATTATTGGGGCTGTATTACAGGCCTCCCAACAGTGAGCATGAGGTAGAAGAACAAATAGCTAAACAGATTATGGAAAGATGTAGAGGCAACAGGGTAGTGGTGATGGGAGATTTTAATTTTCCCATCATTGACTGGGATACACTTAGCGTCTCAGAGGTCTGCACAGGGTAGAATTTGAAAGAAGCGCCCAGGAGAGTTTTCTAGAGCAGTATGTCAATAGTCCGACAAGGGAAAGGGCCACATTGGACCTGGCACTGGGGAATGAGCCAGTTGCGGTGGAGGATTTCTTTGGGAACAGTCACCACAATTCTGTAAGTTTTAGAATACTCGCAGATAAAGATGAGAGTAGTCCTAAGGGAAGAGAACTAAACTGGGCCAAGGCCAATTATATCAAAATTAGGCAGGAACTCGGAAATGTGGATTGGACACAGCTATTTGAAGTGAAGTCCGCATTTGATATGTGGGAGGCTTTCAAAAATAGGTTAAAGATAGTGCAGGATAGGCATGTCCCATTGAAAGCAAAGGACAGGAAGGGCAAGATTCGTGAACCGTAGATGACAGGAGAAATTGTACGACAAGTCAAGAGGAAAAGGGAAGCGTACATAAGGTCTCGGCAACTAAGAACAGAACAGGCCCTGGAGGAATATCTGAAGAGTAGGACAAGTCTTAAACGAGGAATCATGTGGGCGAAAAGGGATCATGAAATAGCTTTAGCGAACAGAATTAAGGAGAATCCCAAAGCATTTCACTCTTATATGAGAAGCGAGCGGGTAAATAGAGAAAGGATTGGTCCACTAAAGGATAACGAAGGAAGGCTGTGTGTCGAACCTGAGAAAATGGGTGAGATTAGAACATAGAACGTAGAACAGTACAGCACAGAACAGGCCCTTCAGCCCATGATGTTGTGCTGACCATTGACCCTCATGTGAGGTAAACCTAATGTACGAACTCTTAAATTTCTGTGACCATATGCATGTCCAGCAGTCTATTAAAAATCCCCAATGACCTCGCTTCCACAACTGCTGCTGGCAACGCATTCCATGCTCTCTCAACTCTCTGCGTAAAGAACCCGCCTCTGACATCCCCTCTACACTTTCCGTCAAACAGCTTAAAACTATGACCCCTCGTGTTAACAATTTCTGCCCTGGGAAAAAGTTTCTGGCTATCAACTCTATCTATACCTCTCATTGTCTTGTACACCTCAATTAGGTCCCCTCTCTTCCTTCTTTTTTCCAATGAAAAAAGTCCAAGCTCAGTCAACCTCTCTTTGTAAGATAAGCCCTCCGTTCCAGGCAGCATCCTGGTAAACATCCTCTGAACGCTCACCAAAGCATCCACATCTTTCCTATAATAGGGCGACCAGAACTGGACACAGTATTCCAAGTGCGGTCTAACCAAAGTTTTATCGAGCTGCAACAAGATCTCACAGCTCTTAAACTCAATCCCCCTGTTAATGAAAGCCAAAACACCATATGCTTTCTTAACAACCTATCCACCTGGGTGGCAATTTTAAGGGATCTATGTACCTGCACACCAAGATCCTGCTGTTCCTCCACACTGCCAAGAATCCTGTCTTTAATCCTGTACTCAACTTTCAAGTTCGACCTTCCAAAATGCATCACCTCACATTTATCCAGGCTGAACTCCATCTGCCACCTCTCAGCCCATCTCTGCATCCTGTCAATGTCACGATGCAGCCTACAACAGTCCTCTATACTGTCAACGACACCTCCAAACTTTGTGTCGTCTGCAAACTTGCTAACCCATCCTTCAATCTCCTCATCCAAGTCATTAATAAAAATTACAGTACAGGCCCAAGAACAGAGCCCTGTGGAACACCACTCACCACTGACTTCCAGGCAGAATACATTCCTTCCACTACAACTTGCTGTCTTCTGTCGACCAACCAATTCTGTATCCAGACAGCTAAATTTCCCTGTATCCCATTCCTCCTGACCTTCTGAACGAGCCTACCATGGGGAACCTTATGAAATGCCTTACTGAAGTCCACATATACAACATCCACCGCTCGACCCTCATCAACTTGTCGAGTAACATCCTCAAATAACTCAACAAGATTTTTGAGGCATGACCTGCCCCTCACAAAGCCGTGTTGACTGCATTTAATCAAGCCATGCTCTTCCAGATGGTCATATATCCTATCCCTCAGAATCCTTTCTAACACCTTACAGACAACAGACGAGAGACTGACTGGTCTGTAATTGTCAGGGATTTCCCCATTTCCTTTCTTGAAGAGAGGTATTACATTTGCCTCCCTCCAGTCCTCCAGTATGACTCCGGTGGAGAGCGAGGATGCAAAGATCTTCGCAAGTGGCGAAGCAATCACATTTCGTGCTTCCCAAAGCAGCCGAAGACAAATCTGGTCTGGCACTGGCGACTTGTCAATTTTAATGTTTGTCAAAATTTTCAACACATCAGCTTCCTCAATCTCTATCTGTTCCAGCATGCTTACATGCTCCTCAATGGTTTCATTCACTACAAGGTCCTTTTCTTTAGTAAAGACAAAAGCAAAAAACTCATTTAGGGTTTCCCCTACCTCCTCAGACTCTATACAAGAGTTCCCTATGCTAGCCCTGATCGGCCCTACTCTTTCTTTGATCATTCTCTTATTCCTCACATACGTGTGAAATGCCTTTGGATTCTCCCTAATTCTTCCTGCCAAGCCCCTTTCGTGCCCCCTCCCGGCTCTCCTCAGACCATTTTTGAGCTCCTTCCTCGCCTGCCTGTAATCCTCAAGAGCTGAGCAAGACCCTTCCTTCTTCCACCTTACGTAAGCTGCCTTCTTTCTTTTGACAAGAAACTCCTCCGCTCTCGTCATCCAAGGTTCCTTTATCTTACCCCTTCTTGCCTGTCTCAGAGGAACACATTTGTGCATCACTCGCAACAACTGTTCCTTTAACAGTCTCCACATGTCTATAGTGCCCTTTCCACGGAACAATTGCACCCAGTCCATGTTCGATTAGTGGTGCTGGAAGAGCACAGCAGTTCAGGCAGCATCCAACGAGCAGCGAAATCAAAATTCCGGGCAAAAGCCCTTCGTTGATTTCGCTGCTCGTTGGATACTGCCTGAACTGCTGTGCTCTTCCAGCACCACTAATCCAGTATTTGATTTTCAGCATCTGCAGTCATTGTTTTTACCCAGTCCATGCTTCCCAACGCACGTCTGATAGTATCATTGTTTCCTTTTCCCCAATTAAATATCCCCCCCCCCCCATTGTGCCTGCTTCTCTCCTTCTCCATAGCTACATAGAATGTGAGGCAGTTGTGGACACTATCCCCAAAATGCTCTCCCACCGCAAGATCTAACACCTGCCCCGGCTCATTGCCGAGCACCATATCCAAAATGGCCTCTCCCCGCGTCAGCCTGTCAACATACTGAGTTAGAAAACCCTCCTGAACACACCTTACAAAAACAGCTCCTTCCTAAACATCTGCTCGAAGGAGGTTCCAATCAATATTGGGAAAGTTAAAGTCACCCATTACAACTACCCTACTACATTCACACTTTTCCAAAATCTGCCGACCTATGCTTTCTTCAATCTCCCTACTGCTTTTGGGGGGTCTGTAAATCCTTAATGAGGTGACTGCTCCCTTACTGTTCCTAACTTCCACCCATATTGACTCAGTAGGCAGACCCACCTCAACAATGGTAACTTCTGTAGCTGTGATACCCTCTCTGATTAGCAGTGCTATACCCCCTCCTCTTTTTCCACCCTCCCTATTCTTTTTAAAAGTTCTAAACCCTGGAACATCCAGCAACGAATCCTGCCCCTGAGAAACCCACGTCTCTGTTATGGCCACAACATCATAGCACCAGGTACTGATCCATACTCTAAGCTCATCACTTTTATTCCTGATACTCGTTGCATTAAAGCAAACACACTTTAAACGATCCCTTGGTTCTTTCCCAGGAAATTCCTTCTCACTGGCTGCGCTACCTCTTGCTATTGCCTCGTCTCCATCAACTCTCACCTCCGGTATACAGCTCAGGTTCCCACCCCCCTGCCATACTAGTTTAAACCCTCCTGAACAACTCGAGCAAACCTTCCACCCAGGACATATGTCCCTTTCCAGTTCAGGTGCAACCCGTCCTTCATGTACAGGTCCCACCTTCCCCAGAAGGCATTCCAATTATCTGCATATCTGAAGCCCTCCCTCCTACACCAGCTGCGCAGCCACGTGTTAAGCTGCGCCCGCTCCCTGTTCCTCACCTCGCTATCTCGTGGCACCGGTAGTAAACCCGAGAACACTGCTCTGTTCGTCCTGCTCTGCAGCTTCCACCCTAACTCCCTGAAATCACTTTTTATATCCACGATCCTTTTCCTGGCTATATCATTGGTGCCAATATGTAACGATTTCTGGCTGTTCGCCCTCCCCTTTCAGAGTCTTATACACCCGATCGGAGACACCCGGACCCTGGCACCAGGGAGGCAACAAACCTTCCGGGAATCCCGATCCTGACCAGTGCCTCCACATCCTTCCTATAGTATGTCGACCAAAACTGCACACAACATTCCAGATGTGGCCGCACCAGAGTCTTATACAACTGCAACATGACCTCAAGACTCCGGAACTCAATTCCTCTACCAATAAAAGCCAGTACGCCATATGCCTTCTTCACCGCACTATTTACCTGGGTGGCAACTTTCAGAGATCTGTGTACATGGACACCAAGATGCCTCTGCTCATCCACACTACCAAGTATCCGACCATTAGCCCAGTACCCCATCTTTTTGTTACTCTTACCAAAGTGAATCAGCTCACTCTTACCCACAATGAACTCCATTTACCACCTTTCTGCCCAGCTCTGCATCTTATCTATATTCCGCTGTAACCTGACACATCCTTCCTCACTGTCAACAACTCCACCGACTTTCGTATCATCTGCAAACTTGCTCACCCAACCTTCTAGCCCCTCCTCCAGGTCATTTATAAAAATTACAAACAGCAATGGTCCCAAAACAGATCTTTGCGGAACACCACTAGTAACTGCACTCCAAGATGAACCTTTACCATCAACTACTACCCTCTGTCTTCTTCCAGCCAGCCAATTCCTAATCCAAACCTCCAACTCACCCTCAATGCCATACCTCCGTATTTTTTTGCAGTAGCCTACCATGGGGAACCTTATCAAACGCCTTACTAAAATCCATATACACCACATCTACCGCTTTACCCTCGTCCACCTCCTTAAAGTTACCTTCTCAAAGAATTCAATAGGTTTGTGAGGCATGACCTGCCCTTCACAAAACCATGCTGACTATCCTTGATCACATTATTCCTATCCAGATGTTCATAAAACCTATCCCTTACAATTCTCTCTAAGACTTTGCCCACAACAGAAGTGAGGCTCACCAGCCTATAGTTACTAGGGTTATCCCTACTCCCCTTCTTCAACAAGAACTGAATGATCACTTTGCATCAGTGTTCACTGAGGAGAGGAACATGAATCTTGAGATTAGAGACAGAAGTTTGATTAGTCTGGATCACATTGGCATAAGTCGGGAAAATGTGTTGGGTAGGCTAGAGGTTATTAAGGTGGACAAATACCCAGGACCGGATGGGATCTATCCCAGGTTGCTGAGGAAGGTGAGAGAGGAAATAGCTGAGTCCCTGACAGATATCTTTGTGGTGTCCTTAAATACAGGTGAGGTGCCAGAGGACTGGAAGGTTGCTCATGTTGTCCGCCTATACAAGAAGGGTAGTAGGGATATTCCGGGTAACTACAGACCTGTGAGCCTGAGGTCAGTGGTGGGAAAGTTTCTGGAGAGGGTACTGAGGGGTAGAATCAATTTATATTTAGAAAAGAATGGGCTTATCAGGGATAGGCAGCATGGTTTTGTGCTGGGGAGATCGTGCCTTACCAACTTAATAGAGTTCTTTGAGGAAGTGACCAAGTTGATAGATGAAGGAAGGGCTGTTTATGTCATATACATGGACTTTAGTAAGGCGTTGAAGGTTCCCCTTGGTAGACCAATGGAGAAAGTGAAGTTACATGGTGTACAGGGTGTACTAGCTAGGTGGATAAAGAACTGATCGAGCAACAGGAGACAGAGAGTAGTAGTTGAAGGGAGTTTCTCGAAATGGAGAAAGCTGACCAGTGCTGTTCCACAGGGGTCAGTACTGGGGCCACTGTTATTTGTAATATACATAAGTGATCTGGAAGAGGGTACTGTTGGTATGATCAGCAAGTTTGCAGATGACAAGAAGATTAGAGGAGTAGCAGAAAGCATAAGGGACTGTCAAAGAATACAGGAGGACATACATAGACTGGAGAGTTGGGCGGAAAAGTGGCAGATGGCCTTCAATCCAGACAAATGTGAAGTGATGCATTTAGGCAAGACTAATTCTAGAGCGAATTATACAATGAACGGAAGAGCCTTGGGAAAAGTTGATGGACAGAGAGATCTGGGAGTACAGGTCCATTGTACCCTGAAGGTTGCTGCACAGGTGGATAGAGTGGTCAGGAAGACATGCAGTATGCTTGCCTTCATTGGACGGAGTATTGAGTCTAAGAGCTGGCAAGTCATGTTAAAATTATACAGGACGGGGGGATCCAAGATGGCGGCGACCCAGCAAGTCTGAGTCTATAGTGCTCTTCCCAAGACTTGGGTAAAGTAGGTCACCCACCCCCACCACACTCACCAAATCATTCATAATAGCTGTTAAATTTAATTAGTTGCTTAGTATTACATTTAAGCAGTCTAATACTTAGTAAAAATGACCAAAGGGAAGGGAGCCTGCAGCTCTTAGCAAGCAGGACCCCCTCCCCCACCCTCTCCAGCTGCAGCAGAGGTGTCCACAGCCGCCCCGGGGGACTTACCTACAGTAACAAGCCTTGTGGAGATGAGCTGCAAACTGGACATGAAGATCGACGCTTTTATCGAGGAGTCCCGAAATCAATGGGACTCACCCTCGGCCGCGCTGCAGAAGCATGACCGAGACATCCAGGAAATCGAGCGTCGAGTCAGAGGGACTGAGTTAAAGGCCGCGACCTCCAAAACTACAGCTCAATCAGCCGTGGACTCTCAAACAGCGAGTCCGGACCTTAGAGAATCACACTGACGACCTCGATAATCGAGGTCGCCGAAAAAATATTCGCTTGCTAGGCCTTCCTGAACGGGAAGAGGAAGGCCAGCTTACAGCATACCTGGAGCAGTGGCTGCCACAGCTTTTAAATCTGGAGGCTAGATCAGGCCAGGTAAGGGTGGAATGGGCCTACCGGGTTGCAATACGCGGGCCCGGCTCGAACCAGCGCCCACGCCCGGACCTGTTCCAGCTGCAGAGCTATAGGGAGAGGCAGATACTCCTAGAAGCTTCTAGAAATCTTGGAAAAGACCCCCAAGCTATGATCTATAAAGGATCCAAAGATCATGTTATTCCAGGACTTTTCTCCTGGTCTGAAAGAGGAAGGCATTCGACGAGGTGATGAAGCGTTTAAGGGACTTAAATATTCAGTACTCCTTACGCTACCCAGTGACGCTACGCTTTAACCATGAAGGATCAGTGTATAACTTTGGATCACCAGAAAAGGCTAAGGAATTCTTGGACTCTCTTAGATAAATTCTAAGAGATAATGGATGTTGGTTTACCTTTCCCCCTGCTTTGGTTTATATCCCCCCCTTTTTCTTTCTGACCTTACTGTTTAATATTATCATGGGGGGTGGAGAGAGGGATTTGATTTTCTCTCCCCCCACCCCCCGCCTCCACTCCGCCGGGGTTGTTTCTTTTATTATTTTATGTATATATGTGTGTGTGTATGTATGTATGTGTATGTATATATATAGATATGTGTGTATGTAATATATATATATTATATATATATATATATATATATATACGCTGGGGGGTTTGGTTAGTGTTGGTGGGGGGAGGTGGTTACCTTATTCCATATTACCTCTGTCTTTAGGAGCGGGGTTGTTTCTCCCTTGTTATTTTGTATTGTTATATTTAATTATTATTTGTTGAGGTTGTAATTTTATAGATATATGTTTATATATGGTATTAACATTACTCAATATATCCAGGTGTTGGTATGGGTGGGGGTAGGGTGCTCACTGTTAACTCTAGCTTTGTATTCTATCTGAATTCTCCTCATTTTATTGAAGAGCGCCCGGGTCAAGGGTGGGGCACTGGTTGGGAGAGGATATGATGGACTTTTGGAAAGGAAGTGACACCTCCTGGGAACAAGGGGGAAAATCTCCACTTAGATACGTTTTATGTTTTTTTTATTTTTAGAAATAGTTTTTTATTATACTGTTGTGAGTGTATTAGAGAGCCTTTATTTTTGTAAATTTTATATGTTCTATGCTCAGGATGTTCTGGATAGGGTTTCCCCTCCCGAGGGGTCTCGGATTTGCCCAGATGATTATGGTTGATCAGTCGGTTAAGTGGTGCACCTGGAATGTCAAGGGGAGTAATTCGCCAGTCAAAAGGAAGAAAATATTATCAAATCTTAAGAAAGAAAGAGTTGATATAGCTCTCCTACAGGAGACACACCTGTCGGATAAAGAACACTTGAAATTACGACAGAGTGGATTTGATCAGGCCTTTTTTTCTTCTTTTAGCTCAAACAGCAGGGGAGTTGTTATTCTTGTTCGGAAGAATTTCCCTTTCAAAATCCTAAATCAGATAAAAGACGAATCTGGATGATATATTTTGATTAAAGCCCTCATAAATGGTGAGGAATATGGGATTTTAAATTTGTACTGCCCCCTCCGCACACCCCTTTAAATTTATAACGGAAGCCTTTTCAAAATTGATGGCTTTTGGTGCCCATCATACAATTATAGGGGGAGACTTTAATTGTATTATGGATCCGGAAATAGATAGGATTCCTAAGAGTACTGCAGGAGGATCTCCCAGATCTAGACAATTGGTGGATCTGAACAAAGAATTAGGATTAGTAGATGTATGGAGATGTCTTCATCCACAGGGCAGAGATTTTTCTTTCTACTCCAATCCACATAAATGCCATACCAGAATTGATATGTTTTTTGCCCCCTCGTTTTTTTAAAATTCCATATCATCCTGTAAAATAGGTAGTATAGCAATTTCTGACCACGCTGCTGTATATATGGAAACTAAGGCAAGGAACAATGGGACATCCCCTCGGCATTGGCGTATGGACCTCTTCCTAATGAAAGATAGTAAAGAATTTTAAACTTTTTTAGAAATTAATTCAGGTACGGCTAGCAACCCATCAATGATGTGGGAGACCATCAAAGCTTACACGCGAGGTTTGATCATCTCCTACTCAGCGACCCAGAAAAACATGAAGGGAGAACAACAGCGTCTGCTTGAAGCCCACTTAAAAGCAGCTGAAACTGCATACGCTGATAGACCTTCTATTATTAAATTGCAAAGGATTATGGCTCTTAGGACAGCTCTAAACACTACGCTTACTCAAACGGCTAAGAGGGAAATATTATTTGCAAAACAAAGGTTATATGAATATGGCGACAAACCGGGTAGATACTTAGCATTTCTTGCAAAGAAAAAAGAGGCCCCTCAGACCATTACGTCTATCAAGGGAAGTACGGGTATTTTGACTCATGATCATAAAAAGATTAATGTAATCTTTAGAGAATTTTATTCTGAGTTATATAAATCGCAGGATTGTGAAGATAGGACTAGGAGGATGCAGTCATTTTTTAAAAATTTGACCATTCCGGGTCTAACTCCGGAACAGGTATCGGTCCTAAATGCTCCTCCAACAGTCCAAGAAATACTTGATGCAATTAGGCAACTTCAGAGCAGTAAAGCTGAATTCTATAAAAAATTTACAGAAATATTGGTTGGTCCACTTATGGACATGTATAACTATGCATATAGTCAGGGCTGTCTCCCGCCTTCGCTGAAAGAAGCAAATATCTCTCTTATCCTTAAAAAAGGAAAGGATCCAGAAGATTGTACGTCATACAGACCAATATCCTTTCTAAATGTAGATTTTAAAATCCTTTCTAAAACGTTAGCACTGAGACTAGAAAGGGTACTACCACATATTATAAAGGAGGATCAGACGGGGTTTATTAAGGGCCGGAGATCATCCAATAATATTAGAAGGGTTTTGATTATGATTCAAGCCTGTCATCAGGGAAAGATACCAGGAGTAGTAGTTTCATTAGACACGGAAAAGGCATTTGATAGAGTTGAATGGTCATATTTGTTTTACACATTGGAAAGGTTTGGCATTGGAAAGATGTTTACCAAATGGGTCTCAACACTGTATAATGATCCCAAAGCAGTTGTGGTTACCAATGGATTAATCCTCTGATGTCTGTACCTCGCCTAATCCAAGTTATTAATACATTTAGCGCATTCTCAGGCTATAAAATTAATTTTTCAAAATCGGAGGCTATGCCAATGGGTGGCCTTGCTATGATACTCCACTTAGTGGACGGATCCCTTTTTCCCTTTTGTTGGTCCCTGGAGGGTTTCTTATATTTAGGTATTTTCATTACCCCAGTATTTGGTCAGTTATACAAGGCTAACTTTGTGCATTTACTGGAAAGGATAAGGCAGGATCTCCAGCGATGGGGAGACATTCCAATTTCCTGGCTGGGTAGAATAGCACTAATTAAAATGAATGTCCTGCCCCGTCTCCTATACCCTATGAGAATGTTTCCGGTGATGCTGCCGAGGCTGGCACTACGTAAATTATATGGCTGGTTGGGTTCCTTTATCTGGAATCATAGACGGCCCCTCATTAAGCTGAAGAAGCTACAGCTTCCACAGACAAGGGGAGGATTGGACTTCCCAGATTTTAGGAAATATCAGTTAAGCTCCCTATTAAGTTACATAGCTGATTGGGTCTTGTCTGATCCACAATCAATCTGGTTGGACATCGAGGCCTCTCAAGTAAAATACCCACGTATTAACCTTTTATTTTCAGACAAGAGGAAAATCATTACGGATCACTATGAAAACCCTATAATACTAAACACAATTAAGGCTTGGAATATAATGCGGCAAAATAAGGGTAATTCACATAAAACATCCCCCTATGCACCGATAGTGGGAGCATGGGGATTCCAACCGGGGTTTACAGATGCCACTTTTAAACTCTGGAGATCCAGGGGTATCTCATGTCTAGGGGACCTATTTAAAGAAGGGGTCCTGATGTCTTTTGAACAGCTGCGTCAGAAATTCGGATTACCTAATGGAGACCTCTTTCGATACCTCCAAATTCGAGACTATATACAGAAGAAGACTACGTTATTAGATAGTCTTTATAAATCAGATAGAGAATGTAGTGTCCTACGACCAGTGGGGGTACCCTCCGTCAGTACTATTTATCATTTACTACATGAAGAAGTATCGGGAGATATGGATAATCTGCTTAAAACATGGGATCAGGATTTGGGACTAGAAATCTCTATAGAAACGTGGAATGATATTTGGGAAAACGCTAGAAGAATTACTATCTGTAACAGAACCCAGGCTAGGCAGCTGAAGATACTTCATAGGGCCCATATAGCACCGGTTCAATTGGCAAAATTTAAGGCAGGAGCATCTCCAATGTGTCCCAAATGCAAAATAGAGGTGGGCACCCTTGTACATTGCCTATGAACCTGTCATAGGATCCGTAGATATTGGACTAAAGTAGCAAGTACCCTGACAGAAATTCTAGGAACGGAAATTAAAGTGGACCTTGTATCTCTCCTTTTGGGCTTTTCGAACTTTCCCTCCCTGGATATGCACGGGAAGAGATTATTTTCTATTCTCTCTTTCTGTGCAAGGAAAAATATTTTGGTGAACTGGGTGGCTGAGGGCCCCCCTGGAACTTCAAACTGGCACAGATTAATTATGGAATGTATTCCCCTTGACTTCCTTACAAATATGGTGCACCGAAAGACCGAATTATTTTATAAAATATGGCAGCCCTTCTTGAATTACATAAATACAGATATTTCGGCTACCCTAACAAGGGCTTTTATTTAATTGAGATTACAAACCTGGCTGGTCCGGGGCCCCTTAGGAGAGGAATCCCGCACGAATAGGGGTTTTATTACATTTGATGTTAACACATTCCAAGCATGTAAGAGACTTCAATATACACTCTGGTTAGTTGTAGGTTAGATTAGTAGAAAGTTGAGTTTTGTTTTTGTTTCTTTTTCGGTATTTTTTTCTTTTGTTAAATTTTGGCTATTGTATATTTGATTTAATTGTATATCAATGTTTGTATTTGAGAGTTTTGTTTATTTTTGTAAACTTGCAAAAATGTTAAATTTCTAATAAAAATATCTAATCCAAAAAATTATACAGGACGCTGGTTCGGCTGCATTTGGAATACTGTGTACTGTTCTGGTCGCTACATTACCAAAAGGATGTGGACAGTTTGGAGAGGGTGCAGAGAAGGTTTATGAGGATGGTATGGAAGGTGCTAGCTATGAAGAGAGGTTGAGTAGGTTAGATTTATTTTCATTAGAAAAAAGGAGATTGAGGGGGACCTGATTGAGGTTTACAACATCATGAAGGGTATAGACAGGGTGGATAGAAACAAGCTTTTTCCCAGGGTGAAGGATTCCATAATGAGAAGTCACGCTTTCAAGGTGAGAGGTGGAAAGTTTAAGGGGGATACACGTGGCAAGTACTTCACACAGAGGGTGGTGGGCATCTGGAACGCGTTGCCAGCAGAAGTGGTAGAGGTAGAGATTAATTTAAGATGCGTCTGGACTGATGCATGATTAGGTGGGGAGCAGAGGGATGCAGATGCTTAGGAATTGACAGACAGGTTTAGACAGTACATTTGGATTGGCTCAGGCTTGGAGGGCCAAAGGACCTGTTCCTGGGCTGTAAATTGTCTTTGTTCTACTAATGTCAAAGCTGTTGTGCAATTGAAATGAGTTACCCTTAATTAGGAAGGGCATCACAGCTGCAGAAGAGAAGGTTGTTGAGGAGGGTTTGTCCGCTGAGTCAGTATGGGTGGAAGTCACAGGAAAGGAGCAGTCACTTTATTGGGTATTCCCTATGGACCCTCCAATAGTAGCTGAGAGATGGAAGAACAGATTAGACAGCAGATCTTGGAAAAGTGCAGATGTAACTGAGTTATTGTTATGGGTGACTTCATCTTCCCCAATATTGATTGGATCCTCCTTAGTGCGGATGGTCTGGATGGAGCCAATTTTGTAAGATATGTCCAGGGAGGTGAGGGCCTAGCGGTATTATCACTGGACTGTTAATCCAGAGACCAGGTAATGTTCCAGGGACCCTGATTCAAATCCCACTATGGCAGATGGTGGAATTTGAATTCAATAAATATCTGGAATTAAGAATCTAATGACTACTACAAATCCATTGCCAATTGTCAGAAAAGCCCATCTGGTTCACTAACATCCTTTAGGGAAGGAATCTGCCATCTTTACCTGGTCTGGCCTACATGCAATTCCAGATCCACAGCAAAGTGGTTGACTCTCAACTGCCCTCTGGGCAATTAGGGATGGGCAACAAATGCTGCCCAGCCAGAGATGCCCTCATCCTGTTACAGAATAAAAAGTAACATAGCCATGGAGAGGGATAGGAAAAGACAGTAAGGGAAGGTATTTAGTTGGGGATGGGGAAATTATACTGCTGTTAGACAGGAGCTGGGGAGTATAAATAGGGAACAATTGTTCTACAGGAAATTCACAACAGAAATGTGGAAGCTGTTTAAGAAGCACTTATCACAAGTGTTGGATAACTTTGTCCCACTGAGACAGGCAAGGAACGGTAAGGTGAAGGAGCCTTGGATGACAAGAGCAGAGAAGCTTTTCGTCAAGAGGAAGATGGAAGCTTACTTAAGGGTTGAGGAGGCAAGGATCTGGCACAGTTTTAGAGAATTACAGGGTAACTAGGAAAGAACTCAAAAATGAACTAAGGAGAGCAAGGAGGAGGCACAAAAAAGCCTTGGTGGGAAGGATTACGGCAAACCCAAAGGCGTTCTACATTACATGAAGAGTAAGGGAATGATCAGAGAAAGGGTAGAGATGATCAGGAATAGTGGAGGGAACTTGTGCCTGGAGTCTGAAGTGGTAGGGAAAGCCCTAAGTGAGCTTTTTGCTTCAGTATTCACGAGAGAAAGGGACCCTTGTTGATAGTGAGAACACCACAGACCAGGTTAATAGGCTTGAACAGACTGATATTAAGCAAGTGGATGTGCTGGAAATTCTAGGAAGCATCAAGATACATAATTCACAGGGCAGGACCAAGTATATCCAAGGTTACTATGGGAAGCAAGGAATGAGATTGCTGTGCTGCTGGCGATGATCTTTGCATCCTCACTCTACACGGGAGTAGTACTGGCTGATTGGAGGGAGGCAAATATTGTCCCTCTGTTCAAGAAAGGGAATAGAGGAATCCCTGGGAATTACAGACCAGTCAGTCTTATGTCTGTGGTAAGCAAGGTACTGGAAAGGATTCTGAGAGATAGGACTTATTACAAATTGGAAAAACATAGTTTGATTAAAGATAGTCAATTAGGCTTTGTGAGGGATAGGTCACGCCTCACAAGTGTTATTGAGTTCTTTGAGGATGTGATGAGACAAGTTGATGAAGGTTGAGCAGTGGATGTGGTGTATATGGATTGCAATGAGGCATTTGTTAAAGGTACCCCACGGTAGGTTCGTTCAGAAAGTTAGGAGATATGGGATACAGAGAAATTTGCCTGTCTGAATAATGAATTGGCTGGCCAAAAGAAGACAGTGAGTGGCAGTGGATGGAAAGTATTCCGTCTGGAGGTCGGTGACCAGTGGTGCCCCAAAGGGATCTGTTCTTGGGTCTCTACTTTTTGTAGTTTTTATAAATGACTTGGATGAAGAAGTGAAACGGTGGGTTAGTAAGTTTGCCGATGACACCAAGGTTGATGGTGTTGTAGATAGTGTCAAGGGCCGTTGCAGGCAACAACAAGACATTGACAAGATACAGAGCTGGGCTGAGAAATGGCAGATGAAGTTCAACCTGGATAAACGCAAAGTAATTAGTTTTGGAAGGTCAAATTTGAATGCTGAATACAGGATTCTTGGCAGTGTGGAGGAACAGCGGGATCTTAGGGTCCATGTACATAAATCCCTCAAAGTCGTCAATCAAGTTGATAGGGTTGTTAAGAAAGTTTTGGCTGGTGTTTTGGCTTTCATAAGAGCTGAGAGGTTTTGCTGCAGCTCTATAACCCTGATTTGACCACACTTGGAATACTGTGTCCAGTTCTGGACGCCTCATTATAGGAAGAATTTAGAGACGGTGCAGAGGAGATTTACCAGGATGTTCCCTGGATTGGAGGGCTTGTCTTATGAAGTGAGGTTGAGTGAGCGAGGGCTTTTCAAACTGGAGAGGAGCAGGAGGAGAGGTGACTTGATAGAGGTGTACAAGATAATAAGGGGCATAGATAGAGCAGTTAGACAAACTTTTCACCAGAGCAGAAATGGCTATCACAAGGAGTCATAATGTAAAGGTGATTGGAGGGAGGTATCGGGAAAATGTCAGAGGTAGATTCTTTACACAGAGAGTGGTGGGTGCGTGGAATGCAATGCCAATGATGGTCGTAGATTCAGAGACATTAGGGCCATTTAACCGACTGCTGGACAAGCACATGGACGGCAGTAAATTCAGGGGTGTGTAGGTTAGGTTGATCTTGGATTAAGATAAATGCTCAGCACAACATCGTGAGCTGAAGGGCCTGTACTGTGCTGCGCTGTTCTATGTTCCTCTGTAATATCTGACTTGCCTATACAGAAAATATTTGCATTTAATTTAAGAGAACTATATTTCAAGTTGCATCTTTAAGTTTTAATAAGCATGTTACCTCAAGGGCCTCACTGACAGCTTCAGCACCGTCTGGTATATTTTCTGTGGTGTACAACATCTCCTCCAGATTCTTTAACCAATTATTTTCTATGTCCAAGTAATGGAGCAACTCACACCAGCAAGACCATACCTCCTGTGGCAGAGAGAGAAAAGTGGAGAACTTTACTTACATTAGGAAAAAAAGATTTTAAGTTGGTCAATGGTCAGTACAGTGGATATTTTGACAACCAGGATACAATGAATAGCTTGTGCTTGAAGAAAGTGAACTTCAGTTGGTATTGGGAGTGGCTGCAGTGAAGGAAAAGCTACTGAGTCATGAAGAAAGATACAAACAGGTAACTAGTTGACAGTTCTGCCAATGTACATTCTGCTTAAATAGCCCTAATATCTCTGAATCTACTACCATCATTGGCAGTGTATTCCATGCACCCACCACTCTCCGCATAAAGAACCTACCTCTAACATTTTCCCGATACCTCCCTCCAATCACCTTAAAATTATGACTCCTGGTGACAGCCATTTCTGCTCTGGGAAAAAGTTTGTCTAACTGCTCTATGTCCCCACCCATTGGTACATGACTGGTTGAAAGACTTTAATGCATCAATTATATCATCTACTGTCAATACTGAGAGACCACTGTTAATGCATCTTCAAATTACTATTATCAGTGCACAGCAGCCTTAAGTAGTTCTGATTAAAATTCTTTATAAATATTTTAACATTTATTCTTTCACCAAAACTATTCCTTTCATTTTCGGATATCTTTATACATTAAAAACTGAAATTAGCAATGATCTGATTGAATGCAGAACAGGTTCAAAGTGCTAGAAACTCATGTTTCTAATTCTCATGTTAGAAATGCAGTTCTGAAGTATTGTTTTGCTAGAAACAACCTACAGCTGGTTTCTATCTAATCTGGGTTTCTGGAATTGTTTTTCACACAATGAGCAAGAGAGAAATCCACACTTCAATTCAATTTCTCCTCACACCGAACTGACTGGTTCATCCTTATTAAATATGCAGCAATCCTTTTCTAATTCTTTCATGGGATTTAAGCATCGCTAACAAGGCCAACATTTCTTACCTCACAGTGGTAAAAGAGGCCCTTTGGCCCAACAAGTCCACACCGACCCTCCAAAGAATAACCCACTCAGACCCATTCCCCGACCCTATATTTACTCGTGACCAATAACCCACACTATGGGCAATTTACATGGCCAATTCACCTGACATCTTTGGATTGTGGGAGGAAACCGGAAGCACCCGGAGGAAGACCACGCAGACACAGGGAGAATGTGTAAACTCCACACAAAAAGTTGCCCGAGGCTGGAATCGAACCCAGGTCTTTGGCGCTGTGAGGCAGCAGTGCTCACCACTGAGCCATCATGCTGCCTAACAAAAATTCTAGAATGAGTGGCTTGATTAACTACTTCCGAGGGCAATTAAGAGTCAGCCAAACTACTACTTGCAAATCACAAGTTAGCCAAACTAAGTTCACTGTGACCCATTAGTATTTTTAAGACAATTGATGGCAATGTAATGTTCTCCATTACTGAGAATTTTTATTTTAAAATAAAACAATTCCTGAATTACTAACTGAATTTAAATTCCACCAGCTGTCACGATGGAGTTCAAACCTTTGTCTATAAGACCATAAGACATAGAAGTGGAAGTAAGGCCATTCGGCCCATTGAGTCCACTCCACCATTTAAACATGGCTGATGTGCATTTCAACTCCACTTACCCGCATTCTCCCCGTAGCCCTTAATTCCTTGTGACATCAAGAATTTATCAATCTCTGCCTTGAAGACATTCTCTGTCACCAGAACATTAACCTAGCCCTCTGGATTACTAGACCAGTGACATTACCAACGTGCGACCATGTTACCAGGGTGAAGATCTCTACAGTTTACACACAATTGATTCATGGACATCTGCAAAAATCTAAACAGATGAAAATTCAGTTCTCAACTGAAGGAAGGAACAACTTCAGTGCTGGAATTTCATGCGCATTCAAAGTTACATTTTTCTGTGACCAGTAATACTCCTCGGTTGTACGAGTCGATAAATTGTGGCACTGGAACAGCTAGTCAGGCAGCACCTGAGGAGCAGGAGAGTCGATATTTCAGGCATAACCTGCTATCAGGACTCCTTGGTTGTACGAGCAACACCAAAATCAATGCTATTTGCTCTAACCCAGTGAAAAAATTCAACTGTAGCAAATTTTCATTTAGATGTTTCTAGACACAAGCTTAAATGAGCAGGGTTACATTTGATAGCCACCAGTTTCTCAAGTTCAGAGCTTTGGAAAGCAACATTATTAGCTTTAAACATTACAATAACATTCCCCTCATACCTGTGATGTTGAAAAATATGTTTTGTGGCTCCCTCCACTTCAGAGTCTTTGCTCCAACATCTCATGAGTGCCAATTGGCAGAGATAACAAGTTTCAGCCCATCACTAACGTGATGCAACCCAAAGGGATGCACAGACAGCTTAAACTGATTTTTCGGAGCATCCACTCTTGGGTATCTCTGCACCCATAAACAACAAAAAATGATTTTCATCCTATCAAACTACACTAATACTAGCATCACTTGAACACATTTTGTTTAACCCAAGTATAATCACTACCCTCACCTTTAAAGTCAAATATTTTCGTTCAATCCTATCACAAAGCCTCTTGTAATTCTCCATCATCGCATTAAGATCCCTGGACATCTGTTCCTGATCACTGGGTGGAACTTTTTTAAGAACTGAATTTATATTGTCTTTCAGAATCTTCACTCTAACTTCCTTCTGCAGCACCTCCTCTTTTGCTCGCTGTGTGTGGGGGAAAGAGAGAGAAAAAGAAATGTTGTCATTTGTGCAAGAGAAAAAGCTACTCATTCAACCCTGGTGCAAAATCCTTTCTTAACCCCATGTCCTTATGTGTGCACCTTTCAGAATTAAATTACATTCTGGCTCAATAGCTTTGATTGAGGTACAGAAACAGCACTTGCCCTGCAGCACAGCCCAATATTTGTTAACAGCAGGAGTTTGACCCTGTTCCCTTGCTGCTCTGTAAGGCTCCTGACATTAATTAAAGCAAATCTGAACTAAAGGAATTACAATGCAGAAATTTCCAATATTAATTATTCTTGGAACCAACGCATTACATTTTACCTTCATCTCCTCTAAAGCAGTCTCTAATTCTTCAGGTGACTTATATTCAAAGTCTTTCTCTAAATATTCTTCTTCAGCTTGCATAGTCCACTCACGCATTTCCACAAGATCTTTCTTCAAGTTCAATGTCTTCTCATAGCCTTCAGACAATCTTGCCTGCTGAGACATAATCTGCAAAAACAAAGAACAATACAGCACAGGAACAGGGTCTTCAGCCCTCCAAGCCTGCACCAACACGTTTGCTCTTCTGTACTAAAACTGTCTTCACTTACAGGACCTGTATCCCTCTAATCCCTTCCTATTCACGTTTTTGTACAGCTGCTTCTTGAATGCTGCTATTGTGACTGTTTCCACCACCTCCTCTGGCAACACGTTCCAGGCTCTCACTACATTTTGTGTGAAAAACATGTCTTGTATATCTCTTTTAAACTCCCTACCTCCTCCTCCAAATCTGACCCACCCAACCCCACACATTGAAACTGTGTTCCCTAGTAATTGACCCCTCCATCCCAAGAAAAAGCCTCATACTTTCCATTCTATCCATGCCACTCTCAATCTTCTCAATTTCTGTCACGCTGCCTCTCAACCTCCTGCATTCTAGTGAAAACAAACCTAGTCTATCCAACCTTTCTCTGTAGCTATAATTCCCCATACCAGGCTACAACCTGGTAAACCTTTTCTGTACCCGCTTGAAAGCATCCACATCCTTCTGGTAGTGTCACGACCGGAACTGAACACGATATTCCAAGTGTAGCCCAACTAAAGTTCTATAAAACTTGCCTTTCCTTATTCTCAATGCACCTTCCAATGAAGGCAAGCATGCCATAGGACTTTTTTACCATCTTATCTATTCTGTGCTGTCACTTTTAATGATCTGTGCACCTGCACGCCAGGTCCCTCTGCATATCAATACTCCTAAGGGTTCTGCCATTCACTATATAATTTCCACTTGTACTTAACCTTACAAAATGCATCATCTCACATCCTCCAAAACATAAAAACATTTTCCTGTGACTACATGCAGCAGTTTGCAACCTTTAGTGACTGCACTCCAACTCTGCAATCACAATAAATCAGAAAAACGATCAATCCTCTAAATTACTGTATTAAGAGGTGCATTAAATAATTGCTTAGGAAAAACATTGAAATCTGTCACAACCCAGATGATAAATTAATAGATATTTTAATCAGGGAAGGTTTTGACATTCATACCCAACAATAAATATATGTAAAAGTTCAGTGAAATACAGTCAGAACAAGGTAAGGGATGTTACCAGATTACTTGACACTTTACATTAAGGTCATTATGCCAGGGGCATCACTCCTCGTTGCAGACTATTCCATGAGGGGCAACAGGTGAGACATACTCTGAGCTCAAATCTCTTGATCTCTTGGCTGGGCCTTGAAAAAACCTTCAGCCTCGAAAGTGACAGCACTGCCTATTGTGTTATAGGCCTTGGATACTGGCTGAGGTGGTGCTGGTAGCTGGTACTGAATAAGCCATAACATTGTAAGAATCAGGATGGGAGATGACAAACACTGGACAGGAAGAATCATAAGGCTAAACTACAGAAAATACAATTAGAAAAAGGTCTGATCTCATGGATTAAACTCGCTCACTCTTGGGTATGCATTCGACATTTACAGGGACACTACTCGCACAGATTCAAGGAACAAATAGTTTTGTTCTGGCAGGAAAGTTCCATCATTATTCACACCACCTGACATACTGGAGAGCCATGAATTAACAATCGATGAAACATTTTACCCCTTACCTGGTTGCTCACACTTTCAAATCGTGTATGGCAATCAACCATACGAGATATCACAGAATTGGAGATGGCTATCATTGGCTGTTTTTTCAATGATTCATGGATCTCATTCATTGATGTCAAATTGGACTCTACATTCTGAATTTCTTTCACAAATGTCTGTATTTAGAGACAGAGATCAACAGTTAAAAAATTAATCGAGCAATTATTGTCTCTTTCAGATAAATATATATATCTTTAAAAAACTGTTGTATCTGTAACACAATAATTCTTTATGCTTTTTCACATTTTTGCAACAAGTCCTTCAAATAAAGCTTACCAACAGGACACCCTAATCTCTAAACTAAAGAACAGCTTGTTGACAATAAATTATAGCCAAGAATAAACAACCTTTAATTATGCAAGATTTTCTAAAAGTAGTAAGAGTAATTCGGCATCATTACAGATAACAGAATGGTTGTTTGCCAAAATGCGTAATCATTATTCTCTCAGTCACACAATGTAATGCCATTGAAAAATTGATCTAAAGCACCAAATTCTACAATGCTTACAGATTCTAACAACTATCCTTTCTTCCTTGAGTTACAATGTCTGGACAATGTTAGTTAAGGCTGATGGGCACTGCAGTGCCCCTATATTAAATTAGCAGATTCTCAGGTTGAATGTTCCGGGACCTGACCTTCTATAAATCCCACAAACTGGTGACAGAGCATAATGATGGTCAGAGGGAATAGAAGTTATAGAAAGGGTTGATCTAGAAAAAGAATGAGTTGAGACAAGTCAATATCATTGAAGGTCAGAAATTGTTTTTATAAGTTAAGGTGTACGTGGGTACAGAACAATTTCTTTCCAGGGTTACTTCTTCATTTTCCCCTTTCACATTTTCATTCCTCATAACTCATTTATGAAGTGATGCAGTCACATAACAACAAGACTTTCCATATTTGAGTTGCCATATGGGATAGCTGTTCTCTCGAAAGCAGAACCTTGAAAATTCATCAACGTACTAAACAATTACCAACCTTCCATTAAATTAAAACCACAACACACAAGGAATGCATTCATTTATTTGAGACCCCGGTATTTAAACTGGCAAAACCTAACAGATGCAAATAAGGAGCAAAGTGTTTTTTTAAAATAATGAACACACTGCTACACACAGAAATCGTCATACTAATACCTGATGCTTTTCCTTCCAATGTTCAGTACATCAAGCTGGAAGATTTGAGTCAGGTAGGAAGTACTCTTCACATTTTCACATTTAAATTGAACAATTGACAGAATTTTTCACAATTAGCTGAATATTCCTTTATTGATTGGTTTAAAACTAGTTATCTCCTTTGCAGCCTTCCACTCCCTCCCTCTTGCAGCTTCCATCTTCCCCTCAACTCCAACACCCAGCCTTTCCTCACCACCCTTTAGAACATAGAACAGTGCAGTGCAGCCCTTCGGCCCTCGATGTTGCACCGAACTTGTAACCAATCTGAAACCTATCTATCCTACACTATTCCATTTTCATCCATATTTTTATCCAATGACTATTTAAATGCCCTTAAAGTTGGCGAATCTACTATTGTTGCAGGCAGGGCATTCTCTGAGTGAAGAACCTACCTCTGACATCTGTCATATATCTATCATCCTCGATTTAAAGCTACACCCCCTCATGCTAGCCATCACCGTCCGAGGAAAAAGGCTCTCACTATCCATCCTATCTAATCTCTGATTATCTTATATGTCTCAATTAAGTCACCTCTTAACCTTCTTCTCTCTAACGAAAACAGCCTCAAGTCCCTCCAGCCTTTCCTCATAAGACCTTCCCTCTATACCAGGCAACATCTTAAATCTCCACTGAACCTTTTTCAAAGCTCCCACATGCTTCCTATAATGTGGTGTCCAGAACTATATGCAATACTCTGAGTGCGGCTGCACCAGAGTTTTGTACAGCTGCAACATAACCTTGTGGCTCTCAATCCCTCTACCAATAAAAGCTAAAACACCTATTAACCTGGGTGGCAACTTTAAGGGATCTATGTACATGGACACAGATCTCACTGCTCATTTACACTACCAAGAATCTTTACCATGAACCCAGTTCTCTTCCAAAGTGAATCACCTCACACTTTTCTGCATTGAACTCAATTTGCCACCTCTCAGCCCAGCTCTACAGCTTATCTATGTCCCTCTGTAACCTGCAACATGCTTTAACAGTATTCACAACTCCACTAACCTTAGTGTCATCCTCAAATTTACTAAACCATCCTTCTATGCCCTCATCCAGGTCATTTATAAAAATGACAAATAGCAGTGGCCGCAAAACAGATTCTTGCAGTACACCACTAGTAACTGAACTCCAGGATAAACATTTCCCATCAGCCACCACCTTCTACCTTCTTTCAGCTAGTCAATTTCTGATCCAAACTGCTAAATCACTCTCAATCCCACGCCTCCATATTTTGAGCAATAGTCTACCATGGGGAACTTAATCAAATGCCTTACTGAAATCCATATACACCACATGAACCACTTTACCCTCATCCACCTGTTTGATCACCATCTCAAAGAACTCAATAAGGTTTGTGAGGCACAACCCACCCTTCAGAAAACCATATTGACTATCCCTAATCAAAATATTCCTTTTGAGATGATTATAAATCTTCTCTCTCGTAACCTTTTCCAACACTTCACCCACAACCGAAGTAAGGCTCACTGGTCTATAATTACCAGGGTTGTCTCTACTCCCGTTCTTGAACAATGGGACAATACTTGCTATCCTCCAGTCCTCTGACACTATTCCTGTAGACAATGACGACATAAAGATCAAAACCAACGGCTCTGCAATCTCCTCCCTGGCTTCCCAGGGAATTCTAGGATAAATCCCATCTGGCCCAGGAGACTTATCTATTTTCACACTTTCCAGAATTGCTAACACCTCGTCCTTGTGAACCTCAATCCTGTCTAGTCTAGTAGCCTTATCTCAGTATTCTCCTCAACAGCATTATCTTTTTCAGTGTGAATACTGACAAAAAAATTCCTTTAGCACTTCACCTCCCCTTTACAGTCTCCTCCTCTCTCCACTCCTTGTCTTCTTGCTCTCTCTCTCTCTCTCTCTCTCCAACGCGGCAGCTTTGTTCTCTTCTCCATGACTTGCTGCAGCTTTCTCCTTTTCCCCATTCCATTTACAGCCTCCACATCACCCCCAATCTAATTACCTTACAGTTTCTTCTTCATCGCCTCCTCATTTCCCAATCGGATAATTCTTCGGATGGTGCAGGTGACCTGTCACTATTCAACCTCCTTGCAAACCTCCCCTTTGCCCCTACACCAATTGCAGACTCCCCACCTGGGCCCCACCATCCCTAGCAGGGTCCTTCTCCACTTCCAACCCCACCCTCTACTGGCACACAGCAACCTCAATGGCTCCCTGGTCTCAGAATCCCCAAAGGCTCATTCATGTATGTCTTGTTCTTCCTCCCTTACTCATTCCACCCATTGTTCCTCCAATCATAATCTGAACATTTTTGTGCATTTAATGCTGATAGATTCACAATGAGCCTATCGGCATCAAGCATAGGAGAAAACAAGAAAACAAAAATAGAAAGATCTACAGATACGGTAAATCAGAAACAAAAGCCGAAGTCACTGGGAAAGCTCAGCAGATCTGGCAGCATCAATGGAGAGAAATCAGAGTTAACATTTCAGATCAAGTATCCCTTCCTCAGAATAGGCTTCTCAGAAAGGGTCACTCAATCCGAAACGTTAATCGATATCTCCCACAGATACTGCCAGACCTGCTAAGCTTTTCCAGCAATTACTGCTTTTGTGTAGGAGAGTACAAGCATGCGATTGGAGATGCAGCTCATTAAATTTCCGCCTATTCCACTTATGGAGGGATGCTTTCCCAATGGCCTACCACATCGATAAATTTATGTCAGCATGTTGAGCACTTCAGGGGTGAATACATCTAGTTCAGCATCAAGTCATATTTAGACATAGGAAGGAAATGAAAGTGGAAAACTGCATATTAGTGAAATTAATAGGAACAAAATTGCTGATCTGGAAGATTTTAATCATCACTTGCAAATTAGGACAAAGACAGAATAAATACGGGAATGGGAAAAGAATGTTTGAACTGCATAGAGGAGCATGCTACTAGTTTCTGAATTAGTGGTGCTGGAAGAGCACAGCAGTTCAGGCAGCATCCAAGTAGCTTTGAAATCGACGTTTCGGGCAAAAGCCCTACTAGTTGGCCTACCGAATGGATGGGTTGTTGTATCCAGTTATGAATAATTAAACAGAGCAGGCCAAAATACTAGGTGAACACGTAGTTCTGGACCAGTGACCACAATATAAGCTTTAAGATTCAACTTTGGAAAAAAAGTACAAAAACCTCAATACAGAGGAACCTCATGATCCGGCATTCGATTATCCGACTTTGGATTATCCAGCAAGATTGCAAGGTCTTCATGCTTAGCTAAGCTACGTTGTCCAGGAATTGATTAACCAAATGAAATACTCCTCACCCGTGTTCTTTGGATAACCAAGGTTCCTCTGTATTAGGCCGGTGTACCATATATTTCAGAAAGGTGAATAAGTAAACGAGTGATGTGGAATGAGCAGTTCTAAAAAGGAGTCATACCAGACATGAAACATTAAATCAGCTTCTCTCTCTCTCCACAAATGCTGCCAGATCTCTGAAGATTCTCCGACATTGTGTATTTGTTTCAGCTTTCTACCATCCACAGTATTTGTTTTTACTGGAATGAGCAGTTTTGCATCGTTTTAAATGCAAGGATTTTCAAGGAAAAGGGCTGGAGAAACATCCTCTCACATAATAATGTAGTTGTGAAATGCACTGCAGGGTTAATGGTGGGGGAAGAAATTGGCTTAACATTTATAATTAAGTTGGAAATATGGACAAAAGAGAAAGAAAATGTGAAGGGATCTGGAAACAGAATGAGGGTGACTAGAATGGGAGGCTAGCCTCACACCAACACAGCTTGGGCCAAATGGAACACTTCTGTGTCATAAGGTCTCCACATTTTCCTAAAAAGCCCTTTTTTCTGATAGCAGATCTGTTCATACCATGCGCTGTTCCACCTGCTGCCAGAACTCCTCTTTTTTGCCTGACGTGATGGTCTCCTTGGACAAGAAGGTCTCTGCATTATCTACCCATGCTTCCACGGCATCTGCATGTTTCTGCATTGAAAGGAATGAGAAATGTTTGTCTCAATAATCATCAAAAATAAATACATTTGATTGGGGTTTCAATTATCATTTCACCTAATATGGCGGATGGGAGTTTTCAGCAAGCTCGGAGGGAACATGGATGTACATGTCGAATCTGGAACTGAAGAAAAAAAATGATTCTCTTTCTTATGATTCTCTTATTTCTCTAATACTTTCCTCTCCAGAAGGGAGACTAAAAAGAGATACCCCTCTCCAGTACCATGTTAAAGCAACCACAACTCACGTGACTCTTGACAGTGAGCTTTGGAAAGCTTTTATTAAATCACATGGAGCAAAAGTAATCTATTCAGTTCTGCTATTAGTTATCTCTCTGAATTGCCCCAATCTTGCTTAATGGTCAGGAAATTCTTGGATCACATTTTTAGTAATCGAACATGGAAATTCACTTTCTCATCAATCTCAATGACAGCAGCTGTCTAGGAAATCACTCTACTGTACTTAGAACATAAAAAAGGACAAAAACCAGAGAATCTCAGGATAAATAATCGGGCTGAAGTACAAAATATATATATTCTTTATGCCTCCCTTTATCTTACCGGTGTTATAAAAAAAATTTATGTCAAACCATCAATGGTGCACTAAACTTTAAGAAAATGCAACTAATTAAGTTTTTCTTTTTAAATTTGCATACATAAATCACAAATTTTAGCATGGAAAAATCTTTTAAAATGTTTTTTTAAAGAATCATACAACTGCAACAATGGTTACTTTGGATCCTGCAAGCCTTAATATTTTGTACACAAGTTTACGGCCATTCAAAATTAACAAAGATACAGGAAACAAGTGGTGAGAGTGGCAGACAATTCAGGAGTGGGCCAAATGATCACAAAAATTTCAACTTAGTTATTTTTCAACATCTAACCAAAATAAATTAGTCATGTACAAATTTGTTTTAAATCAGCACAACATTCCGCTAATGTTTTAGTGATATCAAAATCACAGAATCCAGATAGTGCAGATTTAGCCTATCAAGTTAGGAAAGGTTCTCTAAAGAGCCTCCACAGCCCTCTGTGGTATAGAGTTCCACAGATTAACAACCCTCTGATTGAAGAAATTCCTCTTTACCTCAATTCTAAAGGGTCATCCCTTCCCTCTGAGGCTGTGCCCTCAGGTCCTAGTCTCTCCGACTAATGGAAATATCTTCTCCACATCCAATCTATCCAGGGTCCTCAGTGTTCTACAGGTTTCAATGAGATCCTGGTTCATCTTTCAAAAATACAAGTACAGACCCAGAGTGCCTTACCACTCCTCATTAGACAGTATGGCAAGCCTGTCATCCCTGGAATCATTGTTATAAAGCTCCTCTGGGCCCCTACCAACACTAGCACATCCTTCCTTAAATGATGGGGTTCAAAAACTGCTCACAATATTCGAAATGTGGTCACACCAGATTCTTACACCCCTCCATCACAAGGTCAGAAGTGGGAATGTTCACCAAGGGTTGCACAACGTTCAGCACCATTCATGACTCCCTAGATACTGAAGTAGTCCATGTTCAAATGCAACAAGACCACGACAACATCAAGGCTTGGGCTGAAAGTGACAAGTGAGAGGCAATTTTTTTTTTTACACAGAGGGTGGTTCACATGGGTAATGAACTTCCTGAGGAAGTGAAAAATGCAGGTACAATTACAACAGTTAAAAGACGTTTGTACAAACGGAAAAGGTATGGAGGAATGTGGGCCAGGGGCACAAAGGTGGGACTCGTTTAGAATGCCTTGTACTCCCCCTGTACTGCATCAGAAGCAAGCCAGTTTAAAAATGTAAACATACACTATAAGCATTGGCTTGATTCTTTCATTCAGCACTGAGAGAATGCTGCAGCATCAGAAGCTATATCTTGCACAATCGCATTCCTATTGTTTGTCCTTGGCAGACTGAGTCAAGAGTGTGGTGCTGGAAAAGCACAGCAGGTCAGGCAGCAGCCAAGGAGCTGGAGAATCAACGTTTCGGGCATAAGCCCCTCATCAGGAATTATGCCCGAAACGTCGATTCTCTTGCTTTTCGGATGCTGCCTTCCCTGCTGTGCTTTTCCAGCACCACACGCTCAACTCTGATCTCGAGCATCTGCAGTCCTCGCTTTCTCCTTGGTAGACTGAGGCCTTATTCAACATTAATTCTGTACAGTCTCACTGACCTGAAATTGCTGCAGTTTGGATATAGTGTCTTCAAGCATCTGACAGTCACCCTGAAGTTTTGTCATCAGCCTTCTCCACCGTGTTTGAATTGCTTCCAATTCTAGGTTATATGTGTTCTGAGAAGACATCAGCTCCTCCCCCATGCTTTCAGTCTCAGCTGTGAGCTTATCCATTTCAGGCTGATGGCTTGTCAAATCATCTCGTAGAATCTGGGATGCGGGGAAAGGAAGGATGTGGAGGAAGGAAGGGGTGGGAAAGGAGAAGGTGTACAGGGAAGATAGAGGTGGAGGGAAGGGGGGTGGAGGAGAAGAGGGGGACACGGGGGGGGGCAAAGAAGACAGGGGGCATCAGTAGGTGGGGGGCGGGGAAGGTGATGAGAGGTGGGAAGAGGAGAGGGGAGGGAGAGAGAGAGAGAAAAAGGGATGAGGGGAGAAAGACAGAGGAATGAAAGAAGGCAGAAATAAGGGAGACAGGAATGAAGGAGAGATAAAAAGAGAGAGATTGGGTGGGGGTAGAGAGAGAGAATGGAGGGAGGGGTGACAGAAAATGGGGGGAGAAGTGAGAGGAAATGGGAGGAGGGGAGACAGAGCACGGTGGGGGGCAGAGAGAGTGCATGGGAGCAGAGAGAGGGATCGGGGAGCAAAGAAAGCACGGGGAGCAGAGAGACCATGGGGGGCAGACAGAGAGCACGGGGGGCAGAGAGAGCACGGGGGGGCAGAGAGAGCACGGGGGGGGGGGGGGGGGCAGAGAGAGAGCACAGGGCGAGCAGAGAGAGCATGGGGGAGCAGAGAGAGCACAGGGGAGCAGAAGAGAGCACAGGGGAGCAGAAGAGAGCACGGGGGGGGGCAGAGAGAACACGGGGGGGGGCAGAGAGAACACGGGGGGGCAGAGAGAGCACGGGGGGGGTGCAGAGAGAGCACGGGGGGGCAGAGAGAGCACGGGGGTGCAGAGAGAGCACGGGGGGGGCAGACAGAGAACGGGGGGGCAGAGAGAGCACGGGGGGCAGAGAGAATATGGCAATGTGGCAAGAGAGAGAAAGAATGGGGTGGAGAGAGATAGAGAGGAATGAGAGAGACAAAGAGGGAAGTACGAGAAAGAGGAGTAGGGAAAAGGGAGTATGAGAGGGAGGGGTAGAGAGTAGAAGGGTGGGGAGTGGAGGGAGTGGTGGTAAATGGAGAGAGGTGGGGACAGAAAGTAGAGTAGAGAGAAAGAAAATAGCAAGCAGGCAAAGGAGGAGTGATGGGATAGGAGAGTGTGCAACCGGAATGAAGAAGCATGTAAGGGAGTGAGCAGGGAGAGCACAAACGTGCAGGAGAAAAGGAATGCAAAGGAGTAACAGAGTAGGGAAGGATTGACACAACAGGAAAATGAAGGGACAAGAGATAGAGACAGTAAAACGAGCATGTTACTGAATGATCTGTTCTAGCCAGGGTTGAGCAGTGATATTCTGTTTCTGAGCTAATTCAAAAGGCCAAACTAATAACCAATTGAGTAATCTTGTAAAACACGTCTTTTAGGATTCTTAGAAGATGCTTTACTGCATCTCTATTAGCATGCAACTCCATTAGCATGCATCTCCAAGATTGATTGCTTACTCTTTACTCCCTCAGGAAAGAAACAATCCAGAGTAAAACGTTCTTGAATTTGATGAACTGACACTCACTGAAAAACCTTTCATACTTAGGAATAAATGTAACTAAGCAAAGTAGCCACAGTGCATTATAAACTTCTGATGATAACGAGGTGCTCCTTACCGCTGTGTATTTTAATGTATTCTGAGCAGCTTCCAGTGTAATAACTGTATTCCAATCTGATATAACTTGGGCCTCGGATCGGTCAAGCAATGTTTTCAGCGACTTTACAGCATCGACACTCCAAGGACTTTCTAACCCTTTCAATGAGGGAGATTACAAAAAGGCTCAGTGAAGAACTAAACTGCAGCAACAGTTATTAGCATCAAAAAATCAAATAACCCCAACGCAAAATTAAAGGAAATATAACATTGCTGTGGGTGCTCTAATGCTTGGGACAACATCACTAATTTTAAGTCCACCAATGTTACAATGTATTCATCCTCCTGGGAGCAGATGCGGCGAAGGCGAAGGAGTTGGGAATATGAGATGGCATTTTTACAGGGGGCAGGGTGGGAGGAGGTGTAATCTAGGTAGCTGTGGGAATCAGTCGGGTGTATAGTAAATGTCCGTGTTGAGTCGGCCGTCCGAGATAGAAATGGACAGGTCTAGGAAGGTGATGGAGGAGTCTGAGATGGTCCAGATAAATTTGAGGTCGGGGTGGAAGGTGTTAGTAAAGTGGATGAACTGTTCAATCTCCTCGTGGGAGAACGAGGTAGCGCTGATACAGTCATCGATGTAGCGGAGGAAAAGGTGGGGGGTGGTGCCAGTGCAGCTGTGGAAGATGGACTGTTCCACATATCCTACGAAGAGGCAGGCATAGCTGGGGCCCATGCAGGTGCCCATGGCTACTCCTTTGGTTTGGAGGAAGTGGGAGGATTGGAAAGAGAAGTTGTTCAGAGTGAGGACCAGTTCAGTCAGTCGAAGGATGGTGTCAGTGGAAGGGTACTGGTTGGTTCGGCGGGAAAGGAAGAAGCGGCGGGCTTTGAGGCTTTCGTGATGGGGGATGGAGGTGTACAGGGATTGGATGTCCATGGTGAAGATAAGGCGTTGGGGGCCGGGGAGATGTGAAAATCATACATAGGAGAAGGCTATTGACCAATCAAGGTTGGTTTAATTTATTATCGTCACATGCACAGCGCAGTGGCTCAGTTGTTAGCACTGCTGCCTCACAGCACAAGAGACCCAGGCTCGATTCCACCCTTGGGTGACTGTCTCCATGGAGTTTGCACATTCTTCCTAAGTCTGTGTGGATTTCCTCTGGTTGCTCCAGATTCCTCCCACAATCTAAAGATGTGCAAGTTAGATGGATGGGCCATGCTAAATTGCCCCTTGGGTGGGTAAGCTTTGGGAAATGTAGGGTTACAGGGATAGGTCTGGGTGGGATGCTCTTCAGAGGATCAGTGTGGACTCAATAGGCCAAATGACCTGTTTCTATACTGTAGGGATTTTATGTACCAAGATACAGTGAAAAGTATTGTTTTACGTGCTAACCAGATAAATCATACTTTACCTAAGTGCATCGGGGTCATAGAACAGAATGCATTACAGTGCCACAGCAACAGAAAGGTGCAGAGAAAGATCAACTCTAATATATGAGAGGTCCATTCATAAGTCTGATAGCAGTGAAGAAACTGTTCTTAAACCTATTGTACGTGTTTTCAAACTTTTGCTGCCCATGGAAGAAGGTGGAAGAGAATATAACCAGGGTGGCAAGAGTCTTTGATTATATTGGTTGCTTTCCTGAAACAGCAGGAAGTATAGACTAAGTCAATGGGAGGAAGGCTGATTTTTATGATGGACTGGTCTGCATTCACAACTCTATGTAATATCTTGCGGGCTCGGACACAGTAGTTGCCATACCAAGCTGTGAAGCATCCGGATAGGATGCTATCTATGGTGCATCTATAAAAATTGCAAAGAGTCATTGTGGACATGCCTAATTTCCTGAAGCCTTCTGACGAAGTAGAGGTGTTGGTGCAGTTTCTTGACTGTAGCGTCAACATAAATGGTCCCTGATAGATCATTGGCGATGTTTACTCCCAGGAACTTGAAGCTCTTGACCGCCTCCACCTCAGATAGAGCCTACTCCACCATTTAACACTACCAAACCAATCTGATCGTAATCCTAACTCCACTTTCCTGCCGTCCCCAATAACCTTGTACTCACTCGTCAATCAAAATACTACCCGAACCATTGACCCAGCCTCCAATGCCCTCCCTATAAAGGAATTACAAAGACCAAAGACTCTTGAAGAAGAAATTCCTCTCCCCTGCCCTGTTTCAAATGGGAGATTCTATTTTTTATTGTTATTCATTGTGCAATGTGGGCAACGCTGGCTGGCCAACATTTATTGCCCATCCTTAGTTGCCCTTGAGAACGTGGTGGTGAACTACCTTCTTCACCTGCTGCATTGCACCTGCTGCGAGTTGACCTACAACACCATTAGGGAGGGAATTCCAGAATTCTGACCCAATGACAGTGAAGAAACAGCGATATATTCCGAGGTCAGGACAGTGAGTGCCTTTGATGGTAATTTGAAGCAGTAGTGTTCCCATATATCTGCTGCCCTTGTCCTTCTAGATGGAAGTGGTTTTGGGTTTGGAAGGTACAAAGAACAAAGAAAATCTACAACCCAGGTACAGGCCCTTCAATCCTCCAAGCCTGAGCCGATCCAAATGTACAGTCTAAACCTGTCGGTCAATTCCTAAGTATTTGTATCCCTCTGCTCCCCACCTACACATACATCTGTCCAGATGCATCTTAAATGATTCTACCGTGCTTGCCTCTACCACCTCTGCTGGCAATGTGTTCCAAACACCCACCATCCTCTGTGTGAAGTACTTGCCACATGTATCCCCCTTAAACTTTCCACCTCTCACCTTGAAAGCGTGACTTCTCGTTATTGAATTCTTCACCCTGGGAAAAAGCTTGTTTCTCTCCACCCTGTCTATACCCTTCACGATTTTGTAAACCTCAATCACGTCCCCCCTTAATCTCCTTTTTCCTCCTGAAAATAAACCTAACCTACTCAACATCTCTTCATAGCTAGCACCTTCCATACCAGGCAACATCCTCGTAAACCTTCTCTGCACCCTCTCCAAAGTGTCCACATCCTTTTGGTTATGTGGCGACCAGAACTGTACACAGGATTCTAAATGCAGTTAAACCAACGTCTTGAACAATGTTAACGTACACAATACCCCGTTCGATGAAGGCAAGCATACCAAATGCCTTCTTGACCACTCTATCCACCTGTGCAGCAACCTTCAGGGTACAATGGACCTGCACTCCCAGATCTCTCTGCCCATCAACTTTTTCCAAGGTTCTTCCATTCATTGTATAATTCGCTCTGTAATTAGACTTGCCTAAATGTATACCTTACATTTGTCTGGACTGAAAGCCAACTGCCACTTTTCCGCCCAACTCTCCAGTATATCTATATCCCCCTGTATTATCTGACAGTACTATCTGAGGATCTTTGGCAAATTTCAGCAGTGCATCTGTAGATAGTACACATTGATTCTACTGAGCATCGGTGATGGAGGGTGTGATGCTTGTAATGCCAATCAAGCAGGCTGCTTTGTACTGGATGTTGTCAAGATTTTTGAATGTTGCTGGAACTGCAATCATCCAAGCAAGTGGGGAGTATTCTATCACATTCCTGACTTGTGCCTTGGAAATGGCAGACAGGCTTTGGGGAGTCAGGAGGTGAGTTACTCACCACAGTATTCCTAGTATCTGACTTGGTCTTGTAATCACTTTGTTTATGTGGTGAGTCCAGTTTAGTTTCTGGTCTAAGGTAATATCTAGAATGTTGATAGTAACACCATTGAATGTCATGGGGTGGTGGTTCAATTGGCTGTTATTGGCGATGGTCATAGCCTGGCATTTGTGTAACACAAATGTTACTTGCCACTTGTCAGTCTAAGCCTGGATATTGTCCAGAGCTTGTTGCATTTGAACACGGTCTGTTTCAGTATCTGAGGAGTCGCAAATGGTGCTGAACATTGTCCCTATAATGGAGGGAAGGTCATTGACGAAAAGGCTGGAGATATTTGGGCCTAGGATACGACTCTGAAGAACACCTGCAGAGATACCCTGGAGCTGAGATAACTGGCCTCCAACAACCAAGATCATCTTCCTATGTGTCAAGTGTCACTCCAACCACTGGAGAGTTTGCCCCGATACCCATTGGTTCCAGTTTTGCTAGGGCTCCTTGATGCCACACTCAGTTGAATGCAGCCTTGCGATCAAGGGCGGTCACCCTCACTTCACCTCTGGAATTCAGTTCTGTGGTCCAGATAGACCATTTAGGACAGAGATGAGGAGACATTTCTTCACCCAAAGAATGGTGAGCCTGTGGAATTCATTACCACAGGAAGTAGTTGATTGCAAAACATTGAATGCACTCAAGACACGGCTAGAGGTAGCACTTGGGGAGAATGGGATCAAAAATTTTATTTTAGATTACCTACAGTGTGGAAACAGGCCCTTCAGCCCACCGAAGAGTAACCCACCCAGACCCATTCTCCCTCTGACTAATGTATCTAACACTATGGGCAATTCAGCATGGCCAATTCACCTGACCTGCACATCTTTGGACAGGAGGAGGAAACTGGAGCAGCCGGAGGAAACCCATGCAGACATGGAAGAATGTGCAAACTCCAAACAGGCAGTCGCCAGAGGCTGGAATCGAACCTGGGACCCTTGTGCTGTGACGCAGCAGTACTAACCACTGCGCCACCGTGCCACCCATCAGGTTATGGGGAGAAAGCAGAATTAGGTACTGAGTTGGACGATCAGCCATGATAGTGATGATAGGCAGAGCAGGTTCAAAGAGCCTCCTCCTGCTTCCGTGTTTCTGTGTTTGAACAAAGGCTGTATCGAGGTCCTGGCAGAACACAAACTGGGCATCACTGAGCAGGTTATTGCTCAGCAGGTGCTCATTGACAGCACTGTTGATGATACTTTCCATTACTTTACCGATAATCAAGAGTACACTGATGGGCTGGTAATTGGCCGGGTTGAATTTGTCCTGCTTTTTATGTACAGCATATACTTGGGCAATTTTCCATATTGTCAGGTAGATACCAGTGTGTAACCTTGCAGTATCCAATGTCTCCAACAGTTTCTTGATATTACATGGAATGAATCAAATTGGCTGAGAAGTGATATCAAGTCACCCCTCATCCTTCGCCGTTCCAATGAGAAAAGGCCTAGAACTCTCAACCTATCCTCATACAACCTATTCTCCATTCTAGGCAACATCCTGGTAAATCTCCTCCGCACCCTCTCCAAAGCTTCCACATCTTTCCTAAACTGAGGTGACCAGAACTGCACACAGTACTCAAAATGTGGCCTAACCAAGGTCCTGTACAGCTGCAACATCACCTCACGACTCTTGAATTCAATCCCTCTGCTAATGAATGCTAATACACCATAGGCCTTCTTACAAGCTCTATCCACCTGGGTGGCAACTTTCAAAGAGCTATGAACATAGACCCCAAGATCTCTCTGCTCCTCCACCTTACTAAGAACCCTACCATTAACCCTGTATTCCACATTCTTATTTGTCCTTCCAAAATGGACAACCTCACACTTGACAGGGTTGAACTCCATCTGCCACTCCTCAGCCCAGCTCTGCATCATATCGAAGTCCCTTTGCAGCTGACAACAGCCCTCCTCACTATCCACAACTCCACCAATCTTCGTTATCGTATGCTGCTTGGCATACAAGTCACCCTGTTTGTTGGCTTCACCAGGTTGCCACCTCATCTTCAGGTTTGCTGGCTGCTGCTCCTGGCATGCCCTCCTGCACTTCCAGTAAACGAGGGTTAATTCCCTAGCTTGATGGCAATGGTTATGTTTGAGATATACCAGACCGTGACATTCCAGATTGTGCTGACGTACAATTCTGCTCCTGCTGATCGCCCACAATGCCTCATAGACACCCCGTCTTGAGTTACTAGTTCGAAGTCTGTCCCATTTAGTACAGCGATAATGTTGCACAACACACCGGAGGTCATTCTCGATGTGAAGAATGAACTTTGTTTCCACAAGGACTGTGCAAAGGTCATTCTTACTGATACTGTCACATTCAGATGCATCTGCAGCTGGCCGATTGGTTAGGATGAGGTCACATATGTTTTTCCCTCTTGTTGGTTCTCTCACCACCTGCCGCAAACTCAGTCTAACAGCTATATCCTTTGGGACCTAAACAGCTCAATCAGTGTCACTGCTGCCGAGTCAATCTTGATGGTAGACCATGAAAGTCCCCACCCAGAGTATATTTTGTGCCCTTTGCCATTCTCGGTGCTTGCTCCAAGTATTGTCCAACTTGGAGGAGTATCAATTCATCAGTTGAGGGAGGACCATACATGGTAATCAGCAGGAAGTTTCCTTGTCCATGTTTATTTGGAAACCATGAGACTTCATGGGGTCTGAAGTCGATGCTGAGGATTCCCAGGACAATTCCCTCCTGATTGTATTCAAACTGTGCGAAAGTGAGGACTATAGATGCTGAAGATTAGAGTCGAGAGCGTGATGCTGGAAAAACACAGCAGATCAGGCAGCACCTGACGAGCAGGAGAGTCAACGTCTCAGGCAAAGAGCCTCATTCCTGATGAAGAACTTTTGCCCAAAACGTCAACCCTCCTGCTCCTCGGATGCTGCCTGACCTGCTGTGCCTTTCCAGCACCACACTCTCCACTGTATTCAAACTGCGTTGCCACCTCTGTCAGGTCTGTCCTGCTGGTGGGACAGGACATATTTAAAGTATATCCACACTGTGCCTCCTTATTCTTGATTGCCCAATGAGGGCCAACATTGTCCCAGCATCTACCCTTGCTGCAAGTTAAGTTGTAGACAAAAGTGTTTTGGAAGCCCTTAAGTTCGCAGAGCTAGAATGTGAGACACCAGTGAGGAGTTCAAAAGAATAATCAAACCTAAAGGTAACATAGACATGGATAAGGGTTTCTGCAAAAAAATATTTGAGTCAAGGGTGAAGTTGGATGACATTCTGGAGGTGGAAATAAGCAATCTTAGACATTTAGTGAAGATGCAGTTGGAAGCTCATCATATTGTTCAATATGACACCAAAATTGCAAACATATTTGTTTCAAGTTAAGAGTTTCAGGAAAAGGAATAGAGTCAGTAGTTAGGGAAAGGAATTTGGAGTGAAGAATGAAAACAATAGCTTCCAAGTATTTAATTTACTGAATTGAAATCTGCTCATCCAATACTGGATGTCAAACGAGCAGTCTAACGATTCAACAACAGTGCAGTAGTTGTAATGGGGTGGTCAGGTAGAGCTAGGCATCAATGTACGTGCAAACTGAAACTGTGATTTTGGATGTGTATTCGAGGGAGAAATTGGAGATGGCCAAGAATAAACTGTTGAGACATAAAGTAATGGCGATGGAATCGGTGGGGGGGGAACCATTGCAAATTATTTTCTGATTACAATTTGATACATAAAATTAGAAGCAGTCAAGAGTAAAACAAACTTTCCAAACCCAAGGAGGGGTATGAAGTTGGTGTAGCACAGATTTGAGGAATGATTGGAGAAACTTGATTGCAATCCAGTGAGTTTAGAAATCCGGCACAATTAAGGTCTTATAAATGATAAAGGGATGTGGTCAGGTAGATACATAGCCACTATGTCCTCAAGCAGATCAATTTAGAATAAAAGGGCATTGTGTTAAAATGAATGATACGTCAGCACTTTTTCACCCAAGAATTACAATGGAAACATGGAACTTTCTTCCTAAATACTGTGGATGCTGAGGATCAAGTGAAACCAATAGGTTTTTGTAAGATGTTGATAAAGAGATATGGAACAAACAAATATAAATAAAGCTGAGGTACAGAACAACAATGATCTCACAGCAGAGCAGCTAATTAGCCTATTCCTGTTCTTACATCCATCAACACTTCAACAAACTGAAACACAGATATGACAAAAATGCATCAGTTAGTAAGAAACGTGACAGTAACTGCACAGTTTTCTTCAGGATAATCTTATGCAGACTCACCGAATTGTACATGGTGCTTGCTCTGTAGTTTCTGCAGAAGTGACCTGAATCGGTTATTGAAATTATTAAGGTCTTCCTGGAGGAAGCTTGGAGCTTCAGGTTCATTGCTAAGGACTTCCCCATGAGCTAGCAATTTCTTTACTAGCGGAGCTATTTCATTCAGTTGGCTGATTTCATACTGCAGAGAAAGAAAGTATAAGGTCTAAAACAACAATCCATTTTAATGGAGCTACATCTTTCTGTACTGTAAAAGAATAAGCCAAATTGTTTATTTTGTAAATGCTTCCTTCCAACCTAACCAATTTTATTGCCAATTTAATTGCAATTGTAGGAACCAGAATAATTGGTATCAAGACCAAGAAATGAGCTGCAAATTACTGCAATAATAGAGATTAGTTGTAACATAAGAATTAATTTAATTTCCTTTCATATTTAGTTCAATTTTGATCCAGATTTGATCCAAGATCAATGATGTGCACTCTATCTCTGGTGTGCAAGGATGCTTGCCAAATTACATTATAGTTTTCAAGAATGAGTCTTCAATATTCCTAATTCCAACCAGAATTTACGCATTAAGTAAATGCAGTAGGCATACGACGATAACCCATTGTTCCTTTTTCTTTCCTTTCAAAGAGTGTTAAGAGTGACTGGCTTGACATTTACTTTCATCTTATCTCTCAAACCAGATTTCCTACAGATGTACCCATGAACCCATATAATCCTACATCTGCCAGCAAGGTCAAAACAGGTAAAGTACAGCTGACTAAAAAGAGCACACTGGTATGAAAGCTGTACTTTAGAAACTGAGCACACCACTGTTAACTTGGTGACTTTAAAAAATGGTCTAACTGAAGAATAATTTTCAAAGAAAGATCATTGAGAGGCCATTAAAAGCGTGATAGCTAGAGTTCAAGTTCTATCCATTCCTGAGAGGGTGAAGAGAAAGTTGGCAGGAACAGGGAACCCTGAATGACAAGAGATATTGAGGCTTTGACCGGAAAAAAGGAGGAGTGGTTCAGGTACAGGCATCTAGGATCAAGGGAGTCCCTGAGGTATATAGGGAAAGTACAAAGGAACCTCGATTATCCGAATCACGGATTATCCGAAGAAGATCTCAAGATTCCGATAGAAACATTACACCAAAGACGTGTTTCCAATACTGATCCTGTCTTTTGTTTATGGCTTAGTGAAATGCTGCAGAGAATAGTCGTGGAGTGCCCATCCCCAAATGATCGATCGATCGATTGATCTCTCTCTCTCTCTCTCTCTCTCTTTCTCTGGAGTTCTACATAGGGGTGTACCCTAAACCACCCTTCCCCTGATAATCTCCCCAATGTTGTCCTCTACAGGGCAAAGGTGGGACTTGTCAAAAGGTTGCAGTAATAAGTCATATGTGTGGCTATTTTAAGACTCACCATCCCAAAGGCAGCAGCAGTCTTGCTGTTGGTGTCCAGTCCAGCTGCCTGGAGGGGAGGGGGGGCGCGGGGGGGAACAGTGGGTGGGAGCAGCCGCGCAATGTGCTGCTGCCTAGTCTCCTGAACAGGGAGCGGACTTAGCAAGTGCTCGCTGTGTCAATCCCATTGAACTGATTGGGGGGGGGGGGGGGGGGGGAGGGGGGGGGTCAACAATGCTACAGGTCCCTTACATTCAAGTGCGTCTGCTCAGAAACAAACCCTGACACAGAGACAGAGACAGAGAGAGAGACACAGAGAGTGTGTGTGTGTGTGTGTGTGTGTGTGTGTGTGTGTGTGTAAGGCAGACAGAGCGAAGAAGAAGGAAACTTCACAGAGGAGAGGCATTCAATCGATTATCCGAATAACCCGCCCATCTCATTTATATAATTGAGGTTCCTCTGTAGTGGTTCAAAGAAGATAAAAATTAGGAGGGCGAAAAGGGGACATGAGATAGCCTTGGCTGAGAAGATTAGGGTGAATCCAAAGAGGTACTTTAAATGTATTAAAGGAAAAAGAATAACAAGAGAGAGAATAGGACTCCACAAGCACCAAAGTGGACATTTATGTGTAGAACCGCAGGAGTTCAGCGAGATCCTCAATCAATATTTCTCCTCTGTTTACACCATGGCAGAAGACATGAAGACTTCAGAACTTGGCAAAGGTAGTGGTCATATCTTGGGGGCAGTCCATTTCACAGAAAAGGAGGTATTGGATGTATTAGAATGTATGAAGGTGGATGAATGTCCTGGGCCTGACAAGAAATATCTAAAACACTGCAAGAGGCTAGAAAAGAAATGGCTAAGGCCTGGCTGATATTTTTGCATCATTGTTAGCCACGGGTGAGGTTTCAGAAGACTGGAGGGTAACAAATATTGTGCCACTATTCAAGAAGGGCTGCAAAGAAAAGCCAGGGAACTATAGACCAGTATGCTTAACACCTGTGTGTTAAGTTACTCGAGAAGATACTGAGGGATAAAATATACATGCATTTGGAATGACAGAGTTTGATTAGGAATAGTCAGCATGATTTTCTTCATGGGAGATCATGCTTCAAGTTTGTTAAGCGTTCTTTGAAGTAGTGACCAGGAAGGTTGATGAGGGCAGAGCGGTATTTGGATTTCAGTAAGGCCTTTGATAAGGTGCCACAAGGTAAGCTTCTCTGGAAGGTTAGATTGCATGGAATCCGAGGAGAGCTGGCAAATTAGTTACAAAATTAGCTTGATAGTAGGAAACAAAGGGTAATAGGGGAATGATGCTTGTCAGACTGCAGGCCTGTGACTAGTGGAGTGCCTCAGTGCTGGGCCCATTACTGTTTGTTGTCTGTATGAATGATTTGGATGAGAACATACAAAGCATGATTAGTAAGGAGAAAGTGAGGACTGCAGATGCTGGAGATCAGAGTTGAGTGTGTGGTGCTGGAAAAGCACAGCAGGTCAGGTGCATCCGAGGAGCAGGAGAATTGATGTTCTGGGCATAAACCCTTCATCAAGAATGACACCTGTGGGCTGCGGGGGGGGGGATACTGAGAGATAAATTCGAGGAGGATGGCGTTGGGGGACAAGGTAGCTAAGAATGCAATAGGTGGAGGAGAAGGCAATAGATCATTGAGGAGGATGGAGCAGATAGATAGGAAAGGCAATGGACAGGTCAAGAGGGCGAATTAGAGGCTTGGGACTGGGATAAGGTGGGGCAAGGGGAAATGAGGAAACTGATGAATTCCACATTAATCCCCTGTGGTTGCAGGATCCCAAGGCAGAGAATGAGGCTGTCTTCCTCCAGGCGTCAGGTGGTTAAGCTTTGGTGATGAAGGTGGCCCAGGACCTGCATATCCTTAGTGGAGTGGGAGGGGGAGCTAAAGTGTTCAGCCACAGGGCAGTGGGGTTGGTTGGTGCGGATGTCCCAGAGGTGTTCCCTGAAATGATCTACAAGTTGATATCCTGTCTCCCCTATGCAGCGGAGACCACATCAGGTGCAACGGATACAGTAGATGACATTTGTGGAGGTACAGGTAAATTTTTGTCAGATGTGGAAGGATCTTTGGGGCCTTCGACGGAGGTGTGGGGGCAGGTTTTGCACTGTCTGCAGTGACAGGGGAAGGTTTTGAGAATGGGGGGTGTGGATCTGACAAGGGAGTGGGAATGGTCTCTCTGGAATGCTGACAGGGGTGGTGAGGGAAATATATCCCTAGTGGTGGGGTCTGTTTGTAGGTGGCAGAAGTGGTGGAGAATGATTTGATGTATACAGAGGTTGCTGGGGTGGAAGGTAAGGACAGGGGAGGTTCTGCCTTGTTGCACTGGGAGGGGTGGGGTTCAAAGGCAGAGGTGCAGGAAGTGGAGGAGGTGCGCCTGAGGGCATCATCAACCTTGTGGGAGGGGAAATTGCGGTCTTTGAAAAAGGAGGCGATCTGGGATTTTCTGTGGTGGAACTGCTCATCCTGGGAACAGATGTGGCAGAGGCAGAGGAATTGGCAATAAGGGATGGCATTTTTACAGGAAGGAGGAGATGTTGTCCAGATAGCTGTGGGAGTACAGCAGGTAGGGTGGGAGGAGGTATAGACAGGAGACAGGGCGGGAGGAGGCGTAGACGGGAGGCAGGGCGGGAGGAGGCGTAGACAGGAGGCAGGGCGGGAGGATGTGTAGACAGGTTTGCTGATGACACTAAAATAGGTGGTATAGTGGACAGTGGTGAAGGACCATGATCAGCTGGGAAAATGGACCAAGAAATGGCAAATGGAGTTTGATATAGATAAGTGTGAGGTCTTGCATTTTAGAAAGTCAAATCAAGATAGGAGTTTCATGATGAATGGTTGGGTCTTAAGGAGTGTAGTGGAACAGAGGGACCTTGGAGCTCAGGTTCACAGTTCTCTCAAAGTAGAGTCACAGGTAGAGAGGCACCGAAGGGGGCTTTTGGCACACTAGCCTTCTTCAGTCAGGGCGCTGAGTATAGGAGTTGGGAAGTTACGTTGCAGTTATACAGGACATTGGTGAGGCCACACTTGGAGTACTGTGTTCAGTTTTGGTCACCCTGTTGTAGGAAGGATATTATTAACTGGAAGCCTACAACACATTATCGATGAGGATAAGCATCTTGCCAAGGTCTTCCCTATGCCTCCACTTTTCTCCTTTCAACAACCATAAAACCTTAAATGGACCATTGTTCGCAGCAAACTGCCCAGCCTACAGGACAACATCGACCACAACACCATACAATCCTATCATGACAACTGCTGCAAGATGTGTCAGTGACAACATGGAAACCACCAGTATATGTGGGGACACCACCCTCCAAGTTCGTGGCATGGTATATTGGCAGGACCAAGCAGATGCTACAACAATGGATAAATGGACACTGCGCAACCATCACCAGACTGGGATGTACCCTCCCACTCGGGGAACAGTTCAGCCGTCAGGGACATTCGGCCCATGGATCTTCAGGTGACCATCCTCCAAGGCGGATTTCGGGAAACGCAACAACACAAAGTGGCCGAGCAGTGGCTGATAGCCAAGTTCGGTAACCATGAGGACCTAGAGTTCATGTCACACTACAGATGACCCCACTACACTGTACACTCTCTCAGACACACACACTCTTACATACTCTCACACTCATGAAAACACTCTCTCATATACACACACACACACAGTCTCACAGGCTTATACTCATACACATACACACACAGCTGAGCACACGCAAATACACACACTCTCATGTGCATTCACACACTCACATGCAGACATTCACACACAGTCTCTCTCTCTCTCTCAACCACGCACACGCACATATAATGCTATGGGGTGAATTTGCATTTGCAGAATTGTATTTACAGACACATTCTCTTTCGCTCAAAAAGCAAATAATCTGCAGGCAGTCAATCCAAGTAACATTTTATAAACTCCTACTTTGGAAATAGAACGAGCCTGACTCAAGATTAGGATATAGACAGACTCTAACCTCACACCTTTAATGAATCGTCTGAGCTGAGATGTCAATTTTTTAAATATAAAACTTTAAGTTATCTCAAGAATGTGACTTCAAAGTAGTTTGGGGATTTACATATTAATGAACTGAAACCTGTAACCCATTCTAAAAGATAAAAGACTTAACAGCACTCGAGGTTTGTTCAATATATCATTTCATTTGCATGACACTGATCTTTTGCTATCAATTCTGTGTGTTATGATCCTGCTCTATAGCTACTTGATGAAGCAGTGCTCTGAAAGCTAGTACTCCCAAATAAACCTGTTAGATTATAACTTGGTGCTGTGTGATTTTTAATGTTACTAAACTGCAAAGAGTGCAGAAGAAATTTACAAAGATGTTGACTGGACTCAATGGTCTGAGTTATAGGGAGAGTTTGGATTTTTCTCTTTACAACATAGGGAACTGAGGGGACCTTATAGAGGTGTATCAGATAATGAGAGGTATGGATAGAGTGAATGCACTCAGTCATTTTCCTAGCATTGGGGAATCGAGGACCAGTGGGCATCAGTTTAAGTTTCGAGGGGAAAGAATAAAAGGAAACCTGAAGAACAACTTTTTTACACAGAGGGTGGTACGCATATGGAATGAGCTGCCAATGGAAGAGGTTGAGGCAGGTACATTAACAACATTTAAAAGACATTTGGACAAATGCATGGATAGGAAAGGATTAGAAGGATATGGGCCAAGTGCAGGAAAATGGGGTTAGCATGGACATTTTGTTTGGCATGGACTAAGTTGGGCCTGTCTCCGTGCTGTAGGATTCTATGACTATGACACTGAATGAGAACAGGTCGGAAAGTTAATCAGAATCTGTGTAACTATCAATTAATGGAGATGTGAGCCAATTTTATCTAACTCATTAATGTGAGTCAGCCTGGCCAGAAAAGAAAAATGAAAAAGGAACACAAATTAATTGAAACTAGAGTGAGAAAATCAACAGTAATCAACTACTGCTTTCAGAATACTGCCTCGGCATCCTCTGATTGTTGGAATTCAGTTCATTAAATTCCAATGTCATTCCAATGTGCCAGCACCTCATATACAAACTGAGTGAATGCCAAGACACCACTAACTTTGCAGCATGCAACAGGGAATTTCAATCGGCAGATATCCAGAAAACACACTGGTGTTGTAGAGCATTGTACAGCTGCAGCCACAGCGGATATACACATGGCTCAGTATTTGCTCATTTCAATGGTCATCCAGTGTAAAGACTGAACTCAGTTGAACACCAGATTATTTTCAGCCTTCCCTCCATCTGGTATAACATCAATGCATCCCCACTTGTTTTAACAATGTGTAACGCTTGTCACTTATGCTCGCACTGAATGTCATCTTCTATTAGTCTGCCTATATGCAAACGTTCTCCACAAACTTGCCCATTTACATGGTTATTTCTTCAGCCTGAACTGTACTCTTAATTCAGTACCATTTGTGAATTTAAATAACTTGTGCATACAGAGATATACAGATGTGCAGCATAACAGACCCCTTGGTCCAACTCATCCATACCGACCAGATATCCTAACCTAATTCAATCCGATTTGCCAGCACTTTGTTCCATAGACCTCTAAACTCTTCCCATCCATGTACCCATCCAGATTCCTTTTAAATGTTGTATGTGTACCAGCCTCTAACACTTCCTCTGGCAGCTCATTCCACACACACACACACACACACACACACACACACACACCCACCACCCTTTGCATGAAAAAGTTGCCCCTTAGGTTCCTTTTAAATCTTTCCCTTCTCACCCTAATGCTAAGCCCTCCAGTTCTGGACTCCTCACCCCAGAGAAAATACTATGTCTATTTACTTTACCCATGCCCCTCATGATCTTGTAAACCTCTATAAGGTCACTCCTCAGCCTCCCACGCTCCAGGGAAAACAGCCACTATCTATTCAGCCTTTCTCTATAGCTCAAACCTTCGAACCCTGGCAACATCCTTGTAAATCTTTTCTGAACCCTTTCAAGTTTCACAACATCCTTCTTGTAGGAGAGCGAGCTGAACTGCACCCAATATTCTAAACGGGGCCTCACTAGTGTGTTGAATCCAGGCTGTTTATATATACATATTCACTACATTTTCAATTTCCAAATAACAGTCTCATACATGTGCTGAAGCTTCTACACCCTCAGCAAACTCATTACAAGCTACCCCAAGTCATCCATAACATCAGAAATTACTTTATTTGTCCATTTAAGCTCACATTTATGAAGTCTATGATTATTTGTACTTTAGGGCAATACAATTGAGGATTCAAAATAAGTACATGCCCCCAAAGTTTATTTCTTATTTCCCTGAATTATTATTTTCTGGGTACTAATTCCAAGTTAATTTTTAATGCTCTTCTTCGTCCTCTTCAATTAAGCTATGTGACAATACCCCAAGCATAGGGCAGGATTTTAGGGGCAGTATTGGCTGCTTTGGATCACTGCCTTACGCAAAGGTCTTTACTCCCTACTCCCCTGCTTCCCTTCTCCTTACTCTGCTCTCATGCTTTTAACCAACAGATCAAGTGAGAAAACATTTTGGAATCATTGGTGTCGACAATAACTCACCTCACAGGATTCCTTCAATGCAGCACTATTTGCACATTTCAGCCAGTCTTCTTTGGATTGCAGAGTTTTTTCAATGTCTTGCAGTTCCGAATAAATACAGTTAATGTTCTCTTGATACTGCAATTTTCTATTCAGCTTGTCCATTTGCTGGTTATTATCTTTCCATTCTACTGACAGATTTTCCAGTACGTGGTTTACTTCCTCTGTTGGTAGTCCTTCTGCAAGAAGTTTACATTGTATATGTATATGTACACAATGGTGAGCAACATGGCTCAACACACAATGAAATCTACATTATATTTTCTGGATGAGTAAACTCAAAGCGTAGTTTAGGGGGATAGATTTAAATATAAAAACAACACTTTTCAATTTAATTGCAAGTAGGAATTGAGAATCTCATCGCTCCATTTCTAAACTCATCTTGTTAGTAACACAATTAATTAATCTTCCCTTCCTATCAATTAATAAAAAACAAAGAACTGCAGATGCTGGAAATCAGAAACAAAAATAGAAATTGCTGGGAAAGCTCAGCAGGTCTGGTAGCATCTGTGGAGAGAAATCAGAGTTAACGTTTCATTAAATGAAGTGCTGAACAAGCGACAATAGACACAAAACGTTAATTCTGCTTTCTCTCCACAGATGCTGCCAGACCTACTGAGTTTTCCCAGCAATTTTTGCTTTTGCTCCCTATTATTTAATTAGGTTTGATCCAAGACTTTAATTGTATTTGAAACTATCCCAATCTCATATAATATTGTTTTATACGCTCCATCTTCAGAGCAAACGGACAGCTCAAAAAAGGTGGTACATTTTCTGGCCCTAATCCCAAATTGCATAGCTGTCACATGACACAAAGGCAGCAATATCATCCTTGATGGCAATCCAAACCATTAAAGTTGCCAGGGAGAGTCGTAAAGAGACAAAGTCAACTCATGGAGTCCAACTGAAACAGTTTCATAGCAAAAAATCTGAATGACCCAGAAGAAGCATTTCTAATGACAAGGGTACCCATTACCAGTGTACAGACATAGAATCATGCAGCACGGAAACAGACACTTCAGTCCAAAGACATCCCAATTTGACCTGATCCCATTTATCAGCATTTGGCCCATCTCTCTCTCAATCCTTCCTATTCTCATTCTCATCCAGATGCCTTCTGAATATTGGAATTGTACCCACTAGTTTAAAACATATTCATTTACTTTAGAGTAAAACAGAGCAGACTAACAACAAATTCAGAAAATAACTTTCAACCCATTCAGGGATTTTTGCTGTAACAACAATTGTACAATGTTGATCAAGTCAGAATGACTGGTCAAAAGTTCATAGAGACTAAAACTCCAACACTCAACATATTGCAGGAAATTATCCTGTGCTAGAAAGGGAATATATTCATTCTTAGAAGAGCTACCAAGAAACAACAAGAATGAGACTTTGAGAAGCTGTCAGGTGAGAAATGAAAAACATCCTCGTTAGGCAATTAACTCCAATCAAAAGTAAATTACACTGTCAATTACCAGCATGCCTGTTGCATAGGTAAGATAATCATGCAAACTAGAATTCACATGTCCAAATATGAAAAAGCATTTTACACAATAAAAATCCATTAAATTTAGAAAATAATTGATATCTTTTATTACAAGCCAAAGGTATTTCTACCATCAGGGTTGGATTATTTATTGTTTTTATATAAAAGAAAGAACATGAGAGTAAAACCAATGAAAAGTTAATCCATTTAATATTTTCTCTGATTTCATGATCAGAATCATTACACAACATGCGGCTCAAACGCTCCAAAGTGAACACTTCCTGCGTTCCACAGTGACACAGGAGCTTCAGGGTTGTATATAAGAGCTGTAATCAATATAACTTAGATCTGAAGTTACTAACAGAAAATTAGGAGTTCACCATTAATAAGGCTAAAAGTAGATTGTTCCAAAAACGCAAGACAGCACAATTTAAACAAATCAGGTCAATGAATAAAAAAAAGTACACACTCAAGACCAAGTCATTTAGCATTAAGGCAAGTCTTGAGGGCAGGAATCATAAGATTCAAAGACTGCAGTTTGGAGTCTTATCTACTCCAGATTTGCTACTCAATAAAGTCATTCAAGGTCCAATTCTTTTAACACTTGAGAACAAGGATTTGAAGTATGTTTACTATATGTAGACTTGATGTGGTTTTACCTTTCTCCATTGATTCAAGCAAGACTTGTCCCACCAGCTTTAATGACTTTGATTGTCTGTCTTTTTCAGCCTTCTCCTTTTCCAGAACCTAAAGTCAGCAAATTATATCAACAAATTTAAGATCACTGTATTTACACTCCACTGATTTATTAAAACATTAAAATTGTTATTCTTAGTGTCTCCACCCATTAAGACATTTAGTACTATTAATATAGTACAATTTCTCACATTTTCCAGGAAGCAGCAGGAATGCACACTGCTGATTTCAATTTAAACTGTCCATTTTCATTTTGACGTTACAATCTTTGGTACCTCTGGTCTTAGCTTTAGTTTGAATCCAATGACAAGAATATTGGACAGTCCGAGTGGTGAAATGCAACTTAAGCGAAGGCATGCCCCCTTTTTTTAATCATGAATAGAAATCATGCCCCTGAAGATGCATCTTTTTCCCTCAATGAGGCAGAGCTTTGAAATAGACCTTAAATTACACAGCTCTCTCTTTCAATCCCTGATCCATCCTCCTTCCTCTGCAATACTCACCAACTCTCCCTGCCCCAACATTACTCATTATCCACCCTAACCCAGCTAATACTCACCACCAAGCCCCTTCGAGGGCATTTCTCACTTTACCAACAATACTCACCACCTACCTTCAAAATCTCTCATTTCTATACCCCACCCGACTAGCAACAGTCACCACTGCTCGAGCATGTATGTCAGCTCATTCCCTCATCCCACCTCCATAAAACTGTCCTCCTGGTTGGGAAAATATTGCCAGGATTTGGGGGGGTGGGGTACACATTGTTAGGAAGTGGGGTGAACCTTGTCTGAGGGGCAATAATGTTGAGCTGTGTCAGGGTTGCTATGGTGCTGCAATATCTTGGCACTCCAGTTGAATTACTTAGAACTCTTCAACAAGCTTTGCAACTACTGGAGGAGGTTCAAAACCATGTTACAAAACAGCTCAAGTCTCTGTGGTTCTTGCTATCTGATATGACTGGAAGGTATTACGGAGCAATCTAGCAAGGTAAACCAGAAAGCTCTAGAGGTCTACAGCACAGAAAAAGGCCCTCCAGCACATCGAGTCTACACTGTTCACAAACAACTACCTAACTATTCAAATCCCATTTTCTGGCACAATACTTTAAATGCCTCAGCATCTCAACTGTGGGTCTAAATACTTCTTAAATGTAGTGAAAATTTCTGGCTCGACCACCCTTATAGGCAAAGAGTTCCTGACCCCTACCACTTCTGGGTGAAAAACAACTTTCAAACATTCCCTCTGACCCCCATGTCCCTTACCTTGAACCTATTTCCCCAGTCACTGATCAAGGGGGAAACAAAAGCTCCTTCCCATCTATCCTACCCTTTTAATTTTATACATCTCAATTATGACCCTCCTCAATCTCGTCTCCTCCTAGGAAAACAATCGCAGTCTATCCAATCTCCCTAACCCAGGCAACATATTGATAAATCTCACTTGAAAGCTTTCCAGTGCAGTCACATGCCTCCTATAACATGGATTTCACAATACTCCAGCCATGACCTAAACAGCAGTTTATACAGTTTTGCATCACCTCCCTGCTATTAAACTCAATGCCTCAGCTAATGAAGGCAAGGATTCCATATACCTTACTCACCACTTTATCTACCTGTCCCATTACCTTAAGGGATAAGTGGGTTTGCACACCTAGGCCACACTGATCCTCGGCTTTTCCCAAAATCCAATGTTCCCTTGTTGAATTTGCCCTGCCAAGTACAGCACATCACATTACACTTATCCAGACTGGATTCCATTTGCCGCTGATCAGTCCATTTGACCAGCCTGTCCATGTCTTCCTGTAATCTAAGGCTATCCTCCCCACAAGTTACCAACCCACCAATTTTCCAATCATTCACAACCTTATTTATCCACCCTCCTACATTCAAATCTAAATTATTTACATAAGCCACAAATAACAAGGGCCCAACAGGAGTCCCTCCAAAACTCCAATGGATATAGACTTGCAATCACAAAAACACGCCTCAACCATCATCCTCTGCTTCCAGCCACTCAGCCAACTCTGGATCCAATTTGCCCAATTTCCACAGATCACATTTTTTACTTCATTCACACGATGAAGGTGCCATATTTATTGCCCATCCCTAATTGTGCAGAGGGTAGTTAAGAGTCAATCTTATTATTACGAGCCTGGAATCACATACAGGCCAGACCAAGTGAGGATGCCAATTTCCTTCCCTGATGAACATTAGTGAACCAGATAGGCTTTTCCTGGCAATCAACAACGGATTCACTGTCATCATTAGACTATTCGTGCCAGATTTTTTTTTGGTAAATTCTAATTCCTCCAGATGCCAAGGCAGGAATCAAGCCCTGGTCCCGAGAATATTGCTTGGGTCTTTTGATTAACAGTCCAGTGGTAATACCGGTAGGTTGTCACCCTCCCCACATGAACTCTTAGCTTTGCTATCCATCTCCTGTATGTAACCTTATCAAAAGCCTTGCTGACATCCAAGTAGACTACATCAAATGCATTGCCCCCATCTAAACATGTGGAAAAAATTCAATCAAGTGGGTCAGGCATGACCTCCCCTCAACAAAACCATGCTGACTATTGTTGATTAATCATTGCCTCTGCAAGCGTAGGTTAATTCTGTCCCTCAGAATTGCTTCCAATACTTTCCCTACCACTGAGATTAGATGCCCTGGCCTGAATTTCCTGGTTTATCTCTTGCTCTCTTCCCGGATAACAGTATTCCAGTGGCTGTCCTTCAGTCCACTAGCATCTCTCCTGTGGCCAGACTGGAATTGAAAAATTATTGCCAACACCCCTGTTTTTACCTCCCTTGCCTCACTCAACTGGAATACATTTCAACCGGCCTTGGAGGCCTGCCAGACCAGTCAGAACCTCCTCTGTGGATGCCAACATCTTTCATTATATCATAGTCCTTCTCCCTGATTTCTAAACCCACATCGTCCCTCTGACTAGACAAAGTATTTGCTGTTTTACACCTTGGGTGTTACAACAACATACTGGTCCTGTACTCCCCCTATGTCCTTCTTGAATGTATTCCATTGCTCTGATACAAATTTACTGAAAAGTTTAGGTTCACCCAACATACAAACATTTGACTTACAAATGTGATCCCAGATGAGAGTACAATTTTAAATACCTGGCATAGGAACATTTCATGTACTTATAAACAGCGACTGTACCTTGGCCTACATTGTGCTCAGACTTGCATAAAAGTCAACTTACAAAAGGACTCGGGAAAGATACCTGTTCACAACCCAGGGACTGACTATCAATTCCCAGTCCATTCTGGCCAAATCATGATCTTATTAAAATGGGCCTTTGCCCAATATAGAACTTGGATTTTAGACCCATCTTTGTATTTTTCCATAACAATTTTACATCTAATGCAAAATGCTTCTCCACTGATTCTTCAACCACTTGCTAGGCTTCATTACCTAAAGTTAAGTCCAGGGCTTTCCCATCTCTTTGTAGGGCCTTCCAACACTGGCTTAAAAAGCTCGACTGGATGGATTTTAAGAATTCCATTACCTCCAAACCTTTCATGCTATGACTAGTCCAGTTAATGTTGAGACATTTGAAATTCCCCACTGTCTACCCTACCACTTTTACAGTTCTCTGAAATGTACTTTGGGGCGCGGTTGGCTGGGAAGCTCTTCAGAGGATCAGTGTGGATACGATGGGCCAAATGGCATGCTTCCACACCGTAAGGAGTCTATGATTCTATATCTGCACTTCTATTTCTCTCAGACTGTTAATGGGGCTACAATCCACTCCCAGCATCATGATTGTTCATTTTTGGTCTGAAGTTCTACCCATATGTGGCTTCATTTGAGGAGCCTATTGGTATGATGGCTCAGTGGTTAGCACTGCTGCCTCACAGTGCCAGGGACCCAGGTTTGATTCCACCTTGGGTGACTGTCTGTGTCAAGTTTTCACACTCTTCCTGTATCTCCATGCGTTTCTTCCCACAATCCAAAGATGCACATGTTAAGTGAATTGGCCATGCTAAATTGCCTATTGTGTTCAAGGATGTGTAGATTAGGTTCATTGTCAGGGATAGATATAGGATAATAGGGTAGGGGAATGGGCCTGGGTGGGTTACTCTTTGGAGGGTCAGTGTGAACTTGTTGGGCTGAAGGGCCCATTTCCACACTGTAGGGATTCTACATCATCCCTCCATTACTGCTGTAACTGATTTCCTGATCAATATTGCAACGCACCCTCCACTTTTACCCAAAGACCTTATATCTGGGAATATTGAACAGATAATCTTGCCTCTTTCGCAAACGTGCATCAGTGACAGCAATTACACTTTTCACCCCTAAGTTTTAATTGTTGCCCTGTTCATCAGATTCTTTGCAAGAATAAATACACCATGCCAAACACCTTTGTGCCCCAACAGCTTATAATAACTGTGCCTTTTTGACTCCCTTGCTGGCTCTTTTAATTTTGGTCATTCATTGCCCTCCGTTGAACATTCTCTTTGAATCCCACATTCCCACCAAATCAGTGTAAATCCTCAACAGCACTAGCAAACGTACCGGCAAGAAAACCCGTCCCATTCTGGTTCAGGTGAACCCATCTACCTCGTACAGGTTCCACCGCTCCCAAAAATGGTCCCCATATCCCAGAAGTCTGAAGTCCTCCCATTCTGCACCACCTCTCCCAGCCACGCATTCATGTGGTGTCACCTGTTTTTTCTTACTCATTAGCACATGGCACCAGAAGTATTTCAGAGACTACTACCTTTTGGATCCTGTTCTTTAATCTACTTCCTAGCTTTCTAAATTCCACCTGCAGGACCTCATCTCTATTTCTATCTATGTCGCTGGTATCAATATGTACACAATCACTTTTGGCTTGCCCTCCTCTTCCACAATGCCCTGAAGCTATTCAGTGACATCCCAGACCGTGGCACTAGAATGTCAAGATATCATTTTGGAGTCTCTTTTGCGGCCTGTCTGCTTGCCTTGCAATTGAATCCCTTAGCACAATGGCCATGCTATTCCCCTACTCTCCGTGTGAGGATTAAATACCATCTAGATGGAAATCTTTTTAAAGTCATTATTTAAATGTATTTTCTTTCAAACAAACAAGTCTCTATAATTAAAATCTTACCTTCATTTTTGCCTTCATGTCAGATATATTTTTCTGCCTGCTGAAATCATTGAACATCATGGCATCGACCTCACACTTTGATTTACCAATCCAACTCAGCAGCTCACCTGCATCAGCATCAAATCTAGTGATAAGGTTATTGTGTGTTAGCACAGCCATTAGAGACTTTGGATAAAGCTTTCAATTGTGTTACAGAAAATAATGATTTAATTAAGTGATCTGATATCTGTAATACTTCTCTTATTTTCTTCTTATATTAGAAAAAGTTGCAATATTACAGCAAAATGCACACCTTTTCAAATTCTGTGCTGGGTGAGAAGGATTGAGGTCAAACATAGTAATAAATTAGCCAGGAGTCCACTCTAGAAATATATGCACAATGTTGGCTAATCACAGGGTTGGGTTTGGCTTTGGAGACTCTAGATTACAAGTAAACAATGGTACTGAGTGAATGATAAACGGATGTGAACTCATGTGGGACTTCACCCTTACTTGATTTGTCACTTTCAGACTTCTGGGATATGGGGACCATTTTTGGGAGCGGTGGAACCTGTACGAGGTAGATGGGTTCACCTGAACCAGAATGGGACGGGTTTTCTTGCTGGTACGTTTGGAAGTGCAGGGGGCGAGTTACACGAGACAGTAAGGGTTATTTGTATGCTTGAATTAGAAGTAGATGGCATTTAAGTCCTTTTATTCATTGACATCTCATGTAGATATTGTTCTGAATGTGGTTAAAATTTTAGTAGGATTACACGTTCTTCTACCAAAGATGGTGTGCTAATATTAATGTTTTATTAAGTATCCTTTTAGCTGAAAATGTGTTGCTGGAAAAGCGCAACAGGTCACGCAGCATCCAAGGAGCAGGAGAATCGACATTTCGGGCATGAGCCCTTCTTCAGGAAAGAAGAATCCTTTTAGCCTGCTTAAGATTACACCCAAGGACAATCTCAAACGAAATGACTGCTCAAAAACAAAAACACAAATACTGGAAATAAAAAGATCAGCCAGCTTTGTAAAGAGGACATATTAGCCCTTCATTTTATTTAGGTTCCAATGAATACTTAAACCTGGAATCATAACTTGTACTTTCAGTTTTCTGATAATGATTTTCAGAATTCTTTCCTTTTTTTCTCATTTCTTGATTCTTTTAAAAAGTTCTGATTTAATGAAAATGCATTCCTATCAAGATTTACAATGACGTTACTGGGATTGGAAGATTTCAGTTACGAGGAGAGGCTGCACAGGCTGGGACTTTCTTCCCTGGAACACTGAAGATGGAAAGATGACCTTACAGAGGTTTACAAAATCATGAAGGGTATAGATAAGGTGAATAGCAACGGTCTTTTACCTAGGTTAGGGGAATTCAAAACTATAGGCCATGGTTTTACGATGAGGGGGTAGGATTTAAAATGGATGTTAAGAGGCAACTTTTTCACACATAGGGTGGTGCATATATGGAATGAGCTGCCAAAGGAAGTGGTGGAAGCTGGGACCATTACAACATTTAAATAGCAGGTTAATAAAAAGGAAGGATTCAGAGGGATATAGGCCAAACACAGACAAATGGGACTAGTATAGATTGGGAAACCTGGTGGCCATGCACGAGTTGGACCGAAGGGTCTGTTTCCATTTTGTATGGCTCGATACCAAAACAAGGTTTTGGATTTTTTTGCTTTACAATCAGTTTTACCGTGAAGCATCAATGCCCAAAACCTGCTTGCCTTTTTTTCACATGGAAAACAGTTTTTAAAAAAAACCTCCTCATACCTTTTCTTGGACTCTACATCCATGCAAAGTTGTCTTTTCTTGGGTGGTGGAAGAGGTACCAATCCCTGCTTCTGAACTGAACATTCTGTTGTTATTTCTACCATTTCCACAGGGCTGATCTGAGTTAGTCCCAACTCAGACGGTGCCTGAGACACCTGCTAGATGGGAATTGGTTTTGGGATAGGGTGGAAGGAGAGGGACAAGCACATTTAATATGAAATGTTCCACTCTATATTCACAGCCAATACATACCTGATACCAATAATGCAGTGTTAGAATCATTAGTATGAAACTAAATTCTACTCATCCTCAAAGCTCAGTTCGCTGATGCGTTTTTAAAATTCATTCATGGGATGAGGATGTCGTTGGTTAGGCCATCATTTATTGCCCATCCCAAATTGCCCAGGGGGCAGTTAAGAGTCAACCACATGGCTGTGGGTCTGAATTCACATTAGGCCAGACCAGGTAAGGATTGCAGTTTCTTTCTCTGAAGGACATTAGTGAACCAGATGGTTTTTTTCCAAAAATTGACAATGGATTCATGGTCATCATTCGACCCTTAATTCCAGATTTTTGTTGAATTCAAATTCCACCATCTACTGTGGCGGGATTCAAACCCAAGTCCCCAGAGCATGACCTGAGTCTCTGGATTAACAGTCCAGTGATAAGACCACTAGGGCATTGCCTCCCCTTACATACAGGCTCCAAAATTTTTAATTTTCTTTAACATCCAGGCTATATTAGTTTAGGATGCTACTCATCCCAAATCCTTGTGTACATTACTCCCTGTCTCCAGCAGTATTCCAAAGGGATCGGTTCTGGGTCCTCTTTGGGTTGTCATTTATATAAATGATTGGATGAAAGTATAGAAGGCATGGTTAGGAAGTCTACAGATGGCAACAAAATTGGTGGCATAGTAGACAGTGAACAAAGTTTTCTAAGATTACAAAGGGATCTTGACCAACTGGGTAATAGAGTACAGCACACAAATAGATCCTTCAGTTCAACTCGTACATGCCGACCAAATATCCTAATCTAATTTAGTCCCATTTTCCAGCACTTGGCCCATATCCCTCTCAACCCTTCCTTATTCACATACCCAACCAGATGCCTTTTAAATGCTGTGATTGTACCAGCCTCCACCGCTTCTTCTGACAACTCATTCCATACACGCACCAACCTCTGCGTGAAAAAAGTTGTCCCTAAGGTCTCTTTTAAATCTTTCCCCTCTCACCCTAAACCTAGCATTCCAAACGCGTTCTTCACTAACTTATCTACCTGCAACTCCACTTTCAATGTCAATGGGCTAAAAAGTGGCAGATGGAGTTCAATTTGGATAAACGTGAAACATTGCATTTTGGTACAAACAAACAAGGATAGGGTTTATACAATTAATGGTGGGGCTTTGGGTGGCGTTGTAAAACAGAGGGACCTAGGAGTTCAGCGCATAATTCTTTGAAATTTGCATCATACATAGAAAGGGTGGTTAAAAAGGTATTTGAGACAGTTGTCTTCATTGCTCAGGTAAAAACAATGACTGCAGATGCTGGAAACCAGATTCTGGATGAGAGTGGTGTTGGAAAAGCACAGCAGTTCAGGCAGCATCCGAGGAGCAGGAAAATCGATGTTTCGGGCAAAAGCCCTTCATCAAGAATACAGGAGTGCAAACTCCACACAGACAATTGCCTAAGGCGGGAATTGAACCCTGGTCTCTGGCTCTGTGAGGCAGCAGTGCTAACCACTGTGCCACCGTGCCGCCCGCAGTTTTAATCTTGAATTGGCCAGGGTGCTACTTCATAAATGACTCCTTTTCCATTCTACTCTGACATCTTGAAGTAGGAGAGGAGGTTGACCTGGAATAAATACTTGGTGTGGCTCTATAATAGTGCGCAATGCAATTGGGTTGAAGCATCATTGTTCATATAGTGTAGAATGGTTGTATTTAGAATGTAAAAATAACATTCTCTTCTCTTATGCCTTATAAAAATATAGGAAACCGGTGGATGTTATTTACAATATAAATGGAAAATAATAGGTTTCAGAGTCATACAGCACAGAAACAGACACTTTGATCCAACCAGTTCATATTGAACATAATCCCAAATTAAACCACTTCCACCTGCCTGATCCTGACCCATATCCCTCTAAACTTTTCCAAATCATGTACTTATTGAAATGTCTTTGAAACGTTGTAATTATATCCACATCTATCACTTCCTCAGGAAGTTCATTCCACACGAGAGCCACCCTCTGTAAACAGTTTGCCCCTCATATCCTTTTTAAATCTCAGTCCTCTAACCTTAAAAATGTGTCCCCAGTCTTGAAATCCCCCATCCTTTGGAAAAGACAACTACCATTAACTCCATCTACACCCCTCATTATTTTATAAACTTTTATCCGGTTGCCTCTCAAAATCGCATGCTCCAGTGAAAAAAGTCCTCGTCTTTTTTTAGTAACTCAAATGTTCTACAACTGGCAAGATCCTGGTAAATCTCTTGAACACTCTCCAGCTTAATAATATCCTTCCTATGACTAGGCAACCAGAACTGGACACACACTTCAGAAGAAGCCTCACCAATGTCCTGGAAAACCTCAAGATAATTTCCTGTACACAAAGGACTATGTGGGTTTCCTCTGGGAGCTCCGGTTTCATCCCACAGTTCAAAAATGTGCAGATTAGGTGAATTGGCCATGCTAAGTTGCCCATAGTGTTAGGTGAAGGGGTAAATGTAGGGGAATCGTTCTGGGTGGGTTGCTTTTCGGAGGGTCGGTGTGGACTTGTTGACCCAAAGGGTCTGTTTCCACACCAAGTCATATAATCTAAAAAAAGTAATCTAATCTAAAAAAAACTGATGGTGAGCATGGTTCAAGAACTGGGAATTGCAACATATCCAATCACAAGACCCTAAGAAGTTAAGAGCATTAAGTTGACCATTCAGCCCATCTGATAACCACCATTTAATGAAATCATGGTTGATTTGATCAATCTTGACTTCACTTTCCTGCCTATTACCTGCAATCCTCAATTCCCCTACTGATTAAAACCCAATACTAAAATTATCCGGCTTAGTACTGTTGCAATGACTGCCACCTTAGGACCATTATACAATACCGCCACAACCAAGCTAAGGCTACCCCCAGATCAAAGCACTCTAGGACCCCAAACAGGTACAGCCATTCTATCCAGTCAAACACCTTTTCCACATCTAGGGAGACCACCAAACCTGGGATCAATCTTTGCTGGCATAGCTGCACTATATTCAGTACCTTCCTGATATTGTTGGAGGAGCAACAGCCCTTAACAAAACCCATCTGATCATCCTTTATAATATGGGGAAATACCTTTTCCAACCTCAGGGCCAGCACCTTTGACAGAATTTTAAAGACGACATTCAACAGTGCAATTGGTCTGTATGAAGCACATTCTTTGGGGTCTTTCCCCTTCTTTAAAATAAGGGAGATATGAGCCTCCCTAAGAGAGGGTAGAAGACAATCCTGTGTATATGAATAGATATACATTCCCAAATGTGGCTCCACCAACACATTTATGAATTCCTTACAAAACTCACTCAGAATCCATCTGGCCCTGGTGCTTTGCCACCCTGGAGTTGCGTTATTGCTTCCTGCACATCTTGTATTGTCATAGGTGCATTTAACAGGGAGACCTGTTCCATGTTTATATTGGGGAGGTTCAGGTTCTCAAAAAAGGATTGCATTCTCACTGCACCGTCTTTGCCATCCTCCGACCGATATAGCACTGCGAAGTATTCCTTAAATCTAACATTGATCTTCTTCAACTCATGGGTAACTGTGCCAGCCTTCTCTCTAACAGGCATAATGGATTGGGAAGCATTTTTCTTTCTACCCAGATATACCAGATATCTACCTGGTTTATCTCCAAATTCAAACAATCTTTGTTCAGCAAAAGAGACCTCCTTTTGTTTTGCCACCTGTGCGTGCAATGAGTCGAGAACAGCCCAGAAAGCAGTGACCTGCTGCAGCTTGACCAAAGAAGGCCCATCACAATATGCTTCCTCAGCTACCTTCAGCTGAATCTCCAGCATCTGTTGCTGCTCCTCCCTCTGCCTCCTCCTAGTCATTGAATACAAAATGATCATGCCTCATAAATATGCCTAAAGTATTGCCGGATTACTGGCTGTACAGGAGTTGATATCCCAGAAGGCCGTGAACTCTCTTGCAATGTACTCAACAACTTTACTATCCCTGAACAGTAATAGGTCCAGGCGCCATTGCCATGTATCTATTTCGCCACCCTTGATTTTAACATCTAAATACACTGGCATATGGTCCAAGATAATCACATTCCCAATTTTGCAAGCCAATGTTCTGTCTAAACAAACCGACAGCACAAGGAACATGTCAATTTGCGTGTGGCACTTTCTGTGCGTTGGAATAAAAAGTAAAGTCTCTTTCATGAGGGTGGAGATGCCTCCACACATCCATTATTCCCAACTCCTCACACAAGACCACCAACTGTCTAGATTGCGCACTTGTACCTGCTGGGCCCCTTGGCATCCTGTCCACCCCAGGATCCATTAGGTGATTAAAATCCTCTCTTATGATCGTGTGGTGCACCCCAAGATTCATTAATTTAGCAACTGCATCAATTAGAAATTTAAGAGTGTTTGCCAGGGAACAATAAACATTCAGGATACCATAGACTTCTCCATGTATTACAGCTTTAAGAATGATGAACCGTCCATGTTCGTCCTTAATTTGCTCAGTTACCTGGAATGGTAGATTCCTTCTTCCCAGTATAGCCACTCCTCTACTCTTGGAGCAAAAGAAGGAGAATATTCTATCATAACCCCACCTCCAACACAACCCCGTTGCAGTTTTAGATGCTCCTTATCAGTTAAATGCAGCAGGGCAATGTCAGCCCTTTCCTTCCTAAGGCTTGTCAACACCTTCTTTCTTTTATTGGGGGACTGGCTCCCTTTTACATTCCAGGTGCATCACCGGAACAAATCACTAGCCATGGTCGTCCAGGGCAGCCTGTTGTTCCCCAAGAGGAAGAAGCTTATCTGAGGTGCGGCAAGTGAAAAAGGCATTAACTCTATGAAGTCTAAAAACTACTCCTAAAAAACTACAACTAAAAAAAAACCAACCACCACATTTAACTTAAACAAACACCCAAATAAACTCCAACTCATTAGAGATCATCCCCCTCCCTTGCCCATAGGGGACAATGCTCCCAATCCTTGCAACCATCCTGGCTCCTTCCAGCTGAGGCCACACCCTAGTCCCACGCAATGGACCGATAAAGAAAACACGTTACAGGGGAACCTTGATTATCCGAATGAGATGGGCGGGCACTATTTCATTCGGATAATCAATTATTCGGTTAATCAATTAAATGCCTTCCCTCTGGGGTTCGGAGTTTTTAAAGTCTGCGCCCTGTTCAGGAGACTGCAGCAGCACACAGCGCACGAGGCCCTGCCCCGAACACCGCCCACCACCTCCCACCTGTCCCCCAAACCCCTTCCAACACCGCCCCATCAGCACACAAGATCCCACCCCCAACACCACCCCGTCAGCACACAGCGCACAAGCCCCCTCCCCCCACCCGTCCCCAGAACCCCGTCCAACCCTGTTCGACACTGTCCCATCAGCACAAAGCGTGCGAGACCCCGCCCCCAATACTGTCCCAGCACAAAGCGCAAAGCTCCCGCCCCCCCACCCACTCCCCAAACCCCATCCAGCTCCGCCCCCGAACCCCGTCCAAAACCACCCCCTCCCCCAACCTGGTCTAGCCCTGCCCCAACCTCGTCCAACACCGCCCCGCCTGCCCCCGCGCCTCAAACCCTGTGCAACACCGCCCCCTGCCTGCCCCCACCCCCAACCCCATCCAAAACCGCCCCCACCCCAGTCCAACATCCCTCCCCCCCTCTCAAGCCAGTTTTCCCTGCCCCCTCTCCGGGGCAGCCAGACTGGACACCAACAAGATGCTGCAGCTGCTGCTGTTGCCTTTGTGGGGTAAGTCTCCAAATAGTGCATGCACGCACATGCGCGCATACATACACATACACGCAGCCACAGCCACACACAGACATGCAGCCACACCACACACACAACCTTTTACTGCAACATTTTGGCAGGTTCCTCCTCAGCCCTGTACAGGACAATGTTAGAGAGATTATCTAGGGAAGGGGGGCATAGGGTACACCCCTCTAGAACTCTAGGGTAAGTGTGGGGAGACAGAGAGGGCGGGAGGGCAGTCATTTGGAGACTGTGCCTGCTTAATCTCTGTAAACAAAAGACGCGATCACTGTTGGAAACATGTTTTTGATGTAACGTTTCTATCAGTACCTCGAGCTCTCCTTCAGATAATCCGATTTTCGGATAATTGGTATTCGGATAATCGCGGTTCCTCTGTATTTATATTCTGAGAGTTAACAATGGACGCCCACTCTCCCCCATACATCTCAACCACAGGTATAGCCACCTTCAATCCAAACAAAAGAGGACAGCAGCAAAAAAACCAAGACAATAACTAACCAACTGAAATGATAAATAAATCAGGTTTTACACCAAGGTAGTATAAAATCTATAAAGCAGATAAACACAAAAAGGGGAGAGAAGAGGAAAAAAAAGGGGCAGAAAAAATAAACAAAACTGTACCATTGCCCTTAATGGCATTCCTTCCCGACTTGAGTTCTTTATTTCAAAGATTTTACAAAATCCTTTGCCCTTTCTGCTGAATCAAAATTATATTCCCTCAGTGAGCAGAATGCCAACACCGCCGGGTCCTCAAGGAATAATGAGTGCTCAGATCCCTTAATTTTATCTTAACTTCATCAAATGCCTTTCTCTTCCTAATTATGGCTCCTCAGAAGTCTTGAAAAAATATTCTTCTTGAGCCTTTGTATGTTAAAGCCTGTGGATCTCTTCCCAGTCTTCTTGGTGTTTCAATCACTAATTATTTTTCTTTAAAGTGCTGGAGGCACACTAGGACCGGGTGGCGGTGCAGGTCCAGCGCGGACCCGAGCATTGTGATCCGGTGAGCCCACTCCACACTCACCAGGCCCGACTCCAACCCCAGTCCCAGGAACTTCGAGAGCTACTTCTTCAGTACAACATAGTCCTCGCCTTCCTCGCCCTCCAGGAGACCCATGAGTCACAGTTTTTCTTCTACTTTTGTTTTCCAGGTCATCCACTTGTTCCTGAAGGACCCAAACATGGTCTTCCAGTATTCGGATCCTTCCTCCCGAGACCTGTGCCATGTCTCCAATGCCGTGGTCCTCTGCTCTACTGCTTCTAGTCTTCGGTCCACTGTTCGAATCTCCTGCTCAAGCTTTTTCAGCATGGCAGATATTGACTCCATCTTTGCTTCAATCTATTCTCGGAGTTAACCAAACTCCGAGGATAAATGCTGCTGCCCCATTAAATCCAAAGGAGCCATCCCAAGGGTTTGAGCAATAGCCCCAGGCACCCCTGATACAGTAGGAGAGTGCCCTGCCTGATGTACTCCTTTCACTCTTTTTTCCTTTATTCACTTTCATCCTGACCTTAGAGCTGTCAAACCACAATTTTAGCAGTTCCAGATGTTCAGTAACTTTATATTAACGATTTTTCTCCTGGGGTGGTTAATGGAGGGGGGGTGGAGTGAGTGGCAAAGGTCCACCTTGTCAGGGTATGTCACAGAGCCCAGCACAGCAGACCACCGCCATCTTGGATCTCACTTGGATCTGACACATTTTCAATTACTATTTAGTTGTAAAGGAAATAATGATGCTTAAAATAGAAGTTGAGATAAAATGCTCTATGAGCCTGTAATACAATCAGGTGATTCAAGTGGCTAAGCAAACAAGAAAGCTGTGGCCACCTGATGAAGGAGCAGAGTTCCAAAAGCTAGTGCTTCCAATTAAACCTGTTGGACTATAACCTGGTGTTGTGGGACTTTTAACTTTGTACACCTCAGTCCAACACCAGCACCTCCAAAATATGACTTCCATCAGAAGTTGGGCTCAAGAAACAACCTTGTGAAAAAAAACATCACTAGAAAGAATGAGAAGAGGGTACAAATTGGTTTGAGCATAATTGGCAGGAATGCAATAAGTACAATTAACCATCAATCTATAAAGTTTGAGAATTAAAATGAACACAAAAAGAAATGCATGCATGTGTTCAAGTGTGCTCTGTTAACAACATGCCATTTGTAAATTACTTTCATGCCTAAAGGAAGAGATACAGAAATGGCACTTCACAGCATTGATTATTTGCTATTGCTAAGTGAACAACAAGAAAAATGTTTACATCAATAACACTGCCTTTGGAGTATGAAGTCAAGCAGTTCAGGGAACAGAGCATCTGCAGTCCTCACTTTCTCCCAATTCAGAGAACAGGGGTATATAAAAAGAGAGCAAATTAAAACTGGTAAAAAAAATGTGAAGATTTCAAGAAGCTGTTGAGTGGTAATTCAAGGTAACAAAATCCCCAAAAATGACACTGAAAACCAATGAAGTGAAACTACTTGACTATTCAAAGGCTAACACTATGTAAAGTGTCTGTGAATTCAAACAAATAGGACAAATACTTCTGCAAATACATGTAGAGTTCTGCTTTGAGTAGGAAAGAAAATGGACTATCGCAAATTCTGCAAAGGTCACTAACTACAAACCAAAAATGTCATTTCTGAGTATCCAAACTACCTGGCAGAGGGGAAGACCCAGAAAGACCCAGTTTAGGTTGTACACATAAGTATTCTTCAGTTTTTGAGCAGAGTCTACAGCCAGGCAACAACCTTCTCTCAACCACCATTTCATTAGTTGTCAAATACAAACCAACTTCCATTTGCAATTCAGTTCCAAGTAAATTACATTGTTCCAAGAGAAGCCTCAGAATGTATTCGAAATGACAAAAAGTGCTTATTTGGTGCCCAAAACTCCAATTGTTCCACTTGCATTTTTAGTTTCTGGCCAATGTAACAATTAAACAATTCAGTTTGATGCTGTTCATACCTGTTTGGAGTAATCTTCCAGCTGATGCACCAAATTGTCCCATCTTTGTGACAGCTCTTCCATATCACTGTTAATGTTCTTTGATAAATTACTATTTTTGAGTAAATCCGCTAAATCTTGATCAAGTTCATCCAGATGGTCCAATGTAGGACGCTTCATTTGTAGATCTTCCTTCAAAATCTAACACAACATACATAACAATTATCAATGCATTCCTTTGGAATAAGGTATTGTGCATAGACTGTTTTTATATATTCTGGAGCCATCTGCTTTGTCTCACAGCAATGCAGAGATGAGACTTATTGTAAGTCGGCAACAAGTCCACTAACAGTGCTTGAAAATATTTCAGCAATCAGAATTTCTACAACTGTTCATAGCTGAGGCTTCTCAGATCTTTTGAGAAGCTTTCGACAGTTCTCAAAGTTAAGTCAATCAAGGACCGTGAACACAGATCAGTCGACAGACTAGTATAATCCGATACAGATCAATTAAACCGTTCAATTTACCTAAGATTTCAGTAGATATGCTTCGAGGCTATTTAGATGACGAAACTAATTAAGGAAGCACAACATTTAAAATTATGAGTCACTTACTAACGGAATTAAACTATTCCACTATCCCATTTATGCAGCTTTTCTCACCAAGGATCAGAATTTAAATTGTTGCTCCTCACTTCTAAGTTTTTTTTAAACCAGTAAAAATCCTATTCCTCTCTTCTCTGCCATAACAAAAGGTAATGCTAATGAAGTATTTTACACTCAGCAGATTAATAGGAAAACAGTAACATATTAGGAAAGCAGCTAACACATTAGGACTTGTACATGCTTCTTTCCAAGCAGCACCTAATACACACATAAAACCTGAAACACAAAAACCATTGTGATGCGCTATATTATGGCACTGAAAAGCAAACATGAATCATAGAACATTTACAATACAGAAGATGGTTAAATTGTCCATTTTGTCTGCACATGTCTCTGAAAAAGCATTTCAGCTAGTCCCATTAGGACAATCTTTACCCCATAACCCTACAAACATTTCCTCTTCAGATGATTATCCAATTCCTTTATTAAAAGCCACAATTAGAATTGTTTTCACCACAATTTCAATTAATGTATTCCAGATCATAACCACACACTGCTTGAAAATTTATACATCATGTTCTTTTTCCATTCACTTTCGATCACTGACTTCTAGCTCTCTATCACGCACTACTGCAAACAGTTTCTCTATCACAAGTTTAAGTAATTCTATTAAATCACTTGGTTTCCAAAATCATACCCCAGACTCCAAAAGCTATCTTTTTTTTTTAGTTTGCTCATGGGATGTGGGCATTCTGTCTGGGCCTGTAAATATCACTATACTACCACCATCCCTTTCTTCTCAAGCGAGTGAGGTCTCTCATTCCTGGAACCACACACTTGAATCCTTTTTTGCACCCTTCTTTATGGCTTCATATCTTTCTTAGAGCACAGTACCCAATATTTGTTACAATAATCCAGATGAGACTAAACTGGTTTATTATACAGGTTCACCATAATGTCATTGTTTTGTACTATCTACATTTTTATTTGCGAAGCTCCATCTGCCTTGTTTACCATTTTCTCAATATGCTCTGTCACCTTCAACAATTTTTGCATAAGTATCCCCAGGTCCCTCTGTTCCTGTTCAGCCTTTAAAATTGTATCTTATGTCTCTTATCTTACCATTAGCCTGTGTCCTTCTTTGTGAAAGCTTTCCTACTCCCAGTGTTGAACTGACTGACTGATTGCCAAGTTATCCTTACAATCTTTTTTCAACAAATCCTCTGCACAATCTGAGCACCTCGGGTAGATTATATTAGAAGTCATAGTTGTGAGTATGTTTGCTGAGCTGGGAAGCTGATTAGCTGACATTTCATCCCCTGTCCAGGTGACAGCTTCAGTGCTTTGGAGCCTCCTGTGAAGTGCTGCTGTACTGTCTTCTGGAATTTATTTGGTTCTATTCCCACTGCTTCCGGTTGTTCGTTATAGTGGCTGGTACATTGGGTCCAGGTCCATGGATGAGTGCCATGCTTCTAGAGTTTCTCTAGCTGTCCCTTGTTTAGTTTCTCCTATGATTATGGTGCTGTCCCAGTAGAAATTGTGGTCCTTGTCATCTGTGTGTATGGCTACTAGGATCAGCCAGTCATGGCATTTAGTGGCGAGCTGGTGTTCATGGATGTGGATTGCTAGTTGTCTGCCTGTTTGTCCTATATAGCGTTTCATGCAGTCTTTCCATGAACCTTGTAAGTTATGTTTGTCTTGCATATGATGGGCATTGGGTCTTTCTTTATTGTGAGTTTTTGCCTGAGCATGACTGTCGGTTTATGGGCTGTCATGAATGTGAGTGTCCAAACAAGTCTGGCTGACAGTTCAAGAAAGGTTTTTTATATAAGGTAGAATGGTTACTGAGTTAGGTCGTGGCATGTCCTCATCGCCTTGTCTGTCTGTTAAGCATCTGCGGATGAAGTTACGAGGATATCCATTCTTGGCAACGACTCAGTAGAGGTGCTCTTCTTCTTTTCATAGGTTGGGAATGCTGCAGTGTTGTAGCCCTTTTGAACAGGCTCCTAAGGCAACTTCTCTTGTGTGTGTTTGGGTGGTTGCTGTTGTAGTTCAGGACCTGGGCCATTTGTGTGGTTTTCCTGTACACTTCTGTGGTGCATTCACCGCTCTGTGTTCATTCTACCATCACATCCAGGAATGGGAGCTGATTGTTAGTTTCCTCCTCTCTCGTAAATCTGATCCCTGTGAGCATGGCGTTGATAATCCAGTGTGTGCTCTCTATTTCTGTTCTCTTAATAAACCAAAAGCATCATGCACGTATCTGATCCAGAGTTTGGGTTGGACTTGTGGGAGGGCTGTTCGTTCCAGTCTTTGAATCACTGCTTCTGCTATGAGCTTAGAGATGGGTGAGCCAAAAGGTGTTCCACTGATCCGCTCCTATATTTGGTTGCTGAACATGAAGTGTATCGTCAAGCACAGGTCTAGTAGTTTGAGCATGCAGTCCTTGTTCATAGGTTCCCCGTCACATCGCCTGTTCTATTTGTCCAGGAGGTTGGCTAACATATCTCTTGCTAGAGTTCCTCCAAGCACTCGGATTCATGACAGCTAAGGTCAGACATCAACTCACCAGAATGAAAGACCCTATACCCATCATGTGCAAGACAAACATAATTTCCATGATCCCATGCAAGGACTGCATGAAACACTACAGAGGACAAAAGGGCAGATAACTAGCAATCCGCATCCATTAACACCGACTAACCTCTAAATGACACGACGAGCTGTCCCTAATAGCCATACACACAGATGACGTGGAACGCACAATGATTGGGCAACAACGACATAGGAGAAGCAAAACAGCGGACAGCCAGTGAATTTCTAGAAGAATGGCACTCATCCACAGACTCCATCAACAAACACATAGACCTAAACCCAATATACTGACCACTATAACCAGCAACCGGAGCAGCAGGAATGGACCAAATAAATTCCAGAAGATACAGTAAGCAGCGCTTCACAGGAGGCTCCAAAGCACTGAAGATGTCAACTAGACAGGGAATGAAATGTCTGCAACTCAACTTCCCAGCTCTGCAAACATACCCACAAGACAACTGGCACCCAAGCTACAAATCTTTATGCAAATCTTGAATTAGATTAGAAGGTCCAGCCAGTCCAGTCAAACTGATATACAGCAGTTATATGCCAACAGAAGTCTTTTTGTTAGAAGAATTGAAGATGAGAGTAATACTCTTGCTGTATCAAATTTCTGTCCAACTTGTCCATGCCAACAAAGTATCCTAAATAAATCTAAACCCATTTATCACCACTCAGTTTCCAGTTCATATCCTTCTGAAACCTTCCTATTCACATACTCATTCAGACGCCTTTTAAATATTGTAATTGTACCAGCCTCCACCACTTCCTCTGGCAGCTCATTCCATACACGCACCACTCACTGCGTGAAAAAGTTGCCCATTTAGATCCCTTTTGTATATTTCCCCTTTCACCCTGAATCTATGCCCTCTATTTTTGGATTCCCCAGGGAAAAGATCTTATCTATTTACTCTATCCATTCCCTCATGATTTTATCCCATAAGATCACCCCACAGCCTCTGAGGCTCCTGGGAAAACATTGTATCTAAACGCTTTCCTACCACTCAAATTGAATTCATTGGTTTATAATTGATAGGATTTCTTTTACAACTTTTGTGAACAAATATACGTTTTTGCGATTTTTCAATCTTCTGGCAACTCTCTAAAGTCCAGGATAAGACTGAATGAATATGGCCAGTCCACAATTTCCATGCCCATTTCACTGAAAATTCTTAAATACATTTCATTTGGTTCCAGTGCCTGTCAACTCTGTGGCAGCAATCTCTCCAACACTATTTCGTCAATATTTCTGAACCTTTCTAGTGACAAGAGTTTGCTCCTCTGGCTTCATGGTCAACACAGCATCGACCTCTTTGGTAAAGACACTTCCAAGTATTCATTTAGTACCTCAGCCGTGTTCCTTGTCACCACATGTAAATCCCCTATTAGTTCCCAATGAGCCCTAACCCTCCCTTTACTACTCTTTTGCTATTTATATGCTTACAAAAGTCTTGTTGTTAGAAGAATTGAAAATGAGTGTAATACTCTTGCTGTAACTGGATACAGCCTTGCTGAGACTGCATGTGGAGGATGCTGTACAGTTCTGGTCTCCCTACAAGGAAGTATGAATTTGCCAGAGAGGCACTACAACAAAAGTTCACAAAACTGATTCCTGATATTGCAGGAAAGGGAGAAGGAGAATTAAGCAGACGAGAAATTGCAACATTATATTAAATTTGCAAAATGTGTACAGAGCTGAAGAGGGTAGATGTAGGGAGAGAGGGATCTGGAGCCAGGGAACATCATCTTAGAATAGGAGTAGGCCATAGAAGGAGGAGGTTCTTCACTCAGAGGAACAAGTCTGGAATTTTGTACCACAAAGGAGTTGAGAAGGCTTCATCACCGAATACAATCAAAATGGATATCGATAGGTTTCAAGAAAATATTAACTTCAAAAGATATCAAAACAGTGCAAGAAAATAATGGCAGCATATGGTGAGCACTGTTGCCTCACAGCACCAAGGATCTGGATTCGTTTCCAGCCTCGGGCAACTGTCTTTCTGGAGTTTTCGTACTCTCCCTATGTCTGCATGGTTTTCTTCCAAGTGCTCCGGTTTCCTCCCACAATCCAAAGATGTTCAGGCTAGTTGAATTGGCCTTGCTAAATCCCCCATATTGTTCAGAAATGTGTAGGTCAGGTGGATTAGTCAATGGTAAATGTCGAGTAGTAAGGTAAGGTAATGGGTTTGGGTGGGTTACCCTTTGGAGGATCGGTGTGAACTTGTTGGGCCAAATGGCCTGATTCCACACTGTAGGGATTCTATGAAATAGCATTATGGGTGAAGATCAGCTTTCACCTAACTGAATGGCGGAGCAGGCTCAAAAGGCCATCTAGCCTACATCTGCTCTTATTTCCTGTGACCAAAAATTTATCATACACAATGAATCAAAACTCTCAGTTTGCACAATGCAGAGCGACAAAATCAAAAATGCACAGCATTCATTTTCTCTATCAGACATTATTTTCCCTCTTAGAGGAGAGTTTCCATTACCAGCACATTATTCAAGTGACCAGTTTTCATACAAATCTCTGAGAAATGATTTTCTCACTGGAGAGTGCTGGTGGGGGTCAGACATTGAGCCTGGTTCATACATAAATAGCAACTTTTAATTAGGAGTCGCAATAAGCTATTGGGCCCCTTGAGCCTGCTCCACCATTCTAAGATCCTAGCTAATGAAATTATAGCCTCAACTTACTTTGCTGGCTGGACTCAGGTACCCTTTGATTCCCTTGCTGGTCAAGAGTAGATGTACCTCTGCCCGAGAAATATTTAATGACCCTGTCTCCACGGATATGAACTCTACAGACTCATGAGCTGCAAACTGGAAGTATCTCTCTTCATTTGCAACGCCCATTGAGATTTTTCTAAGTTCCTGCCATAACTTCCTTAATAACAGATTCCAACATTTTCCCTATGACAAATATTAAGTGGACTGTAGTTCGCTGGTTTCTGTCTTCCTCCTTCCTTGAAAAATAGTTACGTTCACTATTTTCCAATCTCTTTGGACAATAAATGAGGTTCAACTTTTCAAGAAAGATGGTAGAAACCATCAGATAATCAGAGAACAGTGATTCCCATATCAGTGGTAGAGAAACTACTGGAGAGAACTTTGAAGCAGAGAATTAATCTCCAATTAGATGGGCAAGGTTTGATCAGGGATAGTCAGAGAGAGACTTGTCAGAGAGAGGTTACGCCAACAACTTTGATTGAATTTTGAGAGGAAGTGACCAAGTGACTAGATGATTGTAGTGCAGAAAATTAGTTTTTTTGGATCTCAACAAAGCTTTTGTCAAGGTCACACATGGGAAATTTATAAAGAAGATAAAAGAACATGGGATCCAGGGTAATTTGCTATGTTGGATCTAATAATGACTTAGTGGTAGGAGACAGAGGATATTAGTGTAGGTTGTTTGTGTGGCTGGAGGCTGGTATTAAGTAACAAGCCATATGATCAGTTCTGAGTTCTTTATTATTTATGATACACATAAATGATGTAGATGGGGATGTGGGAATGGGGTGATAAGTACATTTCCAGATGTCAAGGTGGTTGGTCTCTGGTTCTCAGTGAGGAAGAAGATCTTATGTTACAGGACAATAAAGACAGATTGATCAGTTTGGTCGATCAGTGGCAGGTAAAATTTAAACTGGTATGTGTGAGGTGGTGCATTTTGGAAGAAGCTACGAGAAAAGGATATGCACAAGGAATGGCAGTACACTAGGAAGCTCAGATGAACAAACCAATCTTGAGGTTCTTGTCCATGTATCCCTGAAGGTGGCAAGACAGGTTAATGGCCAGTTAAGATGGCCTTTTCTAGTCATGGCATAGATTATAAGACCTAGCAAGTCATGTTGAAGTGCTATGAACTTTAGAAAGGTCAAAAATGGAGTACTGTGTACAGTCTGGTCACCGGACTATAGAAAGGAAGTGAGTGCACTGGAAAGGGTGCAGAGGAGATTCACCAAGATGATGCATGGGATGGAGCACTTCAGCTATGAAATAAGACTGGATAAGCTCAGGTTGCTTTCTTTCGAGCAGAGAAAGCTGACAGAGAACCTGATTGAGATTATAAGGGCATTGACAGGGTGGATAGAAACTAGCTCGGCTCAAGTGTCAATAACAAGGTGGCATACTTTTAAGTGAAAAATATGGGATTTAGAGGGAAGTTTTTTTCAAAACCCAGAGGATGGTGGGAGTCTGGAATGCGTTGCCTGGGCAAGTAGTTAAGGCAGGAAACCTCACAACCTTTAAAAGGTACTTAGATGAGCACTTGAAATGTCATTGCATTTAAGGCTATAGGCCAAGTGTTGGAAAGTGGGACTAATGCAGACTTAAAATAGTTTTTGTGGGTGTAAACCTGATGGGTTGAAGGACCTCTATCATTCTATGATTCTTTCCAGAATCTAGGGAATTTCTGAAAATTAAAATCGGTGCATTTACTAACTTAGCAATGGTTTATTTAAACACCATATGGTGTCATTCTTCAGGAACTAGGGATCTGTCAGCTATTTATCCTCCAATCTTCACTCAATGTCTACACATGTTGAATCCTCAGAGAGCATGGTGGTTAGCACTGCTGACTCACAGCGCCAGGGACCTGGGTTCAATTCCAGCCTTAGGCAACTGTCTGTGCGGAGTTTGCACATTATCCCGGGTCTGCATGGGTTCCATCCAGGTGCTCCGCTTTCCTCCCACAATCTAAAGATGTGCAGGTTAGGTGAAGTGGCCATGCTAAATTGCTCATAGTGTTCAGGGATGTGTAGGTTAGGTGCATTACTCAGGAGTAAATATAGGAGAATAGGGTAGGGGAATGGGTCTGGGTACGTTACTCTTCAGAGGTTCAGTGTGGACTTGTTGGGCCCAAGGGCCTGTTTCCACACTGTAGGGAACCTATGATATTCTATGATTCAATGAAACTTGAATAAACAGGAACCAGGATTATTTTACTCCATCACTAGTATGAACAAATAAAAGCAACTTGAGTTCATTTCCAAAATCAGATACATAAACAAGGCCCACTTACTGCCAAACTGCAAATATTCTCTTCAGTCTTGCGCTGATCCCTAAAGCTGCTGGTTTGCATTGCAGTGAGAACATCTTCCTTCTCAGTCAGCCAAGCCTTAAGTAGCTGCTACAATAAAAAAAAGGACAAAATACTTTTTAAATTGATTTTCCCCCATCACCCCTGTTATGGACTGAGACAGACCACTCAAAACGTTCTTAAGCAGACAGCTCAGACCATAACCTTGTAATTTGTTTCAGTAAGTGTACAGTGAAAATTACCCGGATTAACTTAGCTCGGTTGACTACTAGATTTTAAAACAGACAAACATTTATTCACAAAATTACACAATGAAACACAAAGAACAGAATAAAGAATCCCTACAGAACTCAGCCTATCCAACTGGACTTAATTATGCTGTTCCAAATATACACAACAGTCCCAATAACCAAACTCCCTATAAAAACCACTACAAATGGAACACATGCTAACAGGTTGAAGTTGAAGGGCAGAAGGAGAGACATAGAGTTTCCACATAGTTCCCTGTTGAACTTCTCACCAGTTCAAGACTGAACTAAAACTGCTCAACTCAACAAGAGAGCTGACCATTCCCCTTTCATTATACAGGTCACTTCTAAAACATAATCACTTTGTCCTGATGTGTCATCAGTTTACATGTAAACAAAAGACTTCTCAAAATCCTTTTCATCTCGGTACCAAACCAAACTCATCGGAGCCTGGCCTGGTTTATTACCCCTCTGAAAATAACTCAAGGACAGAGTCTCCTTGAGCCAAGGAAAAGCTTTTTTTAAAAAAGGGCCTACCTTTGTGACACCTCCCCTCTTAAAAAAAAAAGAACCATCAGTACCAAAAGATGGCTTTACTTTTAACCCTTCAAACCCCATTCAGTAGTCTAAACATACATATACACTATACTATCTATAAACATGCACAACTACATGCAAATTCAGGCCACAGCATAACCACCACCGAACGCTTCTGTATCTCATTCGAGTCTCTATAACACATAGGCAATCATGTTTACGTGACCTGCACATGCACAGTTGTCAAATTGAATGGCTGCAACAACAAACTCCATCTAAACACTCTGGCATTTTTGTCCTTAAATTTTTCCACAAATATCAATGAGTTGTGACCAGTGTATACGATTGTCTTAGATGCATTGCTGGTAATATAAACATTGAAATGTTGTAAGGTCAACACAAGCTTAAAGTCTCTTTCTCTACTGTTGAATATTTCTGTTGATGAACATTCAACTTCCTGGGTCTTTTTATCCCCTCGTCATCCTCCTGCAGGAGCACCGCACCAATTACAGGCAGTGATAGCCACCTTGAAAGACTTTGTGAAATACATCGTGGCTAATACTGGGGCAATGGTTAACACAGATTTTAGGTTGTCAAATGCCTTTTGACAGCCCATTGGCCACTGAAATTTCTTGCCCATTTTTAACAATTCAGTGGCAGTCACACTGCTAAAGTTCGGCACAAACGTTCGGTAAAATCCACTCAAATCCCAGGAACCGTAGTATCGGTTTTTTTGTCGATGGCATGGGAAATTCCCCAATTACTTTTATTTTTGCATCTCATGGAGCCATTTGTCCATGTCCAATAACATGGCCCAGGAAGATGACTTGAGCTTTGGAAAATTCAGTTTTAGCTAGCTTTACCACCAAGCCTGTCTTCCGAAATCGATCGAACAAGTCTGATAAATGCTGTAACTGTTCCTTCCATGTGTGACTAAAAATCAGATCATCAATGTACACCATACAGTTGGGTAATCCAGCAATGACCTTATTAGTCAGTATCTGAAATGTGGCCGGAGCATGTTTCATACTATATGGCATGACTTTGAACTGATATCGTCCATTTGGTGTTACAAAAGCCAAAATTGCTTTTGCTTTCTCTGACAGAGGTACTTGACAGTAGCCTCTGAGCAAGTCCAACTTAGAAATGTAAGTTGCTTGCCCCACTTTTTCAACAACAGTTGGCCAACCATGGAATTGGATGTGCATCAGTCTTTGTAACGGCGTTGACTTTGTGACAGTCCACATATAACCATTGGGTGCCATCTGGCTTTGGCACCATGACTATAAGTGAGCTCTAGTCACTGTGACTCATTCAGATTATGCCACCTTGGAGCATGCGTTCCATCTCCTTCTGAATCTGTGCCAACTTTAAAGTGCAATGCTTATAAGGATGGTGCTGAATTGAACTGCATCTCCTATATCTAAATCATGCATAATTAGGTTAGTACTTCCCATTTATTTCCACGTATATCCCTATGTGATAGTAATAACTCTTTCAGGTAATTTCGATTTTCTTGTGGAAGGTAACTCAAGAATTTATCCCAATGTTTGACAACTTTCTCATTGCCCAATTTGATTTAAGGAATATTCAATTCAGAATCCTCTGAATTTGGCTTTTCCTTTTGTGCTAACACCTTCTCCTCTTGCTTTCCTTCCCTATCAAAATACCTTTTGAGCATATTCACATGACACACTTGTGAGATTTCTTCCTGTCTTGAGTCCTTGTCAATTTGTTCACCTCACTCAATTTCTTCTCAATTTGATAAACCTTGCTTATAAAGACTCACCTGTTACTGGAAGTAACACCTTATCCCCAATTGCAAAATTGTGAATTTGTGATTTCATATCTGACCCTTTTTCATTGTATGCTGTGATACTTTTAAATGCTGTCCAGCCAACTCTCCAGCTCTATCTAATCGTTCTCTAAAATTTGACACATAGTCCAAATGGGTGGTCTCTGAATTCTGACTTATTAATTTCTCCTTAAGCAATTTTAACAGCCCTCTTGTTTCATGCCCAAAGCTTAATTCAAATGGACTGAATTTAATCAATTCATTCGATGCATCGCTGATCGCAAAAAGTACAAACTGAACTCCCTTATCACAACCATGTGGATAATGTTGACTATCAACCCTTAACATGGTCTTTAGTATTTGATGCTATCTCTCTAGCGCTCCCTGTGTTTCTGGATGGTATGCAGTAGATTTGAACTGCTTTGTTCCCAAGTTATCCATAACCTCCTTGAAAGCATGGATGTGAGGTTTGATCCTTGATTTGACTGGATCTCTATCGGCAGTCCGTATCTAGTAAAAAAATTAAGTAATTCTTCTACAATCCTTTTTTGCGCTGATATTGTATAATGGGATTGCCTCTGGAAATCTAGTCGACACATCAGTTATTGTGAATAAATAATTATTCCCAGTTTTTGTTCGAGGTAGGGTACCTATGCAATCAATCAAGATGCTTGTGAAAGGTTCCTCAAATGCTGGAATAGGTATTAAAGGTGCAGATTTTCCGATTAACTAACATGTATGGCAGGTCTGGCAAAATTCAACTACATCCTTGTATAGTCCAGGCCAGTAAAAATGTCTTTGTACTTTAGCCGGTGTTTTTCTCACCCCTAAATGCCTCCAAGAGGTAGCTCAAGCGTCACTTGCAGCACCTCCTTTCTATACCGTACTGGCAAAACAATGCGATGAATCTCTGCCCATTTCTCATCTGCTTGAATGTGTGATGGTTTCCCTTTCCTCATTAAGACAACATTTATTAAGTAATAACATAGGAATAACATTCTCTTTCTCTGTATGCCTTTTGTTTTAACTCCTCATCTTTCTGCTGTAATTTAAGCAGCTTATCAGAACTAAAAATACTGGCATGTTTACCTATCTGCTCCTTCTCTGTTCCACTTACCTGATCGAAGACATTTTGGATAACACTATGTCAGATTCCTCATCTGTGCCTTTTGATCACTCTTGCTTCAACATGTGCCTCTGTGATCTTATGATTACACAGTCGGGGAAAACTCCAAGTCATCAGTTGCCTGCGTCTCTACTGGTTTTTCAACTAGAGTAGGCAGCACACCTACTGGTGAATCAGCTATATGATTTGCAAGGACAAAGTGTATTCCTGGAACTGAGAGCTTGTCCAGTACTCCTACCACAAATTCTCCACTCTTCTCTGGACTCTAGCCTCACTTAACAGAACTGAGCACTTTTTGTCTCACCATGAATTCCTGTTACTTGCACCTTTTCTGGCAATAGTCCCTCAGGAGTACATATCTCCTCATCCTTCAGTATTACAGGCTGAGAGGATCCTGTGTCCCTTAATATTGTAACCTCTTAACCTACTGCTCCTGGCCAATGTGAATAAACTTCACCTTTGCATGTATATTTTTTTAAGCAGAGCTGGCACTTCCTCCTTAACCAACCTTTGATCGTCCTGTACACTCTGAGGCAGTTGTCTAACTTCCCTTATGCGTTTTGTTACTAGTTCAACAAAACTTCCAGGCTTGTCTGGTTTTCCTATATCTGGCTTTGTCCCAGCCGACCAACATGGTGACTTTGTGTGGCTCACTTTATTACAAAGAAAGCATCAGAGCTTTTTAACTTCTTTGTCCTCCTCAAGGGTTTCTTTTTTACCCTGTGGTAAGTTAACCTTATGATCTTCACAGAGAGCCACCTTTTCCTTCCCACGTGAGGATTTCTCTTTGCCCCAATTTCTATCTCTCATGGACTGAAATTGCTTCTGGAAGCCAAACCATGTTTTATGGACCAGTTCATAATCATCAGCCACTTCAACTGCTAACCTTACCATTTTAATTCCCTGCACTTCGACAGGAATGCAGACTAATTCCTCAGTGATCCTACCTTCAACCTTCATTTCCAGCCTTTTAAGCTGACTTTCTTCAAGTGTCAGTTTTGAAGTTCAAAAGCTCTCCCTTTTCCCCTCTCTTTTTTCTCTCTTCTGCATTTAGTCGTAACTCAAACTGTTTCATTTCTGCTGCCCTTTCCTGATCTCTCACCTCTAACTTGAGCTGCTCCATTTGCAATTGAATGCTTGCCATTTCTATAGATTCTGAAGGTTTCTCCAGCAAGTTTGAATGCTTAGCTTCTGCTGTAATTATCTCCCCTTTCCTCACAGAAGCAGGCAGTTCCAATTCCAGCTTCTCTGCTAATTCTTGCAACTTGGTCTTATTCACTTTTTGCAAAACTTCCAAAGTCACCGTATCCATATCCAAAAGGATTTGGGGACTGAAAGAGCCATTCCTATCCCAAGCTTTGTCGATCCAACAAAACCAACACCTGAAATACAGGCACTAACACCTACCGCTCACTGTTTAAAATCATGCAAAGAGTCCCCAGTCTGTTATGGACATTCTTAAGCAGGCAGCTCAGACCATAACATTGTAATTTGTTTCAGTAAGTGAACAGTGAAAATTACCCGGATTAAGTTAGCTCGGTTGACTACAAGATTTTAAAACACACAAACATTTATTCACAAAATTACACAATGAAACACAAAGAACAGAATAAAGAATTCCTACATAGCTCAACTAAAGCACACTGGCTCAGTGGTTAGCACTGCTGCCTCACAGTACCAGAGACCCGGGTTCAGTTCCTGCCTCAGGCGACTGTCTGTGTGGAGCTTGCACATTCTCCCCATGTCTGTGTGGGTTTCCTCCGGGTGCTCCGGTTTCCTCCCACAGTCCAAAAACTGTGCAGGTTAGGTGAACTGGCCATGCTAAATTGCCCATAGTGTAAGGCGAAGGGGTAAATGTAGGGGAATGGGTCTGGGTGGGTTACGCTTTGGCGGGTCAGCGTGGACTTGTTGGGCCGAAGGGCCTGTTTCCACACTGTAAGTAATCTAAAACTGACAGCTAATGAAATAATCATTAATTGACATTTCTAAAATAACTTAGCCTATCCAACTACACTTAATTATGCTGTTCCAAATATACACCACAGTCCCAATAAGCAAATTTCCTTTAAAAACCACTACAAATGGAACACATGCTTACAGGTTAAAGGACAGAAAGAGAGAGAGAAGTGTTTCCACACAACTCTCTATTGAACTTCTCACCAGTTCAAGTCTGAATCAAAACTGCTCAGCTCAGCAAGAGAGCTGACCACTCCCCTCTCTTTATATAGGTCACTTCTAAAACATGATCACTTTGGTGTGAGGTCTCAACTGTTTACAAAAACAAAAGGCCTCTCAAAACCCTTTTCATCTCTGGACCAAACCAGACTGATCGAAGCCCAGCACAGTTTATTACCCCTCTGAAAAAAAATTAAGGACAGAGTCTCCTTGAGCAAGGGAACAGCTTTTTTAAATACAGGGACTAGCTTTGTGACACTCCTCCAAAATATCCCAGAAATTATCACAATTTCAAAATAACACTATTAATAAATATATAGATGTGTCTTTTTTTAAAAGACACTTTTTTTGAAAAACAATTGCCCATTTCTTTCACCCACCTGATCCTCTGATAGTTGCTGCCACTTTACAAAAATATCCTGCAGCAGGCGCCATCGCTCTTCTGTCCAACGACAAACAGCTGCCCAACGCTCACCCAGCGACTGCAACAATGACAATCAAAAATTAACACATGCCCATTGGATGAGTTCTGCATATGTTCAGCAAACTTAGTAGTGAATATCTGAGCCACACACACGAGGGACGCAAATCACTTCCAGGAACTGAAATAAATTTGTGATGAAGTAAGTGACAGTTTCATGATAAATGAACCATGTCTGTCTGGAAGTTTTATAGTTAGTCTCAACTGCATATGTTTAAAAATTGAAAATACAACTTAGTTACACACTTGGTAGCCTGCAATATGCTGAATCTTTTCCCCAGTTATTTTCAATTATCTTAAACAAGGGGTTAAAATGCAAACGACATAAAAATTAGTGGAGTTGTGAATACTGAGGAAGGTTGCCCAAGGATATAAGATACAGATGAGTTGAAAAGTTGGACAGAGAAATGGCAGGCAGGGTTTAATCCAAACAAGTGAAAGGTGTAAACAAAGACAGTAAATGGCAGGACCCTTAAGGGCACTGATGTGCAGAGAGAGCATATCCATAGCTCCTTGCAACACAAGTGGATAAGATGGTGGATGGAACGAAGTCAGCCAGGTGGACCTCACAGAATGAGTTCCCAGATTCGTCCTGCTAATCTAGTCCAATCAGGGAGCCCTGGTTGACAGGCATCATTAATCATCACGATTGTCAGTCCCTCGCAGATATGGACAACTCTCCTCCACTCTCAGGGTGAGTCCGTAGATGCCGGTACAAACCGATGCGTTACCACAGACTCCGTTACACTTGGAGCCAGTATCATCAGGGGAAGGGGTGGCATTGGTGTGGCAGCACACTCCTTTCAGTGTTTTCGCCTGGCTTCCACGTTTTCCCAGTTGCAAGACTCTAGGCACTCCTTCCCAGTTACTCCTCCTCCACTTTGGACAGTCTTGGGCCAGTGATTCCCAGGTGTCTGCCGAAAGGCTGCACTTCACCAGTGAGACCTTGAGTGTATCACTGAAGCACTTCCTATCCAGCTGGGGCTCAACTGCCATTTTGAAGCTGACAGCACAGAGGAGGAAGTGCTGGATGTCTTGAAATGCATAAAAGTGGATAAATCCCCAGCTGGGGATTTGGGGGCGGCACAGTGGCTAGCACTGCTGCCTCACAGCACCAGGGTCCTAGGTTCGATTTCAGCCTCGGGTGCCTGTCTGTGTGGAGTTTGCACATACTCCCCGTGTCTGCATGGGTTTACTCCAGTTGCTCCGGTTTCCTCCCACAGTCCAAAGATGTGCAGGTTAGGTGAATTGGCCATGCTAAATTGCCCGTAGTGTTAGGTGCATTAGTCAGACGGTCAGAGCTGAATTTATCTGAGCTCTGATCTCCAGCACCTGCAGTCCTCATTCAGCTCTGATCTCCAGCATCTGCAATCCTCACTTTCTCCTAGTTGCACTAGTCAGAAGAAAAATGTGTCTAGCTGGGTTACTCTTCGGAGGGTCTGTGTGGACTGGTTGGGCTGAAGGGCCTGTTTCCACACTGTAGGGAATCTAATCTAGCTCCTGATCAGGTGTACCTCAGAACTCTGTGGGAAACTAGGGAAGTGATTGCTGGGCCTCTTACTGAGGTATTTGTATCACCAATAGTCACAGGTAAGGTGCTAGACGACTGGAGGTTGGCTAACGTGGTGCCACTGTTTAGGAAGGGTGGTAAAGACAATCCAGGGAACGATAGACTGGTGAGCCTGACCTCGGTGGTGGGCAGGTTGTTGCAGGGAATCCTGAGGGGCAGGATGTACATGTATTTGGAAAAGCAAGGACTGATTAAGGATAGTCAACATGGCTTTGTACGTGGTAAGTCACGTCTCACAAACTTGACTGAGTTTTTTGAAGAAGTAACAAAGACGACTGATGAGGGCAGAGCGGTGGACGTGATCTATGTGGACTTCAGTAAGGTGTTCTACATAGTTCCCCATGGGAGACTGATTAGCAAGGTTAGATCTCATGGAATACAGGGAGAACTAGCCATTTGGATACAGAACTGGCTCAAAGGTAGAAGACAGAGGGTGGTGGTGGAGGGCTGTCTTTCAGACTGGAGGCCTGTAACCAGTGGAGTACCACAAGAATTGGTGCTGGGTCCACTACTTTTCATCATTTATATAAATTATTTGGATGCGAGCATAAGAGGTATAGTTAGTAAGTTTGCAGATGACACCAAAATTGGAGGTGTAGTGGACAGTGAAGAGGGTTACCTCAGATTACAACGGGATCTTGATCAGATGGACCTTTGGGCTGAGAAGTGGCAGATGACATTTAGTTTAGATAAATCTGAGGTGCTGCATTTTGGGAAAGCAAATCTTAGCAAGACTTATACACTTAATGGTAAGGTCCTAGGGAGTGTTGCTGAACAATGAGACCTTGGAGTGCACGTTCATAGCTCCTTGAAAGTGGAGTTGCAGGTAAATAGGATAGTGAAGAAGGCATTTGGTATGCTTTCCTTTATTGGTCAGAGTCTTGAGTACAGGAGTCGAGAGGTCATGTTGCGGCTGCACAGGACATTGGTTAGGCCACTGTTGGAATATTGCGTGCAATTCTGGTCTCCTTCCTATCGGAAAGATGTTGTGAAATGTGAAAGGGTTCAGAAAAGATGTACAAGGATTTTGCCAGGGTTGGAGGATCTGAGCTGCAGGGAGAGGTTGAATAGGCTAGGGCTGTTATCCTGGAGCTTCGGAGGCTGAGGGGTGACCTTATAGAGTTTTACAAAATGATGAGGGACATGGATAGGACAGATAGATAGATAAAGTCTTTTCCCTGGGGTGGGGGGTCCAGAACTAGAGGGCATAGGTTTAGGGTGAGAGGGGAAAGATATAAATAAGACCTAAGCGGCAACATTTTCATGCAGTGGATGCTACGTGTATGGAATGAGCTGCCGGAGGTGGTGGTGGAAGCTGGTATAATTGCAACATTTAAAAGGCATCTGGATGGGTATATGAATAGGAAGTGTTTGGAGGTATATGGGACAGGTGCTGGCAGGTGGAACTAGATTGGGTTGGGATATCTGGTCAGCATGGACGAGTTGGACCGAAGGGTCTGTTTCCGTGGAGTACATCTCTATGACTCTATGACCTGCGAGTGGAGTCTCATGTCAATTATGCAAATAACGTGCTAGTCCATCGCAGCCAATCAAGGGTGGTCTTTCCTTCATTGCTGGGGATGTTGGCTTGGTTGAGGACACTGGTGCATCTTTCTTCCCAGTGGATTCGCAGGCAGCATTGGTGGTACTGCTCCAGTGCCTTTATGGGTCTGCTGCAGGTAGTCCACATCTCAGAGCCATGTAGAAGAGTGGAAGCAGCTCTGTAAACCATGAGCTTGGTGTTGGATCTGATGTTGTTGTCCTCAAACACACTTTTCCTCGGGCAGGTGAAGGCTGCACTAGCACACCCCAAAGGTGACGCTGGATTTTTTCATCATTAGCTATTTTGGTCAATAGGACACCTCCAAGGCATTGGAAGTCGCCAACGTTCTTTAAGGCCTCCCCAATGAGGCTGATGATTGGGGGTTCACTCAAAAATGCTAGGCCAGATGGCGGAGGACCTTAATCTTGCATATGTTCGGGGTGAGACCCATGCACTCTCATGCCTCACTCTCATGCTAACGACGGTCTCAAATACATCCACTGAGATTGCACATACATAAGCATCATTTGCATACTGCAGCTCAATGACCTTGGTTGGGGTGACTTTAGTTTTGGCTTGGAGGTGGTAGAAGTTGAATAATTTCCCACAGGTTCTATAAGTTAGCTCCACTCCAGCAGGGAGCTTGTTGGCAGAGAGGTGAAATATTGCAGCAAGATAGATCAAGAACAGTGTTAGGGCAATGGTGCAGCCCTGCTTGACACCTGCCCAAAAGGGGGATGGGTCAGTGGTGGAGCCATTTGACATTACTATGACTTCTGTGTTGTCAAGCAGGCAAAGGATGGCGAAAAACTTCATGGTGCAAGCAAAATGAAGCTCTACAATGCTTCCCAATTGATGGTATCAAAGGCCTTGATAAGGTCAAAGAAAGCCAAATACAGGGATAGGTAATTTTCTCACCCTTAGTCCTGCAGCTGTGGCATGGTGAAAATCATTTCTGTTGCACCCTTCCATTGCCAAAAGCCACAGTAAGATTTCAGGAAGAGTTCCTCAGCCACGGGGAAGAAACAGTTGAGGAAGACCTTGGCAATGATCACAAGGGAAATTCCCCTTAGTTACCATAGTTGGACTTGTTCCTCTTTTTGAAAACGCTCACAACTATGGCATCTTGGAGCTTTCCTGGAATACTCTCCTCCTTCGAGATAAGGCAGACAAGGGTGTGTAGTTGCAGCAGGAGCTCTTTTCTTTGCACTCCAATGCCTCAACAGGGATACCATCTTCTCCAGCAGCTTTGCTGTTCTTATGCTGGCAGTTGGCCTTCTCTACTTTGTGCAAGGCTGAGGTGTTGCTGAGCTCAAGGCATGTAGTTTGCTGTGGATTGCATTCAAGGATGTTTGGATCAACAAGAGAGCCCTGGTTGAGGAGGTCTCTGAAATGCATCATGGTCAGCACAGTCATGGTGGGCCAAAGGGTCTGTTTCTGTGTCATCATGTTCTATTTTCTAGATAAAATGGCCATGAGTACCTACAGTATCACTGGTCAGTATGAGCCCACTGAAAGAGAACAGATCTTTGGTAGCTTGTTGGAGGTAATAGTTCACACCAAACTTAAATCAGTCTCCTCAAAATGTTGAATCAAGAGATGATAAATGCAATGCAATAGATGGAATGGTAGGATGGGAAGCATCAGTCAGAGAAGCAACGAACCATAATCCAGTAGGAATCATAAAGAGTACAAGAGAATGCATGAACAACATAATTAGAAGCACTGACAGCCTGTAAAGATATGAAGTCAATAAAATATTAGTAGCAATGCAAAGTCACTGTAAAAGACACACAATTGTTTGAGGCAGATAGAAAGAGAGACACACACAAGCACGGAAAGAGAATGAGCAAACGAAGAGAAGAAGTGGAAAGAGACAAACACATTCACACAAAGTGAAGGAAGAAAGAAAATTATATTTATACAGAGCAAGAAATGCATAATACGAGTAGATAGTTGCACCTAACTCAGTATATTCACTGCTTTCAGCTATGGTGGCACAACTGACTTCAGAAAGGAGAACACTCCCCCATCTACATTAACAGAGTGGAGTTGAGGGTGGAGAGTGTCAGGTTCCTCAGAGTGAAGATAACCTACAACCTATCCTGGACTTCCCACATAGATGCAACAGTCAAGAAGGCACAACAATGTTTCTTCTGCCTCAGGAAAAATGGCAAGTCCATAAGGATTGTCACCGACTTCTACAGATGCACCACTGAAAGCATAGTTCTGGTGCATAACAGCCTGGTATGACAAATGCTCTGCCCAGGACTGTAAGAAACTACAGAATTTTATGCGTGCAGATTCAAGAACAGCTTCTTCCTGACATTATTAGACTGATGAATGGACTCTCTAACCTCAAATAATGCTGACCTTGCTAATGTTGATCTTGCCTAGGACATGTCTTGTGCAACATAACTTGTATGCCTCTGATCTGCACATTCCTATTTACTATGATCTGTCTGTGCTGTTCATAAACGAAGTTTTTCACTGTACTTCTGCACACCAGGATGCTACCTGGATTGGCGGGTTTGCCTTATGAAGAAAGGTTAAATAGGCTCGGACTTTTCTCTCTGGAGAGAAGGAGGAAGAAAGGAGACCTGATAGAGGTGTACAAAATAATGAGAGGAATAGATAGAGTAAATAGCCAGAGACTTCTCCCCAGGGCAGGATTGACTGGTACGAGAAGTCATAGTTTGAAGATATTAGGAGGCTGGTACAAAGGAGACATCAGAGGTAGGTTCTTTACGCAGAGAGTTGTGAATGCATGAAATGCGTTACCAGCGGTGGTGGTGGAAGCAGAGTCATTGGGGACATTTAAGCAACTGCTGGACATGCACATGGATAGCAGTGAGTTGAGGGGTACTTAGGTTGTTACTATATTTTATATTAGGATTAAATCTTGGCACAACATCGTGGGCCAAAGGGCCTGTTCTGTGCTGTACTTTTCTATGTTCCATGTTACAATAAATCAATCGACCAAAGAACCTATAATTTGGGATGGGGATAGAAACGAAAAAGGGGAGACATTGCATTGATTAGTGGTTCTTCACAGAATGTATGTAATGAATATGAGAATATGATTGTCAGATGAAGTTCGGTCTGAAATAGCCAAAATAATGGTCAGATAGGAATGGCATTTATGACAAAGAGAATATGCCAGATGCAAAATTATGCAAATATTTATTTGCTTGTATCTTATTATGAATGTGAAAATAATCTATGTTCAGTAGTTGCATTTTGCTGTAATACAATATATATCGGGGCAGATGACTGTACAGTTTAATACCAAAACCTCTTCAGTCATATATAGTCATAACCCTAAAGCATCAGCCTAGCAGTTTCAGTTCTCTCACCTTCTTTATACTGTTAGTCTTTCATCAGGAGCAGTACTTTCACCAGAGTCTAAAGATCGTGGGTCCAAGTTCCAATCTAGAACTGAATCCAGGTTAATCATTCAGTGCGCTGAGAGTGTGCTGCAAACCAGCTTTGCCTCTTTTCGAGAAAGAATTAAGGCACACCTCTCTGTTCAGATAGATGTCGGAAATACCATGAAATAGCAGAGGACTTTTCTTGGTGTACTGGTCAACATTTATTCTTTTAGGAGAAAGTGAGGACTGCAGATGCTGGAGTAACACAAGTTGTTTATAATGTTGCTATTTGTGTGAACTAATTAGCTGCATTTCAAAAGGAACTTATCTTCTATTAACCTCTTCGAGTGGTCAAATGGAAGTGTTTAGAAAAGTTATTTTCACACAGTGTGCAGAGGACTGTGAACATTTGCTAGGGACATATGTAGTCTAAGTGTATGGGGAAAGGTCTGGCAGAAAGAGTACAATGTTAATAAATGTGAAGCCATCCATTTTGGTAGGAATAGCAGTAAAAAGTACTATTACATGAATGGTAAAAAAAAAATTGCAGCATGCTGCTGTGCAGAGGGACCTAGGTGCCCTTATGCACGAATCACAGAAGATCATCTGCAGAATCAAAGGTATTTAAGAAGGCAAATGGAACTTTGTCCTTCAGTGCTAAAGGGATTAAGTTTAAAAGCAGGGAGGTTATTTTGTAGCTGTAAATTGTGCTGATGAGGCTATACCTGAAGTATTGCATGCAGTTTTGATCTTCTTACTTGAGAATTACTGGCACTGGAGGGGATGCAGAGGCAGTTCATTAGGTTGATTGCAGAGGGGTTTGGATTTTGAGAAGACACTGAGATTATATTCATTGGAATTTAGAAGAATGAGGAAGGATCTTTTAGAAACATGTAAAATTATGAAAAGAATAGATAAAAGTAGAAAGGATGTTTCCACTGGTGGGTAAAGCTAGGACAAGAGGGCATAGACTCAAAATTAGGGGGAGCAAGTTTAGGACCGAATTAAGAAGGAACTTCTTCACCCAAAAGATTATTAATCTATGGAATTCCCTACCCAGTGAAGCAGTTGAGGCTTCCTCAGGAGATATTTTTAAAGATAGATCATTTTCTGAACAGTAATTAAGGGTTATGGTGAGAGGGTGGGTAGGTGGAGCTGAGGCCACGAAAAGATCAGCCATGATCTTATTGAAAGGCGGAATGGGCTCAAAGGGTGAGATGGCCTACTCCTGCTCCTAATTCTTATGTTCTGTTGCAGAAGTGTGGAGAATACATGTACTATCTGCTCTTGAATATCATTCAACAAATTCTATCAGCTTCATGTTTGCTGTATTACTAGGCTTGTGAAGTCAGCCCCTACAAGAAGTCAGTTACCTGCAACTGGTCCTCCAATGCAGCTGTAGCACTCTCGCCACTGTTCTCATCCACTACCACAACCATGTGTGTCAGAGAGTTCACTTTCACCTGCTCTGTCTCCAAGTCACTTTGCAATAGCTGAAAAAGAATGTAATACACCAGCGCATGGTTATTAATTTTATTAATATTCATAGAATCCTGCAGTATAAAAACAGGCCATACTGCCCACCAAGTGTACACCAACTCTCTGAAGAGCATCCCACCCAGACACACTCCCTGCCCTATCTCCGTAACCCTTGTTTCCCATGGCCAATCAACTTAACCTACACATCCCTGGACACTATGAGCAATTTAGCACAGCCGATCGACCTAACCTGCACATCTTTTGACTGTGGGAGGAAACTGGAGCAGCCAGATGAAACCCACACAGATACGGGGAGAATGTGTAAACTCCACACAGACAGTCACCTGTGACTGGAATTGAACCTGGTGTCCTGGTGCTATTCAGCAACAGTGCTAACCACAGCCACCGTGCCACACCAAATAATACAGAAGCACCTTAAATTAACAAGAACAGGTCTGGTCTAAATTCATCATAAAAGTCAAATGTCAAGTGGGGATTAACTACAAAATTCTTACAGAACATGATAGGGTGTGTCTAGAAACACTGGTGAGTCTCGAAGCAGGGGATGTAATCTCAGAAATTGATACCAGGCAATTCAAGATAGAGATGAAATATTTCTTCACTCAGAAGAAGGGAATTCTTTGGAAATTTCTATCCCAGAGGCTGAGGATTCTCAAAGGATTGAACATGTTCAAGACAGAACTCAGTAGATTTCTGGAAACTGAGGACATCAAGAAATATGGGGATAGTTGAAAAAAATGGCATTGAAGTAGATGATCAACAATGATCAACATCAACCGTTGGAAAGGATTCCTGCTATTTCTTATGTTCCTAAACCCAGATCAGACTCTGATCTCCAGCAACTGCAGTCCTCACTTTCTCCCACAACACCATAGGGTACAGTCAACTGATGCAAAAATGCAGTGCAAGACAAGGCTTAAATAGATAAAGATGCAGATTAAGAGCTATGAATGGTCTGGATACACAGCAACTATACCTGCAACTGAGTATCATAGTAATAATGTATACATGGAGACTAGAACAGGCTAAAAATAATGATGATTCTTAATATACAGGTTGGACACATCAATAAAATAAGTCCTGAGTTTCAGCACAGGATACCGTCATCAAAAGATATTACCAAGAGTCATCACCACCAACTCTCTTTATCAATGACTGGAATTTCTCAAGTCAAATACACTTACTTTATGTTCATCAATCTGCCGTTTGAAGGACTCAAATTCATTTACTGCAGAGTGTGCTTCCAGCTTTTGAATACGTGCTTCTGTCTGAGTGAGCCAATCTGATAGCTGGCACAATTGCTGCTGCTGCAATTCCATGAGAACCTCATGAAGCCTGAAACATCAATGAATTTGGAATTTAATCAGCAACATGCAATTCAGAAAAGGCAGGATACTAAACTCAGGATTTGGATTATGTGGTGGGAGGGCAGGCAGTGGTGTTCATAAGGCGTCACCATTATTTTCAAATAAAAGAACATTTCACCAAGACCTTGTTGACACATAGATTACAGGCGTATCCCTATAATCTTCAAACTACACACATTGACAGACTTATGAAGAGTTTAGAGAAGTTGGTTTGATCTTCCTCCAAAGGTGGTCAGAAGGACATTTGACACAGATAATAAATATCTTAACAAATTTTGATAGAACAAATAAGGAGATCATGTTTCTAAGGGCACAACAACCAGTAAGTAGAGGACATAGACTTAGGTTAATTGACAAAAGAAGTTGTGGTGTAACTAGGAGAGGTTTTTCTGAAATCAATGGGTTATGATGATCTCCAATATACTGCCTGAAAGGGGGATGAATATGTTACTACATTAAAGCAGCAGCTAACTTCAGAAAATCAAAGCTCAGTGGTCATGAAAGGCACTTTACAAATGAAAGTCTTCACTGGATAAATACATTGAGGGGAAATCTGAAAGCCTATGGTGTAGAGGCAGGTACTAATCAGTCAGCTCTTTCAAAGAGCCTATGTGGGCACAGAAGTCTGAATGGTGGCTCCCTTCACTGTATCATTCTCTGAAGAACAACAAATACTGCCACCAAACACAAATAATACACATTTTTAATGTCCTTTAAGAATGCCTAGTTACAACAGACTGCGCCAATCAAACTGTCAGCGTTTCTGACATTACGCAACTTAAAATGACAATAAAGTCAGTTTGGACATTTGCACATTGTGCAGAATAATGTGAAATCCAGAAGTTGTTATTTACCCTCCTTCACAGGGTACATTGTAGGGGTTCTCAAAGACTACATTCTTTTCTGGAATCAAGAACCTACAGGTGGCTCATAGGTTAGCACTACTGCCTCAAAGTGCCAGGGGCCGGGGCATTCTCCCCAGTCTGCGTGGGTTTCCTCCAGGTGCTCTGATTTCCCCCCTACAGTCCAAAGATGTGCTGGTTAGGTGGATTGGCCATGCTAAATTGCCCACAATGTGCAGGCTAATTGGACTACCCGTGGGAAATGCAGAGTTACAGGGTTTTGGGGGGAGGGGAATGATCTTCAGAGGGTCAATGTAGTCATAGAGATGTACAGCATGGAAAAAGACCCTTTGGTCCAGCCCGTCCATGCCGACCAGATATCCCAACCCAATCTAGTCCCACCTGCCAGCACCCAGCCCAAATCCCTCCAAACACTTCCTATTCATATACCCATCCAAATGCCTCTTAAATGTTGCAATTGTACCAGCCTCCACCATATCCTCTGGCAGCTCATTCCATATATGTACCACCATCTAAGTGAAAAAGTTGCCCCTTAGGTCTCTTTTATATCTTTCCCCTCTCACCCTAAACCTATGCCCTCTAGTTCTTGACTCCCCAACCGCAGGGAAAAGACTTTGCCTATTTATCCTATCCATGCCCTTCATAATTTTGTAAACCTCTATAAGGTCACCCCTCAGCCTCCGATGCTCCAGGGAAAACAGCCCCAGCCTGTTCAGCCTCTCCCTGTAGCTCAGAGCCTCCAACCCTGGCAACAGCCTTGTAAATCTTTTCTGAACCCTTTCAAGTTTCACAACATCTTTCCAATAGGAAGGAGACCACAACTGCACGCAATATTCCAACAGTGGCCTAACCAATGTCCTGTACAGCCACAACATGACCTCCAAACTCCTGTACTCAAGACTCTGACCAATAAAGGAAAGCATACCAAACGCCGCCTTCACTATCCTATCTACCTGCAACTCCACTTACAAGGAGCTATGAACCTGCACTCCAATGTCTCTTTGTTCAGCAACACTCCCTAGGACCTTACCATTAAGTGTATAAGTCCTGCTAAGATTTGCTTTCCCAAAATGCAGCACCTCGCATTTATCTGAATTAAACTCCATCTGCCACTTCTCAGCCCATTGGCTCATCTGGTCAAGATCCTGTTGTAATCTGAGGTAACCCTCTTCGCTGCCAACTACACCTCCAATTTTGGTGTCATCTGCAAATTTACTAATTGTACCTCTTATGCTCGCATCCAAATCATTTGTGTAAATGACAAAAACTAGAGGGCCCATCACCGATCCTTGTGGCACTCTATTGGTCACAGGCCTCCAGTCTGAAAAACAACCCTCCACCACCAACCTCTGCCTTCTACCTTTGAGCCAGTTCTGTATCCAAATAGCTAGTTCTCCCTGTATTCCATGAGATCTAACCTTGCTAATCAGTCTCCCATGGGGAACCTTGTCGAACGCCTTACTGAAGTCCATATAGATCACATCTACTGCTCTGCTCTCATCAATCTTCTTTGTTACTTATTCAAAAAAACACAATCAAGTTTGTGAGGCATGATTTCCCACACATAAAGCCATGTTGACTATCCCGAATTAGTCCTTGTCTTTCCAAATACATGTACATCTTGTCCATCAGGATTCCCTGCAACAACCTGCCCACCACCGAGGTCAGGCTCACTGGTCTATAGTTCACTAGCTTGTCTTTACCGCCCTTCTTAAACAGTGGCACCACGTTTGCCAATCTCCAGTCTTCCGATGGGCCAAGTGGCCTGCTTCCACACTAGAAGGAAGCTATGATCCTAATTCTTTGTCTCACTCTAAAATCCCATAGAAAGTCACACCTTGTTAAAATTGAAGTGTAAATGGGTTTTTAAACATTTGTTAACTTCATAATTACTGATTACTTTGCCTCTGCAAAGCTAAAGCAATGTTTTTGCAATATATTCCATGAGCAAAATCCAAGACAATAACAGAAGCTTTGGACAAGCTGATAGATTTGAGTCTGCATGAACACGATTCACTAAAAACACAGGTATAAATCTAATCAAATAGGCTTCTGGAATACTAGCTCCTACCTCAAGCCTGGAATACATTGGAGGAGGTAATGCTTTAGTTGTAGACAGCCTTGGTCAGATCCCATCAGGAGTACTGTGGATCTCAGTAGCTTAGACCTTATGACCTTATTTGGAAAATCAAAGATTAAGGGGAATGCAAAATGGATGAAAAACGTCAGATCAGCCATGATCCTACATAATTGTGGAGGCGGCTCAAGGAGCTGAATGGCCTATTTTTATTCTTCTTTCTTATGGTCTTCATGGTTACTCTCAAGTCAGAGACCTAGAGTGAAGCTTTTTTTTTAAATTAACATTTAAAGCCTTTCTCCAGTCCAGTGACAGCATGCATTAATTCAACAACTGCTATAAATAAGGAGCTCAATTGGCTGGACGGCTGGTCTGTGATGCTAATGCCAATAGTGCACATTAAATTCCCACTCCAATTTTGGTTATATGAAGTATTCGTCTTCTCAACCTCTTCTCATTCCTGAGAGGTGATGACCTTCAGGTGTAACCACCACCAGTCATCTCTCTCCAAAGAGAAAGCAGCCCTATGATGCAGGAGGACTATTGTTACAAAGTCGAAAGAGTATATGCTCACTTTAAGATAAAAAGCGTTTTCTGAATTTTAAAGTAAGTTTCAAGTACAGCCACAGTGATACAGAATAGCTAAGAAACAGGCTGTTCCAAAATGGATACATGTAGGAAATAGCTGTTACATAGATACCTGAGCTTTAGTTGCTGTTTTGACAACAATTCAAATTTAACCAATTAATTTATTTAAAGTATGCCAAGGATACAAAAACCCAATTGAATTTGAATTTATTGCATTGACAATATCAGACCAATGAGACAAAATTATGTCAGGGGTATAAAACAAAGGCATTTTGAAAATTGGTCAGAGCAACTGCCATAGAGGTGAAGAGCAAATGCCATCCGAAGAAATAAACATCTCGCTCTCAAAGAAATTTCAGAAGGCACTATCTATCGAAAGGTACGTTTTCCTGTAAAAGCAGTAAAAAGTAGGGAAAAAACTGCAGAATCTGAAGACTGGAAGGAAGACTGCAAAAGAGGCTGCATGGACTTTGAGAAATTAAGTTAATATAATGTTTAATAATTGTGCTATTGGAATAGCGTATTAATAGAATTGTGTTGAACTAAGGGGTAGCAATTAGTTAGGGTAATAAGTGTTTGGTTTGCTAATAGTTTTCATTAGTGTTCCCTGTTTAGGTTTAAACAAATTAATTGTTACTTTTATACAGTGGAAATCAGGGATTTTCTTTCGTTCACACATTTTTAACAGATTATGAGGCGAGGCAAGCTTCTCAAAGTGTTTGGTTTTAATTATACAGGCAGGAGGCTGGAAGAACTCAGCAAGCCAGGCAGCATCACGAGGTGGATCAACATAAGTTTACAACTCACTTGGCTTGTCTGTCCATGCTGGCAACTCTCAGGCTTTCCCATCTGGAATTAAGCAAAGACATTTGTTCTCTGATCTCATTTTCCTCCTCTTCTGTGAGATTACCCTGTGCAATGAGCTGGTTCCCAGCCTGAAGTACATTACCCACATTACTCTGATGTGCAGTCAGCTCCATCATAAATCCCTGAATCAGAAAGGATAAAATGGCAGTCAAAAAGAGTGAACAAAATCCATCATTGACCAATCTTAAAGTAATCATATCCACCAATCATTCTAAAACGAAATAATAAACATCATTTTGATGCACAAAGATAACTACAGCATTTTAGTTTACTATGGATTTACAGATTATGCATTTAGGTTAAGTCTTTTAAAAATAAATCAGTTTCCATCCTCATTCACGTAGGTTTTGGACTCAATAAAATGATTTTGAAACCCAAGTGAATTGCTGTAATTTTTTTTAAAGCCATATTGTCCTTTGGACCCATTATGAGCACAGAAAATCAGGTGTAATAAAGGCATTGAATTATAAACATCCTACAGCCTTCCTAAATGAGGCAAACTAAACTATTTTCCAGACAGTCATTCTACTACATAACAAACTCACTTAGTGTACCCTGTACATAGAGTCATAGAGATGCACAGCATGGAAACAGACCCTTCGGTCCAACCACTCCATGTCGACCAGATATCCCAACCCAATCTAGTCCCATCTGACAGCACCCGGCCCATATCCCTCCAAACACTTCCTATTCATATATATCCATTCAGGTACCTTTTAAATATTGCAATTATACCAGCTTCCACCACCACCTCTGGCATCTCATTCCATACAAGCACCACCTTCTGGGTGAAAACGTTGCCCCTTAGGTCTCTTTTATATCTTTCCCCTCTCACCCTAAACCTACGACCTCTAGTTCTGGACTCCCTCACCCCAGGGAAAAGACTTTGTCTATTTATCCTATCAATACCCCTCATGATTTTATAAACCTCTATAAGGTCACCCCTCAGCCTCCGATGCTCCAGGGAAAACAGCCCTAGCCGCAACATGACCTCCCGACTCCTGTACTCAATACTCTGACCAATAAAGGAAAGCATACCAAATGCCTTCTTCACTATCCTATTTACCTGCAACTCCACTTTCAAGGAGCTATGAACGTGCACTCCAAGGTCTCTTTGTTCAGCAACACTCCCTAGGACCTTACCATTACGTGTATAAGTCCTGCTAAGATTTTCATTCCCAAAAAGCAGCACCTCGCATTTATCTAAGTTTTATTTGTAAAAATCAAAAGAAATATTTAACTCCTGACTGCAAGATGTTTACTCTACTAATAGCAACTGTTAACATTTCCATGAAATTTACACTTCTATGTTGGATACGAATGGTGATTCTACTGAAACATTTCAGGCTTCCAACGTTTTAATTTTCACTGTCTTAATTGGTTCACTAACGCACCCATACACACAATACCTATACCACTGATATATTGGAGGTGATGATTAGCTGTTGGAATCTTTGGTGAATTTCTGCACTGCATCGTGTCGATGATGCACACTGCTACTACTGAGCATCAGTGGTGGAGGGAGTAGATGTTTGTGGATATGCTACCAATCAAATGGACTGCTTTGTCCTGGATGATGTCAAGCTTCTTGAGTGTTGTTGGAGCTGCACTCATCCAGGCAAGTAGGAAGAACATCACACTCCTGACTTGTGCACAGTCTTTGGGGAACCAGGTGGTGAGTTTCTTGCTGCAGTCAGTAGCCTCTGACCTGCTCTTGTAGTCACTGTGCTTATGTGGTGATTCCAGTTGAGTCTCTGGTCAATGGTAACCCCTAGGATGTTGATAGTGAGGGAATTCAATAATGGTAACACCATTTAATGTCAAGGATACAGTGGTAAATTATCTCTTACTGAAGACGGTCATTGCCTGACAGTAATGCAGCGCAAATATTACTTGCTACTTGTCAGCCCAAGCCATGGATTTGTCCAGATCTTGTTGCTTGCAAACATGGACTGCTTCAGTATCTGAGTCGTCACAAAATATACTGAATGTTGAGCAATCATCAACAAACATCCCCACTTATCACCTTATAATGGAAGGAAGGTCATTGATGAAGCAGCTGAAGATGGTTGGGCCTAGAGCACCACCCTGAGGAATTCCAGCAGGTGTCCTGGAGCTGACCTCAAACAACCAGATCTATCTTCCCATGTGCCACAGGATCCAACCAACACAGAGTTGGCTCCCTAATACCCATTGATTCCAATTTTGCTAGGGATCCTTAATTCCACACTCAGTCAAAAGTGGCCATGATGTCAAGGGCTGTCACACTCAGCTCAAATTCAGCACTTACATCCATGCTTGAACCAAGCTGTAATGAGGTCAGGAGCTGAGTGGCCCTGGCAGAACCCAAACTGAGCATCACTGAGCAGGTGCTGCTTGATAGCACTGTTGATGACACGTCCCATCAGTTTACTAATGATCAAGAGGAGACTGATGGGGCAATAATTGGCCAGATTGGATTTGTCCTGCCCAGGACATACCTGGGCAATTTCCCACTTTGTCAGGTTGATGCCAATGTTGTAACTGTACTGGACAGCTTGGCTAAGGGAGCGGTAGGTTCTGGTGCACAAGTATTCAACTTTTACCAGAATGTTGTCAGGGCCCATTGGTCTGGACTGCAAAGGTAATCTGTAAGATGACTGAAGCCCCTTCCCCATCACACAAGTAAAACATTCTCTTGATTAAATGCTGCATTTACTGTTTAATGTTCTACCCATGACATAGTCTTTAACTTTACTATTTTATCACTATTCTTTATATGTACTCTATTAGCAGACGAGGGCTCCACTACATTGATGACGGCATTGGCGCCACCTCGTGCTCCCGCGAGGAGGATGAGCAATTCATCAACTTCACCAACACATTCCATCCTGACCTTAAATTTACCTGGACCATCTCTGACACCTCCCTCCCCTTCCTGGACCTCTCCATCTCCATTAATGACGACCGACTTGACACTGACATTTTTTACAAACCCACTGACTCCCACAGCTACCTGGATTACACCTCTTCCCACCCTACCTCTTGCAAAAATGCCATCCCGTATTCCCAATTCCTCCGCCTCCACCGTATCTGCTCCCAGGAGGACCAGTTCCACCACAGAACACACCAGATAGCCTCCTTCTTTAGAGACCGCAATTTCCCTTCCCACATGGTTAAAGATGCCCTCCAATGCATCTCGTCTACATCCCGCACCTCCGCCCTCAGACCCCACCCCTCCAACCATAACAAGGACAGAACGTCCCTGGTGCTCACCTTCCACCCTACCACTCTTCGCATAAACCAAATCATCCGCCGACATTTCCGCCACCTCCAAACAGACCTCACCACCAGGGATATATTTCCCTCCCCACCCCTTTCCGCCTTTCCGCAAAGACCGTTCCCTCCGTGACAACCAAACCGTCCCGTGGCCCAACATTTCAATTCCCCCTCCCACTCTGCCGAGGACATGGAGGTCCTGGGCCTCCTTCACCGCCGCTCCCTCACCACCAGACGCCTGGAGGAAGAACGCCTCATCTTCCGCCTCGGAACACTTCAACCCCGGGGCATCAATGTGGACTTCAACAGCTTCCTCATTTCCCCTTCCCCCACCTCATCCTAGTTTCAAACTTCCAGCTCAGCACTGTCTCCTTGACTTATCTGGACTTGTCCCACCTGCCTATCTCCTTTTCCACCTATCCATTCCACCCTCTCCTCCCTGACCTATCACCTTCATCCCCTCTCCCACTCATCCATTGTACTCTATGCTACTTTCTCCCCACCCCCACCCTCCTCTAGCTTATCTCACCTCGCTTTAGGCTCACTGCCTTTATTCTTGATGAAGGGCTTTTGCCCGAAACGTCGATTTCAAAGCTCCTTGGATGCTGCCTGAACTGCTGTGCTCTTCCAGCACCACTAATCCAGAATCTATTAGCAGACGTACTGTCGCCATTAAAATTTGAACTTGCTGTTCTGCTCTGCTTGCCTTCAAAATGTTATGTTTGTGTAGTGATTCCGTTGAGTTTCTGGTCAATTTTTGTTTCAAAAATATACTTTATTCACAAAATATTTTGATGATCTGTACAATTAGTGGTGCCATTCATAGGTGCACATTGCATTTCTGTACATACAGAGATCGGAATTAATCATTCGTATATACAGGTCTGTACGTTTACCATCCATATATTTAGCTGAGACGTCAGTGGAGTCCACTTACTGAGTGGGCCCCCTGTTCTTCTTTGGCAGGCAGACATTACACGGTGGTCTTTCCCCACCCCCTTGGCGGCAGCTGCCCCAAGCTTCAGCGTGTCCTTCAACACGTAGTCCTGGATCTTGGAATGTGCCAGTCCGCAACACTCAGTCGGGGTCAGCTCCTTCAGCTGGAAGATCAACAGGTTTCGAACAGACCAAAGAGTGTCTTTGACCGAGTTGATGATCCTCCAGGCACAGTTGATGTTCATCTCGGTGTGCATCCCGGGGTGAGTTTCTGGTCAATGGTAATCCCTTGCATGTTGATAGTGAGGGAATTTTGAAACTGCTCTCCAGCCTCAATTTTGCTCTTTAGATTTCTAAACCACCTTTCACTTGATCCTATTTCTCTCATTTAAATTTATAATATCCACAGTACTAACAAGTGTTAGCTGCCATTTATTTTGCTTCTTTCCAGCAAGGATTTAGCTATCTTCTACTACAAGAACAAAGCAGGATAGTTCTGGATAGACATGCAATATCTGTATATACCTCATGAATGTGAAACTGTTCCTTCACCTCCTCAACGTCAGAGGATATGTCATCTTGCATATGAAACGCGTCCTCAGCTGACAATAGCCATGTTAGAACCTCCTCCAAAACTGCCTGATAACCATCCAAGTCCACATCCATCTCAGGCACTGTACTGGAAGTTTCAGCCCGAGAGTTGAGGGGCTTCTTTTCGGAGGTTACAATCTAATCAAAGAAGAAGAAGAATCCTTTACACATTCATGTTTACTCAGTCATAAGTTATGAACTTTGGAATATCTAAATTATCAACTGGGATCACCAAAATCTTTATTTTAGCGACTGTACTGGTGTGTACACAATACTGCTTCAAAGCCCATAAAAAACCTACAGATATTTCAAGTCACAAACATAAACAGATTCCAGCACTCCCTGAGTTAGAAATACATATACACAGAGCAATCAAAACTACCCTTTGCAAACTCCAGTCTCTGAAAGCTCAGTCAGGGCAAAAGAGAAACAAATCAACAATAGAACTGAGCAGTCCAGGTTTTAAATGTTGACAGCTAAAACTTAAGGGTCACTAGATCTAAACACTGCCAAAGGGCCATCCTGAATTCAAGTTTTCATTTATGCTCACTGACTCCCTCATCTTCTGATAAAAGCTGAAGTGATCTAATGCCTATCAGTCACCTATTTAATACTATATCCATTAGAATCAAAATGTATAAATTAGATTAGATTAGATTCCCTACAGTGTAGAAACAGGCCCTTCGGCCCAACAAGTCCACACCGACCCTCGGAAGAGTAACCCACCCAGACCCATTTCCCTCTGACTAATGCACCTAACACTATGGGCAATTTAGCATGGCCAATTCACCTGACCTGCACATCTTTGGATTGTGGGAGGATACCGGAGCATCTGGAGGAAACCCACAGAGACACAGAGAAAACGTGCAAACTCCACACAGGCAGTTGCCCAAGGCTGGGACCCTGTTGCTGTGAGGCAGCAGTGCTAACTACTGAGCCATCGTATAGTTTTCATAATTTTTGCGTGACGGCACTTAAATATAAATCAGTGCTTTCCTGTATGACTTAGGAATGTAACTGAAGGTTCGATAAATAGTAAAAGGAAAAGTTACAAGAAATATGAAAGATTTCTTAATGTACAATCTACAATATACATGAGCTAATGTTCAGCAATATTGTACATCTGCCTAACAATTGTGCAAACAATACAGTGGTAGCAGGATAAGCACAGCACTGTTGAGGTACCTTATAAACCAATGCTCTCGTTCAGCAATATACTCACCTCATCCCTCTACTCCTACCATGTATTTCATTAGACACATGATAACAGGCTGTTCCATACCTGTTGACGTGATAAAGGACCTTCTGCACATTCAACTTTGTACTGCCTTGGTAGGGTCTCCACTTCAAGAATGTCCTCCATTGTGACTTGTTGAGGGAGTACCTCAAATAAAGAAGTCACATACATGATGATGGATTTCTTGTCAGGAAGGCAAACAGCAATATCTAGAACAGAAAATAGCTTGGATCAGAAACAGCAATCTAGACAACATCACAGAGATATAAACAATTTTGGGGCTTTGCACCTTCTCCTATCTCCTCACCCCAACCCCACACAGCAAGCCTAGTCATCACATGGACAGCTAGTACAAACAACCTGTTTTTAGTCACTAATGGTCCCCATTACCTAGTCCAACTGCCATTCCAACCAATTCATGCAATGTCAGAGGAACTGCAGGTGGACACACTTTCTGCAGATATAGTTGTCAGGGACATTTGACTTCTCCCTATCTCCCACATCTCATAGGAAGAGCATACCATTCGCTGACTGCCATTACTAATCCTGTTGTAACAACTCGATTAAATAAAAAGGGAAAACCTTACCTTACTGTGCCTTAACGCTGCTTATCCTCCTCAGTGAAGCCAAAAGTCCTGAAAAGCAGCACTTTAACCTGACTGCTGGGTCTCTGCTGTTTCTCAGCCATAAGAAATTTTCTCACAGATCCTCTCTCTACTTTTTGGTTCAAGGAGGGAGGGAGGAAAGGAAACACTACAGTTATGTAACATTTGTGATTTCATTACTCGTAGTCACTGGGACCTCTACGACACCCTTCTCAGTCGTGGTAAGATAGCCGTCTTCTCACAAGATCCACCTCTGTTGTTTCTCACTACTGATCTTTGTTGGATTCCCTTCCTGTTGTTGAACACCAGGTCCTCCACAATCACCTTCTCAGTGCTGGTGAATGAGCCAACTGCTACCAGAATCCTTTTCGGTTGTTTCTCACTGCTGCCCTCATCCATCATTGAGAGTCATAGAGATGTACATCACAGAAACAGACCCTTCGGTCCAACTTGTCCATGCTGACCAGATATCCTAACTTAATTGTGTCCCATTCGCCAGCACTGGGCCCATATCCCTCTCAGCCCTTCCTATTCATATATCCATCAGAGTTTTAAAACTAATAGAATTATGGTCACTGGCACCAAAGTGCTCCCCCACTGACAACTCAGTCACCTGCCCTGCCTTGCCTTATGTCCTAAGAGCAGGTCGAGTTTTGCACCTTCTCTTGTGGACACATACACATACTGAATCAGAAAACTTTCTTGTTTCGATACACAATCCTTTATCAAAAATTCCGAAATCCGAAAAGCTCTGAAATCCCAAGTTTTTCTCGTGAAGTATGAAGCATCAGTCATGTCTGCATAACAAGGCTTATTTGGCGTGCGAAGTCGACACCCACTTGACCCATGTGGCGGTTTGGCCCAACACTGGCAGGTGTCAACTATGTATTTTTTTCACGATGTAACTTCACTGTGAAAATGCAAAAAGAGCTGCAGATACACCTATGCGTAACAATAATAAAAAGAAAAGGAAGCATCTGACAATATCAATAACACAGAAAGTGGAGTTATTACAGAAGCTTGATTATGGTGTGTCTGTGTGGCATCTTACTGAAGAATATGGTATCAGAACTACCATTGTATACAGAGTCATAGAGATGTACAACACAGAAACAGACCCTCGGTCCAACTCGCCCATGCCGACCTGATATCCTAACCCAGATATCCCAATCTAGTCCCATCTACCATGGTGAATCAGAATCTTTACTGAACACACCTGACAAAATCTGTTCCATCCAAACTACTAGCACTAAGGAGGTTCCAATCAATATTAGGGAAGCTGAAGTCACCCATGACAATAACCCTGCTACTTCAGCACCTTTCCAAAATCTGCTTCCCAATCTGCTCCTCCATGCCTCTGTTGCTGTTGGGGGATCTATAGAAAACTCCCAATAAAGTGACTGCTCCTTTCCTGTTTCTGACTTCCACCCATACTGACCCTAAGTAGACAAACCCTCCTCGATGATCTCCGATATGATTCAAAGAAAAAGAAAGACAAGTTACTGAAGTTTTATGGTAACAGTGATGACGATAAACTAATGAAAAATAGGAAAACACTGCATAGGGCAAAAACTGAAGATCTTAACCGTGTGTTGATGGAGTATATTCAACAATGAAGAAGTGAATGTATGCCACTGACTGGTTTATTGGTCATGAAACAAGCTGGAATATATTAGATTAGATTAGATTAGATTAGATTAGATTAGATTACTTACAGTGTGGAAACAGGCCCTTCGGCCCAACAAGTCCACACCGCCCCGCCGAAGCGTAACCCACCCATACCCCTACATCTGCATCTGCATCTACATCTACCCCTTACCTAACACTACGGGCAATTTAGCATGGCCAATTCACCTGACCTGCACATCTTTGGACTGTGGGAGGAAACCGGAGCACCCGGAGGAAACCCACGCAGACACGGGGAGAACGTGCAAACTCCACACAGTTCGTCGCCTGAGGCGGGAATTGAACCCGGGTCTCCGGCGCTGCGAGGCAGCAGTGCTAACCACTGTGCCACCGTGCCGCCCAAAGGACTCTAGAACAAGGACTTGTGACTATGGATTTATGACTATTTTAAAAAGCATAGCGTGATTAAAGGCAGTCAGTATGGCTTTGTGAGGGGCCTCATTGAGTTCTTTGAGGTGGTGACAAGACAGGTCGAGGAAGGTTGAGCAGTGGATGTGGTGTATCTGGACTTCAGCAAGGCATTTGATGAGGATCCCCGTGGTAGACGCATTCATAAAGTCAGGAGGTATGGGATACAGGGAGATTTGGCTATCTGGATTCAGAATTGGTTGGCTGACAGAAGGCAGAGAGTGGTTGTAGATGGAAAGTATTCTGCCTGGAGGTCAGTGTTGAGTGGTGTACCGCAGGGCTCTGTTCTTGGGCCTCTGCTCTTTATAGTTTTTATAAATGACTCAGATGAGGACGTTGAGAGATGAGTTAGTAAATTTGCAGGCTGCTACACGACACAGACAGGATGCAGAGCAGGGCTGAGAAATGGCAAATGGAGTTCAACCTGGATAAATGCGAAGTGATGCATTTTGGAAGGTCGAATATAGGATTAATGAAAGGATTCTTGACAATATGGAGGAACAGAGGGATCTGGGTGTACAAGTACATAGATCCCTCAAAGTTGCCAACCAAGTGGACAAGTTTGTTAAGAAAGCCTATGGTATTTTGGCTTTCATTAATAGGGGGATCGAGTTTAAGAGCTGCAAGGTTTTGCTACAACTCTACAAGTCCCTGGTGAGACCACACTTGGAATACTGCTTTTTTTGGATTAGTGGTGCTGGAAGAGCACAGCAGTTCAGGCAGTGTCCGAGGAGCAGCAAAATCGACCTGTTGGGCAAAAGCCTTTTGCCCGAAACGTCGATTTTGCTGCGTCTCGGATGCTGCCTGAACTGCTGTGCTCTTCCAGCACCACTAATCCAAAATCTGGTTTCCAGCATCTGCAGTCATTGTTTTTACCTTGGAATACTGCATCCAGTTCTGGTCGCCCTACTATAGGAAAGATATGGAAGCTTTGGAGAGGGTGCAAAGAAGGTTTACCAGGATGCTGCCTGGACTGGAAGGCTCGTCTTATGAAGGGAGGTTGACTAAGCTCGGACTTTTCTCTCTGGAGGAGGAAGAGGCGTGACCTGATCGAGGTATACAAGGTAATGAGAGGCATGGATAGAGTCGATAGCCAGACACTTTTCCCCAGGGCAGGACTGACTGGCACGAGGAGTCATATTCTTAAGATATTAGCAGAAAGGTATAGAAGAGACGTCAGAGGTATGTTCTTTATGCAGATTTGTGAATGCATGGAATGCGCTGCCAGCGGTGGTGGTGGAAACAGAGTCATTAGGGACATTTAAGCGACTGCTGGACATCACATGGACAGCAGTGAGTTGAGGGGTGCATAGGTTAGGTTATTTTATTTTAGATTATGAATAAGCCTCGGCACAACATCATGGGCCGAAGGGCATGTTCTGTGCTCCATTTTTCGATGTTCTATATCATAAAGAACTGAACATTGAAGGCAAGCGTCAACATTCAGAAGGTTGGCTGCAGAAATTTAAGAAGCGTAATGGTGTAAAATATCTGAAAATCTGTGGTGAAAAGGATTCTGCTGACCATGAAGCAGCTTAAAATTATATTGATGAATTTGCCAAGATAATATCTGATGAAAGCCTTAGTCCTGAACAAATTTACAATGCTGATGAAACAGATCTCTACTGGCACTACTTCCCTGGAAAAACAATAACAACAGCTGATGAGAGAGCACCAACAGGTTTTAAGGATAGTAAGGACAGGTTAACTATTCTTGGATGTGCCAATGCTGCAGACACACACAAGGTGAAGTTGGCAGTGATTGGGAAAAGCAAACATCCGAGATGTCTGAAGGTGTACATAATTTACCTGTACATTATTATGCAAACAAGAAAGCATGGGTAACCAGAGAAATGTTTCTCGACTGGTTCAGTAATCACTTCTTACCAGCGGAACAAGCTCTTTGCAGGCAAGCTGGACTGGAAGAAAACTGTAAAATTTTATTGTTCCTGGACATCTGCTCCACGCATCCCTCTGCCAAACTTCTTGCAAAAGTAACATTTTTAGCATTTACTTGCCTCCTAATGTGACATCTGTATTATAGCCTTGTGACCAAAGACTTTTACGCTCCATGAAGAACAAGTATAAAGACTATTTTTTAAACTGTATGCTTGCTGCAGTCAACAGAGGGGTAGGAATCCAAGTCTTCCTGAAAGAGTTAAGTGTTAAGGATACCATTTATGCAGCTGCTAATGCTTGGAAGGATGTTGATAAATCAACATGAACAAATGCTTGGCACAGATTCTGGCCTACAACGATGTTCGATGTAAGTGAACCTAAAGATGAAGACTTTGCAGGATTTCGTATCATCGATGAGAAAAGATGAAAGAAAACCCTGTAAATTACGCACCAAGTTTATCGGACTGAAGTGTAAATGAATTACAGGAAGCTGACATTGAAGAAATGCTGAACATTGACAATAATGCACCCTGTTGTGCATTCTTGAGTGATGGGAAAGTTGCTGAAATGGTTTCAAATACGGATCAGCGTGAGGATAGTAGTGATGACTTTCTGAACACAGTTGAAAAAATCCCCATAGACGATCTGGTGAAAATGTGTGATCAGTTAATTGCTGGCCTTAAACAACGTTCATTTATCAGTGAGCAAGAGATTATGGAAATTTACTCAATTAAAGAGAGATTGCTTAGACAGAAATATACATTAATGAGACAGATGACATAAAGTCTTTAAAAATGCCATCTGCTGTAGTGCTGAAGCTGTGTATGTTTAAGTTTTGCCAAATGTTTTTCTTGGAATGGTTTTTCTGCAAATAAAATGTCCTCAAGTATTTATGGTCTATGCATTTCATTTTTGAGTACATTACTCTATAAATAAATTGCAGGAGTATTTCTAGTCTTTATTTGTCCCACTTAGTGTGAACATTACTACATTTTTGCTGCAGTATTGATGTTTGATTACGGGGTGCTGCCCTGGACCTTACAGGGGGCACTACATTAATTCCGAATTCCGAAAAACAGCTGGCCCTGACGATTTCGGAAAAAGGATTGTGTACCTGTCCATACTTATCAAATTCCTCTCTATCGAAACCCTTAACACTATGGCAGTGGGATACAAGTCAGGAATTGAACAGATTATCTATCACCATCCAGGAAAAAGGCAAAGTAAGATTTGTGCCTCATCTGTTACCTTCAACCTTCACTGCCTTTGTTCCTGTAACACCATCTGCCCAGCGTATTCCATCTCCAAGGTGCACTACAGCAACCCAGCAAACCAAACTATCGTACATTGCAATACTTCAAGTCATTCCATCTAAAAGGAGAAGGGCGTGGTAACATCACCATCTACAAGTTTCTCTCCTGCTTCAGACACTATCATGACTTGGAAATGGATCATTGCTGCTGGTACAAAATAAGGCCAAAATACCGTAGGACATAAGAGCAGAAATTAGGCCACTCACCCCACTGGGTCTGCTCTGCCATTCAATCATGGCTGATAAGTTCCTCAACTCTATTCTCCTACTTTCTCCCCGTAACCCTTGATACTCAAGAACCTATCTCCCTCGGTTTTAAAAATACTGAATGACCTGGCCTTCACAGCCTTCTGTGCACTGTTCTAAAAGGTCTTCCCTCTATTCTAAGGCTGTGTCCTTGGGTCCTGGGCTTTCTAACCTATCAAAATATCTTATCTACTCTGTCTAGGCCATTCACTATTCTGTACGTTACAATTAGATCCCCCCCTCATCCTTCTAAACTCCAGTCAGTATAGACCCATATGTTAAACTTCTCATTCTCGTGAACCTCCTCTGAATATGCTCCAAGCCCAGTATATCCTTCCTAAGATATGGGGCCCAAAACTGTGCACAGTATTCCAAATGCGGTCTGACCAGAGCCTTATACAGCCTCAGAAGTACATTACTGTTTTTGTATTCAAGTCCTCTCAAAATAAATATCATCATTGTATTTGCATTCCCAACCACAGACTCAACACGCAAGTAATCCTGGATTAGAACTCCCAAAGTCCCTTTGCACTTCAGACTTCTGAATTTTCTCCCCATTTAGAAAATAGTCCATCCCTCTATTCTTCCTACCAAAGTGCATGACCTCACACTTGCCCACATTGTAGCTCGTCTGCCATTTTTTTGCCCACTTTCTTAACCTATCCAAATCCTTCTGCAGTTTCCCCGCCTCCGCAATGCTAACTATCCCTCTACTTACCATTGTATCATTTGAAAACTTAGCCAAAATGCCCTCAGTTCCTTCCTGTAGATCCTTAATGTGGAAAGTGAACAGCTGTGATCCCAACAAAGAGTCTTGCAGAAAACCACTTATCACCGGCTGCCATCTTGAGAAGACCCTTTTATGCCCACTCTCTGCTTTCTGCCAAACAGCCAAGCTTCTATCCATGCTAGCACCTTGCCTCTAACACCATGAGCCCTTATCTTACTCAGTAGCCTCTTGTACAGCACCATGTCAAAGGCCATTGGCTCTCCTTGATCTAACCTGCTTGTTACTTCCTCAAAAGAATTCTAGCAGATTTATCATGCATGACCTCCCCTTGATGAAACCATGCTGACTCTGCCCTATTTTACACTTCCAAGGATTCAGAAATCTCATCCTTCACAATAGATTCCAGGATCTTACACACAACCAAGGTTAGGTTCATCGGTCTGTAATTTTCTGTCTTTTGCCTTTCTCTTTTTAAACAGGGGTGTCATGTTAGCGATTTTCCAGTCCTCTGGGATTCTTGCCGATACTAGCGATTCATGAAAGATTACCACTAACACATCTGCTATCTCCCTTTGAACTTTGAGGTGTAGTCCAAGTGGTTTATCCACCTTCAGGCCATTTAATTTTTCTAGCACTTTCTCCTTGGTGATTGCCCCGACTGCTCTGCTCCCAACTCTCTTTGAATTTTTGGTATATTAGTTATGTCTTTCCCCATGAAGACTGACACAAAGTAATTACTCAGTTCCTCAGCCATTTCCTTGTTCTCCACTACTATCTCTCCAATATCATTTTCCAGCAGCCCAATGTCTACTTTTGCCTCTCTTTTACCCTTTATATGTCTAAAGAAACTCTTACAGTCTTCCTTCATACTGCTGGCTAGCTTACCCTCCTCATATTTAATCTTCACCCTCCTTAATTCTTTTTGTTGGTCTTTCTAAGCTACCCAATCCTCTGGTTTTCCACTACCAAATCATAGAATACATGAGCTAACAGCAGTGTAACAGTACCTTCATCATTTAAACTGCAGCATTTCAAGATAATAGCCCACCACACTATTTTCTAAAGAATAATTAAACAGGTATGCAATAAATGCTGGCTTGCTTGCAACACTCTATCCCACGAAGGAATTAAAAAAAAACCATCTCAGTTAACAAATTGTTCAAGTCTGAAAATAATTAGTCAAACAGTTGGAATAACATACTTAAAGAATACTGGACTATAACTAAACCCATCATGAATAAATTCAAATATTATCACTGACAGTTAATGCCTCAAATGGTTGATGTAACATGCAATTGGGCAGCCCATTTCAAAGCTGTGAAAAGCCAATTAAGTCAATACAAATAATTTCAGGCTCCATGGGAGAATCACTTTTTTTTTATTAATCTATTCACAATCACCAGTAACAAACCATTAAAGCAACACTTGATTGGCACAAATAGACCCCCTATTTAACAGTATTAAAATTTCAGATTTAACTTGGTTACAACTTATATTGGTATTGAAATATTGTCACTTAATGCAGACACAATAAAATTGAGAAAAAACAATGTCAATATATGTGTTCACATGGAAGGCAGTCCAAAGAAGGTTTCTTAGGCTGATACCAGGTATGAGGGGGATTTTATTATGAGAAAAGATTGAGTATGTTGGGTGGGTAGTCAATGGAGTTTAGAGAAAATGAGCAGTGACCTCCATTCCATTTGTCACAGAACAGCACATTCTGAAGCCAACCAGACAGTGGGCTACTAGACAGGGTGCAATACAATAAATAGGATTCATTGACAACCTAATGGCAAAGGCACCGCTAGGTAGCAGCGATCATGATATAATTGAATGCTACATTCTGTTTAAGGGAGAGAAGAGTCAGCCGTAGACTAGTAATTTAACTTTAATAACAGGCAATTATGAGGGCATAATAGCAGAGTTGGCTAAAATGAACTAGTAAATTAGGTTAAGGGATAGGTTGCAGTGGCAGATGTTTAAGGGGATATTTTACAATATGCAGTATAGATATATCCCAACAAGAAAGGAAAATAGGAGGATCCATAATATGTGATTAACCTAAAAACTTAATGATAGTGTCAAACTCAAAAATATAAATGGACAAAGATCTGTGCCAGGTCAGAAGATCTTACAGAATACAAAAACAGCAAAAACTAAATACAGAAAGATCCATAAAGAAGGAAAAATAGAGGATACGAGAAAGCTAGCTAGCAATATACAAACAGACAGTATGAGCTTCTTTAAATATTTTTAAACGAAGAGTTATTAAAGCGAGCACTGTTCTTATTGAAAGTTCATCTGAGAAATTAACAATGGGGAATAAGGAAACGGTAGATGAACTAATCAGATATTTTGTATGCATTCACTGTAGAGGATTGAAAGTAACATCCCAGAAATGACTATTAATCAGGAAATGGAAAGGAAGGAGGAACTTAAAAAAATTACAATCACTGGAGAAGTGCTACTAAGCAAATTGTTGGAGCTGAAGAATGTGGTGCTGGAAAAGCATAGCCAGTCAGGCAGCATCCGAGGAGCAGGAGAGTTGACGTTTCAGTCATAAGCTCTTCATCAAGATGAAACAGCAACTAGCCTGCTCCTTGGATGCTACCTGACTGGCTGTGCTTTTCCAGCATCATGCGCTCTTCAACTGTGATCTCCAACATCTGCAGTCATCACTTTGTCCAAATTATTGGAACTGCAAGGTGACATGTCAAGGTCTTCATGGACTTTAATCTAGAGTCGTAAGGAAAGGGCTAGTAAAAGATCAAAATGTCATACAACTGATGCAATGTATTAGGCAAACCTAGATGGCTGTTAAGCCTTTAATCACTTAGAATGGGGCTGCATGTTTCAATTGATTAATATATAAATCCCAGAATTTCTTTCAAGTCACAGCCCCGAAATAACTGAAGGTTTTATCATTGGATTGGAAAAAAAGGCGAAATAAAACCATAAGAAATAGGAACACGAGTAGGCCTTTTGGCCCCTCCAGTCTGCTCCAACATTCAATTGGATCTTAGCTGATCCGACATTCTACACGTTCATTTTCCTGCCTTGTCTATGTAACTCTTGATTCCCCTACTGATCGAGAGAGAGAGACAGCGAGAGACAGAGTGTTGTGTGTGTGTGTGTTTACACACTTGATAGAGTATGTCTGCGAGTGTGACAGAGTATATGCCTGTCAGAGAGTGTTGCACGTGAACGTGTGTGAGAGAGACACTTAATCAAGCAGGCATGCACACACTCAGACTCACACACTTTCTCTCCCCCCCCCCCACCTCCCCACCCACCCACCCCCACCTCCCTCACACACACACACACACACACACACAAGTCTATGGGGTGAATTTGCATTTGCACATACATTGTATTTTGTCCAAAAAGCATGCAGTCTGTAGGCAGTCAGTCAATGTGACATTTTATAAATTTGTACTTTGGAAATAAAACAAGCCTGATTCCAGGTTAAGACAAAGACAGACTCAAACCCTCCACATTTAATGCATTGTCTGAGCTGACAGGAGGAGCGGGGGGAGAAAGGAGGGTGGGGGTGCTCCTGTTTTGTAAATTTTGGGTAATCCGTAGAAGCGTGGTGTGGTGAATCTGTATGGTTTCATTTTTTTTGGAAGTTGATCTTATCTATTCCTCCAGATTTCTGCAGTTTTTTGAGTAGGGCTGTGATTTGGTTCTCTAGTTGTGGTGTCAGGTCTATTGCTACTTGTTGGTTAGTGTTGAAATCTGCAAGTAGTGCATTCGCTTTCTCAATGTAGTCTCTTTGATTTAAAATAACAATCAAGTATCCTTTATCTTCCGGTAGGATAACAATGTTTTTATCTTTTCTTTAGTCTTTCTCATGCTTTCCTTTCTTGTGTATTGAGTGTGTTTTCTTCCTTTTTCCTGCTTAATGTTGTTACCACTACCTGTCTGATAGTTTGCTGGATTTCTTCTGTGAGCTGGTCGTCTTACAGATACCAACACTAACCAACAAGTGGTGATAGACCCAACCCCACAAGTAGAGAAACGAGACACACATGAAAATTCCTAGAAGTATGACATTCCAACTGGAACTCTATCAACAAACACATTGACTTGGACCCCATTTACCACCCGCTGAGAAAACAAACTGGAAATGGCGTCACCATGGGAAATGACGTCACCGCCAGCGACTATAATTCTATTAGTTTTAAAGTAGTGATAGAAAAGGATAGACCAGATCTAAAAGTTGAAGTTCTAAATTGGAGAAACACCAATTTTGACAGTATTAGGCAAGAACTTTCAAAAGCTGATTGGAGGCAGATGTTCGCAGGTAAAGGGATGGCTAGAAAATGGGAAGCCTTCAGAAATGAGATAACGAGAATCCAGAAAAAGTATATTCCTGTCAAGGTGAAAGGAAAGGCTGTAGGTATAGGGAATGCTGGATTACTAAAGAAATTGAGGGTTTGGTTAAGAAAAAGAAGGAAGCATATGTAAGGTATAGACAGGATAGATCAAGTGAATCCTTAGAAGAGTATAAAGGAAGTAGGAGCATACTTAAGAGGGAAATCAGGAGGGCAAAAAGGAGACATGAGATAGCTTTGGCAAATAGAATTAAGGAGAATCCAAAGGGTTTTTATAAATACATTAAGGACAAAAGGGTAACTAAGGAGCCAATACAGCCCCTCAAAGATCAGCAAGGCGGCCTTTGTGTCAAGCCGCAGAAAATGGGGGAGATACTAAATGAGTATTCTGCATCAGTATTTACTGTGGAAAAGGATATGGAAGATATAGACTGGAGGTAAATAGATGATGGCACCTTGCAAAATGTCCAGAGTACGAGGAGGAAGTGCGGGATGTCTTGAAACGGGTAAAGGTGGATAAATCCCCAGGACCTGATCAGGTGGACATGACAACTATGTGGGAAGCTACAGAGGTCATTCTTGGGCCGCTTGCTAAGATATTTGAATCATCGATAGTCACAGGTGAGATGCTGGAAAACTGGAGGTTGGCAAACGTGGTGCCACTGTTTAAGAAGGGTGGTAAGGACAAGGCAGGGAACTATATCTCGGTGGTGGGCAAGTTGCTGGAGAGAATCCTGAGGGATAGGACGTACATGTATTCGGAAAGGCAAGGACTGATTCGGGATAGTCAACGTGGCTTTGTGCGTGGGAAAGCATGTCTCACAAACTTGAGTGAGTTTTTTGAAGAAATAACAAAGAGGATTGATGAGGGCAGAGCAGTAGATGTGATCTATATGGACTTCAGTAAGGCGTTCGACAAGATTCCCCAAGGAAGACTGATTAGCAAGGTTAGATCTCACGGAATACAGGGAGAATTAGCCATTTGAATACAGAACTGGCTCAAACGTAGAAGACAGAGGGTGGTGGTGGAGGGTTGTTTTTCAGACTGGAGGCTTGTAACCAATGGAGTGCCACAAGGATCGGTGCTGGGCCCTCTGCTTTTTGTCATTTACATAAAAGATTTGGATGCGAGCATAAGAGGTACAGTTAGTAAGTTTGCAGATGACACCAAAATTGGAGGTGCAGTGGACAGCGAAGAGGTTTACCTCAGATTACAACAGGGTCTGGACCAGATGGGCCAATGGGCTGAGAAGTGGCAGATAGAGTTTAATTCAGATAAATGCGAGGTGCTGCATTTTGGGAATGAAAATCTTAGCAGGACTTATACACTTAATGGTAAGGTCCAAGGGAGTGTTGCTGAACAAAGAGACCTTGGAGTGCAGGTTCAGAGCTCCTTGAAATTGGAGTCGCAGGTAGATAGGATAGTGAAGGCGGCGTTAGGTATGCTTTCCTTTATTGGTCAGAGTATTGAGTACAGGAGTAGGGAGGTCATGTTGTGGCTGTACAGGACTTTGTTTAGGCCACTGTTGGAATATTGTGTGCAGTTCTGGTCTCCTTCCTATCGGAAAAAAGTTGTGAAACTTGAAAGGGTTCAAATAAGATTGACAAGGATGTTGCCAGGGTTGGAGGATGTGAGCTATAGGGAGAGGTTGAACAGGCTGGGGCTGTTTTCCCTGGAGTGTCGGAGGCTGAGGGGTGATCTTATAGAGGTTTACAAAATTATGAGGGGCATGGATATGGTTAATAGGCAAAGTCTTTTCCCTGGGATCAGGGAGTCCAGAACTAGAGGGCATAGGTTTAAGGTGAGAGTGGAAAGATATAAAAGAGACCTAAGGGGCAACTTTTTCACGCAGAGGGTGGTACGTGTATGGAATGAACTGCCAGAGGAAGTGGTGGAGGCTGGTACAATTGCAACATTTCAGAGGCATTTTGATGGGTATATGAATAGGAAGGGTTTGGAGGGATATGAACTAGGTGCTGGCAAGTGGGACTAGATTGGGTTGGGAAAACTGGTCGGCGTGGACGGGTTGGACTGAAAGAGCTGTTTCCATGCTGTACATCTCTATGACTCAATGGCAACGCCAACCCAAGGAAACCCAAGCATATCAATAGAAAGCAGGAAAGCATTTGAGTAATGAGGTATTATGGGTGGAGCTGAGAAATAATAAGGATGCAGTTACATTATTGAGGCTGTATTACAGGCCTCCCAACAGTGAGTGTGAGGTAGAAGAACAAACAGGTAACCAGATTATGGAAAGATGGAGAGGCAACTGGTTGGTGGTGATGGGAGATTTTAATTTTCCCAACATTGATTGGGATATGCTTAGTGTCAGAGGTTTGGATTGGGCAAAATTGGTAAGAAGCGTCCAGGAGAGATTTCTAGAGTAGTATGTCAATAGTCCGACAAGGGAAGGGACTATATTGGGGTATTGGGGAATGAGTCAGGCCAGGTGGTAGAAGTTGCAGTGGTGGATTTATTTGGGAACAGTGACCACAATTCTGTAAGTCTTAGAATACTCGTAGATAAAGATGAGAGTGGTCCTAAGGGAAGAGTACGAAACTGGGCCAAGGCCAATCAAATAAAAATTAGGCAAGAGTTCAGAAATGTGGATTGGACACGCTACTTGAAGGGAAGTCCACATTTCAAAGGTAGATTAAAGATAGTGCAGGATAGGCATATCCCGTTGAAAGCAAAGGATAGGAAAGGCAAGATTCGTGAACAGTGGATGACAGGAGAAATCATATGACTAGTCAAGAGGAAAAGGGAAGCGTACCTAAGATCCAGGCAGCTAAGAACAGAACGGGCCCTGGATGAATATCGAGAGAATAGGACAAGTCTAAAACGAGGAATCAAGTGAGCTAAAAGGGGTCATGAAATACCTTTAGCAAGTAGAATTAAGGAGAATCCCAAAGCGTCTTATTCTTATATAAGAAACAAGTGGGTAACTAGAGAAAGGGTTGGTCTCCTAAAGGATAAGGAAGGCAGGCTGTGAGTCGAACCTGAGAAAATGGGTGAGATTCTAAATCAGTTCTTTGCATCAGTGTTCACTGAGAATGGAGGTGATGAATGCTGAGATTAGAGATAGAAGTTTGCTTACTCTGGATCACATTGACATAAGGAGTGAATATGTGTTGGGTAGACTAGAGGTTATTAAGGTGAACAAATCCCCAGGACCAGATGGGATCTATCCTAGGTTACTGAGGGAGGCGAGAGAGGAAAGCTGGGGCCCCAACAGATATCTTTGTAGCATCCTTAAATACAGGTGAGGTGCAAGAAGGGTAGTAGGGATATTCCAGGTAACTACAGACCACTGAGCCTGACATCCGTGGTGGGAAAGTTGCTGGAGAAGGTACTGAGGGATAAAATCTATTTATATTTGAAAAGGAATGGGCTAATCAGTGATAGGCAATATGGTTTTGTGCGAGGGAAGTTGTGCCTTACCAACTTAATAGAGTTCTTTGAGGAAGTGACTAAGTTGATAGATGAAGGCAGGCCTGTTGATGTCATATACATGGACTTTAGTAAGGCGTCTGATAAGGTTTCCCATGGTAAACTAATAGAGAAAGTGACGTCACATGGTGTGCAGGGTGTTTTAGCTAGGTGGATAAAGAACTGGTTGAGCAACAGGAGAGAGTAGTAGTTTAAGGGAGTTTCTCGAAGTGGAGAAAAATGACTAGTGGTGTTCCACAGGGATCACTGCTGGGGCCACTGTTGTTTGTGATATACATAAATGATCCGGAAGCGGGCACTGTTGGTATGATCAGCAAGTTTGCAGATGACACGAAGATTGGTGCAGTAGCAGAAAGCATTGGAGACTGTCAAAGAATACAGGAGAATATAGACAGACAGGAGAGTTGAGTGGAGAAGTGAATATAAGAGCTGGCAGGTCATGTTAAACTTGTACAAGACTTTGATTCAGCCACATTTAGAAGACTGCATCAAGTTCTGGTCGCCACATTACCAAAAGCATGTGGACACTTTGGAGAGGGTACAGATAAGTTTTACGAGGAGGTTGCCTGGTTTTGAAGGTGCTAATTATGAAGAGAGGTTGAGTAGATTAGGTTTGTTTTCATTAGAAAATAGAAGATTGAAGGGGGACCTGATTGAGGTCTATAAAATCACGAAAGGTATAGATAGGGTAGATAGTGATAAGCTTTTTCCCAGGGTGAGGGATTCAATAACGAGAGGTCATGCGTTCAAGGTGAGAGGAGGAAAGTTTAAGGGGTATATACGCGGCAAGTACTTCACACAGAAGCTGGACAGATGCATGTGTAGGTGGGGAGCAGAGGATACAGATGCTTAGGAATTGGGCAATAGATTTAGACAGTGGATTTGGATCTGCTCAGGTTTGGAGGGCTGAAGGGCCTGTTCCTGGGCTGTAAGTTTTCTTTGTGCTTTGTCCATCAATCCAAGCGGTTCCTTTCCAGGTTGAACTTAAATCCATTGTGCACTGGAAATTAGCATTTTACACTGTTGATAGGTTACCTCTTAACCTTCTTTTCTCTAATGAAAACAGTCTCAAGTCCCTCAGAAGACATTCCCTCCATACCAGGCAACATCCAAGTAAATCTCCTCTGAACCCTTTCTAAAGGTTCCACATCCTTCCTATAATGCAGCGGCCAGAACCGTATGCAATACTCCAAGTGTGGCCACACCAGAATTTTGTATAGCTGCAACATGACCACATGGCTCCGAAACTCAATCCCTCTACCAATAAAAGCTAACACACCATATGCCTTCTTAACAACGCCATTAGCCTAGAGGTGAACTTTCAGGGATACGTGCACATGGACACAGACATCTCTGCTCATCCACACTACCAAGAATCTTACTATTAGCCCAGTATTTTGTATTCATGTTACTCCTTCCAAAGTGAATCACTTCACACTTTTCCACATTCAACTCTATTTGCCACCTCTCAGCCCAGCTCTGCAGCTTATCTGTGCCCCTCTGTAACCTACAACATCCTTCTGCACAATCCACAACTCCACCGATCTTAGTGTAATCCACAAAGTTACTAACTCATCCTTCTACACACTCATCCAGAACAATTATAAAAATGACAAACAGCAGTCGCCCCAAAACAGATCCTTGCTGTACACCACCAGTGACTGAACTCCAGGATGAACATTTCCCATCAACCACCAACCTCTGTCTTCTTTCAGATAGTCAATTTCTCATCCAAACTACTAAATCACCCTCATTCCCATGCCTCCGTATTTTCTCCAATAACCTACCATGGAGAACCTTATCAAATGCCTTACTGAAATCCACGTACACCACATCAACTACTTTACCCACATTCATCTGTTTGGTTAACTTCTCTAAGAACTCAATAAGATTTGTGAGGCACGACCTACCCTTCTCAAAACCATGCTGGCTATACCACATCAAATTATTCCTCTCTAGATGATTATAAATTCTATCTCTTATAACCGTTTCCAACATTTTACCCACAATCGAAATAAGGCTCACAGACCTATAATTACCAGGATTGTCTCTACACCCCTTCTTGAACAAGGGGACAACATTTGCTATCTTCCAGTCTTCTGGCACTACTCTCATAAACAATGATGACATAAAAATTAAAACCAAAGACTTTGCAATCTCCTCCCTGACTTCCCAGAGAATCCTAGGATAAATCCCATCCAGCCCAGGGGACTTAGCTATTTTCACACTTTCCAGAATTTCTAACACCTCATCCTGTGAACATCAATCCCCTCTAGTCTAGTAGCCTGTATCTCCATATTCTCCTCGACAACATTGTCTTTTTCCAGTATGAATACTGATGAAAAATATTCATTTCGTGCATATCCTATCTCCTTGGACTCCACACACAACTCCCCACTACCATCCTTGATTGACTAGAGTAAGATTAGGACAATTCTTTTATTCCTGATTCACCTATAGAAAGCTTTAGGGTTTTCCTTGATCCTATTTGCCAACAATGTCTCGTGCCCCCTCTTGGCTCTTATTAGCTCTCTCTTTAGGACCTTTGTGGCTGACTTGTAACTCTCAAGTGCCCTGACTGAGCCTTCACAACTTATCCTAACATAAGCCTTCTTCTTCCTCTTGACAAGGGATTCAACTTTTTTGGTAAACCACAGCTCCCCTTGCTCAACCACTTCCTGCCTGCCTGACAGAATCAAACTTATCAATGACACACAACAGCTGCTCATAGAATTAGCCCCACATTTCAATGCCAATCCCCTGCAGTTTCCTTCCCCATTCTACGCATTCTAAATTTTGTCTAATCGCATCATAACTGCCTTTCCCCCAGCTATAACTGTGGTATATAGCTATTCCTTTCTATCGCTAAAGTAAACATAACTGAATAGTAGTCACTACCATCAAAGTGCTCACCTACCTCCAAATCTAACACCTGGCTGGGTTCATTACCCAGTACCAAATCCAATTTGGCCTTGCCTCTTGTTGGCCTGTCTACATACTGTGTCAGGAAACCCTCCTGCACAGGTTAGCTGCAATAGTCAGGGGTATATATAGAATATATGGTGGGGAAATGGGTCTGGGTGGTTTGATCTTTAGAGGGTCAGAATGGACTTGTTGGGCCAAATGACCTGTTTCCACACTGCAGGGATTCTATGATTCTATGAGAACTAACATCAAAGAGTAGCTAACCTTCAGGGTCCAGCAGTCTTTCTATCTCCAAGTGCTTTTTAGCCATGTCAAAAGCATGTTCCAGGCGATTCACTGCAGACATTTTCGTAATTTTATCCCAGCTGAACAAACCTGGTCTGGGAGAGAGGCACAATCTCAAAACATTGCTTAGTTTAAAAAACAAATTATGCAGATGAATAGTTTTAAGTTAGAAATGATCCTGACCATGGCTAGATCTCAGCGATAACTGAATTACAAAATACAAGCAGGTCCCATGGCTCATTTCCGGATCAGTTCTCATTTTTGGCAAGAAATTGCCACACAAGACAAAGCATCATCACTATTCCCTCACTAGTACCTAGTGGCACATGTGTGTGGATGTCAGGTAATGACAGGCCCATGTCATCTGGGTCAAATGGCCTAACAAAACCCGCCAATTAGGTGAGCAGAAGATCAACAATGCTCATAATACTTCTTGTATCCTCTTATACAAATCATATGATAGGTTTGAATATTTAGAACAATTGTTTATTTGAGTGGCTTGTATTCTTAACTAAATGGTAAAAGGAAAAAGAGAAAACTTGAAGCTCAGTTCTATATTTAAGCATTTAATTTCTCTTCTGGTTAAGATTAGCTTCGTATAAATATAGAAAGTGTAAGAAATCAATTCATTAGAAGTGGGAAAGAATGGCTCGCTTTTCAGATAATATAACATTTCCTCATTACTATCGTAGGGATCAGGGGAATTTTGAGTGAAAGTAGAATTAAGTACAAAGTATTCATTGTTTAAATCTTTACAAATAAAAAGCATAATTTCACACAATTCTACATGACAGTTTGAGTGTCCTGTAGCTGATGGAATCTCTAACCAGAACAGTTATCAAATGTAATGAAAAATAGCAAATGTTCAGCTCCGTGTACTTGACAACAGCAACAAATTTTTTTTTTTAAGTTTAACCAATTTTTTTATCAACCTGTTCAGAGACGTTATTACACATCTCTGGTGGATATGGGACTTGACCTAGGCCTCTTGGTCCAGGGGTAGGGACACTATCACTGTGCCACAAGAGGATCCCAACATAAATAGCCATTTTTTATTCAGGCCATTTTTCTAATTAACTTATTTAAAAATGTTAATACACACCTCTGGAGCAGGTGAGACTTGAACCAAGGTCTCTCACTCCAGGGGTAGGGACACAACTACTGCAACTCAAGAGGATGCCCAACTGTAGAAAGTAACTCTACAGCCCAATAAGGTTCAGGTTCATTCGTTAGTCTTCCTTGAAGAACTCAGAACATTACAGCGCAGTACAGGCCCTTTGGCCTTCGATGTTGCACTGACCTGTGAAACCGATTCTGAAGCCCATCTAACCTACACTATTCCGTTATCATCCATATATTTATCCAATGACCATATAAATGCCCTTCACGGTGGCGAGTCTACAACTGTTGTAGGCACTGCATTCCACGTCCTTACTACTCTCCGTGTAAAGAACCTACCTCTGACATCTGTCCTCTATCTATCACGCCGCAGTTTAGAGTGATGTCACCCCGTGTTAGCCATCACCATCCAAGGAAAAAAGTTCTCACTGTCCATCCTATCTAATCCTCTGATCATCCTGATTGTCTCTACTAACTCACCTCTTAACCTTCTTCTCTCTTACAAAAACAGACTCAGGTCCCTCAGCCTTTCCTCAGAAGACCTTCCCTCCATACCAGGCAAATTCGGATAAGTCGCCTCTGCACCCTTTCCAATGCTTCCACATCCTTCCTATAATGCGGTGACCAGAACTGTATGCAATACTCCAAGTGCAGCTGCACCAGAGTTTTATACAGCTGCAACATGACCTCATAGCTCCCAAACCCAATCCCTCTACCCTAATAGAGCATAACACAGCATATGCCAACTTAACAACCCTATCAACCTGGGTGGCAATTTTCAGGGATCTCTGCACATGGACACAGAGATCTCTCTGCTCATCTACAGTGCCAAGAATCTTACCATTAGCCCAGTACTCTCTATTCTTGTTACTCCTTCCAAAGTGAATCACCTCACACTTATTCGCATTCAACTCCATTTGCCACCTCTCAGCCCAGCTCTGCAGCTTATCTATATCCCTCTGTAACCTACAACATCCTTCCGCACTGTCCACAACACCACTGACATTCATGTCATCTGCAAATTTACTAACCCATTCTTCTATGCCCTCATCCAGATCTATTATAAAAATGACAAACAGCAGTGGCCCCAAAACAGAATCCTTGCTGTACAACACTAGTAACTGAACTCCAGGATGGACATCAATCCCACCACCCTCTGTCTTCTTTCAGCTAGCCAACTTCTTATTCAAACCAATAAATCACCCTCAATCCACGCCTCCGCATTTTCTGCAACAGCCTACTATGGGGAACCTTATCAAATGCCTTACTGAAATCTATATACACATCAACTACTTTATCCTCATCCACCTGCCTGGTCAACTTCTCAAAGAACTCAATAATGTTTGTGGAGCATGACCTACCCTTCACAAAATCACGTTGATTATCCCTAATTAAATTATTCCTTTCTAGATGATTCGAAGTCCTCTTTCTCATAATCCTTTCCAACATTTTACCCACAACCAAAAGTAGCATTTGCTGTCCTCCAGTCTTCTGATACTATTCCTGTAGACAATGACAACATAAAAGATCAAAGTCAAAGGCTCTGCAATCTCCTTCCTGGCTTCCCAGAAAATCCTAGGATAAATCTCATCCAACCCAGAGGACTTTTCTATTTCAACACTTTCCAGAATTGCTAACACCTCATTCTTACAAACCTCAATCCAGTCTAGTCTCGTAGCCTGTATCTCAGTATTCTCCTCGACAACATTGTCTTTTTCCAGTGTGAAGACTGATGAAAAATATTCATTTAGCACCTCTCCTATCTCCTCGGATTCCACACACAACTTCCCACTACTGTCCTTGATTGGCCCTAATCTTACTCTAGTCATTCTTTTATTCCTGACATATCTATAGAAAGTTTTAGGGTTTGCCTTGATTCTACCTGCCAAACACTTCTCATGTCCCCTCCTGTCTCTCCTTAGCTTTCTCTTTGGGTCGTTCTTGGCTAGCTGGTAACTCTCAAGCACCCTAACTGAGCATTCATGTCTCATCTTTACATAAGCCTCCTTTCTCTTGACAAAAGCTTCAACTTCTTAAGCAAACCACAGCTCCCTCACTCAACCACTTCCTCCCTGCCTGACAGGTACATACTTATCAAGGGCACGCAGTAGCTGTTCCTTGAACAAGGTCCACATTTTAATTGTGCCCATCCCCTGCAATTTTCTTTCCCATCCTATGCATCTTAAATCTTGCCTAATCACATCATAATTGCCTTTCCCCCAGCTATAACTCTTGCCCTGCGGTATAGATGTATCCCATTCCATTGCTAAGGAAACTTAACCGAATCGTAGTCATTATCACCAAAGTGCTCGCCTACCTCCAATTTAACACCTGGCACTGTTCATTATTCAGTACCAAGTCCAATGTGGCCTAACCCCTTGTTGGCCTATCTACATATTGTGTCAGGAAACCCTCCTGCACACATGGGACAAAAACTGTCCCATCTAAGGTACTTGAGCTATAGCATTTCCAGTCAATATTAGCCAAGTTCAAGTCCCCTATAACAACTACCCTGTTACTTTCGCTCCTATCCAGGATCATCTTTGCAATCCTTTCCTCTACATCTCTGGAACTTTTTGGAGGCCTATAGAAAATACCCAATAGGGTGACCTCTCCTTAAACTGTTTCTAATCTCAGCCCATACTACCTTAGTAGACAAGTCCTCATCAAACGTCCTTTCTGCCACTGTAATACTGTCCTTGACTAATAATGCCACACCTCCTCCTCTTTTACCTCTTTCCTGTTCTTACTGAAATATCTAAATCCCGGAACCTGCAATAACCATTCGTGTGCCTGCTCTACCTATGTCTCCGAAATGGCCACAAAGTCCCAGGTATCAACCCATGCTGCAAGTTCACCCACCTTATTCCCGATGTTCCTGGCATTGAAGTAGGCACACTTCAAACCAGCTTCCTGCCTGCCGGTACACTCCTATGACCTTGAAACCTTATTTCTGACTTCACTACTCTCAACCTCCTGTACCCTGAGCTACAATTACAGTTCCCATCCCCCTGCTGAATTAGTTTAAATCCTCCCAAAGAGCTTTAGCAAACCTCCCCCCCCAGAATATTGGTACCCCTCTGGTTCAGGTGTAGACCACCCCATTTTTCAAGGTCGTACCTACCCCAGAATGAGCCCCAATTATCCAGATATCAGAATCCCTCCCTCCTGTACCATTTCTGTATCCACGTGTTCAACTGCTGTGTCCCTATTCCTCGCCTCGCTAGCATGTGGCACAGAGATAACAACTCTTTTGCTCTAGGTCTAAGCTTCCACCCTGGCTCCCCGAATTTCTGCCTTACATCCCAATCCCCTTTCCTTGAATTGAATAATCTCAACCAGGTAATTATTGGGATACTACCACCCAACAAAAAGAGTTCAGGAATTAATAAGTTATCTTACAAAAGGAGTTGGTACAGGCTCAGCTTATATCAGTGGTAAAAATAGGTCTTTTTTCTAATTGACAAGATGTAACTAGTGGGATGCCACAGAGTTCAACCCTCAGACCCCAACTAAGTATAATCTATATTACTAATTTGGATGCAGGGAAAGAAAGTACTACAGTTATATATGCAGATGACACTAAAATAAGAGAGAAAGTAAGTTTCAACAAATAAGACATTTTTCAATAGATATGGATAGGTTAGGTAAACGCATCAAAATTCAGCAGTTAAGTTTAACATGGACAGGTATAAAGTTATCCATTTTGATCAGAGGAAATGAAAGGCAACGTTTTATCTAATGGGAGAGAAACATCAGAGTGTTTTAGTGCAGAGGGATCTGTGTGTCCTCAGGTATGAATCTCAGAAAACTGGTATGCAGGTACAGCTGGTAAAAAGGAAGATAAATGCAATTTCAGCATTTCTTGGTAAAGGAATAGGTTATAAACTTCGGGAGGTGTTGCTGCAACTGAAAAAGGCATTAGGGAGACCACACCTGGAGTACTGCATACAATTCCTGTCCCCTTTCTTGAGGGAGCATATCATTGTATGAGAGGCAGTTCAGAGAAGGTTCACTAGTTTGATTCCAGAGGTAAGGGATTTGTCTTATGAAGAGAAATTTTGCAGTTTAGGCCTACACTCTCTGGAGTTTAGAAGAATAAAATAAGATCTAATTGAGGGATATAAGATGCTGAAATTAAGGAAGACCTCTGTGATATGATACTGTTGTGCTATCTCTATCCGTTTGTACATTACTATTTATATATATATATATATATATATATATATATAGTTGCTTTTGTAAAAGATCTTTAAAAGTTTTTAATAAAAATAGTTAAAAAAGACCTCTGCCTTTCTGATAAATTATGATCATGACCGGGGTTTGTCCAGAAATGCACAACCATACTTTAAATCTGATAGCTCCGAGTAGGACACAATAGTTAGGGAAAGACAGGCACGACCCCTTTCTCACAGCAGTCAATTGTTGTACTCAATGATTTAAAAGGTTCAACATTATAGACAGTTACAACAGGGTGTCAGGTCGTAAGACGCCTGGGGGAGGTGTAGTTGAGGGCATGCATGGTAATTATGGGAATGGTCAGTTGAATATGCGCTCATATGATATGAATTATTTAATCCCCTCACTTTTCCTAAATAATAACTTACTTAAATACAGTGGAACCCTCTGAATTTTTCAACTTAAGGGATACTTTCAGAGGGTTCCAGACGTAAGGACTTGCCCATCATAACCTTCCAACTCCCATCTGGTGCTGCAGCAATTGAACAGCAGAAAGTCCCTGCCAATGGTTTCAGTCTTACCAATTTAACTGGAGGAAATTTCTGCTCATTAAATACTAGGATGTCAGATAAGCAGTCTCATATTTTATTGAAGGAATTGACCTACAGCTGAGTGTGGCAGCAATATGAAAAAGAATAGACATCCTTCAGATGATGTTGTCAAGTGATAATCGAAATAAAGTAATGGATATCAAGGTTAACATTTCAACCAACAATCATTTTGTGTTACATTTCGAAAATTGTCCAATGCAAATACCATTTTCCTATCTTAAAACACAGATATTTACTTAATTATTGATCAATACCTACCTGTGCCTATGAAGGATGGCATTGAAAGCAAGCCCATCAGCCCAGCTGGTTGTAAAATTCAGAACATTTACTTGTTTGTAAGGTCGGGTTGACTGACGGACCCAACTCAGCAGAATCTTCTCACTGTTTGTCTGATGCAGATCTGACATAATAGTTTTCATTATATCCTTGACCTGTATGAAAATGATACATGATTAGTCAAGTTAAAATAACTCATAATCAAGACTGAAGTTAAACTATACCAATATCTGATTAGATTAGATTACTTACAGTGTGGAAACAGGCCCTTCGGCCCAACAAGTCCACACCGACCCTCCGAAGAGCAACCCACCCAGACCCATTCCCCTACATTTACCTCTTCATCTAACACTACGGGCAATTTAGCATGGCCAATTCACCTAACCTGAACATTTTTGGACTGTGGGAGGAAACTACAGCACCCGGAGGAAACCCACGCAGACACGGGGACAGTTGCCTGAGGCGGGAATTGAACCCGGGTCTCTGGCGCTATGAGGCAGCAGTGCTAACCACTGTGTCACAGTGCCACCCAGAAACTCTGGAAGGTAATAACAAAATGATTGCTCAGTCTTTAAGTAAACATTTAGTTCTTTTAAGGAACATCTTATTCATTCTATCAACTACCCATTAAGTCAGGATGACTCAGTCAAGTTTATTTGGACTGCATGAGATAGTGACCATGTCATTCATAAGTAGGAGATATTTGTTAAAATCTGTTTGGCAGTAGAAACTGCAGCAGAACCTTTCAGTAGATAGGCAAGCACCCATAATAAGCCAAACCATTAAATGCTTACTCACCTGCCAGTGTAGAATTATACTCCAAATAAGTCCAAGTGTCAGTTTATGGTTTCCATCCACAATATCAGTTCCACCAATATTCACCAGTTCAACCTGGGGAAAAAAAGAAAGTAGTATGAGTTTTACATCACAACAGAAACTGAAGTCTTTTAAGATTAACCAAGTTCTACATCTATTTCAAAAGTCAACCTCAAAGGGCAAAAACACTGTATCCATTCACAGTTCATTTCAAAGGAAAGCTACTTCATTGCATGTAAGTATTGTTTACTCATGTAAGTATTGTGGTATGAAATGAACAAACAAAACATGCAATTCCATTCACAACACAATCAAGACAAAGTTTTTAAGAATGAACTGAAATGATGAGAAAGAGACTTGGGAGTCCTAGCAAAGGAGGTCAATGGGAAATCCCTTCAGTGAAGAGAGTCATACATAAAGCAAAGAACATGGAGGTGGTATTAGGGATCAATTAACTCCACTCTATAATATCAGTACAGAAGCTTCACAATGAATCACACATCACTCAGCTACATTTAGGAGTTTCATAAAAGTTTTTCTCATTAATAAAATCAGGAATGGAACTATATATAATTCTACAATATTCAATCCATTCAAAGTTCCCCCATTAATCTTAGTATACTGCATCAGGTGCTTGATGTGGTCTTTACATCGGGGAACACGAGCGTAAACTTAGGGAACAGTTTGCCAAGCGTCGCAGCCGGGTCCAAAGGGGCCGGCCAGACCTCCCAGTCACCGTCCATTTTAATTCCCCTTCCCACTCCCTTTCCAACATGACCATCCTTAGCTACCTCCACTGCCACAATGAAGCAGACCACAAATTGGAGGAATAACATCTCATCTTCCACCTGGGCAGCCTACAGCTTGGAGGACTCCACGTTGAGTTCTCCAAATTCAAATAAACTCCTTTCCCATCCCCCAACTCCCTTCCCAGCCCCTCACCCTCCATTCCACTCCTCCTTGCCGCCAACCAGGCCGTACCGTCAACCTGTCTTCATTTCCTGATGAAGGGCTTTTGCCCGAAACGTCAATTTCGCTGCTCGTTGGATGCTGCCTGAACTGCTGTGCTCTTCCAGCACCACTAATCCAGTATTTGGTTTTCAGCATCTGCAGTCATTGTTTTTACCCTGTCTTCATCTATCCCCACTTCACTACCCTGTCCCCGCCACCCCCTTTATCTGTAGCTTCCCCTATGCTCACCCCTAGTCCTGAAGGGTTACACCCAAAACTTTGACTTCTCCACCTCCTGATGCTGCCTGGCTTGCTGTGTCCTTCTAGCCTCCTGTCTGTCTCTTTTGGACTTCAGTTTTATTTTTGTCTCTCCCGCAATAATCAAGCAACCAATGGTATCTGACAGCAAGATTAAGAATACAAGGTATCAGGTGTTAACCACCTTAAAACATCAAAAAGCAGTTACTTACCAGTCCTTGTCCTTTAGTGTAACCACCTTCACAAAGTCCCTCAGCAAATTTTGAGAGTCAACATTAACCAAATTGCCAGCCAAGTTAAAGTCATCACACACGAGACTGCGTGTAATTCACTGGTCATGGCCATGATTATAGAGTCAGAGACGTACAGCACAAAAACAGAGCCTTCGTCCAACTCATCCATGCCGACCAGATATCCTAAATCTAGTTCCATTTGGCCCCTATCCCTCTAAACCCTTCCTATTCATATACCCATCCAGATACCTTTGAAATATTGTAATTATACCAGCCTCTACCACTTCCTCTGGCAACTCATTCCATCCACGCACCACCCTCTACATAGAAAAGGTTGCCTATTGGGTCCCTCTTATATCTTTCCCCTCTCATGTTAAACCTATGCCCTCTAGTTTTAGACTCCCCCACCCTGGGGAAAATACCTTGTCTATTTCTCTTATCCATGCTCATCATGATTTGATAAATCTCTACAAGGTCACCACTGAACCCCCAACACTGCAGGGAAAATAGTCCCAACCTATTCAGCCTCTCGTTTTGGCTCAAACATTCCAACTCTGGAAGCATCCTTGTAAATCTTTTCTGAACAGTCTCAAATTTCAAAAGTCCTTCCTATAGCAGGGAGACCAGACTTGCACGCAACATTCCAAAAATGGCCTAACCAATGCCCTATACAACCACATGACTTCCTAACTCTTGTACTCAATACTCTGACCAATAAAGGCAAGCATATCAAATGCCTTCTTCATTATCCTATCTACCTGTGAGTCCACTTTCAAGGAACTATGAACCTGCACTCCAAGGTCTCTTTGTTCAGCAACACTCCCCAGGACCTTACCATTAAGTGAATAAGTCCTGCCCTGAATTGCCTGCCCAAAATGCAGTACCCTATGTTTACCTAAATTAAGCTCCATCTACAACTCCTCGGCCCAATGGCCCACCTGATCAAAGGCAGATGACTGGTGGTGGTTTAACCGGAGGGTCAGCACACCTCAGTCAAAGCTGAGAAGGTGAAACCTTCATAGTAACCTCAGCCAGGTACAGGAACTGAACCCCTGTTGTTGCATCACAAATCAGCCATCTGGTCAACAGAGCTAACCGATCCCCAGAACTGTGTATAGCCTCGTCACATTACAAGGAGGACAAAACTGCTCTGGAAGTGGTGCAAAGGTGGTTTACTACAATACTTGAAAAATCCTAGCTTTGCAAACAAATGGATGGCAAGGTTGTTTATCTTAGAACAGGGAGGCTAAGGCGTGATTTATGTGAGATGTGTAAAATTAAAAGAGGCCCAGGTAAGTAGACAGGGAAGGCTGGTTTCCTCTAGAGGAGAAAACAATTAGATTTCGGGGAGATAGTTCATAAGTTCATAACGTACAGGGGCAGAACTAGGACATTCAGCCCATCAAGTCTGATCTACCATTCAATCTTGGTCGATTAGATGGCATGAATTAGATAGAAAATGTTTTTATCCAGAACAGGTTGGGCATCTGGAATTCATTGCTGACTAAATGGGTGCCAGGAATTTGCAACTCAATTTGGTGGTAATGGAGGCAAAAGCTTCTCATTCTGGAAAAGCCTGCATAAAAGCTGCCTGTGCGCGAAAATAAGCCTTCAGCAATAAATGCAAATTTTGATAAGAGTCTGGGCTTGTTAAAAACAGACTGTCAAGGAAAAGAAAATCCCTTTGGTCAGAAAATATGTTTTCATACTGACCACAGCTTTCGCCCAACAAAGAAAAACTGGACAGGAATTTCCAACCACATTAGTCAAGATAAGACCATAAAGTATCAGAGCAGAATTAGACCATTTGGACCACTGAGTTTGCTCCACCATTCGATCATGGCTAATATGTTTCACAAGCTCATTCTCTCCATAACATTTGATTCCCTTAACTATCAAGGACCTAGCTGTCTCTGTCTTAAATACACTAAATGACTTGGCTTAGAAGGCCCACTGCTGCAATGAGTCCCATAGATTCACCATCGTCTGGCTGAAGAAATTTGTCTTCATCTCAGTTCTGAAGGGTCATCCCTTCGCTTTGAGGCTGTGCTCCTAGGTCCAAGTGTCTCATACTATTCAGACCTCTCAGTATCCTTTAGGTTTCATGTCCACTAAAGGTGGCAGCCACCAGCTGCAGAGATGAAGACTTCAAGAGCAGCAAACTGCTCTCGTCCTCAGTTTTTTTAAAATAAATAGTTAGTTATGCACATCTAATTATTATTTCTTAAAAGGTTCCCCGTCCCACCAAACCCTGTCTACTCAGACATTCCTGCCATCACTACCCCTCCAATCCTCATAGCCTCCACTAACACCCCCTCATTCCTAGTTTTCAACAGCCAACCCCCTTCCCCATAGAGCTTCACCACCGGACTTGACACTCTTTACCCTTTGTCTATTCTTTACTCCTCTGCCCGTGACCCTTTCTCTTCACTTTCCATCCTTCTCCTCCTCCTTTCCTCAGCCCGTTCTCCAGGCCCTTTAACCAGGCTACAGCATTACTTTGAGGCGGAACAGAGCCTTGCCCTGGGTCCTCACTTTTACTAATTCATCACCCTGACTCTCCCTTGGACCCCTACTCCCCTCCAGGACCCTCATTCTCCCCAACACCCTCATTGCCCCTTTTCACATGCCAGACATCCCATTCCCACCCAGAACCTACAGTCCCTTTGTCCCATTTGCTTTAGCAAATCACCCACTAATCGGACATCACGAAAATCCCACATCCCTGCCTGACCACATTATTCTAATTCACCTCCAGGACTCCATCTCATCGCGAACCCTCAATCATCCTCCCTGACCACCCACTCATCACTTCGCCTTCCATTTGCACAACTCCTCTCATGGACGACAGCCTCCTCAACCAGACTCTCCCTTTAGTCACTAACTCACTCACCACTTGGGTTCAGAGTGTTCTATAATCTATAATATAATCCCACCCAAAACAACATCAAAATCTTTCAAATGCGAGTTAGAGATGTTGATAGAGTACAAGCCAGATAACTAAGAATGGAAATTTACAAGCATTCTATTGTTAAATATGTCTTTTGCCTATTATCAAATGACTTTGTAAATTATAAAATTGCAAGTGAATGCACATTCCTTAACCACTGGTTTCATGTTCAAATCAGATTACACTTTTAAAATCTTCACATGATGGTTATTTTGCTTCTGAAATACTGTAATTATAATCCACGTTTAAATTTTCTTTTCATTAGGCAATTTTAAAATATCCTGATGTCTAATACTGCTATCCCTGAATTACCCTGAATTTGGTTCTATCAATTAACAAACTCAGATACAAATGAAAAATGTGCAATTTGATATCAAATACAAACAATAACGGTTCACTTTTTCACTTATGATCCCAACTTATGATAATACTGATCCCAGAGTGAGATCTGTCTTGATAAAACAGAAGTTTTAATTTTTGTTTTTTGCTGAGCTTAAAGTCATTAATTGAACAAAGTCCCAGAGGACCATAGGTCATTAGAGAGAGAGAAAGTTAGCTGGTGGTGGTTTATCTGAGGGTCACTACGCCTCGTTCAAGGGGCAAGGTTGAGAAAGTGGGACTTTCATGATAACGTCAGCTGCTATGGAAGTATGCCATTGGCATCACACTGCACCGTAAATCAACCATTCAGTCAAATGAACCTAGGCAAACCACCATATAACTGAACATAATCACAAGAGGCAACAGGTGTACTTTTCAAAGAAATAATGTACAAATTTGTTAAACAAAAGAACAGCATGAACTATATTACATCATACAAGAGCTATTTGAAATGGAATTTATTTAAATTAAAATGGCTCTGTGGCTCAGAAGGGAAGATGGGAGAATTGGAGAGTGTTAGTGATAGGGGATTCACTGATTAGAGGAACAGACAGGAGATTCTGTGGTCGTGAATGAGACTCCTGGTTGATATGTTGCTCCCAGCTGCCAGGGTCAGGGATGTTTCTGATCGAATCCACAGGATTCTTCAGGGGGAGGTCGAGCAGCCAGAAGTTGTGGTACACATTGATATCAATGACACATCTAGGAAAAGGACCTGAAAATGGAATTAGTTTGGAAACTAAAAGGCAGGACGAGCAGAGTAGTACTCTCAGGACTGCTACCAGGGCTAGTGAGGCTAGGAAGAGATAGCGAGTGCAGATGCACATATGGCTACAGAGCTGGTGAAGGAAGGAGGGCTTCAGATATGTGAATCATTAGGATATTTTCAGGAGAAGGTGGGTCCTGTACACAGAGGACAGGTTGCACCTGAACTGGAGGGGCACCAATATCCTGGGCGAAAAGTTTGCTTGAGCTCTTCGGGTGGGTCTAAACTAGTTTGGCGGGGGGGTGGAAACTGGAGCTACACATCAGAGGATGGGATAGCTGGTTAACAGGCAGACACAGTATGCAGAGAGTCTGCGAGGAAGTTGATAGGGCAAAGTTGCAGTCAGGGTGATGAATTGAAGTGTGTCTATTTTAATGCAAGAAGTGTCAGGTGTAAGGGCGATGAACTTAGAGCATGGATCGGTACTTGGAGCTACAATGTCGTGGCCATTACAGACACTTGGATATTACAGGGGCAGGAATGGTTGTTGGATGTTCCAGGGTTTCAGATGGAATAGGGAGGGAGGTAAAAGAGGTGGGGGAGTGGCATTGCTAATCAGAGATAGCATAACAGCTGCAGAAAGGGAGGTCATCAAGGAGGATTTGTCTAACTGAGTCAGTATGGGTGGAAGTCAGAAACAGTGAAGGACAGTCACTTCATTGGGAGTTTTCTGCAGACCCCCAATAGCAACAGAGACATGGAGGAACAGATTTTGGAAAGATGCAGCTTAACAGTTTATTGTCATGGGTGACTTCAACTTGCCTAATATTGATTGGAACCTCCTTAGTGCAACTAGTTTGGATGGAGCAGATTTTGTCAGGTGTCCAGAAAGCATTCCTGACTCAATATATAGATTGGCCAACTACAGGGGAGGCCTTTTTGGATTTGGTGCTTGGCAACGAACCAGGTCAGGTGTCAGATTTCTCGGTGGGAGAGCATTTCGGTGACGGTGATCACAACTCCCTGACCTTCTCAATAGTCAAGGTGAGGGATTGGAGCAGACGCTATGGGAAATAATTAATTGGGGGAAGGGGACTTACAATGCTATTAGGCAGGAACTGTGGAGCACAAATTGGGAACAGATACCCTTAAGGAAATACACAAAAGAAATGCGGAGGCTGTGTTGGGAGCACTTGCTGATAGTGCTGGATAGGTTTGTCCACTGAGGCAAGGGAGGGATGGTAGGGTGAAAGAACTTTGGATAACAAGAGATGAGAACATCTAGTCAAGAGGAAAAAGGAAGCTTACTTAAGGCTGAGGAGGCAAAGACCAGACGGGGCTCTAGAGGGTTACAAGGTAGCCAGGAAGGAACTGAAGAATGGACTTTAGAGAACCAGACGGGAGCATGAAAAAGCCTTGGCAGATAGATTAAAGAAAATCACATAACGTTCTGCACTTATGTGAGGAATAAGAGGATAGCTAGAATGCGGGTAGGGCCAATCAAGGATAGTTGAGGGAACTTGTGCCTGGAGTCAAAGGAGGTAGGGGAGGTCCTGAATAAATACTTTGCATCAGTGTTCACTAGTGAGAACAAAGAAAATTTACAGCCCAGGAACAGGCCCTTCAACCCTCCAAGCCTGAGCCAATCCAAATCCACTGTCTAAACCTGTTGCCCAGTTCCTAAGCATCCATATCCCTCTGCTCCCCACCTACACATACATCTGTCCAGGTGCACCTTAAATGAATCTATCGTGTCTGCCTGCCTCTACCACCTCTGATAGCAACGTGTTCCAGGCGCCCACCACCCTCTGTGTGATGTACTTGCCGCGTGTATCCCCCTTAAACTTGTCACCTCTCACCTTGAAAGAGTGACCTCTCGTTATTGAATCCTTCACCCTGGGAAAAAGCTTGTCTTTATCCACCCTGTCGATACTCTCCATGATTTTGTAAACCTCAATCAGGTCCCCCCCCAATCTCCTTTTTTCTAATGAAAACAAACCTAACCTACTCAACCTCTCTTCATAGTTAGCACCTTCCATACCAGGCAACATCCTCGTAAACTTTCTTTGCACCCTCTCCAAAGCGTCCACATCCTTTTGGTAACATGGCGACCTGAACTGTACACTGTATTCTAAATGCGGCCGAACCAATGTCTTGCACAATGTTAACATGACTTCCCAGCTCTTATACTCAACACCCCGTCCAATGAAGACAAGCAAACTATATGCTTTCCTGACCACTCTATCCACCTTGTGCAGCAACCTTCAGGGTACAATGGACCTGAACTTCCAGATCTCTCTGCCCATCAACTTTTCCCAAGGCTCTTCCATTCATTGTACAATTCACTCTAGAATTAGACTTGCCTAAATGCATCACCTCACATTTGTCTGGATTGAACTTCATCTGCCACTTTTCCGCCCAACTCTCCAGTCTATCTATATCCTATCTATATTCTTTGACAGTCCCCTATGGTTTCTGCTACTCCGCCAATCTTCGTGTCATCTGCAAACTTACTGATCATACCAACAGTGCCCTCTTCCAGATCATTTATGTATATCACAAACAACAGTGGGCCCAGCACTGACCCCTATGGAACACCACTGGTCAGCTTTCTCCATTTCGAGAAACTCACTTCAACTACTACTCTCTGTCTCCTGTTGCTCAACCAATTCTTTATCCACCTAGCTAGAACACTCTGCACACCACATGACTTCACTTTCTCTATTATGTTTACCATGGGGAACCTTATCAAAGTCCATGTAAATGACATCAACAGCCCTTACTTCATCTATCAATGTGGTCACTTCCCTCTAAGAACTCTACTAAATTGGTAAGGCACGATCTCCCCCGCACAAAATCATGTTGCCTATCACCGAAAAGCCCATTCTAGTCTAAATATAAATTGATCCTATCCTTGATCCTATCCCTCAGTACCTTCTCCAGCAACCTTCCCACCACTGACATCAGTCTCACTGGTCTGAAATTACCCAGAATATCCCTACTCCCCTTCTTGCACAGGGGGACAACATGAGCAACCTTCCAGCCCTCCGGCACCTCACCTGCATTTAAGGATGGCACAAAGAGAGGGACCTTGTCATTTGTGAGGACAGCGAGAAACAGGTTGATATGTTTGAACAAGTTGATGTTGAGGAGGATGTGCTGAAAATTTTGAAAAGCATCAGGATAGATAAGACCCCTGGGCCAGACGGAATATACCCAAGGTTACTACGGGAAGCGAGGGAGAAGACTGACTACGGCTTTGGCGATGATCTTGGCGTCCTCACTGTCCATTGGAATAGTACCAGACGACTGGAGTGGCAAATGTTATTCTTTTGTTCAAGAAAGGGAATAGGGATAATCCTGGCAATTACAGACCAGTCAATCGTACCATAATGGGCACATTACTGGAGAGGATTTTGAGATACAGGATTTATGATTATTTGGAAAAGCATAGTTGATTAGAGATAGTCAGGATGGCTTTGAGAAGGGCAGGTCATGCCTCACATACCTTATTGAATTCTTTGAGGATATGACAAAACACGTTGATGAAGGTAGAGCAGTGGATGTGATGCACGTGGACTGTAGCAAGGCAATTGATATGGTTCCCCATGGTAGGCTCATTCAGAAAGTAAGGAGGCATGGGATACAGGGAAATTTGGCTGTCTGGATACAGAATTGGCTGGCCCATAGAAGACACAGGGTGGTAGCAAATGGAAAGTATTCAGCCTGGAGCTCACTGACCAGTGATGTACCACAGGGATCTGTTCTAAGACTTCTGCTCTTCGTGATTTTTACCAATGACTTGGATGAGGAAGTGGAAGGGTGGGTTAGTAAGTTTCCCGATGACATTAAGGTTGGTGGAGCTGTGGATAGTGTGGAGGACTGTTGCAGGTTGCAACGGGGCATTGACAGGATGTAGAGCTGAGCTGAGAAGTGGCAGATAGAGTTCAACCTGAAAAAGTGTGAAGTGATTCGTTTTGGAAGGCTGAATTTGAACACAGATTACAGGGTTAAATGCAGGAGTCTTGGAAGTGTGGAGAAACAGAGAGATTTTGGGGTCCAGGTCCATAGATCCTTCAAAGTTGCCACCCAATTTGATAGAGTTGTTAAGAAGGCGTATGGTGTGTTGACTTTCATTGGCAAAGGCATTGAGTTTAAGAGCCGTGAAAAATTGTGCTGCAGCTCTATAAAGCACTGGCTCAACCACACTTGGAATATTGCGTTCAGTTCTTGTCGCCTCATTATAGGAAGGATAAGGAAGCTTTACAGAGGGTGCAAAGGAGATTTACCAGGATGCTTCCTGGACTGGAGGGCAAATCTTCTGAAGAAAGGTTGAGGGAACTAGCCTTTTCTCATTAGAGCAAAGAAGGATGAGAGGTAACTTGATAGAGCTCCACAACATGATGAGAGGTATAGATAGAGTGGACAGCCAGAGACTTTTTCCCAGGGTGGAAATGGCTATCACAAGGGAGCATAATTTTAAGATGATTGGAGGAAAGTTTTGGGAAGATGTCCGAGGTAGGTTCTTTACACAGAGACCGGATTAGTGGTGCTGGAAGAGCACAGCAGTTCAGGCAGCATCCAACGAGCAGCAAAATCAACGTTTCGGGCAAAAGCCCTTCATCAGGAATAAAGGCAGTGAGCCTGAAGCATGGAGAGATAAGCTAGAGGAGGGTGGGGGTGGGGAGAGAGTAGCATAGAGTACAATGGGTGAGTGGGGGAGGAGATGAAGGTGATAGGTCAAGGAGGAGAGGGTGGAGTGGATAGGTGGAAAAGGAGATAGGCAGGTCGGACAAGTCAAGGAGACAGTAACTGAGCTGCAAGTTTGAAACTAGGATGAGGTGGGGGAAGGGGAAATGAGGAAGCTGTTGAAGTCCACATTGATGCCCTGGGGTTGAAGTGTTCCGAGGCGGAAGATGAGGCGTTCTTCCTCCAGGCGTCTGGTGGTGAGGGAGCGGCGGTGAAGGAGGCCCAGGACCTCCATGTCCTCGGCAGAGTGGGAGGGGGAGTTGAAATGTTGGGCCACGGGGCGGTTTGGTTGATTGGTGCGGGTGTCTCGGAGATGTTCCCTAAAGCGCTCTGCTAGGAGGCGCCCAGTCTCCCCAATGTAGAGGAGACCACATCGGGAGCAACGGATACAATAAATGATATTGGTGGATGTGCAGGTGAAACTTTGATGGATGTGGAAGGCTCCTTTAGGGCCTTGGATAGAGGTGAGGGAGGAGGTGTGGGCACAGGTTTTACAGTTCCTGCGGTGGCAGGGGCAAGTGCCAGAATGGGAGGGTGGGTCGTAGGGGGGTGTGGACCTGACCAGGTAGTCGCGGAGGGAACTGTCTTTGCGGAAGGCGGAAAGGGGTGGGGAGGGAAATATAACCCTGGTGGTGGGGTCTTTTTGGAGGTGGCGGAAATGTCGGTGGATGATTTGGTTGATGCGAAGGTTTGTAGGGTGGAAGGTGAGCACCAGGGACGTTCTTTCCTTGTTACGGTTGGAGGGGTGGGGTCTGAGGGCGGAGGTGCGGGATGTAGACGAGATGCGTTGGAGGGCATCTTTAACCACATGGGAAGGGAAATTGCGGTCTCTAAAGAAGGAGGCCATCTGGTGTGTCCTATGGTGGAACTGGTCCTCCTGGGAGCAGACATGGCGGAGGCGGAGAAATTGGGAATACGGGATGGCATTTTTGCAAGAGATAGGGTGGGAAGAGGTGTAATCCAGGTAGCTATGGGATTGGAGCAGAGGGATTGGAGCATCTCTACCTACCTTGACACTGTCCTATCCCCCCTGCCTTTATTCCTGATGAAGGGCTTTTGCCCGAAACGTTGATTTCGCTGCTCGTTGGATGCTGCCTGAACTGCTGTGCTCTTCCAGCACCACTAATCCAGTATTTGGTTTTCAGCATCTGCAGTCATTGTTTTTACCTTCTTTACACAGAGAGTCATGGGTGCATGCAAAGTACTGCCAGCAGTGGTAGTAGAATCAGCTACATCAGTGACATTGAAGCAACTCTTGAATAGGCACATGGACGATAGTAACATGTAGGGTATGTAGGTTAGTTTGATCTTAAAGTCAGATAAAAGGTCAGCGCAACATCAAGGGCAGAAGTGCACTATGCTGTACTGCTCTATGTTCTATGAAACATTCAGTGCTTTTAACCCAACAATAACCTGACAGGCACCCAAACCTCAATGAAGCGTAGCTCATCCATTCAGGCTCAAACCTGTTGTTCAGCTGGCTTGGCTGTAATCCATTTCCTTTTCAGTAGGTTTCTATGATCAATGCTAGTTGCTTCATCTAATATATCTTCCCAAGACCTTTGCACAAGCTGCTAACTAGGTCATTATAACTCCTGACCATGATCCCCTAAACTCATGTATTTAACAGCTTTGTAGGGTGTTTTCCTCTCTGAACACTGCCTTCTGCTTCTAGAGTTCCTTTCTGAGCAACTCAGGACTACTCCATGGACCTGCCCTGACTGTTTGGAATGTTTAGAAATGCTAACAATACTTCTTCTGCTATTGACCGCCTCGCCAATCTTCCCTCCCTCAAAACTGTTAAACTGAAGTTCGCAAACACCTCAGCAATTACGTCCCAAGCAGCTTGCTGGTCATTTAGTTCAAACCACACTGCTCTCTGGAAATGCAATTTTTAATTCACTGTTCAAAATGACTTTCCTATCTCTAAAATAAACAAGTCATACTTCACAGAACTGAAAACTGAAATATATTTACTCCACTTCAGAACCTAAATTCCCAAATCGTAACATTATATTATCAGCCTTCATCAGAGACAAAAATATTTCAAGTGGACACACTTGTAAAAAATCCTTAAATACTCCTCAGTTCTATAGTAAATCAACATTTATAATTTATGAAGAAGAATTATGAGTTTGAAGAAATAAGACTGTGACGTATTATCTTCAGCTGCAAGATTAAGTCATTGAACTTAGAAACTTAGAGCTCCTTTTCACAATTGTTTTATTCAAAGAAGTTTTTACTGCAGGTGAGAAAAGAAGAAGATAGAGTACCAACAAAAACTTTCTGCACTGTCTGCTTTTCATTCAAGATCACAGGTACAATGCAACACTTGCAACCATTGCATTACAGTTTGGATAAAATGTTATGTCAAGCTCCCATACGCACATGATCATTTTAAAGTAATCATCATTTTTCATACATTTTAAATTAAACAGATTATTCAATGAAGAACTATTGAATTAGTTGTTTCCAGAGAAAAAAACTTCAATAATATTGTGTAAACTTGAACACATCCTTTCAAAAGGTTGAAACAAAAAAAACAGGCCTGTGCATGTCACATCGATGGTACGGAAATTAGTGGAAAACGTTCTCAGGGACAATATCTATACGCATTTAGAAGCAAATGGACTTATTAACAATAGACAGCATGGTTTTGTACTGGGGTGGACATTCCTCACTAATGGGTTTTTTGATTTGGAGATGCCAGTGTTGGACTGGGATGTACAAAGTTAAAAATCACACAACACCAGGTTATAGTCCAACAGGTTTAATTGGAAGCATTAGCTTTCGGAGCTCTGCTCCTTCATCAGGTAGTTGTGAGGAGGTGATGAAGATGATTGGTGAGGGTAACACAGTTGATGTCGTCTACATGGACTTCAGTAACGCCTTTGACAAGGTCCCTCTTGGCAGACTGGTACAAAACGTGAAGTTACATGGTATTGGTGCGAGCTGGCAAGATGGATACAGAATTGGCTTAGTTACAGGAGGCAGCGGGTAGCAGTGGAAGGATGCTTTTCTGAATGGAGGACAGTGACTAATGGTGTTCCATAAGGATCAGTGCTGGGACCTCTGCTTTTCATGATCTACATATACGATTTGGATGAAAACGTAGCTGGTCTAATTAGTAAGTTAGCAGATGATACAAAGATGGGTGAAGTTGTGGATAGTGAGGACTATTGTCAGAGGTTACGGCAGATTGTAGATCAGTAGGAGGCATGGGCAGAAAAATGGCGTTTAATCTGGACAAACGTGAGGTGATGCACTTTGGAAGATCAAGTACAGGTGAATTTATACGTTGAATGGCAGAAGAGTTAGGAGTATTGATATGCATAGGGATCTGGGTGTGCAGGTCCACAGATCACTGAAGGTGGCAGCACAGGTAGATAAGGTAGTAAAAAAAGGCCTGTGGAATGCTTGCCTCCATTGGAAGGGGCATTGAGTATAAGGATAGACAAGTTATGCTGCAGTTTTATAGAATTTTAGTTAGGCCACACATGGAATATTATATACAGCTCTGGTCACCACATTACCAGACGGATGTAGATGCTTTGGAAAGGGTACAGAAAAGGTTTATCAGGATGTTGCCAGGTACAGGGGATTTTAGCTATGAACAAAAGATGGATAGACTGGGTTTGTTTTCACTGGAACACAGGAAATTGAGGGGTGACCTAATGGAAATTTATAAGACTGTAAATGGCATGAAGAGAGTGGAAAGTATGTGGTTTTGTCCCCAGGGTGGAGGAGTCAATTTCTCAGGGACACAGGTTCAAGGTGCAAGGGGAGAAATTCAAAAGAGATGTGCGAGGCAGGTTTTCACACAAAGGGTGGTGAATGCCTGGAACACATTTCCAGAGATAGTGGTGGAAGCAGTCACAATAACAGTGTTCAAGAACCATCTAGACGAGCACACAAAGAGGAAGGGAACAGAGGGATATGGACCCTGTAAATGAAAACAGTTTTAGTATGGAAGGGCAAAATGCAGCGGCACATGCTTGAAGGGCGGAAAGGCCTGTTCATGGGCTGTATTGTTTTTGTTCTTTGGTGGAAAAACACAGCAGATCTGGCATTATCTATGGAGGGAAGGCAGAGTTAATGTATTTTATCCAGTGACCCTTCTTCACAACCAGCTGACTACCTTCATATTAAATTTGCTCTGCATCTACGAAGTCTTAGGTTTTTATCCATGTAATCTACCCAGCCCCAACGGACCAAAAGTAGCTAAAACATTTGCTAGTCTGGGCTACCTGTGCCATGGAGCATCAGTAGTCTCTTTAAAATCTTAAAACGAACTTCACAGTGATTGCACAGACCACACATTGCTGACTCAAATGAATTTTGGATCTTTCAGTTTGCAGTTTATCTATCAAATTAACCACAATACCTCCTGAGACTATAACAGTCAAGCAACATAAGAGATAAACAGAAATCAGACTCAGTTGCCAGACTTTAAGAGCAGAAGCCACAAGTTAAACATTATAACGGTAAGCCATGCAAAAAGGTGGTTCTCAAGGTTATAGAGTCATAGAGCTGTACAGCATGGAAACAGACCCTTCGGTCCAACCCATCCATGCCGACCAGATATCACAACCCAATCTAGTCCCACCTGCCAGCACCCGGCCCATATCTCTCCAAACCCTTCCTATTCATATACCCATCAAAATGCCTCTTAAATGTTGCAATTGTACCAGCCTCCACCACATCCTCTGACAGCTCATTCCATACACGTACCACCCTCTAAGTGAAAACGTTGCCCCTTAGGTCTCTTTTATATCTTTCCCCTCTCACCCTAAACCTATGCCCTCTAGTTCTGTACTCCCCAACCCCAGGGAAAAGACTTTGCCTATTTACCCTATCAATGCCCCTCATAATTTTATAAACCTCTATAAGGTCACCCCTCAGCCTCCGATGCTCCAGGGAAAACAGCCCCAGCCTGTTCAACCTCTACCTATAGCTCAAATCCTCCAACCCAGGCAACATCCTTGTCAATCTTATCTGAACCCTTTCAAGTTTCACAACTTATTTTCGATAGGAAAGAGACCAGAATTGCATGCAATATTCCAACAGTGGCCTAACCAATGTCCTGTACAGCCGCCACATGACCTCCAAACTCATGTACTCAATACTCTGACCAATAAAGGAAAGCATACCAAACGCCGCCTTCACTATCCTATCTACCTGCAACTCCACTTTCAAGGAGCTATGAACCTGCACTCCAAGGTCTCTTTGTTCAGCAACACTCCCTAAGACCTTACCATTAAGTGTATAAGTCCTGCTAAGATTTGCTTTCCCAAAATGCAGCACCTCGCATTTATCTGAATTAAACTCCATTTGCCACTTCTCAGCCCATCGGCCCATCTGGTCCAGATCCTGTTGTAATCTGAGGTAATCACTGTCCACTGCACCATAATTTTGGTGTCATCTGCAAACTTACTAATTGTACCTCTTATGCTCACATCCAAATCATTTATGTAAATGACAAAAAGTAGAGGACCCAGCATCGATCCTTGTGGCACTCCACTGGTCACAGGCCTCCAGTCTGAAAAACAACCCTCCATCACCACCCTCTGTCTTCTACCTTTGAGCCAGTTCTGTATTCAAATGGCTAGTTTTCCCTATATTCCATGAGATATACCCTTGCTAATCAATTAGTTGATGGTAAAAATTTGTCCATGCTGAAATGTATCCTAAATTTGATACATCCCAATTAAATTTTAAGGAAACAAAGATTAGATATTTAAAACAACTTACATTATTCTGCTGTAGCACATGCAGCACTCGGGTGACGTTGTTGAGAGCATGTACCCTGGTAGTGCCACGTTCTTTGGTCTATTGGAGGAAAGAAAAGTTTTTAAAAAGGAAACGTGAGAAACTCTCTTTCAAAATTCCATGGATTCTGGAATGGCATTTACAGATTGAAGGGTTGTAAATTTAACTTCATCTAAAAATGGGAAGACAAAAAAACAGGGAACATATAAACCTGTTAGTTTGAACAAATAAAATTACAGAACAGGAACAGGCCCTTTGGCCCTCCAAGCCTGCATTGATCCAGATCCCCTATCTAAACCTATCGCCTATTTTCTAAGAGTCTGTATCCCTTTGCTCCCTGTTCATTCATGTGTCTGTCTAGATACCGAGTCATAGAGTCATAGAGTCATAGAGATGTACAGCATGGAAACAGACCCTTCGGTCCAAATCGTCCATGCCAACCAGATATCCCATCCCAATCTAGTCCCACCTGCCAGGACCTGGCCCATCTCCCTCCAAACATTTCCTATTCCTATACTCACTTCAGATGCCTTTTAAATGTTGCAACTGTACTAGTCGCCACCACTTCCTCTGGCAGACCACACTTTTTAAATGACGCTATCATTCCTGCATCTACCATCTCCGCTGGCAATGTGTTCCAGGCACCCACCACTCTCTGCATGAAGAACTTTCCATGCCTAACTCCCCTAAAACTTTTCCCCATTCACCTTGAACTTGTGATCCCTAAGAATTGAGTCCCCCACTCTGGAAAAACCTTCTTTGCTCTCCACCCTGTCTATACCTCTGATAATTTTGTAGACCACAGTCAGGTTCTCCCCTCAACTTCCTGTTTTCTAATGAAAATAAGCCTAATCTACTCAACCTCTCTTCATAGCTAGTGCCCTCCAGACCAGGCAACATCCTGGTGAACCCCCTCTGCACTGTCTCCAAAGCATCCACATCATTTTGGTAATGTGGCGACCAGAACTGTACACAGTATTCCAAATTTGGTCGAACCAAAGTCTTATACAAATGTAACATGACCTGCCAGGTCTTAAATTCAATACCCCGTCCCATGAGGAAAAGCAAGTGTCTGCCTTCTTGACCATCCTACTGACCTGCATTGCCACTTTCAGGAAAAAATGGACCTGAACACCCAGATCTCTTTGTACATCGATTTTCCCCAGGACTTTTCCATTTACTGATTAGTTCACTCTAGAATTGGATCTTCAAAAATGCATCACCTTACATTTGCCTGGATTGAATTCCATATATCATTTCTCTGCCCAACTCTCCAATCTATCTATATTCTACTGTATTCTTTGACAGTCGTCCCCTTTTACTATCTGACTACTCTAATCTCTGTCATCTGCACACTTGCTAATAGACCACCCATACCTTCATCCAAATGTTTTTTATATTACAAATAACAGTGGTTATAACACAGATCCCTGTGGAACACCACTGGATACAGTTCTCCATTTTGAGAAACTACTCTCTGTCTCCTGTTGCCCAGCCAGCTCTCTATACATCTAGCTAGTACACCTTGGACCCCATGTGACTTCAGTCTACCATGGGGAACCTCATCAAATGCCTTACTTAAGTCCATATATATTACACCTATAGTCATTCCCTGATCAATCACTTTGTCACTTCCTCAAAGAATTCTATTAAGTTAGTAAGACATGAATTTTCCTGCACAAAACCATGCTGCCTATCACTGATAAGCCCATTTTCTTCCACATGGGAATGAATCCTATCCTTCAGTATCTTCTCCCACATAGAAAATGTGAACTTACCTTCAAACAGCTACTCCCAAAATACATTCCCCAGCTCCTGCCAAATTTTGGTATAGTTGGCCTTCCCCCAGTTTAGCACTTTTCCTTTTGGACCACTCTTGTCTTTATCCATGAGTATTCTAATACCTAGGGAACTGTGATCACTATTCGCAAAGTAGTCCCCTACTGAAACTTCAACCTCCTGGCCGGGCTCATTCCCCAACACCAGGTCTAGTATGTCATCAGTAATAGGGAAAATATAAGAATCTACAATGAAGAATGTGAAATTATTCCGATTGTGTTATGACACAACCAGACAGGCAAATCACATCAGTCTTTCTACCCCCCATATTCGCAACACAGTAAAATTTAAATCTTCGAAGACCCTCAAAATTGACTACAATGTTTTGAACCAGACTTTTGAATAACCAATCCCAAACTCTATGAATAATCAATCCCAGACATCAGCTTGTGACTTAAACAAAAGACTTAGCAATTTTTTAACAGTATAGTAAATTTAGCACAGCAAAAGTTAAACAAAGTCATCTAATGAGTTTAGCTATAAACCAAAAAACCTTTGATTTCAGCCCCATTCACACAAAAGACAGATGCACAAACACACAATTAAGAAATAAATACAAGAAAATAAAAAACTGAACAGATAACTTAAGTGGTTTTCACAACGTGTTGTTCCACAGGCATAGATGGCAGTTTCTTGAATGATTTTTCTAAAAATATTGATCAGGATAACCTTTACACTTCATTCAGATAAAGGCAGTTACACTTATTACTTAATTTTCTGTTCAAAGTTTGGGACAAGATTTGTAGCTCGGGTGCTCGTTGTTGTTGTGGTTCTGTTAGCCAAGCTGGGAATTTGTGTTGCAGACGTATCATCCCCTGTCTAGGTGACATCCTCAGTGTTTGGGAGCCTCCTGTGAAGCGCTTCTGTGATGTTTCCTCCGGCATTTATAGTGATTTGTATCTGCCGCTTCTGGTTGTCAGTTCCAGCTGTCCGCTGCAGCGGCCGGTATATTGGGTCCAGGTCGATGTGCTTATTGATTGAATCTGTGGATTCAATTTTCTATTCTGAGATTCCAAAAGCTGCTCTTGGGAGGTTAGGCAGGAAGCGTTCAAACCTTAATGCTGTAGCATCTATATGCGGATTCCTTTTTACAGAAAAAAGTCCAAAACCTGATTCAAACTCTGATCACTCCCTGACAGACTAACCATTCCCTCCATGGAGATACCAGTTACCATTCAACAGCTGCCACCTGTTTGCGCATAATGTCTTTTTTAGACTGGTTGGAACCAATTCCCAGGTATTGATTTTGTTAGTAGCCAACTTCTATTATCTCTTTAAACATAATGCTCTCCCCTCGTGATGAAGCACTTGCAGAACCTCAATCAGGAACCAACCAGTAATTAACTTCCATGCTTGACCTCACGAATAAACAAAATCTTTTTGGCCTGTTTTCCTTTTCACATAAGCTGTTACTCACAACCCTAAAGTCGCCATTTGCTCACAGTTCCCAGATCCAAACCAAAACTTGATAAAAGAATAAAATGAAAATAGTGAAAGATCAGCAAGGGCTCTAACAATTGAACAAAGTCAACACTGATTTATGAAAACATGGAGTCAAAATGGGCAATTCAGCCACTGAAACCTGACCCGCCATTTTATGCAATCATGGCTGATCTCTTCTTGGCCTCCACTCCATTTTCCTGTCCATTCACCATAACCCTTCAACACATTACTAAATAAAAATCTGCCTATCTCCACCTTAAATTTACTCAATGGCACAGCATCCAATGCACTCTGGATAGTGAATTCCACAGATTCACAACATTAAGAGAAGTAATTTCTCCTCATTTGTTTTAAATCAGCTACCCCTTGTCTTAAAACTACAACCTCTGATCCTAGATTGCCCTAAAAGAGGAAACATTGTTTCTACATCTCCACAAACACCTGATGAAGGAGCAGCACTCTGAAAGCTAATGCTTCCAATTAAACCTGTTGGACTATAACCTGGTGTTGTGTGATTTTTAACTTTGTACACCCCAGTCCAACGCCGGCACCTCAAAATCATTTCTACATCTAATTTGTCAATCCCCTTTAGCATCTTAAAGGCCTCAGTTAGATCCCCTGTCATTCTTCTTAACCCCAGACAACCTGCCTAAACTGCTCAATTATTCTTCATAAAACATACAACGCATCTCTGGAATCAATCTAGTGAACCTCCTCCGAGCTGCCTCCCATCCTTCCTTGAATATGGGGACCAAACCTGTATGCAAAATTTCAGGTGTAGTCTCATAAGACTGTAAGAAAAAGGACAGAGTTAGGCTATTCAGCCCTTTTGTGTCTGGTCTGCCATTTGACCATTGCTAATATGCTTCTCAGCACCATTCTCCTGCCTTCTCCTTGCAACCTTTAATCATCTTTCTAATCAATACACTCAATGATTTGGCCACCACATCTTTCTGTGGCAATGAGTTCCACAAATTCGCTATCCCCTGACTGAAAATTCTTCCTCATCTTAATTCTCAACACTTGTCTCGTCACTCTGAGGCTGTGCCTTTGGTCCTCATCTCGCCTCATAGTAGAAACATTATCTTCACATCCACTCTATGGTCTGTGGTCAGCAAAGTTTTGGAAAGAATTCTAAGGGATAGGATGTATGACTATTTGGCAAAGCATAGTGTGATTAAAGGCAGTCAGCATGGCTTTGAGAGGGGCAGGTCATGCCTCAAAAATCTTATTGAGTTCTTTGAGGTGGTGCCAAGGCAGGTCGATGATGGTCGAGCAGTGTATATGCACTTCAGCAAGGCATTTGATAAGGTTCCCCATGGTAGGCTCATTCATAAAGTCAGGAAGTATGGGATACAGGGAGATTTGGCTATCTGGATCCAAAATTGGTTGGCTGACCGAAGGCAGAGAGTGGTTGTAGATGGAAGTATTCTGTCTGGAGGTCAGTGTTGAGTGGGGACCTGAAGGGCTCTGTTCTTGGGCCTCTGCTCTTTGTAGTTTTTATAAATTACTTGGATGAGGAGTTGAGGGGTGGGTTAGTAAATTTGCAGATGACACAAAGGTTGGAGGTGTCATCGATAGTATAGAGGGCTACTGCAGGCTGCTTAGCGACATAGACACGATGCAGAGCTGGGCTGAGAAATGGCAGATGGAGTTCAACCCAGATAAATGTAAAGTGATGCATTTTGGAAGGTCCAACTCAAATGCTGAATATAGGATTAAAGACAGGATTCTTGGCAGTGTGGAGGAACAGAGGGATCTGGGTGTGCAGTACATACATCCCTCAAAGTTGCCACCCAAGTGAATAGGGTTGTTAAAAAAGCATATGGTGGGACTCAGCAAGATGGCGGTGATTCTGTAGGACTGCTGTGGACAGCTCTGCCTAACAGCCAAGGCATACCAGTGTTTTTTTTTGCCATCCCTGGCCAACTTATGTGGTGGAAATATTAATTTAAAACCTTACAGAACACAAATTTGTTAATATTTGGGAGTGGGAAGGATGCCAAAGGGAAAAGGAGCAAGCAAACAGCAGCAGGGAGGACACTCCCCTACAGCACCTACAACACCAGAGACTGCAGCAGGAGCAGCCTCTCCTGAACCCAACAGGGACCTGACAGACTCACAGGAATTGGCTGCGGCTATGGAGAGACTTACCTTGAAAGTTGCGGCTGCGATTGAGGAAATCCATGGGGAGATTCATGCCCAGGTCCAACCTCAATGGAATCAATTTAGGTAAAGGGCAGTACAGAGAGATCTGGGTGTTCTTGTACACCAGTCAATGAAGGCAAGCATGCAGGTACAGCAGGTAGTGAAGAAGGCTAATCACATGCTGGCCTTCATAACAAGAGGGACTGAGTATAGAAGCAAAGAGGTGCTTCTGCAGCTGTACAGGGCCCTGGTGAGACTACACCTGGAGTACTGTGTGCAGTTCTGGTCTCCAAATTTGAGGAAAGACATTCTGGCTATTGAGGGAGGGCAGCGTAGGTTCATGAGGTCAATTCCTGGAATGGCAGGATTACCTTACACTGAAAGACTGAAGCGACTGGGTTTGTATACCCTTGAGTTTAGAAGACTAAGAGGGGATCTGATTGAGACATATAAGATTATGAAAGGATTGGACACTCTGGCAGCAGGAAACATGTTTCCGCTGATGGGTGAGTGCCGAACCAGAGGACACAGCTTAAAAATACGGGGTAGACCATTTAGGACAGAGATGAGAAGAAACTTCTTCACCCAGAAAGTGGTAGCTGTGTGGAATGCTCTGCCCCAAAGGGCAGTGGAGGCCCAGTCTCTGGATTCATTTAAGAAAGAATTGGATAGAGCTCTCAAAGATAGTTGAATCAAGGGTTATGGAGATAAGGCAGGAACAGGATACTGATTAGGAATGATCAGCCATGATCATATTGAATGGCGGTGCAGGCTCGAAGGGCTGAATGGCCTACTCCTGCACCTATTGTCTATTGTCTATTACATCCATGCTGCAGAAGCATAAGCAGGAGTTCCAGGGCCTCGGGGAGCGGCTGGAGGAGGTGGAGAGTCAAACTAAGGCCTCGGAAGCTTTGATGGAATCCTCATCTAGTCGGATCCAGGTGCTGCAGCGAGAGGTGCGTGCCTTGCGAGACTATATCGACGACCTCGAAAGTCGAGGCCGGAAGATAAATCTTTGAATTTTCGGGCTCCATGAAGGTGAGCAGCCAGTCAGTTTCTTTGAAAACTGGCTGCCAAAGTTTTGGGACCTTCACATCAAGTCCAGCAGGCTTCAGATTACACTGCACAGGTCAGGGCTGGTGCAGCATCCCCACCCGGTCCTAGTGCACTTCCACTCATACAAGGACAAGCAAAAGGTCATAGAAGCTTCCAGATCCCTGAGAAAAGATCCACAGGCGCTGCTGTACAAGGGGTCAAAAATCATGTTTTTCCAGGATTTTTCAGCAGCTGTAATCCGAAAGAGGAAGTCCTTCGATGAAGTTAAAAAGAGGCTGAGGAACCTGGGCATCCAGTACTCCATAAGATAACCCGCAGTACTTTGTTTCAGCCGTGAGAACTCAGTTTATACATTTGACTCAGCGAATAAAGCTAAAATATTTGTGGACACTTTAAAATAGACGGATTGGCCTGAAGAATACGGTTAATGTTTGTTCTCTTTTCTATCTTTCCCCATGTTTTCCCTTCCTTTTTTTTATTCCTTTCTTTCTCCCTAATAATTTCCTTTTTGGAAAGGGGGTAAAAAGACTTTGGAATAAGTTGTTCCAATTTTTTTTAATAACTGGATTTTCTGATGGGAAATTTTGTGGATGTTCTTTGTTGTGTATCTCCCTTTTTTTGGTTGTTCTGCTTCTCTTTTAGTCACAAGTAGGAGTGTCATGAAGCCAGGGATGGGTGGAGGGCTCGTCCTGACTTTGTCTTTTGATTTAAGGATCATCTCCTTTTTTTTTCTGGCCTAAGGCTGGGGCACAGTCCAGATGTGAAGGAGCTGTGAAGGAGGGGATGGGTAGGGTGAGTGCCCCTATGGACACGGGGAAGAGTCTTCCATTCAGGGTTTTATAGTTGGTTTTCTTTGTAGTTTTTTGGTAGTAATAGTTATTAATAGTTATGATAGAGTAGTTTTTGTATATACAGTTTTTTGATTCTATGAGTCTTTATTTACTTATGCTCAGCACTTTGTAAGCAGGGTTCTCCCTCCAAGGGGTTCAAGGGTGTCTGAAAAGGGATATGGCGAAGTGTCTTATTAAATAGTGCACCTGGAACATTAAGGGAAGTCATTCGCCTGTTAAAAGGAGAAAAGTGCTTTCTAGCCTTAAGAGGGAAAGGGTTAATATCGCTTTGTTGCAGAAAATCCATCTCGATGGGAACTCCTGAAATTACAACAGGGGGCTATGACCGGGTATTCTTTTTGTCCTTTACTACTAAAAGTGGGGGAGTGGCAATACTTATCCAGAAAAATCTTCCGTTCACATTATTAGAGCAGGTGAAAGATGAGCAGGGACAGTTTGTGACACTTAAAGCCCTGATACATGGGGAGGAGTATAGCATTTTAAACATCTACTGTCCTCCGGCGCATCCCCTCAAACTTTTGATTAGTGCTTTCTCTAAGCTGAGTGCTTTTGGAACACGGCACATTATTATAGGGGGGGATTTTAAATGTCTTTTGGATCTGACAGTGGACAGGATGCCTTGTGGGACCCAAACTATTTCTTCGTAGGCCAAGCAGGTTGTTGACTTATGCGGGGAGATGGGGCTGGTGGATACTTGGAGATGTCTTCACCCTACCGGCAGGGACTTCACCTTTTTTCCAAATGCACATAAATGTCACACAAGGATTGACCTCTTACTGACTCCCTCGGCCCTTGTGAATTCGATTATGGGTTGTAAAATTGGGAATATAGCTATCTCTGATCATGCAACAGTATATTTGGAGGTTAAGGCCAAGAGTGAAGGGCTAGGTTTGCAGCACTGGTGTTTGGACCTTTTTCTCCTGAAGGATTCCAAATTTATAGAATACATTTTGAAGGAGTTTCAGGAATTCTTGACTATCAACTCAGGCACAGCTAGTAGTGCATCCATGCTAGGGGAGACTGCGAAGGCCTTTGATAGGGGATTAGTTATTTCCTATTCGGCTAGCTGGAAATGACAGAAGGAGGAATAGCAGTATCTACTTGAGATGCGGTTGAAAGCCACGGAGGCAGCACATTTTGCGCAGCCTTCAGTGACTAAGCTACCGCGGATCACAGCCCTTTGGGCTGCCTTGAATTCAATACTGACACAAAACGCAAAGAAAGAACTTGTTTTTGCTAAACAGAGGCTGCACGAATATGGGGATAGGCCAGAGAAGTATTTAGCGTACCTGACTAGGAAAAAGCATGCTCCCCAATCCATTACTGCAATCAGAGACAGAGCCGGGGTCCGTACAGATGATGCTAAAAAGATTAATGAGGTTTTTCGGAACTTTTATTCTGAATTGTATTGGTCTGAAGGTTGCGAAGACAGGACTGCTAAAATAAAGACCTTTTTTTTTAAGAACCTGGACCTCCCAGGGGTAACCTTGGAACAGGCCTTTCTCCTTCATGCCCCCTTGACAGTTCAGGAAATACAGGAGGCAGCTAGGCAACTTCAGAGTGGGAAAACGCATGGCCCTGATGGTCTTCTGGGTGAGTTTATAAGGAGTTTATAGGGATTCTGTCAGGACCGATGTTGGAGATGTACAATCACTCCAAATGCATGAACACCTTCCACCATCTTTGAGAGAAGCTAATATTTCCTTAATTCTTAAGAAGGGGAAGGTTCCTGAGGATTGTGCCTCATACAGGCCCATCTCTCTATTAAATTCAGATTTCAAGATTCTGTCCAAGATCCTGGCGCTGAGATTGGAAAGGGTGTTGTCCCATATTATTAAAGAGGACCAGACAGGCTTTATAAGGGGCCATAGGTCCTCTAATAATATTAGAAGGTTGCTGAATGTGGTCCAAGTTTATCAGCAACAACTGATTCAAGAGTTGGTGATTTCCTTAGATGAAAAGAAAGCATTTGACTGAGTGGAATGGCCGTATCTTTTTTATGTCTAAGAACAGTTTGGGTTGGGTGGAGTCTTTGAGAGGTGGGTGGAGGTTTTATATCGCCACCCACTGGCCGCGGTCATCACCAACGGGGTGAAGTCTGAGAATTTTACAATTTGTCAGGGTAGTCTGCAAGGCTGTCCCCTCTCACCATTGTTGTTGGTGATAGAACCGCTGGCAGAGGCTATTCGTCAAAACATCCACATAACCGCTCCGGAAGTGGGATTGAGGGCACACAAGATTACATTGTACGCTGATGATGTCCTTCTGTTTTCATCAAACCCAATCACCTCCATACCCCATTTGATACAATATATCAATTCATTTGGGGCTATTTCAGGATATAAGATTAACTTTGCAAAATCAGAGGCTATGCCTTTGGGGGAACCTTCAGGATGTGCCAGAAGTTGAAGGTGGCTCTAAGTTCCTTTTAAGTGGTCACGGGCAGGGTTTCGAACCTAGACATTTTTATTACTCCCAAGTTTGATCTGTTACTTGGGACTAACCTTGCTCATTTGCTCGACCATATTAGGCGAGATCTCCAGAGATGGGAGGCTCTTCCAATTTGATGGCTGGGCCAAATATCTCTCATTTAGATGAATGTTCTTCCTCGTTTGCTTTATCCCATACATATGCTCCCTATAATGTTTCCCAGGTCAACGCTGTGGAAACTTATGGGGTGGCTTGGTTTCTTTGTCTGGCATCGTGGACGACCTCACATCAAACTTACTAAATTGCAGCTGCCTCAAGGAGGGGGAGGAGTTGATTGCCTAGACATCAGAAGGTATCAATTGAGTTTCCTGTGGTCCTTTGTCAGCGATTGGGTAGGTAACGATCCAAACTCACTATGGCTGGATATTGAGACCTCTCAAGCAAAGTGCCCTCTTATTAACCTATTGATCATGGATAAGATGAGGACAGTTATGGACCACTGCCGGAACCCCATTGTCATTAGTACAGTCAAGGCATGCAGGGTGATGCATCAGAGCGAGGGTTGTTTATCCAAGACTTCGCCAGTTACACCTATAGTTGGCATTCCAGGGTTCCAACCAGGGATGATGGAGTCAGGGTTCAAACTATGGACAATGAGAGGAGCTTCTAGTTTGGGAGACTTGTTTGAGGGGGAGGCTATGTCGTCTTTTTAGCAACTGAGCCACAAATACGGGTTGCCCAGCAAAGACCTTTTCTGTTTTTATCTGGTTAGGGATTTCATCCAGAAGAAGACTACGCTTCTCACTAAGCCCTATAAGCCCGATACAGAGAAGTTGTTGCTATGCTCCATAAGCACCCTTTCGGTTCGTGCCTTCTATCGCCTGCTGGGTGGCATGGCCTGGCAGGATATTAACCGGTTATGAGAGGTCCGGGAGCAAGAGCTGGGAGTGGAGAGCTCTTCTGAAACATGGGAGAACATGTGGGAGAATAGTCAAAAGATCTCAATCTGTAACAGGACATGTGATACGCAGTTAAAAGTTCTGCTCAGGGCTCATCTGGCACCAGACGGTTTGGAGAAGTTTAAAAAAGGGGCATCTTCAGTGTGCCCCAAATGTAAAATAAGTGTAGGTATTGTTACCCATTGCTTCTGGACATGCCACAGGCTCCATGTTTATTGCTGTGGTGGGAGAGATAGGGAGGGTATTGAGGACTGAAGTCAAAGTAAACCCGATATCTCTCCTCTTAGGTCTACTGAATTTACCATCTTGAGATGGGCATGGGAAGAAATTATTTAATATTCTTGCACACTGTGCATGAAAGAATATTCTGATGAATTGAGTGTCTGAGAACCCACTGGGCTTGTTGGGATGGCAAAAGTTAATTATGGAGCACATTCCCTTGGACTTTTTCACAAGCATGGTGCACCACATAACAGACAATTTTTATTAGACATGGCAGCTCAACTTGAGTTATTTGGGTATAGATTTATCAGTTATCTTAACTAGGACGTTTGTTTAACCAGGATGATTAGATTTGTCAAGCCCTGGGCCCTGGAGGGGGTCACCCGAGTTAATACGGGTATATATACAATGTTCCCATTCCTTTGTTTGGGAGCCTTGCGTCAAGCATAGCTGTTCTGTACTTTGTGGGGTTATTTTTGCTTTTTTTTGGTGTTGTCTTGCAGTGTTAGGGTTTGCTTTGTATTATAGAGTAGGTTAGTAGTTAGTAGATAGTAGTTGTATTGTAATTTGTATTTTTTTCTTTTTATTATACTGATATTTGTGATTGATTGTTTTTTTCAATAATTTTATGTGTTTGTAAAGTTAAAAAAAATTGCTAATAAATATATTTACAAAAAAAAGCATACGGTGTTTTGGGGATCTAGTTTAAGAGCCGCGAGGTTCTGCTGCAGCTCTACAAGTCACTGGTGAGACCATACTTGGAATATTGTGTCCAGTTCTAGTCGCTCTACTTTCGAAAAGATAGAGGGTGCAAAGAAGGTTTACCAGGATGCTGCCTGGACTGAAGGGCTTGCCTTATGAGGAAAGGTTGAATGAGCTCGGACTTTTCTCTCTGGAGAGAAGGAGGAAGAGAGGAGACCTGATCAAGGTGTACAAAATAATGAGTGGAATAGAGAGAGTCAATAGCCAGAGACTTTTCCCCAGGGCAGGATTGACTGGTACGAGGAATCATAGTTTGAAGATATTAGGAGGAAGGTATAAAGGAGACGTCAGAGGTAGGTTCTTTACACAGAGAGGTATGAATGCATGGAATGCGTTGCCAGCTGTAGTGATGGAAGCAGAGTCATTGGGGACATTTAAGCAACTGCTAGACATGCACATGGATAGCAGTAATTTGAGGGGTGCGTAGGTTAAGTTGTCATATTTTACAATAGGAGTAAACCTCGGCATAACATCGTGGGCCAAAGGGCCTGTTCTGTGCTGTACTTTTCTATGTTCTATCTATGTTCTATGTTCTATCCAGGTCTCTCAGTATTCTGTAAGTTTCAATTAGATTCCTCACTTCATCTTTCAAAACTCTTATCAAATACAGACCCAGGGTCCTCAACCAGTCCTCATACGAAAAGACCTCCATCCCCAGGATCATTCTTGTAAACTTCCTCTGGACCCCCTCAAATGCCAGCACATCCCTCCTTAGATACAGGGCCCAAAACTGCTCACAATATTCCGGATGTGGTCTGACCACAGTCTTATACAGCCTCAGCAGCACTATTTCCCACTAGTGTTTTGTACAGTTGTAGCAACACTTCCCTAAGTTTATATGCTACTCCTTTAGCGATAAATGCCAAAATTCCATTTGTCATCTTTATTAACACTCTACACACATATTAGTTTACTGTGAATCATGCACAAAGACACACAGATCCTTCTGCACTGAAGCATTCTGAAGTTTCTCCACTCAGATAGTAAGTTGCTTTTCTGTTCTTCTGACCAAAACGGATAACCTCAAAAACTTATCCATGTTAACCTGCCAAATGTTGGCCTATTCACTTAACTTATCCACATCCACTTGGAAAATTCTTATTTCTTCATTGTAACTTACAGATGACACCAAATAGGTGGAAAAGTAAGTATGACTGGAGTACCTTCTACCCTTGCAGCTAAGTCTCCCTCTCCAAGACGGTGGCAGAGTAACAGGGCGGAGCTGAGGCTTGTCCATGCCTGTCTGCTTTCCTTCTCTTTTGTTTTATTTATTTCTTTTTGCTTTTGCTCTTTTCTCTTTATTTTCTTTAAAGCCTGGAAAGTGGCAAGTGAAGGCGGAGGCCTCCAGCAGCAGTAGCAGCAATGTCAGAACGAGCCAGACACAGCTCCAACCCAGCCCGGGGTCTCCTGACAAGCAAGGAGCAGGTCCCAGGCTTACTCCCCATCTCGAATCCACAGGCTGAACCAAAGCTCCAGGTCTGCAGCTCGGCCCGGGCTTCTAAAGGAGCATAAGCATCTGCGAAAGGGATGAATTGAGGACCCCAATGACCTCCAGCAGCAGCTGGAGGAGCTGTGAATGGGCAACAGAAGGTACGGAATCCGTGCACCCCCAGGCCCATGGCTCTAGCTCAGATGCAGCAATTGCAATTGTGGTGGTGGAGGCCTGATACAGAGACCCCAGAGCCTGTTACAGAGATCCTAGGGACCATTACAGACACCCCAGAGCAAATCACAGAGACCCAAGAGCCCACTTCGGAGATTCTAGCTGATTTCAAGCAGCAAATGGGGGAGCAATGAAGGACAAACAAGAAGAAAAGAGAAAGATGAAATCTATTGCAGCAATATTTTGCACGATATTCAGTGTTTCAAGATGGTGCTGGAGCATGGTAACACTTTGCATATAAACACATGAAAAAACACTTTTCATTGTATATTTATGTACATGTGACAATGAATCTAAACTGCATCTAATCTAAGTTATTAGCACAGTTTGTAAATAGTTAGGACCTGAGGACTGATCCCTGTGGAACCCACTAGTTACATCATGCTCAACAGAAAAACTCCATTTATCCATACACCCTACTTTCTATTGGTAAGCAAACAGAATAATGCAGGTTGTTCATTATAAAGTGCTTCATTAACGCAAATTAGATAGAATGTCAATGACAAATCATTTGGACACTGTTTGGATAATGCAAACATTCTACTGAACACTTATGACAACACAGTCTATTAGCGATCCTCTCCAGCACGATTTTCTATGGCGCGAGGTTGCAAAGGAACGCAACTGTCACGTTCTCTAAGAATGACCTGTAAATTACCCAACCCCATCTCATATTACCATATATACTACAATGACAAAATATCCATATTGCTTGTTATACCTTCAAAAGAACTCCAGCAAAGTAGCCAATCATGATTTATAAAACATAGAACATAGACATAGAACATAGAACAATACAGCACAGAACAGGCCCTTCGGCCCACGATGTTGTGCCGAACGTCTATCCTAGATTAAGCACCCATCCATGTACCTATCCAAATGCCGCTTAAAGGTCGCCAATGAATCTGACTCTACCACTCCCACGGGCAGCGCATTCCATGCCCCCACCACTCTCTGGGTAAAGAACCCACCCCTGACATCTCCCCTATACCTTCCACCCTTCACCTTAAATTTATGTCCCCTTGTAACACTCTGTTGTACCCGGGGAAAAAGTTTCTGACTGTCTACTCTATCTATTCCTCTGATCATCTTATAAACCTCTATCAAGTCACCCCTCATCCTTCGCCGTTCCAACGAGAAAAGGCCGAGAACGCTCAACCTATCCTCGTACGACCTACTCTCCATTCCAGGCAACATCCTGGTAAATCTTCTCTGCACCCTCTCCAAAGCTTCCACATCTTTCCTAAAGTGAGGCGACCAGAACTGCACACAGTACTCCAAATATGGCCTAACCAAAGTCCTGTACAGCTGCAACATCACCTCACGACTCTTGACTTCAATCCTTCATAAAACCATGCTGACTGTGTTGGATTGTATTCTGACTTCAAACATCCTGGTATTATTTTTTAATAATAAATTCTAATAATTTAAATTTACTGTCTGCAATGTCCTACTTTCTATCTTCCTTCCTTCTTTAATAAGGAATATTGTTACGTTAGCATTTATCTCACATCTAGGGCATTTTGGAAAATTATAATCAATGGATCCGCTAGCTGTGCTGCCACTTCATTTAAGACCAGAGTACAGAAGAACCTCAATTATCTAGCATTCGATTATCCGAATATCAGATTATCTGGCAAGATCGCATGGTCCCATGCTTGGCTAAACTACGTTATCCGGCCTTCAATTATCAGGAATTTGATTAATCCAACCAAATATTCCTTGCCTGCGTCCTTCAGATAATTGAGATTCCGTTGTACATAGGCCTGGCGACCATTCTAATTTTAATCCCAATCATTTACTCAGTATTTCTTCCCTAGTAGTGATGATTGGTCTAAGTTCCTCCCTTTCCATAATCCAGGATGAAGGACGGGAAAAATTTCTGGCTGTAACAGCTGCTCCTTCAGATGTTAAAGTCAGTGCACGAGAGAGAGAAAGAAACTGACACTGCCTTTACTGTTTGAATTCATGAATCACTGGGCATCGGAGTTCATCTGGGAAAATTAACAAACAGTGAGATTCACAACTGATCTTAGAGGAACTTTTGGGCGAAATTCACAGCACAGAATCAGATCAGTTAATTGTTGTTTTAAGTGTGGCCTACAAAAAGTCTGCAGTAGTGAGTAGAGTGGGTTCTTTCCTAATTATATGTTTTTAGAGATATGTCCCATAATTAAACTTAAAATATAAGCCATAACTATTAATTTAACCTGGGGCAGTGTTTGTAGAGGAGTAAGACGGTGTTACTTTCTGGGTCTGTAGATTGTTAAGGAGCAAAAATAGCCTTTGGTAGAGTGATATGTACTTCTTGTCAGATGTGGGAGTTGAAAGAGAGTCTAAGAGTTACTGTGGATTATATCTGCCATAAATGCTGCTGGCTGCGAATCTTATCAGATCAAATGGATCGGATGGAGGGACAGTTAGAAGCAATGAGGAATTTGCAACAGCAACAGTATCTGATGGATGGCAGTTATAGGAAGGGGGGGAAAAGTCTCAGATACAGTCACATACATGGGTTAACTCCAGGAAGGGTAAGAGAGGTAGGCAGCTAGAGCAGGAGTCTATTTGTGGATATATCCGTTTCAAACAGGAATGCTGTTTTGGAAAATGTAGAAGGTGATGGATTCTCAGGGGAATATAGCACAAATAGCCAAGTTTTTCAAACTGAGACTGGCTAATGCAAGAAAGGTACGTCGGGTTCCAAGAGATCAATCGTATTAGGGGATTCTCTAGTCCAAGGTACAGACAGACGTTTCTGTGGTCAGCAGCAAAAAATCAGAATGGTGTGTTGCTTCCCTGGTGCCAGGATCAAAGATGTCTCAGAGAGAGTGCAGAATGTTCTCTTGGGGGAAGAGGGGCCTGCAAGAGGTCATTGTCCACATTGGAACCAACGACATAGGAAGGGAAAAGGTTGAGATTCTGAAGGGAGATTACAGAGAGTTAGGCAGGAATTTAGAAAGGAGATCCTCGAGAGTAGTAATATCTGGATTACTCCCAGTGCTACGAGCAAGTGAGGGCAGGAATAGGAGGATAGAGCAGATGAATGCATGGCTGAGGAGCTGGTGTATGGGAGAAGGATTCACATTTTTGGATCATTGGAATCGCTTTTGGGGTGGAAGTGACCTGTACAAGAAGGACGGATTGCACCGAAATTGGAAGGGGACTAATATACTGGCAGGGAAATTTGACACAGCTGCTCGGGAGGATTTAAACCAGTACGGTTGGGAGTTGGGACCCAGGGAGATAGTGAGGAAAGAGGTTATTCTGAGATTGGTACAGTTGAGAACAGAAGCGACTCAAACAGTCAGGGCAGGCAGGGACAAGGTAGGACTAATAAATTAAACTGCATTTATTTCAGTGCAAGGGGTCAAACAGGGAAGGCAGATGAACTCAGAGCATGGTCAGGAACATGGGACTGGGATATCATAACAATTACAGAAACATGGCTCAGGGATGGACAGGACTGGTTGCTTAATGTTCCAGGACACAAATGCAACAGGAAGGATAGAAAGAGAGGTAAGAGAGGAGGGGGAGTAGCATTTTTGATAAGGGATAGCATTACAGCTGTGCTGAGGGGGGACGTTCCTGGAAATACATCCAGGAAGTTATTTGGGTGGAACTGACAGATCAGAAAGGGATGATCACCTTATTGGGATTGTATTATAAACCCCTGAATAATCAGAGGGAAATTGAGAAACAAACTTGGAAGGAGATCTCAGCTATCTGTATGAATAATAGGGTGGTTATGGTAGAAGAGTTTAACTTTCCAAACATAGACTTGGACTGCCATAGTGTTAAGGGTTTAGATGGAGAGGAATTTGTTAAGTGTGTACAAGACAATTTTCTGATTCAGTACGTGGATGTACTTGCTAGAGAAGGTGCAAAACTTGAACTACTCTTAGGAAATAGGGCAGGGCAGGTGATTGAGGTGTCAGTGGGAGAGCACTTTGGGGCCAGCGACCATAATTCTATTAGATTTAAAATAGTGATGGAAAACAATAGACCAGATCTAAAAGTTGAAGTTCTAAATTGGAGAAACGCCAATTTTGACGATATTAGGCAAGAACTTTCGGAAGCTGAATGGAGGCAGATGTTCGCAAGTAAAGGAATGGCTAGAAAATGGGAAGCCTTCAGAAATGAGATAACGAGAATCCAGAAAAAGTATATTCCTGTCAAGGTGAAAGGAAAGGCTGGTAGGTATAGGGAATGCTGGATGACTGATGAAATTGAGGGTTTGGTTAAGAAAAAGAAAGAAGCATATGTAAGGTATAGACAGGATAGATCGAGTGAATCCTTAGAACAGTATAATGGAAGCAGAAGTATACTTAAGAGGGAAATCAGGAGGGCAAAAAGGGGACATGAGGTAGCTTTGGCAAATAGAATTACGGAGAATCCAAAGGGCCTTTACAAATACATTAAGGACAAAAGGACAAAAGGGTAAGAATAGGGTCTCTCAACGATCAGCAAGGCCTTCTTTGTGTGGAGCCGCAGGAAATGGAGGAGATACTAAACTAGTATCTTGCATCAGTATTTACTGTGGAAAAGGACATGGAAAATATAGACAGTAGGGAAATAGATTGTGACACCTTGCAAATTGTCCAGATTACAGAGGAGGAAGTGTTGGATGTCTTGAAACGCATAAAGGTGAATAAATCCCCAGGACCTGATCAGGTGTAATCTAGAACTCTGTTGGAAGCTACAGAAGTGATTGCTGGGCCTCTTGCTGAGATTTGTATCATCGATAGTCACAGGTGAAGTGCCAGAAGACTGCAGGTTGGCAAACGTGGTGCCACTGTTTAAGAAGGGTGGTAAAGACAAGCCAGGGAACTATAGACTGGTGAGCCTGACCTCGGTGGTGGGCAAGTTGTTGGAAGAAATCCTGAGGGGCAGGATGTACATGTATTTGGAAAGGAAAGGACTGATTCGGGATAGTCAACATGGCTTTGTGCATGAGAAATCATGTCTCACAAACTTGATTGAGTTTTTTGAAGAAAGAGCAAAGAGGATTGATGAGGGCAGAGCAGTAGATGTGATCTGTATGGACTTCGACAAGGTTCCCCAAGGAAGACTGATTAGCAAGGTTAGATCTCATGGAATACAGGGAGAACTAGCCATTTGGATACAGAATTGGCTCAAAGTTGGAAGACAAGAGGGTGGTGGTGGAGGATTGTTTTTCAGACTGGAGGCCTGTGACCAGTGGAGTGCCACAAGGATCGGTGCTGGGCCCTCTGCTTTTTGTCATTTACATAAATGATTTGGATGCGAGCATAAAAGGTACTGTTAGTAAACTTGCAGATGATACCAAAATTGGAGATGTAGTGGACAGCGAAGAGGGATACCTCAGATTACAATAGGATCTTGACCAGATGGGCCAATGGGCTAAAAAGTAGCAGATGGAGTTTTAATTCAGATAAATGCGAGATGCTGCATCTTGGGAAAGCAAATCTTAGCAGGACTTATACACTTAATGGTATGGTCCAAGGGAGCGTTGCTGAACAAAGAGACCATGGACTGCAGGTTCATAGATCCTTAAAAGTGGAGTCGCAGGTAGATAAGACAGTGAAGGCAGCGTTTGGTATGCTTTCGTTTATTGGTCAGAGTACTGAGTACAGGAGTTGGGAGATCATGTTGCGGCTCTACAGGACACTGGTTAGGCCAATGTGGAATATTACGTGCAATTCTGGTCTCCTTCCTATCAGAAAGATGTTGTGAAACTTGAAAGGGTTCAGAAAAGATTTATAAAGGATGTTGCCAGCTATAAGGAGAGGCTGAACAGGCTGGGGCTGTTTTCCCTGGAGCGTCAGGGCTGAGGGCTGACCTTATGGAGGTTTACAAAATTATGAGGGGCTTGGATAGGGTAAATAGACAAAGTCTATTCCCTGGAGCGTCAGAGACTCCAGACTAGGGGCATAGGTTTAGGTAAGAGGGGAAAGATATAAAAGAGACCTAAGGGGCAGCTTTTTCACACAGAGGGTGGTACGGGCTTGAAATGAGCTGCCAGAGGATGTGGTGAAGGCTGGTACAATTGCAACATTTAAGAGGCATTTGGATGGGTATATGAATAGAAAGGGTTTGGAGGGATATGGGCCAGGTGCCAGCAGGTGGGACTAGATTGGGTTGGGATATCTGGTCAGCATGGACTATTTGGACCGAAGGGTCTGTTTCCATGCTGTACATCTCTATGACTCAATGACTCTATTATATGTTAAAATTAGGATGGTACTCGTGTTCTTCACCATGAATATTAAAGCAAAATATTGCCTTAATGACTGTGTCATATGCATGTCCACTATTAACTCCCCACTCTCATTCCCCAAGGAACCAGCATTCACTTCAGCTGTTCTCTTCCTCTATATAGTGTTAAGTCATGGTGGTAAACCCTTCTGCTAATTAAACAAAACACACAGAAAAGCTCACAATGCTTTGTAATCTGTTAAAGTACAAATGACAGACAACTACACAAATTCCACTATTTAAAGAAAATATATCAATTTTATTCTTTAAATCTAAAAGTGAACATTAAATAGCAACTACAGAGGAACCTCTATTGTCTGGCGATCGATTAACCAAATTTCGGATGATCAGAACAAGATCACAAGATCCTGATGTGTGGCTAACTACGTTATCCGGCATCCAATTAACTGAACGAAATACTCCCCACCCAAGTCCTTCAGATAATTGAGGTTCCTCTGTACTTACAACTCTAAGCCTCCTTTTTCTTTAACACTTGTTATCTACCTCCTACTCCACACGAATGTACTGATCAAATAAAAGCCCCTATAAAATTACAGCAACTTAATTTTCAAAACCGGACAGTGGTTGTCATCTCTGATGCCTGTCTTCCTCCGTTTGTAGATCCCCCGAGGTCATCTTAGGTCTTCTGCTGCAAACATGCTTCATTTGAAAGAAGTACCTTTGATAGAGTGTGTTTTTTGGGCAGTCTCTCAATGGCAGTTGGCAGACTATCAAAATGTCTGCTTCTTTTATACCCCAAACATCGGATGTCTCATTGATTCGATCTTGTCAAAACCGTAAAATTCAAATTCAATTGGGTTTTAGTATCGTGGGGCATAATTTAAACTGATTGGTTAAATTCGAACTGTTGTGAAAACATAGCAACCAAAGGTCAGGTATTTGTTTCACAGCCAAATGTCACATATTTTCAATTTTCCAGTAGGCACTGAGACTGCCAGTCATATGATAGGAGCCTGCATTCACTCTCTCAAAAGTATAGTACAAGCCTTTGACTTCAGAACAATAGACATATAGGAAGTTTTGCTGTCCGTTTTTATATTTTGCAGTAATTTTCCATTATAATTTACCTTTGCTTCTTTTATTACTTGTTTTGTAAGCTTTTGATAATCTTTGCAATATGATAAACCTGAGTTTTGTCTTAATATTATTTTTAACTTCCTTGTTTAGCCAAGACTTTTTTTCTCCTTCTTACAATCTTTCTTTCTTTCTGGAATATTCTTTAGCTGGGATCAATTGACTATCTCCTTCAACATCTGCCAGCATTCATCAACTATTCTACCTTTCAGTCTTCCCTTCCAGTCCACTCGAGCCAAACCTATCCTCATACCTCTATGTAACTTCACAATGTTAGTGTGGGACTCCAGTTTCTCATCCTTCAACTGAATTTGAAATTCTAGCGTGCTATGATATCCTGAGAGGATCCTTTACTAGGAGATCATTAATTAATCCTAGCTCAATACACAATACTAAATTCAGAAAGACAAATTTTGCTTTACAACCTTGTTAGAATTTTCTGAGGATGTTACAACCAGAGTAGATGGGGGAAACCAGTGGATATTGTACATTTGGATTTTCAAAATGCTTTTTGATAAGGCTCCACACAGGTTAATAAAAAAAATCAAAATATACCGCTTGGAATGAGGATTGTCATATGGAAAGAAAACAGAGAATAGGAATAAATGGATGACTCTCTGGTTGTGACCAAAGGGATATTACAAGGAACAACGCAAGAACCTAGCTGTTCACAGTTTTTATCAAGATATGGGCACCAAATGTAATATTTCCAAGTTTGGAAATGACATAAAACGAGGTGGAAGTGGACGTCGTGAGAACGCAAACAGGTTTTAAAGGAATTTGAACAGGCTGAGTGGTCAGTAACATTAGACATCGAATATAATATGGATAAGTGTCAGGTCATTGCACAGCACAAATAGTTTCAACCAGTTTTTAGGATGTGTGGGGGAGTGATGTTTGTCAGGACAGGAAGCCAGAAAAGGGGTATAAAGTAGAGGTTTCCAGTTCTGATGCACATTGCCCCATTTGTGTGAGCAATGATGCAGAGTGAAAGCTGTGATGACACTGAAGAAATCCCACAGACAGGACTCATTAAAGGCAGTTCCTACTCCTGCTTAACCAATTGTGGGAAGACTTCAACAAGAAGAATAGTGCTCCGGTGCTTCACCAGTACCCACTTATTTAAGTTCTCATATGCCAAATGCTGTCCAAGATAGGTCCCGAAGAGTGTCCAGCCCCAAGGGAATTAAATCCCAACAAAAGGCAGCATTTTCAAGAGTGGAGACAAGAGGAATAACTAACAATTTAAGAATGCTCATGGTGGAAATGTAAGCAAACACTGCACTTGTGTCCATCCACTGCATCACCAGCATCATATTGGTCTTAAAATAGATAATCAACCCAGGAAGTACCTTGTCTCACAGTAAGTGAATCAATTATTCCGTGCTAAATGTTCGAGAATTATAAAGCAATTTATTACCAATGAGTGGGTGGGATGAAACAATCTTAATGTAACTGGTAATTACTTTAAAGAGCATTTATGACTTCTATTTCAAGAGGGGCAGAGGAGTGCAATATTAATAGATTGAGAGCCTCGGAGCAACATTATTACTACTGATACAAAACGTCTTCAGTGTAAACATAAAAACTTCAAAACCATCTGTCCAAGTGTAAATTTTAACTGTAAAAAATCGTCAAGCAGCCTAAAGAAATTTCATACCTTTCAAAATAAAAGAAAACTGAAAGAACTGTGGATGCTGTAAATCTGAAACAAAAATCAGAAATTGCTAAAAAAGCTCAGCAGGTCTGGCAGCATGTTTTGCGAAAGGATCACTAGATCCGAAACAGTAACTCTGATTTCTCTCCACAGATATTGCCAAACCTGCCAAGCTTTTACAGCAATTTGTTTTTATTCCGTAAATTTCAACTTCAATAGATGCAGGCAAAGATCAGTGGAAGCTTTAAACATGGCTAGCAAGGAAGTTCTTACATTGCCCAGGTCAAAACTATCCCCAACTGAAATCATCTGTACTTTAAGATACTCACTGGAGTTGAAGTTCTACAGATGACCAAGTTCCAAGGAAGAGTACAGAAACTCAGTGCCTACAAGTGATAACTGTTTAACTAAAGATTTCAAAATAGGAAGTGTCCTATTCTTTATCACATGCACGCTATCTGCAAAGGAAACCCACCAACACACATCCCGTGAGTCCTTCTAGAAGATCTAAGAGTTTTCGGCCATCTCGGAGGTCGACAAATAGATCCTTGATTGATGGCTTTCCACCCTGAAGCAGAAACACAAAAACAGAAAGTGACTATTTTTAAATATTGTGGCACAGAGGTGCACTACGAAAGAGTTTTCGGAACTTAAATTCATCAGTATCCTGATCACAACTGCATGTCAAATGAAGTATGCCGGTTTGTACAAAAATGATCTCCACTCAAAGTAGACTTCTAAAATCAATATGAAAGCTAAAAGTCACACAACACCAGGTTATAACTCAACAGGTTTAATTGGAAGCAGTAGCTTTCGGAGCATTGTGTGATTTTTAACTTTGTACACCCAGTCCAACACCGGCATCTCCAAATCATAACCAATATGAAAGCCTTTTCTTAATGCAATACAGTACAGTTGTGCAAACGGATGAATGAACAAAAATACTGACTTTTCCAACAAATGTTTTGAATAGAAATATTATATCCTAGTCATGCTATAAAGTATGATGTAAACAGATTAAAGTGTGGCAGCCAAAAATAGTCTCTTTTTCCACGATGACCTTAGTCATTTTCAGGGTAAAAACTCACTTTCAGAACAGGTCTTTGATTCAGCAAATTCTTGTTCCGGTATAGTTAATGATTTGTGCGAAGAAATTAAAATTAATCCTACATCTTATTCAAAATCAGTCACCTATCTGACACAAGTAAAATGGAGCCACGCTCAGCGGTCATTCTCGAATTTGGTAGCATTCCCCTTACAACTCTCAGAATTCTCTCGTTTAGTGTCAGTTTGTGACAGGTTTGTTGATTACAATGGGCCCAGCCTAACTTTATTGGCTAAGTTTGTTGTCACCTCCCCTCATTGCTTTGGATCCAATTTCACTTCTTGCTTTGGGTGGTTTTATTTCATCAGAGGCACATATAAACAACACAAGGACATTAGATACTACATTAAATATACTGTTGTCACATAGAGTCATAGAGATGTACAGCATGGAAACAGACCCTTCGGTCCAACCCGTCCATGCCGACCAGATATCCCAATCCAATCTAGTCCCACCTGCCAGCACCCAGCCCATATCCCTCCAAACACTTCCTATTCATATACCCATCCAAATGCCTCTTAAATGTTGCAATTGTACCAGCCTTCACCACATCCTCTGGCAGCTCATTCCATACATGTACCACCCTCTGTGTGGAAAAAGCTGCCCCTTAGGTCTCTTTTATATCTTTCCCCTCTCACCCTAAACCTATGCCCTCTAGTTCTGGACTCCCCAACCGCAGGGAAGAGACTTTACCTATTTATCCTATCCATGCCCCTAATAATTTTGTAAACTTCTATAAGGTCACCCCTCAGCCTCCTGACACTCCAGGAAAAACAGCCCCAGCCTGTTCAGCCTCTCCCTATAGCTCAAATTCTCCAACCCTGGCAACATCCTTGTAAATCTTTTCTGAACCCTTGCAAGTTTCACAACATCTTTCCGATAGAAAGGAGACCAGAATTGCACACAATATTCCAACAGTGGCCTAACCAATGTCCTGTACAGCCACAACATGACCTCCCAACTCCTGTACTCAATACTCTGTCCAATAAAGGAAAGCATACCAAACGCCTTCTTCACTATCCTATCTACCTGCGACTCCACTTTGAAGGAGCTATGAACCTGCACTCCAAGGTCTCTTTGTTCAGCAACACTCCCTAGGATCTTACCATTAAGTGTATAAGTCCTGCTAAGATTTGCTTTCCCAAAATGCAGCACCTCCCACTTATCTGAATTAAATTCCATCTGCCACTTCTCAGCCCATTGGCCCATCTGGTCAGGATCCTGTTGTAATCGGAGGTAACCCTCTTCGTTGTCCACTACACCTCCAATTTTGGTGTCATCTGCAAACTTACTAACTGTACCTCTTATGCTCACATCCAAATCATTTATGTAAATGACAAAAAGTAGAGGGCCCAGCACCGATCCTTATGGCACTCCACTGGACACAGGCCTCCAGTCTGAAAAACAACCCTCCACCACCACCCTCTGTCTTCTACCTTAGAGCCAATTCTGTATCCAAATGGCTAGTTCTCCCTGTATTCAGTGAGATCTAACCTTGCTAATCCGTCTCCCATGGGGAACCTTGTCGAACGCCTTACTGAAGTCCATATAGATCACATCTACCGCTCTGCCCTCATCAATCCTTTTTGTTACTTCTTCAAAAAACTCAATCAAGTTTGTGAGACATGATTTCTCATGCACAAAGCCATGATGACTATCCCGAATCAGTCCTTGCCTTTCCAAATACATGTACGTCCTGTCCCTCAGGATTCCCTCCAACAACTTGCTCACCACCGAGGTCAGGCTCACCAGTCTATAGTTCCCTGGCTTGTCCTTACCACCCTTCTTAAACAGTGGCACCACATTTGCCAACCTCCAGTCTTCTGGCACCTCACCTGTGACTATCGATGATACAAATATCTCAGCAAGAGGCCCAACAGTCACTTCTCTAGCTTCCCACAGAGTTCTCGGGTACACCTGATCAGGTCCTGGGGATTTATTCACTTTTAACCGTTTCAAGACATCCAGCACTTCCTCCTCTGTAATCTGGTCATTTTGCAAGATGTCACCATCTATTTCCCTACAGTCTATATCTTCCATATCTTTTTTCACAGTAAATACTGATGCAAAATATTCATTTAGTATCTCCCCCATTTTCTGTGGCTCCACATAAAGGCCACCTTGCAGATCTTTGAGGGGCCCTATTCTCCCCCTAGTTACCCTTTTGTCCTTAACATATTTGTAAAAACCCTTTGGATTCTTCTTAACTCTATTTGCCAAAGCTATCTCATGCCCTTTTTGCCCTCCTGATTTCCTTCTTAAGTATACTCCTACTTCCTTTCTACTCTTCTAAGGATTCACTCGATCTATCCTGTCCATACCTTACATATGCTTCCTTCTTTTTCTTAACCAAACCCTCAATTTCTTTAGTCATCCAGCATTCCCTATACCTACCAGCCTTTCCTTTCACCCTAACAGGAATATACTGTCTCTGGATTCTCGTTATCTCATTTCTGAAGGCTTCCTATTTTCTAGCCATTCCTTTACCTGCGAACATCTGCCTCCAGTCAGTTTCCGAAAGTTTCTCCAGTTTAGAACTTCAACTTTTAGATCTGGTCTATCCTTTTTCATCACTATTTTAAATCTAATGGAATTATGGTCACTGGCCCCAAAGTGCTCCCCCACTGACATCTCAATCACCTGCCTGGCCTTATTTCCCAAGAGTAGGTCAAGTTTTGCACCTTCTCTAGCAGGTACATCCACATACTGAATCAGAAAATTGTCTTGTACACACTTAACAAATTCCTCTCCATCTAAACCCTTAACACTATGGCAGTCCAAGTCTATGTTTGAAAAGTTAAAATCCCCTACCATAACTACGCTATTATTCTTACAGATAGCTGAGATCTCCTTACAACTTTGTTTCTTAATTTCCCTCTGACTATTTGGGGGTCTATAATACAATCCCAATAAGGTGATCATCCCTTTCTTATTTCTCAGTTCCACCCAAATAACTTCACTGGATTTATTTCCGGGAATATCCTCCCTCAGCACAGCTATAATGCTATCCCTTATCAAAAATGCCACTCCCCCTCCTCTCTTGCCTCCCTTTCTATCCTTCCTGTAGCATTTGTATCCTGGAACATTAAGCTGCCAGTCCTGCCCATCCCTGAGCCATGTTTCTGTAATTGCTATGATATCCCAGTCCCATGTTCCTTACCATGCCCTGAGTTCATCTTCCTTCCCCGTTCGGCCCCTTCCATTGAAATAAATCCAGTTTAATTTATTAGTCCTACCTTGTCCCTGCCTGCCCTGACTGTTTGACTCACTTCTGTTCTCAGCTGTACCTGTCTCAGATCTATCTCTTTCCTCACTATCTCCCTGGGTCCCACACCACCCCCCCACCTTACTAGTTTAAATCCTCCCAAGCAGTTCTCGCAAATTTCCCTGCAAATTGTGAGTCTTCATTGATTGGACCCAACAGAAATTTAAAATTAACATGTAGACTATCCAATTTGGTACTGAACAAAAAACAGACCAGTTAAGGTGCCAAGTTCAGTTTCAGCACCTTGTCAAGTTAGCAAATCTCACCTGGAACAATAGACAGAGTACCAAATGTACCCAATAGGTAAAAAGGGGAAATTCAATGTTTTCATCTTTGGACATGGACTTCAGGTGACATCAGTGCTGCAAACAGCTGCTCCACCCTTAGAGAGTGAACAGTAATCCACAATGAAAAATGAAAGGCAAATGTCGAGAATGACCAAGTAGACAAGGTAACAAAGTCAAGCAACATTTGTGGCACCCTATCCAATTAACTTATTTCTTTTAGAAACACATGATGCTATTTTAAAAAAAGGCCCAAATTATCAAGCAAATAATTCCAGTAAATGAAGATGACTGAAAGCTTTTTCAAAAAAAATATAGGTTTATGATCAAAAAAAATCAGTCCTGTTTTATTCATTCCAAAATTTTTACTTCTCAAAAGACTTTGTGTCTTATACTCTACAGTGAATGTCTTGCATGCTTCAACAGGGAATTCTTTCAAAAAAAAAGGAAATGCATAGTGAAAATGTAAGCAAACACTGGACGATATTAGGGCAGGTGACTCACTTCCATAAAAAAAGTAAAATCCTACAGATGCTGGAATTCTAAACTGAAAGTAGAAAGTGTTGGAGAAACTCAACAAGTGTGGCAGCATCTGTGGAGAGAGAAACAGAGTCATCTTTGGTTCTGAAAGGTCATATTAGACTCTAAAGGTTAACCTTATTTCTCTCCTACAGATGCTGTCAGATCTGCTGAGTTTCTCCAACACTTTGCTTTGACTGACTTCGACGTTCAAGCATGCTACACAAACCTGCCTCATGAACATGCTGTGCTACTTCCAGACTTGAATGGTCCAAACATCTGAACCACCTGTGTGTACACAGAACATGAAGGGCTTTTGCCCAAAACATCGATTTTCCTGCGCCTCGGATACTGCCTGACCTGCTGTGCTTTTCCAGCCCCACTCTAATCTTAACTCTGACCTCCAGCATCTGCAGCCCTCACTTTCGCCCTGTACACAGAACATTCCATGAGCTTAGTGCTTCAGTGCACAGCCCTGTCCCAGGAGGTAACTGTGAGAGATTATGTGGCTCACAACTAAATTTTAAACCATGCTGTTTGCGATTTGGTACGACAGCATTGCTCAAAACTGCAGTCTCAATTAAACTGAGCTCTCTTCAAAGGATTAAATTTATTCAGACACTGGTACAATATCAGAAAACTTCACAAAACACTGTTTTTGCTACTTCTGGAAAACAATCACATGCACCAGTCAAAGAGTGCAATTCCCACTGGCCTTAACATTTACACGTTCAATCTACCATGCCATATTGCAGCACTTGGATTAGGTTGTACAATTATTTAACCCAATTCACTGGTTATACAACCATAGTTAAACATGGTTTCTCACGCATAGCACTGATTACAGTATCAGCCCCATCATTCTGTGCATCGAGAAAAATAAAATGGGGTGGAGTACATTGGGAAAATCTTACTGAACCATTCTTTCCAAGATATTAGTCTGTCCATTTGTTTGTTTACAAAGTGTAAAAGACATGTTCATTCTAGAAACCATTATCTGCAGGAAAGGAATGGGATTATCGTAGCAGGATTTCAAAGTACAGATTACATGTGGCCCTCTACACCAGTCAACTTGTACTGATACTTCTTGTAATAAAGAACATCTTTAATCTGCATGCAGATGGGGAAATCAAATAAGTAACAAAATCGTAGAGGAGGAATTTCTGGTGTGCGTACCGGGTGATTTTCTGGACCAATAAAATGAGGAAGCAATGAGAAGACCAGGCCATCCTCGACTGAGTATTTTGTGATAAGAAATGAGTAAATGGCAATCTAATTATGCGAGGTCTCTTGGAACAAGTGGCCATAATTTGGTAGAATTTGTCATTAAGGTGGAGTGACATAGTCGATGCTGAGACTAAGGTCCTGAATCTAAATAATAGATATTACAATGGCATGGAATGCAACTTAAAGGGATGATGATGGAAAAGCAATGACAAACATTCAAAGAGCACAAGTGAACGGCAACAATTGCTCATTCCTGTCAGGCACAGAGTAAAATGAGAAAGGTGGTCAAACCATGGCGTACAAAGGAAATAAGAGACAGGATTAGGATCTGAAGAACAGGCAGACAGAAATTGGCCAGAAAAAAAAACAGACCCAAGGAGTGGAAGCAATTTAGAATTCAGGAAAAGTGGACAAAAGGATTGATTAAGAAAGGAAAATTGAAGTACGATAGCAAACTTGCAGGAACATAAAAACTGACTGTATAACTTTTTGTAGGTATGTGAAGAGAAAAAAACTGAACACAAATGCAGGTCTTCTACCTTCAGAAACAGGGAGGTTTATAATAGGGAATTAAAAAATGGTTGACCAACTACATACATAGTTTGGTTCTGTGTTCACAAAGGACATAAATAACATACCAGCAATGTTCAGGAATACAGGATTTAATGAGAGGGATGAACTGAAGGAAATCATTATTCGCTGGGGAAATTGATGAAATTGAAGACTGATAAATCCCCAGTCGCAGATAATCTATGTCTCAAAGTATTTAAGGAAGAGGCCTTAGACATAGTGGCTGCATTAGTGGTCATCTTCCAAGACTCTGGAACAGTTCCTACAGATTGTAGAGTGAGGTTAATGTAACCAATCTATTTAAAAACAGAGGATGAGAGCAAATCAGGAATTATAGATTAGTCAGGCAGATATTGGTAGTGGGGAAAATGCTAGAGTCCACTATAAAATACTTAATAGCTGAAAACAGTGTGAGGATCAGACATAATCATGCAGTCAAGGCCAAAACATTGCATGAATTCCAGTGGAGTTGGATATAGTACTTGTGCTAAAGAGATCAAAGGATATGGGGGAAAAACTATTGAACTGGATTATCAGCCATAATCACAATGAATGGCGGAGCAGGCTCAAAGAGCCATCTAAGACATCAACATGTAAAGTTAAAGCACATGGGATTGGAGGTAGTGTTTTGAAATGGACAGAAATCTGGTTTGCAGACAGGAAACAAAGAGTAGGAATAAATGGTTTGTATCCAAATGGCAGGCAATAACTAGCAGAGAGTCACGGGGATCAGTGCTAGCACCCTAGCTATTCACAATACATATTCATGATTTAAATGAATGAACTAAAAGTAATATCCCCAATCTGCAGATGACACAAAGCTGTGTGAGAGGGTGAACTGTGAGAAGGATGCAGAGATGCTTCAGTGTGATTTGGACAAGCTAAGTGACTGGGCAAAGGCATGACAGATGTAGTATAATGTGACTAAATGTCAGTTTATCCATTTTTGGTAGCAAAACAGAGAGGTGAGTTATCTGAACTGCTATAAATTGAGAGAGGGGATTGTGCAATGAGGCCTGAGTGCCCTCACACACCAGTCATTGAAGATATGCAAGCAGTCAAGGCAGAAAATGATATTTCAGCCGCATAGCAAGAGGATTTGAGTACAGAAACAAAATGGTTTGCTACAATCATACATAACGTCAATAAGTGGAGAGTGTGGTGCCAGAAAAGTACAGGCAGCATCTGAGGAGCAGGAGAATCAATGTTTCAGACATAAGCCCTTCATCAGAGATGACCTCAAGACCAGACTTGGAATACTGTGTGCAATTTTGGTCTCCTTGTCTGAGGAAGGGCATTCTTACTATGTAGGGAGTGCAGCAAAGCTTTACCAGACTGATTTCTGGACTGACGTATGAGAAGGGGTTGAATCCATTAGGATTATATTCACTTGAGTTCAGAAAGACAAAGAGAAACCTATAAAATTCTAATAGGACTAGCCAAGGCAGATGGAGGAAGGATGTTCCCATCAACAGGAGGGTCAAGAATCAGAGGACATAGCCTAGGAATATGGGGTAAACAACTTACGACTAAGATGAAGCGAAATTTCTTCACCCAGAGAGAGGGGAGCCTGTGGAATTCACTATCATATAATGCAATCGAGGCCAAAACATTGTACAATTTCCAAAGGAATTTGATAAAGCACTTGGGCTAAAGGACTGAAAAGGATATGTGGGAAAAACTTGAGTTGTATGATCAGCCATGATCATAATGAATGGCAGAGCAGGCTCAAAGGGCCAAATGCCCTAAACCTACTTCTATGTTTCTGTGCACTTCCATTTATTTCATCAGCCTAGAGGTTCAGGAAGTGATTTATTTTTTAATATTAGTGTCACATTGTTGGATGTTAAAAGAAAAAGTTATTGTATTTCCATAGCATTTTCCATATCTTGATATCCCCAAATGTTTACAGCTAACACTATTTCCAAAGTACAATCATTGTTTTAATGTAACGATATGCCACGATGAATTTGCTTTTGCAAAAGGGTCATAAATTAATTTCATTAATTAAAATTAAATTAATGAGTGCTCCAAAACAACTGATCAGATGAACCATTTTTGTTGCATTTTTAGTTGAAGATGAATATCAGAAAGGTCAGTGTAGAACTTGCAAGTCTTTCAATAAATAGGTGTTGCAGAATATTTTTCACCTCATTCAGGCAGGTGAAGTTTCAGATTCCATTTCTTTTCAAGGATCAAAGCATCAAGGTGGATCACATGTTCAAGTCCTGGTCTTAAAGTTGAACCCAAAACTTTCTAACTCTGAACACCATAAAATGGTAATATCTTCAACCAGAGATGCATAAATTGACTAAAACGTTACATAGGTTTTCTGCGCAGTTTGAGTAAACAACTTGCAAATTACTTGTCAAATGTTTCAATTGATGTATCATGTACATTCTACCATGCAGTTAGCCTAGAAATAAATTAGTTGGCTGGAAATTTAGTTATAAAGTTTTTTTTGGTTTAAAGAGCTCCAAAAATTCTAAAAACAAAAAAAAAATAAACAGTGCACTTTCACATGGGAATAGATGAAAAATATTTTGGGAGACATACTCCATGCTGAACTGTATCCAGCCACATTCTTGGGAAAATTTGTTTTTCTCAAGGCAGATTTAAAAAAAACTCAAATTCCTTAAAATCTATTTCCCACCCACCCAGACATTTGGCTCAATTAATAGTTCTCATATGAACATCATGTTTCAACTTCTTTCTCCTCCTCGTTCTCTCCCAATTCTCCCAAACCCTACACACACGGAAAAAAAATTCAGAGGAAACAATGCATTGCAAACCTAACATATTAATTAAATGCGCACTCAACTAGTGTGTCACAGCCCAGTGCCTGCACTAGTATAAGATTTGTTACTAACAGTAACAAGTATTACAGCAACAGCGCAGTGCCAATGCTAAAAGATTAGTACGTTGGAGTCCCAAGCTAATGTCCTAGAAGCTTGGGTTTGAATCCCACAATGGCAGATGTTAAAATTTGAATTCAATAAAAATCTGGATTAAAATGTTTGCCTAATAATGACCACATAACTACTGTTGATCGTCATAAAAAACCCATATAGTTCATTAACATCCTTTAGGGAAGGAAATTCATCATCCTTACCTGGTCTAACCTCCATGGAATTCCACAATCACAATAATGTGGATCTGGCGAATAGAGATGAGTACTAAATGCTGGCCTAGCCAACAACACTTACATCACATGAACAAATGGCAAAAAGTTAGGCTTATCTGATTGAAGCAGCATCCAACACACACTTCAAGCAGTAGAAACACAACTTAAAGTTTAGGTTAGATTAGATTCCCTACAGTGTGGAAACAGGCCCAGTGGTCCAACTAGTCCACACCGACCCTCCGAAGAGTAACCCACCCAGACCCAATTCCCTCTGAGTAATGCACCTAACACTATGGGCAATTTAGCACGGCCAATTAACCTGAACTGCACATCTTTGGACTGTGGGAGGAAACCGGAGCACCCGGAGGAAACCCACGCAGACGCAGGGAGAATGTGCAAACTCCACACAGACAGTCATCCAAGGCTGGAATCGAACCTGGGATGCTGGTGCTGCGAGGCAGTAGTGCTAACCACTGAGCCACCGTGCTGCCCATAAATATACTTCAAATTTCAGAATTTTCCAAAGATATCTGAAAGTTGTCAAAAAATGAGAGGATAACTCTACTTCATCCATCACTGTGCCATACTCTACTTGAAGAACAGAAAGAAAGTTCATTTACAGCTTGCCAGATCTCTTAATAAGAATGGATAGTGAGTGGTTACACCATGGGAATTTATTTTTTATTCACTCGTGGGGACATGGGCATCAGACCATAAGACGTAGGAGTGAAAGCAAGGCCATTCAGCCCATCGAGTCCACTCCGCCATTTAATCATGGCTGATTGGCGTTTCAATTCAACTTATCCGCACTGTCCCCGTAGCTCTTAATTCCTTGCGAGATCAAGCTCTGCCTTGAAGACACCTAACATCCCAGCCTCCAATGCACTTCGTGGCCCATCACACTCTGGCTGAAGAAATGTCTCCCTATTTCCGCTCTAAATTGACTGCCTCTAATTTTAAGGCGATGCCCACAAGTCCTAGTCTCCCCGCCTAACGGAAACAACTTCCCAGCATCCACCTTTTCGAAGCCATGCATTATCTTGTAAGTTTCTTTTAGATCTCCCCCCCTGCCTTCTAAACTCTAATGAATACAATCCCAGGATCCTCAGCCAATCATCATACGTTAGGTCTACCATTCCAGGGATCATCCATGTGAATCTCCGCTGGACACGCTCCGGTGTCCTTCCTGAGGTGTGGGGCCCAAAATTGGACACAGAGTTCTAAATGGGGCCTAACTAGAGCTTTATAAAGTCTCAGTAACACATTGCTGCTTTTATATTCCAACCCTCTTGAGATAAATGACAACATTACATTTGCTTTCTTAATCACAGAGTCAATCTGCACATCAACTTTTAGAGAATCCTGGACTAGCACTCCCAGGAGTACTTTGTACTCTGTACCTTGGCTTCATGAATTTTCTCACCATTTAAAAAATAGCCCATGTCTGTATTCTTTTTTTCTAAAAAGTGCAAGACCTTGCACTTGCTCACGTTGAATTTCATCAGCCATTTCCTGGACCACTCTCCTAAACTATCTAAATCTTTCTGCAGCCTCCCCACCTCATCAGTACTACCTGCCTGCCTGTCTAATTTTGCATCATCAATGAACTTCGCCAGAATGCCTCCATCTCTTCATCCAGATCATTAATATATTAAGTGAACAGCTGCAGCCCTAATACAGAACCCTGCGGGACATCACTTGTCACTGGCTGCCATTCTGAAAAAGAACCTTTTACCCCAACTCTTTGCTTTCTGTCAAACAGGCAAATGTGAGGACGGCAGATGCTGGAAACCAGAGTTTAGATCAGAGTGGTGCTGTAAAAGCACAGCAGGTCAGGCAGTATCCGAGGTGTAGGAAAACTGATGTTTCGGGCAAAAGCCCTTCATCAGGAATTACTGTCAATTAATTTGTCAAACAGCCAATCCCCAATCCATGCCAGTAGCTCACCTCGAACACCATGGGCCCTCACCTTACTCAGCAGCCTCCCATGAAGCTCTTTATCAAAGGCCTTTTGGAAGTCTAGATAGATGACATCCTCTGGGTTTCCCTGGTCTAAACTACTTGTTACCTCTTCAAAAAATTCTAACAGGTTTGTCAGACACGACCTCCCCTTACTAAATCCATACTGACTTGTTCTAATCTGACTCTGCACTTCCAAGAATTTAGAAATTTCATCCTTAATGATGAATTCTAGAATTTTATCTACAACCGAGGTTAGGCTAATCGGCCTCCAGTTTTCCATCTTTTGTCTTGATTCTTTCTTGAACAAGAGGGTTACAGCCACGATTTTCCAATCATCTGGGACTTTCCCTGACTCCAGTCATTTTTGAAAGATCACAGTCAGCGCCTCCACTTCTTCCTCAGTCACCTCCCTCAGAACTCTACGGTGTAGCCCATCCTGGCCAAGAGATTTATCAATTTTTAGACCTTTTAACTTTTCTAGCACTTCCTCTTTTGTAACGGCTATCATACTCAACTCTGTCCCGACTCTCCTTAATTGTTGGGATATTACTCATATCTTCCGCTGTGAAGATACAAAGTACTTATTAAGTTCTTCAACTATTTCCTTATCTCCCATCACTAGCCTTCCAGCATCAATTTGATGCAGCCCAGTTTCTAGTTTTGCCTCTCATTTGTTTCTTATGTATTGAAAGAAACTTTTACTATCATTTCTAATATTACAGGCTAGCCTACCTTCATATTTGATCCTCTCCTTCCTTATTTCTTTCTTTGTTATCCTCTGTTTGTTTTTGAAGTCTTCCAATCTTCTGATTTCCCAATGCTCTTAGCCACTTTATAGGCTCTCTCTTTTCCTTTGATAAATTTCCTGACTTGCTTTGTCAGTTATGGCTGTCTAACCCTTCCCCGGATAATCTTTCTTTTCTTTGGGATGAACCTCTGTACTGTGTCCTCAATTACACCCAGAAACTCCTGCCATTGTTGCTCTACTGTCTTCTTCGCTGGACTCTTCTTCCAGACGATTTTCGTCAGTTCCTCTCTTATGCGCCTGTAATTACCTTTATTTAACTGTAACACCATTACATCTGATTTTGCCTTCTCTCTTTCAAACTGTAGACTGAACTCTACCATATTATGATTGCTGCCTCCTAAATGTTCCCTTACTTTAAGAAGTTTTATGAAGTCTGGCTCATTACATGGAACTAAGTCCAGAATAGCCTGCACCCTTGTGGGCTTCATCACAAGCTGTTCCAAAAGGCCATCCTGTAAGCATTCCACAATTTCCTTATCTTTGATCCACCAGCAACATTATTCACCCAGTTCACCTGCACATTGAAATTCCCCATGATCACCATGACCTTGCCTTTCTGACATGCTGTATCTATTTCCCAGTACATCTTGCACCCCTGGTCCTGACCACTGCTGGGAGGTCTGTACATAACTCCCATTATGGTTTTTTTGCCTTTGTGGTTCCTCAACTCCACCCACACAGACTCCACATCATCTGACCCGATGTCACTGAGTGCCATAGATTTAATCTCATTCTTAACTAATAAGGTTACCCCGCCCCCCTGCCCATCTCCCTGTCTTTTTGATCAGTTGTAAATCCTTGGATGTTTAACTGCCAGGCCTGAACCCCCTGCAACCACATTTCTGTCATGCCTACCACATCATAACCATTCATGATGATTTGTGCCATTAATTCACCTGCTTTGTTCTGAATACTATGAGCATTTAGATAAAATGCCTTAATGCAAATTTTCTTATCCTCATGATTTCCAACATCTCTCGTAATATGTCCTAAATTATCATTCCTTTTTGCTTCATTCCTAGCCTGCCTTGAACTTAAACTCTGCATATATGCTAACCTTTTATTTATCTTTCTACTTGACTCCATAATCCCTGTTGCTTTCCCTTTCCCTTCCCCCCGCCTCACAAGTTGCTGGCTGGTCAGCATTTATAGCCTGTCCCTAGCTGCCTTTGGACCAAGTGCCTTGCAAAGCCATTCCAGAAGGCAGTTGAGTCAACCACATTACTCTGGGTCTGGAGTCAAATGTAGGTCAGACCAGGTGAGGATGGCAGATTGCCTTCCCTGAAGGACATTAGAGACAATTTCTGACAATCAACAATGGATTTATTTCATTGTCATCAGAGGATTCTTAATTCCAGATTTTTTTGTATTGAATTCAAATTCCATCACCTGCCATGGCAGGATTTGAATTTGGGTTCCTAAAACATGAGCTGAGTTTCTGGATAAGACGACTATGACATTGTCTCCCCAAAGTGGAAAATAAACCTGCCAATTTCCAGCACATAATGATCCCTTTAGAAACAACTATACTAAAAAGTTCAACTGTGTAGACAAATATGGGATTCTACTTCCAAAAACAGCAGATGACAGGTCACATTATGCCATTCCAACTTCAGTATGACATACCAATCTACCCATTGGCGTTACAGCAATGTCATCAGAATTTTAAAATTCATTCACAGGATGAGGGAGTCGCTGACTATGCCAGAATTTATTGCCTTCCCTAATTGCCCAGAGGACAGTTAAGAGTTCACCACATTGCTACGGGTCTGGAGTCGCATGGAAGCCAGACATGGTAAGGTTGGCAAATTTCCTCCCCAATGGACATTAGTCAACCAGATGGGGTTTTCCCACAATTGGTAATGTTTCATTATTATAATTCTAATTCCAGATTTTTATTGAATTCAAATTCCACTGTCTGCCATGGGAGGATTCAAACCCGGAGCCCCAGAACATTATCTGGGTGTCAGGATTAGTAGGTCAGCAATAATAACCTCGGTGACAACCAAGTGGCATGTAAACTAAGCCACATATTGAATTAACACTAACATCATTGTTCAGTTCATTCCATTAAGTTCTGCATACTACAATTATCTTTAATATACTTGTGTTGCCTCAATATTAGAAGAAGAGGTGCCCCAGATAACAATGACCAATTTTCATGTTGCATCTTAACGTTACCTTTGCAAAGCGTGCATTGATCCATTTTGTGAAGGTTTTTTTCTGAACACCATCATGTTCATCTAAGAAGAAAACAGATGTAATGAGTTAGCAATCATTAAAATTGACTCACAAAGTCATGGTAACTAGAACTTAAAATACAGACATAATATTCTGCTACAATGGCAGGCTTCATACTTCCATAAGCAATACACATTTTTTTAATGTCTGTTTCCTCCTCTTCTTTCCTCACACACCATAAATGAATATAACGACTCTCTTATCTTTAGAATGTACAAAAAAAATGCTATTCCTGCTTTGCAATGGTAACACAGAAATCTATGACTAAAGTTGGCTAAGACAGCTGCACCCATTTGCAAATTTGCCAATAAATAAACATCAAGTTAAAGTTTGGACCAACCACTAAGAATAACATAAGAAATTGCAGTAGACCAAATGACACAATGAGCCAGCTCCATCTTTCAATAACGGTCATGAATGGACTAATTCTGTCCCTACTCTTCACCCCTTGAGCACCAAAAAAGCAGGGAACACGCTCTTTGCAATATACTTTAGAAAACTTGAAAATAAATCTTCGTAATGCATGTAAACCCTCTATGGAGCCCAGGCAGCCCAGAGGAGGGCATTGTAGAAATACTGAACACGTAATTGCACATATTAGGCAGACAGCAAATCAAATCCCAAATGATTTTGTTTTCAGCCTTCTGTTGATACAATTGAGTAGTTTACTCCTTGTGTTCTGGCAGTTCTCCTGTTTCTTTCTAAAAGCCTATTCTTAATAATCAAGTAGAGGGGCAGAGAGAGCAAACGCATGAGGGGGAGAGAAGGAGAGAGCGTGCACAAGAGGGGGAGAGGGAGGGAGCGCACACAAGGGGGAAGGAGAGGGAGGGAGCGCGTACCAGGGGCCGAGGGAGGAAGCACGCATGAGGGGGAGAAGGAGGGAGTGCGCACACATAAGGGGGAGAGAAGCGACAGATTTGATTTGTTAAGCAAAGTGGAGTTAGGTCACAGACCAACCATGATTTCATTGATTAGTGGAACAAGCTCAGGGGTCTGAATGGTTCAGAAGTAATTCTTAACAGTTCAGATTATTTTACAAAATGATTTCTAATATTGGGTATAAAGCCAAAAATCACACAACACCAGGTTGAAGGAGCGTCACTCCAATAGCTAATGTGCTTCCAATTAAACCTGTTGGACTATAACCTGGTGTTGTGTGATTTTTAACTTTGTACATCCCAGTCCAACACCGGCTTCTGCAAATCATGGGTATAAAGCAGATTTCATCCAATGAATGTGAATGGGCCACCATAGACATCGTTGACCTGGCACTAAGGGAATCTGCAGCATCCAAAATCTTGAAGTTGGTGACCTTATCTTCAGCTTTTCTTGACAGGACCTGTCTGAAAGAGTGAAGTTGCAAACTATTCAGTCTTTTCTCCTGTCAAGTAATATGTTGTCCAATCTCACCACTATGAAGGAGTGCACTGATGATAAAAGCATGGTAAACTATCAGTTTGGTGATCTGAGTCAATCTGTTGTTACACACTTCTCAGCTTGGACATAATAGCTGCAGCTTTTACATTGCAAGTGTTAATTTCAGCATCTAGTGATAGATTGCTGGGGATTGAGGAACGATATCTGAAGCTCTCAAAACTATCCAGTGTCACTTTGCTGATCAATGCAGTCTGGCTTCAAAGGTGGGATGGGCTGGGACATTTTTCACTGGAGTGTAGTAGGTTGAGAGGTTACCCTCGACGTTTACAAAGTCACGAGGGGAATAGATAGTTTGGTAGGTATTTTCCCTAGAATGGCAGAACAAAGAGATTTTTAAAAATATGAGGGGCAAATTTTTTACACAGAGGGTGGTTCACATGTGGAATGAACTTCCTGAAGTAGTAGTGTGTGGGTAAAATTACAACTTTTAAAACACACTTGGAGAAGTTCATGAATAGGAAAGGTTTGGAGGGATATGGGCCAGGAGCAGGCAGGTGGGCCTAGTTTAGTTTGGGATTATAGTCGGAACGGACAGGTTGGACCGAAGGGTCTGTTTCCATGCTGTGTGACTCTATGACTGTGTGACATTTGCATTCCAGATGCTGATGGTCAAAATCAAACTATTAACAGGTATGGGAATCGGTCTATTTGTCACTGATGGTGTCTCAGCACAGAATACTGCTGGGGGAGCAGTGAAGTAGAACAAAGCTCAGATGAGGGCTTGCCACATTTCTAACGTAGTGGACATGGCTGAGTTTTTAGCCAGTTCTGGTAGGTAAGCACATACACTTTGTTGATGAGCTAAAGACATATGACAGTAGCAAAGGTGGGATATGATGAAGAGCGTCAGTGTGAAACACAACACTATTTAATACCATTTTGAATCTCAAAGGGTACCAATGTTGCATCATCATAGCTGATCTTATACAAGGAAAGAGAATATCGCATTGAGCGGCTTCATGGGTGGCCAACCTTTTCCAGCGACTTAAACAGACTACCTCTGCTCACAATGCAGAAGTGGGTACTACAGATGCTGGAGATTAGAGTGGTGCTGGAAAAGCACAGCAGGTTAGGCAGCATCCGAGGAGCAGGAAAATCAATGATTCGGGCAATTCCTGATGAAGGGCTTTTGCCCAAAACATCAATTTTCCTGCTCCTCGGATGCTGCCTGACCTGCTGTGCTTTTCCAGCACCACTCTAATCTTACCTCTGCTCACAAATCCAATGCATTCCGGTACAAGCAACAAACTTACGAAAGGCAGCAAGGCTGCTGAAATAACCACTCCATTAGTATTCAACAATTTATATTTATATACCACCTTTAACGTAGCAAGACGTCCCATGATGCCTCACAGGAGCATGATCAAACAAAATCCACATTTATGAATTAGAATTAAATTTTACATTCTCATGTACTCAAATACAGAAATACAGGAGTACAATGAAAAGTCTACAAAATCGCCATTCATCCATGTCACCTTGGTTATAAAACCATAATTAAAGAAAATAACAATAGTTTTTAAGAAACCAACAGATTAAAAATAATTGTAAAAGTAATTTTGCAAAAGTTGGTGGCAGTTGCATTGGTGGTTCAGTGGTAGAATTCTCGCCTGCCACACGGGAGGCCCGGGTTCGACTCCCGGCCAATGCATTGTAGCATCCTTTAAAGGGCGGCACAGTGGCTAGTACTGCTGCCTCACAGCACCAGCATCCCAGGTTCAATTCCAGCCTCGGGCGACTGTCTGTGTGGAGTTTGCATATTCTCCCCATGTCTGCGTGCGTTTTCTCCGTGTGCTCCGGTTTTCTCCCACAGTGACAAAGATGTGCAGGTCAGGTGAATTGGCCATGCTAAACTGCCCATAGTGTTAGGTGCATTAGTCAGAGGGAAATGGGTCTGGGTGGGTTACTCTTCAGAGGGTCAGCACGGACTTGTTGGGCCGAAGGGCCTGTTTCCACACTGTAGGGAATCTAATCTAAAGGAAAAAGACCCAAAAAGAAAGACATCCAGATCTTAAAGTCTTCAGCCTGGAATCTCAGAAAACCTGCAAGTTATGAATCAGTTGCCGAAAGGAGCCACATTCTTTGGTTGCTTCAAATATCACTGACTACAGATGTGTGCGTTTTTATGCAAATAGCAGTGCAGATCTAGGTTGAGTCTGTTGTTGGAACAATCACTGCAACATACTAAAGATGCTGTCACATTGCCTGGAGCAAAACAGTAGCAGATACAGGAAAAGGTACAGCAATGCTTTGCTTTCTTTCTTCCACAGATGCTGGAGATCAGTTAAAAAGTGTGGTGCTAGAAAAGCACAGCAGTCAGGCAGCATCTGAGGAGCAGGCGAGTCAACATTGAGTATAAGCTCTTCATCATTCCTTCATCATGCTCAAATCGTCAATGCTCCTGCTCCTTTGATATTGCCTGACCAGCTGTGCTTTCCCAGCCCCACACTTTTGACTCTCTTTCTCCCACAATCTGATATACCAAGACCTCTTTCTCCCACAATCTGATATACAGACAAAAGAACTGCAGATGTTAGAATCCAAACAGACAGGCAGGAGGCTGGAAAAAGGGCCTAGTTTACCACAGGAAAATTTTCAAAGCAATGATAAAATACGAATGCCAAAAATGGGTTCAGAGTTTCTGTGACGGGTTCACGTTGGATATTATGTGCCAAAATGCAATTTTCTAATGGCAGTTAATGGGTACAAAAGTAATTCATTAACTCATTCATGTGACTGGAATCTTCCATCAAAAAGTCCAAAAAACTAGCAATGCAATTTTCTTACTTATTATACATGACTTAAATGAAAATTCCACTGTAACAGTTAAAATCCATTTGAAGATTCTTGCACAAAATACACTGAAAAGGAGAGTTAGGAAATTTCAATTTTAATTACTGTGGACTCCAATGATGATCTGAGTTTGGAAACTTCATGTGACATCTTCCCGAAACAGCTTTGAACATCATTTGTTTATGCAAAAACAAATGTGTCTGTCAAACAGGGATGGACTTGGGAAACATCAGATAGTTAACCACACTTCATCACTGAGAATGGCAGCAATGACAAATCTAGAATTGTGACTGTTGTAAGAAATGAAAACATAAGGAATGAAAGAGAACGATCAACTGGTATTCGTATACTATCTTTCATGACCTCACCACTTCTTAAATATTCCCCCTCACTGGGGTAGCATGCGCAAAGTTAAGGCCTTTTATTCCTGGAGTTGTCTCAAAAGATAAAAACATTATCAAAAGTTCTTAAAATCCTAAGTATACTTATCAGATGGGTCCACATTAACAGAAAACATGGACTAGGTTTCTGTAGTTAACAAGAAATACTATTTATTACAAATGCATAGATTCTAAACACAGGTAAAGACTACAAACTGTTGACAACTCTCTAGTTAAAATTCTATCCCCTTCTAAACGCTACTATACAAACAAATAAGAATTGGTATTATGGGTGAAGTAGGGGGGAGAAAACTGGGGAAACAGTTCAGTACCATCAGTCCTCAGGATTCGATGGAGTGTTCCTTTTGTTTCTAGAGACTTTTAATTCTCCAATCTTTTCCTTCAGGTTTTCTCACTTCTTTGGAGGCATATAGCAATGGTTCACTGATTACAAATTCTCAGACTTTTGGTTAAAAGCAACAGCCTACAGAAACTGGTGAGAGAAAATAAACTAGTTTTCTTCAGGCTTTAGATATTTTACAGGAAAGAGCAACACACCAACCACCTTTTTAAACAGTGTGAAGGCTCCTGCCAGTGCTGTTCACAGCCACAAACTGTTCAGCTACCCAGAAACCAATCAGATCATTCTCAACCTGATGCCTTTGGCATCCACACTGGTGGCTACTCCACAAATTAATCAACATCTTATCATTAGCTGAATCTCATTGGGTAACACCCTCTTGGGTTGGCCCATCTACAAAAAGTTTCACCCATTGCTTTACAAATCAACAATGTAAAACAGTAACCTTTATTGTTTGGAACGTGCAGCAATATTTTACAAAATCCTTAGTTTTAAAGCAAGCCGTTTCCATTATAGTCCACAATAAATATCCGCAGAAACACCCTAAAGGTCACCCTAGGAAAAGTTTGGGGAATTAAAACCCACTAACTCTTGGGTAATTGAGTAATGCTGAAAAAGGCATTTTAAGTTGCCGATTCTATTCTCACATTATCTACTGTTCTGTTTAAAAAACATTTGGATTGGCTCTGAATCGCAGAGGTTTGAATGGATACGGGCCAAGCATAAATAGGTGGAACTAGTTTATTTTTCAATGAATGTACGATAAAATCACCTTCCACATGCACTCTCAGACATATCCTTTTCATTCAACCAGGGATTACCCACTACTGTGGTTGACAAGGCCTTTAACCATGTCTGGTCTTTTTCTCACACATTCGCTCTCATCCCTTCTCTTGTCTACCACTACACAAACAGGGTCCCCCCTTGTCCTCACTTTCCGCCCCAACAGCCTTTGTATCTAAAGGATCACAAGCTGCCATTTCCACCACTGCCAGTGGGACACCACCACCGCACACATTTTCCCTTCCCTTTTGAGCATTCTCTTAGGTTATTCCATCTGGGAAATCCTGGCCCACTACTCTGAAGACCTCCCCTTTAAGTTGGTCTCCTTGTGAACTGTCCTTATGAGTTCAACACGAGAAGCTTTGAAAACAATGTCGTTTTCCAGCAATACTGAAGCTTTACCCAACAACAAACAACTAAACTCTTAATACACCAGTAACTCCTCTTGACTCCTAATGCCCTGTATTTGACATGACCCCTCCAGATATAATAGCCTCAATTACACCCAACCTAGAGACAAATAAACCTCAACGAACCACACTGCAACCAAAACCAACTCTCCAAGTAATATTCTCTCTCTTCTCGAGCCCCTGAACCTAAGAGCCTCCTTCTTCCCCCATCCTCAATCATGCAGCCTCCACCTCTTTTCCAACTCACTGAAGCATCCTCCCTGCATTTAAAAGTTCCCTCACAGATTTATCATCCTGACTTAAAAATATACGATCTTTCCTTCATCAATGCAATATCTGGAATATCTCACCTAACAGCACCTGGGGCGTGCCTGTCCCACACAACTGAGTATGTGGATGTACCTCCTACAGAAGGTGCAAAACTTGACCTACTCTTAGGAACTAAGGCAGGGCGTGTGAGTGAGGTGTCAGTGGGGGCGCACTTTGGGGCCAGCAACCATAATTCTATTAGTTTTAAAATAGTGATGGAAAAGATATAAAAATTGAAGTTCTAAAGTGGAGGAATGCCAATTTTGACGGTATTAGGCAAGAACTTTCAAAAGCTGATTGGGGACGACTGCAAAATGGGAAGCCTTCAGAAATGAGAATGAGAGTCCAGAGAAAGTATATTCCTGTTAGGGTGACAGGAAAGGCTGGTAGGTATAGGGAATGCTAGATAACGAAATAAATTGAGGGTTGGTTAAGAAAAAGATACTTAAGAGGGAAATCAGGAGGGCAAAAAGGGGACATGAGATAGCTTTGGCAAATATAGTTAAGGAGAATCCAAAGGTCTTTACAAATATATTAAGGACAAAAGGGTAACTAGAGAGAGAACAGGGCCCCTCAAAGATCAGCAAGGCCGCCTTTGTGTGGAACTGCAGGAGATGAGGGAGATACTAAACGAGTATTTTGCATTTTACTGTGGAAAAGAACATGGAAGATATAGAACGTAGGGAAATAGATGGTGACATCTTGAAAAATGTCTGTACTACAGAGGAGGAAATATTGGATGTCTTAGACAATAGACAACAGGTGCAGGAGTAGGCCATTCAGCCCTTGGAGCCTGCACCACCATTCAATATGATCATGGCTGATCATCCTTAATCAGTATCCTCTTCCTGCCTTTTCTCCATAACCCTTGATTCCACAATCCTTGACAGCTCTATCCAACTCTTTCTTAAATGAATCCAGAGACTGGGCCTCCACTGCCCTTTGGGGCAGAGCATTCCACACAGCCACCACTCTCTGGGTGAAGAAGTTTCTCATCTCTGTCCTAAATGGTCTACCCCGTATTTTTAAGCTGTGTCCTCTGGTTCGGCACTCACCCATCAGCAGAAACATGTTTCCTGCCTCTAAAGTCTCCAATCCTTTAATAATCTTATGTCTTAATCAGATCCCCTCTCAGCCTTCTAAACTCAAGGGTATACAAGCCCAGTCACTCCAGTCTTTCAGCGTAAGGTAGTCCCGCCATTCCAGGAATTGACCTCGTGAACCTACGCTGCCCTCCCTCAATAGCCAGAATGTCTTTCCTCAAATTTGGAGACCAGAACTGCACACAATACTCCAGGTGTGGTCTCACCAGGGCCCTGTACAGCTGCAGAAGAACCTCTTTGCTTCTATACTCAATCCCTCTTGTTATGAAGGCCAGCATGCTATTAGCCTTCTTCACTACCTACTGTACCTGCATGCTTACCTTCATTGACTGGTGTACAAGAACACCCAGATCTCTTTGTACTGCCCCTTGACCTAAATTGATTCCATTTAGGTAGTAATCTGCCTTCCTGTTCTTGCCACCAAAGTGGATAACCATACATTTATCCACATTAAACTGCATCTGACCACTCACCTAACCTGTCCAGATCACCCTGTAATCGCCTAAAATCCTCCTTACATTTCACCGTGCCACCCAGCTTAGTGTCATCAGCAAATTTGCTAATGTTATTACTAATACAATCTTCTATATCATTAATATACATTGTAAAATGCTGCGGTACCCCATTGGTCACTGCCTGCCATTCTGAAATGGAGCCATTTATCACTACTCTTTGTTTCCTGTCAGCCAACCAACTTTCAATCCAAGTTAGTACTTTATCCCCAATACCATGCACCCTAATTTTGCTCACTAACCTCCTATGTGGGACTTTATCAAAAGCTTTCTGAAAATCCAGTACAGTACATCTACTGGATCTCCCTCATCCATCTTCAGAGTTACATCCTCAAAAAATTCTTGAAACGCATAAAAGTGGATAAATCCACAGGACCTGATCAGGTGTACCCTAGCTTCCCACAGAGTTCTAGGGAAGTGATTGCTGGGCCGCTTGCTGAGATATTTTTATCATCAATAGTTGCAAGTGAGGTGCCAGAAGACTGGAGGTGGCAAACGTGGTGCTACTGTTTAAAAAAAGGTGGTAAGGACAAGCCAGGGAACTATAGGCCAGAGAACCTGACATCGGTGGTGGGCAAGTTGTTGGAGGGAATCCTGAGGGACAGGATTTACATGTATTTGGAAAGGCAAGGATTAATTATGGATAGTCAACATGGCATTGCGCATGGGAAATCATGTCTCACAAACTTGATTTTTGAAGAAGGTAACAAAGAGGATTGATGAGGACAGAGCAGTAGATGAGACCCACATGGACTTCAGTAAGGCGTTCGACAAGGTTCCCCATAGGAAACTGGTTAGCAAGGTTAGATCTCATGGAATAGAGAGAAAATTAGTCATTTGGATACAGAACTGGCTCAAAGGTAAGAAGGCACAGAGTGGTGGTGGAGGGGTGTGACCATTGGACTGGAGGCCTGTGACCATTGGAGTGCCACAAGGATCGGTGCTGGGTCCACGATTTTTCATCATTTATATAAACGATTTGGATGTGAGCATAAGAGGTATAGTCAGTAAGTTTGCAGATGACACCAAAATTGGAGGTGTAATGGACAGCGAAGAAGGTTACCTCAGATTACAACGGGTTCTTGATCAGATGGGCCAATAGGCTGAGAAGTGGCAGATGGAGTTCAATTCAGATTAAGGTGAGGTGCTGCATTCTGGGAAAGCAAATCTTAGCAGAACTTATACACTTAATGGTAAGGTCCTCAGGAGTACTGTTGAACAGAGAGACCTTGGAGTGCAAGTCCACAGCTCCTTGGAAGTGGAGTTGCAGGTAGATAGGACAGTGAAGGTATGCTTTCCTTTATTGGTCAAAGTATTGAGTACAGGAGTTGGGAGGTCACGTTGCGGCTGTTCAGGACATTGGTTAGGCCAATGTTGGAATATTGCGTGCAATTCTGCTCTCCTTCCTATCGGAAAGATGTTGTGAAACTTGAAAGGGTTCAGATAAGATTGACAAGGATGTTGCCAGGGTTGGAGGATTTGAGCTATAGGGAGAGGTTGAACAGGCTAAGGCTGTTTTCCCTGGAGCGTCAGAGGCTGAGGGATGACCTTATAGAGGTTTATAAAATCATGAGTGGTATGGATAGGATAAATAGATAAAGTCTTTTCCCTGGGGTCGGGGAGTCCAGAACTAGAGGGAGTAGGTTTAGGGTAAGAGGGGAAAGATATAAAAGATACCTAAGGGACTATGTTTTCATGCAGAGGGTGGTTCGTGTATGGAATGAGCTGCCAGAGGAAGTAGTGGAGGCTAGTACAATTGCAACATTTAAAAAGCATCTGGATGGGTATATGAATAGGAAGTGTTTGGAAGGATACGGGCCGGGTGCTGGCAGGTGGGACTAGTTTGGGTTTGGATATCGGGTCGGCATGGGCAGGTTGGACCGAAGGGTTTGTTTCCGTGCTGTACATTTCTATGTCTCTATAATTCACTGCCATCTTCTCATGGACAATAAAGGATGGGTAATAGACAATGAAAAGCATCCTCTCATCTGAGAACAATTTTTTTTAGAAACAAAGATGATAGAATAACAGAGGGAGAAAAGCCCTTCTCATCCATGTCTCTTATAGCACCTCCCATTTCTGGTCCTCTATTCACTCTGCTATGTTCTCTGCACTTTGCTTTGTTCTCTGAACATAAACCTACAAATTTAGTTGAGCTTTGAACTTGAAAGTGTAAAAGCATGTGGGAGAAAAGTATTTAAAAAATGAACATGCAATGACAGATACAGTGACAATAATAGTGTGGGAGAAGAGAAAGTGGAAATTATCATAATAAAAACCGTTAGTTAGTTAAACATGAGACTGCTGCAGCCAAACAGAAACAGTTGTCTTTATACACTGTCAAAGGGGTCCAACTAGTCAAGCTAGCATTTACCTGTATATAGATAACTGAAATTGGTCCTCAACATAATGTCACTTTACTGTCAGAATTTTGAAGTAATTCACAATGGCTGTAATTCAATCTAATATGCAAGACAACCACAAGTTAAACACTAAGAAGTAAAATTCTGGTGAAATTTTACTTTTTAGAAAGAGAAATCTGATCTTACTGAAAGGACAGGCATTTACATTTTAATAATTAGATATTAATACCACCTTCTTACTTGCAGTCTTTAGAATGGAGTTAAACTTTGCTGGCACACCCAAGTGCTTTGCTTAATTAAAACTTTCAAAGTGTCAACTATTCTAGCCTCAGGTTTTCTACATGTCATCTGCTATGCAAAAATTTGGGAACAAAGATAGGAATTAGCTTTTCAGGGAAAGGAACAATAGTGTAAGGGATCAGAGATTTAATAAATTCAAGAATGACCCCAAGCTCTGGACTGTCATCTGATATAACTATCGCTCATACAAGCAAATACTAAAATATCATGGTAAGCTCAACAAATCTAAACAATTTCCATAAGGAAATGTCACAGTCTGGAAAAACAGCATTGATCCACATCTGATTAGCAAGCACCATTCCTATCACAGCTCACCATTCCTGAAACCGTCATCATTTCCTTTGTTCGCTCCAGGTTTGAATATTCCTATCATTCTAGGCCAAACTCTCAAATTTAGCCTCTGGAAAATTAAAACAATTCAAAACTCTACCCAAATCTCACTAAACTCAGTTCCTCCAACACACTTGTATTCATGGACCTACAGTGGCTCCTAGTTAAGCATTCCCTCAATTTTTGTAATTCTTGTTTGCAAATTTCTCCTGGCCCTTATCTCCCCACACCCCACAACCTTCTCTGCAATCTTCTCTAGCCCTACAACAATCCAAAATGTCTGCACTCCATTAATTCTTATTCTTGATTCAATTTTAATTGATCCACCATTTGTGGCCATGCTTTCAGCGGTCAAGGTTTCACTCTAAACCTCTTCATCACTCTCCCTTTCTTTCTTTCCTGAATCTACAGCTTTGACCATTCTTTCGATCATATCCCCAAATATTTTCTTATGAAAAATGCCTTAAAAGATTGTACTGTCTTCCAGGTACTATACAAATATAAAGTGGTGATGACAGGCATGTTACTAGATTTACTATTGAGTTAAGATTTAATTTGGTTTGTTTTCACATGCTCCTAGGTACAGTGAAAAAGTTTTGTTTTGCAAGCAGAACAAGCAGAGTTAGCACTAAGTGTAGGAAAATAAAATGCTGTCATTCAAGAAAATAAACCAGCTAAGTTTGCAAAAGATTATTTTTACTCTCAATTACACAAAATACAATACTTCAGTGTATCTGAACATACAATTTAGGGGAAGTAGGCAATTCAGTCCTCTATCATTCAAAAAGGTCATGGCTGATCTGTTTGTGTTTTTAATTTGACATTCCACCTACTCTCAATAACTTTCAATTTCTCTGTCTCCAAAAGTTTGTCAGCCACACCTTAAAGAAATTCAATTTCACCATCTCCACCACATTCTGAGGAGAAGGGTCACTGAACTCATAAATGTTAACTCTGCTTCTCTCTCTACAAACATTGCTAGACCTGTTGAGTTTCTCTGGCACTTCCTGTTTCAGACTTCCAGAATCTGTTGTTCTTTGTTTTAATTCAGAAAAAGATTTCTATTCATCTTTGCCCTCAGACTACTTGAGGTAATAAACTTGCAAGACTATAAGGATAAAGAGGAGAAATGGAATTGAATGGATACTGCAAGTAGTCCCAGACAAGAATAGATAAAAAGAGAAACATAACATGATTCACTGTGTTGACACGTTGCCAGTAAGTAGAAGGTTAACCCACATAAATATTCTTAATAAATACTAGCTCTCTCCTCCACTAGAATGCAACTGTTAACATATTTTCTTATTAAAAGTCTCAGATTTCTCAGATACATTTTATGTATTATCACCATTCCAAAACTTAAAACATTTGTCGCTGCAGCCATGAGTTAAGATTTCAAAAGCATTTAAACACAGTTATTTTTAAATATGCAATGAAACAGCTATAATGGAAACCTAATTAGAAAAGCTCAACACCAATTGGGATTCTTCGTAATGAAGAAAACATCTCACTTGAAGGAAAAAATATTGTATTTTCACTCATACAAAGACTGTCCAGTTTGGCATGCACGAGAAAATAGCATATTTCTGTTGTGATTTTAATCACAAGGCCACAAGCACCAGTAACAGTCTAAGTGGCAGCAGCAATCCTAGTATTAAATCAGCAAATTCATGATTACTCTTGATATGACAGCAGAAGCTACAGCAGACATTAATCAGATCACAAAATTTCAAGTTAATGCATGAAAAGTAAGAAAAAGTGGAAAAGGAAGGCAAGACTAAAGGACAATAGATAAAGGCCATATTTAACTTCGGTAAAGTGATGAACTAGTCCCTAATTTTTCTAAAGCTTTACTGCACTCATGTTCATATCACACCTCAGCCCATTGTTTGAGGAGTTTGTCTAAACTGCCAAAAGCCTTAAGCTTAAATTCAAACAAAATAATCTACTGCACCTTTCTATTTAGAGGAGCAGCTGTAACTCATACGCTATAAGTCAACAGAAAAGATACTATACAAACAAATGATTCTTTACTTTCACAGGCCAGCCTCTCCTCCCACAATGCTCATGCAGCCACAGGGACTGAAAGCCAACATTTAAGCCAATCTGATCAATAAGGCACCAGAATTGAATATTGAACAAAATAAAATGTATTATCTCCCATGTGCACTTTTCCATTCTTCAATGTGCAAGATGTGCTTGCATTCAAAAGGCCAACAGGAAATTTAGTTGTGGCCAACAGAAATAAGAATCCCAGAAGTCTCTTCACACGTTCACAACAAATTTCTTGGCATTCATCTGCAGCTGCCAAATAACTGTATAAAGTACTCTATCAAAACATCTGCTATTGAAACAGGCCAAATACCCTTGAACACAGTTTTTTGCTCCTAGAATTTCATACTGTAGGTGCGTCACTTGTTAACTGGTTTTGATGCAGGACAAATACCAAAATATTGATTCCTAGCAAAGAGTCATAGAGATGTACAGCACGGACACAGACCCTTCGGTCCAACTCGTCCATGCAGACCAGATTTCCCAACTCAATCTAGTCCTACCTGCCAGCACTTAGCCCACATCCCTCCAAACCCCTCCTATTCATATACCCATCTGGATGCCTTTTAAATGTTGCAATTGTATTAGCTTCTACCACTTCCTCTGGCAGCTCATTTGTATGATGTTGTTCACTAATTTCACATAATACTGCAAATTAGAATAAAGAACACCCATTCAACCCATTAGGTGTCTCTCCTAATACTCCCTCCACTGGAGCTCTGTGTTCTAGAAATATCCCATGTATCTCTTCAGATTTGTTATTTTCAAACGGGACAGCATGGTGGCTCAGTGGTTAGCATTACTGCCTCACAACACCAGGGACCTGGGATCGATTCCCGCCTCAGGTGACTATCTGTGTGGAGTTTGCACATTGTCCCTGTTTCTGTGTGGGTTTCCTCCCACAATCCAAAGATGTGCAGGTCAGGTGAATTGGCCATGCTAAATCGCCCATAGCGTCAGGGGTAAATGTGGGGTAGGGAAATGGGTCTGGCTAGGTTGCTCTTTGGAGGGTCAGTATGGACTTGATGGGCCGAAGGGCCCGATTCCCTACAGTATGTATATATACTGTACTACATACTGTAGGGAATCTAATCTAAATTCTTATTCAGTTATCTTTTAAATATTACAGTCCTAATTTATTTTGTTCTTAAAGGTGATGCAAACACAAGCCACAACACAAGCCTGACCCCATCATATTCCAGAGTGCACATGCTCCATGCCAACTGGGGCCATATCAAAAGCTAGATTTGTTGCCACTTTTCCCCTCCTGAACTGGAGGCAGAGTATATTTTAAAAGGCAAAACAATCCACCAGTTACATACTAACAAATCTGTACCATTACTGCAGTACAAAACATACTTAGGAGCAATAAATGCTGGCTACAGAGCAATAGGTTTATGAACATAGCCTTCAGATCAGGAAATTTTGCTCTCATGCCAGTACCTTTCCTGTGTAAGAACGCAGACAGCACAAAACCACTAATGCTATACCACCAGCCTCTGAAGCTTCCCTGGCAACCATAAATGATCAATTTTAATTATAACAGACATGGGTAGCCATTCATATTGCAGTACTGATTGGGTATTAAGTCAGGCAGCACTGATACTGTACATTTTTTGTAACATTACTCTCTGGATGTGTGCTTCATTGGATCAGGCCAGCATTCACTGCCCATTCCTGGTTGCTCTTGAGAAAGTAGTGGTGAAACTTGCAAGTGGTGATGTTCACATGTATCTGCTGTTTTTGTCCTTCTTGATGTTAGTGGCCGTGGGTTTGAAAGATGCTGTCTAAGAATCTTTGATGAATTTCTGTAGTCCATCTTGAGATGGTGCAAATAACTGCTACTGCGGTGGAGTGAGTGATTGTTTGTGGATTGGTGCCAATCAAATGAGTTGCTTTGTCCTGGATAGTATCAAGCTTTATGAATGTTATTGAAGCTGGACTCTTCTTTGCATGTGGGAAGCATTCCATGTCATTCCTGATTCATGTGGACAGCAGGCAGGCTTTGGGGAGTCAGGTGATGAGTTACTAGCTGTAACAATTCCTAGCCTCTGACTTGCTCTTGGAGCCACAGTACTTGTATGACTAATCCAGTTCAGTTTCTAGTCAATGGTAAAGGCCAGGGTGTTGATAGTTAAGTATTCAGTGACATGGTACTATTGAATGTCAAGAGATGATAGTTTTGGACATGGACTGCTTCAGTACCTGGGTCATTGCGAACATTGTGCTGTCATCAGTAAACCAAAAGGATGGCAGGAAGGTCATTGATGAAGCAGCTCCAGATGGTTGGGCCAAACGACACTGCCCCAGGAAACTCCTGCAGAGGTGACCTGGAGCTAAGATAACTGATTTGCAACAACTGCAAACACATACCCATGAGCCAGATATGGCTACAGCCAGCAGACAGCATCCCCCTCCCCAGTTTCCATTAATGCCAGTTTTGCTGCAGGTTCCTTGATGTCATGGACAGTCACTCTCACATCACCTCTGGAAGTCAGCTCTTTTTCCCTTGTTCAACCAAGGCGCTGATAAGGTTAGAATCTGAATAGCACTGGTGAAAGCCAAACTGAGTGTGAGTGAATAGATAATTGCTAAGCAAGTGATGCTTGACAAGAATAGACTGATGGGGCAGTAACTGGCCAAGCTGGATTTGTCCTGTTGAGTGTACAGAACACATCTGAGTAATTTTTCACATTGCTGATAATGTGTTTCTGGAAAAGCGCAGCAGGTCAGGCAGCATCCAAGGAGCAGGAGAATCAACGTTTCGGGCATGAGCCTTTCTTCAGGAGCCCTTCCTGCTCCTTGGATGCTGCCTGACCTGCTGCGCTTTTCCAGCAACACATTATCAGCTCTGATCTACAGCATCTGCAGTCCTCACTTTCTCCTCGATAATTTTTCACATTGTGAGGTAGATGTCAGTGCTGTAGCTGTACTGGAACAGCTTGGCTAGGGGACAAGTTCTGGAGCACAGGTCTTCAGTACTATTGCCGGAATGTTGTCAGGGCCATAGCCTTTGCAGAGTCCAGCACCTCCACCAGTTTCTTGATATCACATGGAGTGAATTGAAATTGCTGAAGGCTGGCATGTGATCGTGGGGAGCTCTGGAGGAAAGCAGAGATGGATCATCCATTCAGCAACTTTGGCTGAAGAATGTTACAAATACCTCAGCCTTATCTTTTGCACTGATGTACGCCCCCATTATTGAGGATGAAGATGTCCGTAGAGCTTCCTTCTCCAGTGAGATGTCGAATTGTCCACCATTACTTATTTATACCCAACGTGGCAGAACTGCAGAGCTCAGATCTGATCCACAGAATGTGGAATTGCTTGACATCTCATTTTCAGTTATGCTTGATGAAGCTTTGGCATGTCCTCCTGGACTGTCCATTGATCCCCTGGCTTAATGGTAATAGCAGAGTGGGGATATGCTGTGCAACGATATTATACTGGTGATAGCGCTGTGCGGGACAGTGTGGGTAAGACATGATTTTACACGTTACACTTGCTTGACTGTCTGTGAGACTGTTCTCCCAATTTTGGCAGTCACCTTTGGGTGACCATCCTCCAAGGCGGACTTCGGGACAGACAGCAATAAAAAGTGGCCAAGCAGAGGCTGATTGCAAAGTTCGGTACTCATTGGGATGGCCTCAACCGTGACCTTGGATTCATGTCACACTACAGGTGACCACCTTTGCACTACACACACACACACACACACACACACAAACACTCCTAACAGACACACAGACTCCCACACTCACACATGTACCCCCTCACAGACCTGCACCCCTTTACACTCACACATGCATACATAGTCTCTCACAGGCACTCAAAACTGCTCAACCCCTCCCCGCCCCCGCCCACCACCCACCCACACACACAGGTTTGTGGGGTGCATTTGTATTTGCAGAGTTACATTGTACTTTGCTCAAAAACTGCATGATTCCATGTAAGATTCTGTTAATTTATTTTTTAGATTAGCATCAGTCTAAACATTATGGCACAGACAGCAGCACACAGGGGTGCTAACACCTTCGATACATTATCTGGGCTGACACCAATTGTTAAAGTTCACTTGAGAATGTAACCTTTTAAAAAGGTTTCGTGAGTTACATATGAAAGGAGTGAAACTAACATGGTCATTCTAACAAAAGAGAGACTTAAAAACAATCAAGGTATTTTTCAATGTATAATTTCAGTTACATCACACTGTAAACTTTTGCTATAAATTCTGTGTCTTACAATTGTGTACTCCACAACCACCTCATGAAGGAGCAGCGCTCTGAAAGCTAGTGCTTCTAATTAAACCTGTTGGACTATAACCTGGTGTTCTGTGATTTTTAACTTAGCTCAGGTTAGTTCAGTTCTACTTGCATCTGTTCAGTTTCCCTTGCTTTTCCTGGTGTCTTGAGCCTATATTTTCTTGAGCCTGGGTGGCATGGTCGCTCAGTGGTTAGCACTGCTACCTCACAGCGCGAGGGACCCGGGTTCAATTCCAGCCTCGGGCGACTGTCTGTGTGGAGTTTGCACATTCTCCCCGTGTCTGCGTGGGTTTCCTCTGGGTGCTCCAGTTTCCTCCCACAGTCCAAAGATGTGCAGGTGAATTGGCCATGCTAAATTGCCCATAGTGTTTGGTGCATTAGGTAGACTGGGGCTGGGTGGGCTACTCTTCGGAGGGTCGGTGTGGACTTGTTGGGCTGAAGGGCCTGTTTCCACACTGTAGGGAATCTAATCTAATCAATATCAAGTACAAAGTCATTTTCAAGTTTATAGTCCAAACCTAGCCCATGTAGCACTTTCTTGGATCGGAATCCTGACACGACACCATGAGTTCTCACTTTACCCATACCATACCAGGACGTGACCTGGTCATAGTCCAACAGGTTTAATTGGAAGCACTAGCTTTCGGAGCGCCGCTCCTTCATCAGGTGGTTGTGGAGGACACAGTTGTAAGGCACAGAATTTACAGCAAAAGTTTACAGTGTGATGTAACTGAAATTATACATTGAAAAATACCTTGGTTGTCTGTTGAGTCTTTCATCTGTTCGAATACCATGATAGTTTCACTTCTTTCATGTGTAAATCACAAAACTTCTTTTTAAAAAGTTGCATTCTCAGGTTAACTGTAACAATTGGTGTTAGCTAGACAATATGTTGAAGGTGTTAGCCCCCGTGTTCTCTCTCTGTGCTATGATGTTTAGATTGATTCTAATGTAAAAAGTGAGATAACAGAGTTTTACATGAATTCATGCAGTTTTTGAGCAAAGTACAATGTAACTCTGCAAGTACAAATTCACCCCACAAACATATATGTATATGTGTGCATGTGTGCATGTGGGTCTGTGTGTGTGTGTGTGTGTGTGTGTATGTGTCTGCCTGGGTTGGTGGGGTCGTGAGTGAGAGGAGAGAGTAGAGAGAGAGAAGAGAGGAGAGAGAGAGAGAGAGAGAGAGAGAGAGAGAGGAGAGAGAGAGGGGGAGAGAGAGAGAGAGAGAGGGAGAGAGAGAGAGAGTGTGTGTTTGTATGTATGTGGGTGTAGAGTGTCTTAAGTCTGTGAGGGGGTGCATGTGAGCGTGGGAGTGTGCGTGTCTGGGGTGGGGGGGTTGTGAGTGTCTGTGAGAGAGAGTGTATATATATATGTGTGTGTGTGTGTGTGTGTGTGTGTGTGTGTGTGTGTGTGTGTGTGTGTGTGAGTGTAGAGTGGTCTAAGTCTCGGAGAGGATGCACGTGAGAGTGTGGAAGTGTGTATGTCTGTGTGCGTGTCTGTGTATATGCGTGTGTGTGTGTATATAGGAGTGTCTGTGTGTATAGTGCAATGACGGTCACATGTAGTATGACATGAACCCAAGGTTCCGCTCGAGGCCCTCCCTATGGATATGGAACTTAGCTATCAGCCTCTGCTCGACCACTGCTCCCTGTTCCGAAGTCCGCATTGGAGGATGGTCACCCGAAGGTCTGAGGTCGAACGTCCTGGACCACAGAAGTGTTCTCCAACTGGGTGGGAACACTCCTGGCTGTTGATTGTTGTGCAGTGCCCATTCATCCGTTGTCGTAGCCTTTGCTGAGTTTCCCCAATGTACCATGCCTCAGGGCATCCTTGCCTGCAACGTATAAGATAGACAACATTGGCTGAGTCACATGAGTACCTGCCATGTACATGGTGGGAGGTGTCCCCACATGTAATGGTGGTATCCATGTCCACACTCTGACACATCTTGCACGCCTACCGTGACAGGGTTGTATGGAGTTGTCCTGAAAGCCGGGCAGCTTGCTACGAACAATGATCTATTTGAGGTTTGGCGGTTATTTAAAGGCAAGCAGTGGAGGTGCGGGGAAGGTCTTGGCGAGGTGCTCATCCTCATTGATAATGTGTTGCAGATCACAAAGAACATGGCGTAGTTTTTCAGCTCCTGGGAAGTACTGAACGACGAAGCTGTCGGTTGCAGAACGTGTCTGTCTCCTGAGAATGTCATTACGGTTCCTTGCTGTGGCACATTGGAACTGGTGGTCGATGAGTTGAGCATTATATCGCGTTCTTATGAGGGCATCCCTGAGTACTTCCAGGTGTCCGTCACGTTCCTCCTCATCTGAGCAGATCCAGTGTACACGTAGGGCTTGTCCATAGGGGATGGCTGTTTTAATATGTTTTGGATGGAAGCTGGAGAAGTGTAGCATTGTAAGGTTGTCTGTGGGTTTGCGGTAGTGTGTTGTTGAGGTGTCCATCCTTGATGGAAATGCACGTGTCCAAGAATGAGACAGATAGTCGAGAGTAGTCCATGGTGAGTTTGATGGTGGGATGAAACTTGTTGATATCACTGTGTAGTTTTATCAGTGACTCCTCACAGTGCTCTGAAAGCTAGTGTGCTTCCAATTAAACCTGGTGTTGTGTGATTTTTAACTTTGTACACCCCAGTCCAACACCGGCATCACAAATTAGGACGTGACCTGTTTGTTAGCACTCTCCATTTGCAGCTGCTTCACTTAAATATGTTAGCCCCGTTTTTAAAATGTCATAATTCAAAGTCTTATGACCATTTGCTCTTTGAAAACAATTTGTCAAAAGAAAATAGCGTTTTAATGTATAGTGCCTTCACAAAAGTTAAAATGCTAATGATCTAGCTTTAATATTGTTTTCCCACAAACTGCAAACAAGCCTCGCAACTGGAAAACACATATCCATTGTGTTGGATTCTTTCATCTATTTCTGGTTGTGAACAAAGGGTGATAAAAACAGACATTGGCATTCAGATGCAAAAAAAGCTACAAGGAGATCAGGTGTTTGTAACAGAAAGTGTGTAAGATTAAAACACATGATACTGAAATTTTTATATTTTAAATCAAGAAATGCATGCTCATATCCTGTATTACTCCACAAATACACCACAGTCTGTCTTGATTGAAAGAAGGCAATATTAACCATGCTATTTCTCAGCATATGTTACACAATGACACTCCAGCAGCAAGATATTCAAACCATTTAGGAGATGACCAGCAATGCTGCACCAGAAATAATACAAGACCCTGTAAATTTGTAACAGTGTCTTCCAGTTCAATAATTCTTACTTCAACAACATGTTGGCAAATGTAAGATTGATAATCTTCTTGTCCGTTATCTTACCTTGGAACGCAGTACTCTCCCTACTAATGTTACTCAGTGCTTTGGAAGTCCGTGCATCCGCCCCCTACCATTGCTGACAACCAGGAGAGTTACCCCATTCTTGCTGGTAATAACATTTCAGCTTTCTCTTCTACCTCAGGGTAGAAAACGTTTTGATTGTTGGTACTTCATTTAGAAGTTGCCTGACTGTTTCCTGGAATTCTTGACCCCGCACCTTGTTTAAGGGTATATCAAACAACAGGCAACACCATAACATTTGACAAGAAGATTAATATCTGTTCTGTTCAGATTGCTCTGATGATGCCACTTTTGGCAGGGGGTCTCAAATATCCACCATTTTCCGCAACCGAGGATCCCCCGCCACTGTGATTGACAAGGCCCATAGCTATACCTGACCCACTTCCTGCACTTCTGCCCTCACCCTTCCTTTTCCCTCCCACAACACTGATAGGACCCCTCTGGTCCTCACTACCCATGTGACCAGCATCTGCAAGACCATAAGCAACCATTTTCATCACCTCCAGCAGGATGCCACCACCAGAAACATATTGCCCTCCGTTGTCAGCATTTCACAAACATCATTCTCTCCAAGACATCTGTCCCAATACCGTCCCATTCCCCAAGGCACCTTCCCATGCAACTACATTTGAGTGGGAGCAGCGGCCGAGGAAAAACGAACCCGGGAGACTACAGCTAAGGTAAGACAGTTTGTTTCAAAATTACTTACCTGTAGCGGGCAGCGGTGTTTTTTTTTTTCTCTCTCTTCACAAAAGGAGCGGGAGCAGCAGAGGAAGTGACGGCAAACAGAGGGGCAGCCGGGAAGGAGAACGGTGAGTATAAATACTCACCCTTTAATCACCAATGGTCATTTGAGTGGGAGCAGCGGCCGAGGAAAAACGAACCCGGGAGACTACAGCTAAGGTAAGACAGTTTGTTTCAAAATTACTTACCTGTAGCGGGCAGCGGAAGTGAGGTTGGAGCGCATAGCTGGGCGGGAAGGCAAGTGATTAGTATTTGAGTGGGTGTGTTCTAGACCCCAGGTCCTATTTTCGTAGGGCCTCCCTCCCACCCTCCTCCTCTAACCTAACTTTAAAGTCCACAGGTTATTGACTCAGTGTTCTTGTTTTTGGAGACAGTGTACAGTCATGGCAGCGCAGGCGGTGGAATGTTCCTCCTGCAGGATGTTTGAGGTAGGGGTGACCACCGATACTCCTGCCGACTTCGTGTGCAGGAAATGCAGTCAGATCCTGATCCTCACCGAACGAGTTAGGGAACTGGAACTGGAGCTGGATGAGCTGAGGATTATTCGAGAGGCTGAGAGGGTGATCGATAGAAGCTACAGGGACATAGTTACGCCGGAGAACAGAGGTAGCTGGGTAACAGTTAGAGGTGGGAAGGGGAAGAAGCAGGCAGTGCAGGGTTCCCCTGTGGTCGTTCCCCTAAAAAATAAGTATACAGCTTTGGAAACTGTTGGGGGGGACAGCCTTGCAGGTGTAAGCTGCAGTGAAGGGGTCTGCGGCTCTGAGATTCAGAAGGGAAAGGGGGAGAAGAGGAGAGCGCTAGTTATAGGGGACTCTCTAGTTAGAGGGACGAACAGGCGGTTCTGTGGACATGGGCGAGACTCTCGGATGGTTTGTTGCCTCCCGGGTGCTAGGGTCCGAGACATCTCGGACCGTGTCTTCAGAATCCTTAAGGGGGAGGGTGTGCAGCCAGAAGTCGTGGTACACATTGGCACCAACGACATAGGTAGGAAGAGGGGTGGGGAGGTCATTCAAGAGCTCAAGGAGTTAGGCTGGAAGCTAAAAGCTAGGACAGACAGAGTCGTCATCTCTGGGTTGTTGCCGGTGCCACGTGACAGAGAGGCAAAGAATAGGGAGAGAGTGCAGTTGAACACGTGGCTGCAAGGATGGTGTAGGAGGGAGGGCTTCAGATATTTGGACAATTGGACTGCATTCTGGGGAAGGTGGGACCTGTATAAACAGGACGGGTTGCACCTGAACCAGAAGGGCACCAATATCCTGGGGGGTAGGTTTGCTAGCACTCTTCGGGGGGGTTTAAACTAATTTGGCAGGGGGATGGGATCCGGACTTGTAGTCCAGCAAGTAAGCTAGCTGTGTGTCAGGATGTCCAAGACTGTAGGGAGGCTGTGGAGAAGGTAGCACTGACATGGACTACTTGCGGACACAGAGATGGGCTCAAGTGCGTATACTTCAACGCAAGGAGTATCAGAAATAAGGTGGGTGAACTTAAGGCGTGGATCGGTACCTGGGACTACGATGTTGTGGCCATCACGGAAACATGGATAGATGAGGGACAGGAATGGCTGTTGGAGGTTCCTGGTTACAGATGTTTCAGCAAGATTAGGGAGGGTGGTAAAAAAGGAGGGGGGGTGGCATTGCTAACTAGAAATGGTATAACGGCTGCAGAAAGGAAGTTTGAGGGGGATCTGCCTATGGAGGTAGTATGGGCTGAAGTCAGAAATAGGAAAGGTGTAGTCACCTTGTTGGGTGTTTATTATAGGCCCCCCAATAGCAGCAGAGATGTGGAGAAACAGATTGGGAAACAGATTTTGGAAAGGTGCAGAAGCCACAGGGTCGTAGTCATGGGCGACTTCAACTTCCCAAATATTGATTGGAAGCTCTTTAGATCAAGTAGATTGGATGGGGCGGTGTTTGTGCAGTGTGTCCAGGAAGCTTTTCTAACGCAGTATGTAGATTGTCCAACCAGAGAGGAGGCCATATTGGATTTGGTACTCGGTAATGAACCGGGACAAGTGGTGGGCTTGTTAGTGGGTGAACATTTTGGTGATGGTGACCACAATTCTGACTTTCACCTTGGTTATGGAGAGAGATAGGTGCGCACAACAAGGAAGTTTTTACAATTGGGGGAAGGGAAATTACGATGCTGTAAGACAGAATTTGAGGAGCATACGTTGGGAGCATAGGCTGTCAGGGAAGGATGTGGTGGAAATGTGGAACTTTTTCAAGGAGCAGATACGACGTGTCCTTGATATGTATGTACCGATCAGGCAGGAAAGAAATGGTCGTGTGAGGGAGCCTGAATGTCTAGTAAAGAGGAAGAAGGAGGCTTACATAAGGTTGAGGAAACAGGGTTCAGACAGAGCGGTGGAGGGATACAGGATAGCCAGAAGGGACCTGAAGAAAGGGATTAGGAGAGCTAAGAGAGGGCATGAAAAATCCTTGGCGGATAGGATCAAGGATAACCCCAAGGCATTCTATGCGTATGTGAGAAACCTGAGAATGACGAGAACGAGGGTAGGTCCGATCAAGGACAGTGGTGGGAGACTGTGTATTGAGTCGGAAGAGATAGGAGAGGTCTTGAACAAGTACTTCTCTTCAGTATTTACGAACGAGAGGGACCGTATTGTTGAAGAGGAGAGTGTGAAACGGACTGATAAGCTAGAAGAGATACCTGTTAGGAAGGAAGATGTGTTGGACATTTTGAACAACTTGAGGATAGACAAGTCCCCCGGGCCTGACGGGATATATCCTAGGATTATGTGGGAAGCAAGAGAGGAAATTGCAGTACCGTTGGCAATGATCTTCTCGTCTTCACTGGCAACGGGGGTGGTACCAGGGGACTGGAGAGTAGCGAATGTTGTGCCCCTGTTCAAAAAAGGGAATAGGGATAACCCCGGGAATTACAGGCCAGTTAGTCTTACTTCTGTGGTAGGCAAAGTAATGGAAAGGGTACTGAGGGATAGGATTTACGAGTATCTGGAAAGACACTGCTTGATTAGGGACAGCCAGCACGGATTTGTGAAGGGTAGGTCTTGCCTTACAAGTCTTATTGAATTCTTCGAGGAGGTGACCAAGCATGTGGATGAGGGTAGAGCAGTGGATGTAGTGTACATGGATTTTAGTAAGGCATTTGATAAGGTTCCCCATGGTAGGCTTATGCGGAAAGTCAGGAGGAATGGGATAGAGGGAAATTTGGCCAATTGGATAGAAAACTGGCTAACCGGTCGAAGTCAGAGAGTGGTGGTAGATGGTAAATATTCAGCATGGAGCCCAGTTACAAGTGGAGTTCCGCAGGGATCAGTTCTGGGTCCTCTGCTGTTTGTAATTTTTATTAATGACTTAGAAGAGGGAGTCGAAGGGTGGGTCAGTAAATTTGCAGACGATACGAAGATAGGTGGAGTTGTGGACAGTGAGGAGGACTGTTGTCGGCTGCAAAGGGACTTAGATATGATGCAGAGCTTGGCTGAGGAGTGGCAGATGGAGTTCAACCCTGCCAAGTGTGAGGTTGTCCATTTTGGAAGAACAAATAAGAATGCGGAATACAGGGTTAATGGTAGGGTTCTTGGTCAGGTGGAGGAACAGAGGGATATTGGGGTCTATGTACATAGATCTTTGAAGGTTGCCACTCAGGTGGATAGAGTTTGTAAGAAGGCCTATGGAGTATTATCGTTCATTAGCAGAGGGATTGAATTCAAGAGTCGTGAAGTGATGTTGCAGCTGTACAGGACTTTGGTTAGGCCACAGTTGGAGTACTGTGTGCAGTTCTGGTCGCCTCACTTTAGGAAAGATGTGGAAGCTTTGGAGAGGGTGCAGAGAAGATTTACCAGGATGTTGCCTGGAATGGAGAGTAGGTCGTACGAGGATAGGTTGAGAGTTCTCGGCCTTTTCTCGTTGGAACGGCGAAGGATGAGGGGTGACTTGATAGAGGTTTATAAGATGATCAGAGGAATAGATAGAGTAGACAGTCAGAGACTTTTTTCCCTGGGTACAACAGAGTGTTACAAGGGGACATAAATTTAAGGTGAAGGGTGGAAGGTATAGGGGAGATGTCAGGGGTGGGTTCTTTACCCAGAGAGTGGTGGGGGCATGGAATGCGCTGCCCGTGGGAGTGGTAGAGTCAGAATCATTGGCGACCTTTAAGCGGCATTTGGATAGGTACATGGATGGGTGCTTAATCTAGGATAGAAGTTCGGCACAACATCGTGGGCCGAAGGGCCTGTTCTGTGCTGTATTGTTCTATGTTCTATGTTCTATGTTCTATGTTCTATGTTCTATGTTCTATGTTCTATGTTCTACAGCAAGTGCGATGCTTGCCGTCCTCACTATCCAAGGCTCCATATACACCTTCCACTACACTGGAAATAAAGCATAATCTGGGTGACCACTTTGCAAAGAAAACACCATTAAGCTATCCTAAAGCTCTCCATGAAGCTCAACAACATTGACATTAATGACTGACAGGAGTTGGTTACCAATCCTTCAAAATGGCGACAACTTGTCTATGAAGCTGGAACATGCTTAGAGACAAAACACCTGAATGATGATGCATAGAAATGGCAGAGGAAAGAAAACGATGCAAATTCCAAACACAGGATTCCCCAGCTTAGCGTTCATCCTGCCCCATATGTCAATAAAATCATGAATCAGCCAGTTCGGTCATATCAATGCCTATGGCAGAATCCCATAGGCCTGGGTAGACATTATTCGTGAACCAAGGGACAGCTGACAATAAGTTACTTATCGACCTTAGCTGCATTTCCAGACATGTATATAAATATATTGAAAAAATTGAATAGGTCAGATGTCAAACTTAACACAGTTTTAACATAAGCTAAATTTGTGGCAGCTTTTACTGTAAGATGCAATGCAGAAATTCACCAAAGATACTCAGACAGCACCTTCCAACCCATGACGATTTCCACCTAGAAGGACAAGAGCAACAGATAAACGGGAACACCACCACCTTCAAGTTCCCCGCCAATCCACTCACCATCCTGACTTGGAAATACTTTGGCGTCCTTCACTCTCATTGAGTCAAAATCCTGGAATTCCTTCCTTAATGGCATTGAGGATCAACCCACAGCAGGTGGGCTGCAGCGGCTCACGACGGCCTTCTCAAGCTAACTAGGGACAGGCAATAAATGCTGGCCAGCCAACCACATCCACATTCTATGAAATTAATAAATAAAAAAATCCTGTCCCAGCCATGGCACACCTGCATACTTCAAAGTACATTCCCCATTTTTAATTGTCTTATGCAAATGTGTTACTCACAAACATTAGTATTAGCTGTGGAATGTATATAACCTCCAAACATAGATCACTTACTTCGAGTGTCCCCCCTCTACTATCTCCAGCAATGGGCTTAACCAGCATTCAATTTCAATTTCAAGGATATTTAAATTTTAGGAACATAGGAACAAGAGGAGGCCATTTAGCTCATTGATGAGCTTGCCTCACCTTTCAATACATTCACAACGGACTGAAAATTTTAATGCTTTTTGCCCACATCTCAATAACCCTGGAAGCCACTGGTCTTCAGGAATCTATCCACGGCTTTGTGCGTGGGAAATCATGTCTCACAAACTTGATTGAGATTTTTGAACAAGTAACAAAGAGAATTGTAGAGAGCAGAGTGGTAGATGTGATCTATATGGACTTCAGTAAGGCGTTCAACAAGGTTCCCCAAGGAAGACTGATTAGCAAGGTGAGATCTTACGGAATACAAGGAGAACTAGCCATTTGGATACAGAACTGGTTCAAAGGAAGAAGGCAGAGGTTGGTGGTGGAGGGTTGTTTTTCAGACTAGAGGCCTGTGACCAGTGGAGTGCCACAACCATCTACGTTTTGTCATTTACATAAGTGATTTGGATGCGAGCATAAGAGGTACAGTTAGCAAGTTTGCAGATGACACCAAAATTGGAGGTGTAGTGGATAGCGAAGAGGGTTACCTCAGATTACAACAGGATCTTGACTAGATGGGCCAATGGGCTGAGAAGTGGCAGATGAAGTTTAATTCAGATAAATGTGAGGTCATAGAGTCAGAGATGTACAGCATGGAAACAGACCCTTCGGTACAACCTGCCAACCAGATATCCCAACCTAATCTAGTCCCACCTGCCAGGACCTGGCCCATATCCCTCCAAACCCTTCCTATTCATCTACTCCAAATGCCTCTTAAATGTTGCAACTATACCAGCCTCCACCACATGCTCTGGCAGCTCATTCCACAGGGAAAGCAAATCTTAGCAGGGCTTATACACTTAATGGTAAGGTCCTTGGGAGTGTTGCCGAACAAGGAGACCTTGGACTGCAGGTTCATAGCTCCTTGAAAGTGGAGTTGCAGGTAGATAGGACAGAGAAGACGGCGTTTGGTATGCTTTCCTTTATTGATCAGAGTATTGAGTACAGGAGTTGGGAGGTCATGTTAAAGCTGTACAGGACATTGTTTAGGCCACTGTTGGAATATTGCGTGCAACTCTGGTCTCCTTTCTATCAGAAAGATGTTGTGAAACTTGAAAGGGTTCAAAAAAGATTTACAAGTATGTTGCCAGGGTTGGAGGATTTGAGCTATAGGGAGAGGCTGAACAGGCTGGGGCTGTTTCCCTGAAGCGTCAGAGGCTGAGGGGTGACCTTATAGAGGTTTACAAAATTATGAAGGGCATGGATAAGATAAAGAGACAAAGTCTTTTCCCTGAGGTGGGGGAGTCCAGAACTAGAGGGCACAGGTTTAGGGTGAGAGGGGAAAGATATAAAAGAGACCTACGGAGCAACTTTTTCATGCAGAAGGTGGGATGTGTATGGAATGAGCTGCCAGAGGATGTGGTGGAGACTGGTACAATTGCAACATTTAAGAGGCATTTGGATGGTTTGGAGAGATATGGGCCAGGTGCTGGCAGGTGGAACTAGATTGGGTTGGGATATCTGGTTGGCATGGACGGATTGGACCGAAGGGGCTGTTTCCCTGCTGTACATCTCTGTGACTCTATGTCTACCTTAAATACAGAAGAACCTCAATTATCTGAATGAGGTGGGTGGGCACTATTTCACTCAGATAACTGATTATTCGGTTAATTGATTCAATGCCTCTCCTCCAGGGCTCTGAGTTTTCTGAAGTTTCCTTTTGCCTTGCTCCCTCTCACTGTCTCAGGGTTTTTTCTGAGCACACCTGAAGCATTGATGAAGCTCGACCCCAGCCACTCCACCCCTCCCCCCATATGTTCAATGGGATCGACACAGCAAGCACTTGCTAAGTCCGCTCCCTATTCAGGAGAGTAGGCAGGAGCACACCGCACGCGAGCCCCTTGCACCCCCCATCCACCGCCCCCCCCCCATCCAACCCCTATACACAGAGGAACCTCAACTATCTGAAGGACACAGGCGGGAGAATTTTGTTTGGTTAATTGAATGCCGGATAACTTAGCTTAGCCAAGCATCAGGACCTTGCGATCTTGCTGGATAATTTGAAATTCAGAAAATTGAATGCTGGATAATCGAGGGTTCCCTGTACATAAAAACGGAGCTTCCATTGCCCTTAGGGATTGAGAATTCCAAAGGTTCACATCTCAGATTAAGTGGCTTCCCCTTTACTTGTACATTGAGCACTTTGCTGAAAGAATCCCCAACCAGGGGAGCATCTTAACCACCTGCATCCTGTTTACCCCTTTAAGATTTTATAAATTTCAATGAGGTCATCTCTCATCCTTTGAAACTCTAGAGAATACAGGCCCAATTTGCCCTTCACTCTTTAAAAGACAGTCCTGCAATTCCAGTAACAAATCTGGTCAACCAACATTGCTCTCCTCTCATAATAAAATCTTTCCCAAGTTAAGGAGATGAAACTGCAAGCTGCAAATTTCTCAGCCCCCTTGGGCACTTTCCACACACCCCTGATGAAGTGCTTATGCTTGAAACGCCGATTCTCTTGCTTCTCTGATGCTTCCTGACCAGCTGTACTTTTCCAGCAACACACGTCTTGACATTTTTCTGATTATTGTTCACAAACAGAATCCCAAAATAGAAAAAACATAACTTGGCTGTATTGTATTGAATATTTCTATAACTTAGGTCAATTAATTCTCTATATATGCAATCAATAAATACCATTCCATACTTGCACAAACTTGCAAGCAGATGTTAACTCTTCACTTATCAACTGTAAAACAACCAGGTTTAAAATGTACAGAATTTTATTTCCTGTTTTTTGCTTTTTAGAAAGACGCACATTTTTTGAATGTTTTGAACAGCTGCAAAACACTTCCAGCCCCATTACCAGCAGTCAACAAGCATTGCTGATCATATCAAGAACATGCCAAGACCAAGGAAATAACCAGTTTTAATTTTTATAAGCACCTCATCACTGTACTCCACATAACACACAATGTCTTTTGCAATCATGCCACAGTTCTTTTGGCACAAGGGTACCCATCAAGTATTGGTTGCCAAATACTAACAATACATTCCACCAGGGCCGCTTAGCTCCTAACCTCAATACAATTTTCAGTGCAAAAGTGGACAAACTGAGCTTAATTCATGAGCTGAATTAAATGAATGCACTGGACATCAAGGAATCTTGGGAAAACTGGAGTCAATGGGGGTCAGTTGGGAAAGTCCCTACTGGTTGAATTCATACCTGGCACAAAAGAAGATGGCTGCTGATTGGTTGAGGCCAACCATCCCAGCCACAGGACATCTCTGAAGGAGTTCCTCAGGATAGATATTTTTCTAATCAACCAGTTCAGAGGTAGTATTACAAATCTTTGGAGCACCCACACCTCCTTGCTCATAGATAGGTAAACTACCACTGCACCACAGCAGCTCTAGTCCCTCAGGTTAGTGTCAAAGACCTGACCATCTTCAATTGATTCATAATGCCTCTGGCTCCATCACAAGGTCAGAAGTGGAGATGTTTGCCGATGACTGCAAAATGTTCAACAACACCCTTCATGATTCTTCAGATGCAGAAGCAGCTCTAGTGTAAATGTGGCAGGACCTGGACAATATCCTGGTTTGTCCAGGTCCTGCCACATTTACACTAGAGCTGCTTCTGTGTTAATAAGTGGCAAGTATCATTCATGCCACATGAATGCCAGGCAACAACCATCTCAAAGAGGAGATCCTAAACATCACCTTTTTTTTATATCAAATGGCATGACCATTGTTGCATTTCCCACAAATAGCTTAGGGTTTGCCATTGACCAGAAACTAAACTAGACAAACCATTTAACTACTATGGCTACAAGAACAGGCTGGGAGTTCTGTGGGAGTAACTCACCTATTGACTGCCCAAAGATATCCATTATCTTACAAGGCACAGTTCAGAAATATGATGGAATGCTCTCCAAATGCATGGGTAATCAGAGCTCCAAAAACATTCAAGAAGCTTGATACTATCCAGGATAAACTAGCCTACTTGATTCACATCTTACATCCCACCATGACAGTGCCAGCACTGTGCACCATCTACCTGATATTCTGCAGGAATATGCCAAGGTTCCTTCAAGAGTATCTTCTAAATGCACATACTCGGCCAACTAGAGGGACAAAAGCAGCTGATGCATGGGAACACCTTGACTTGCATGTTCCCCTTCAAGACACTCATCATTCTGACTTGGAACTAATTTGTCATTTGCTCACTTTTGTTGGGTAAAAATTGTGGAACTCTCTTCCTGCAGCACAGCAAGTACAGTCGGTTCTGCTATAATGCATGTTTCTTCAACGCAAATTGTCTATAATGCAATTGTAAAATTTAGATCACTATTTGCAGAACGCAAACTTTCCTTACCTGCATTGGTAATAATGCGATTCTGGTCCCATAGGTTTAAACAGTGCTGCTATTATGCAATGTTCTTATAACGCAGGATCACACTGGAACAGAACTATCGCGTGACATCAGAACAGACTGTATATCTATAGCAAATGAACTGCAGCAATCCAAGAAGGCACCCCCTTCTCAAGGGCAACTATGGACAGGCAATAAATGCTTGCTTAACTAGCAACACCCACATCCCGTGACAAAATTTTTAAAAATGTTCAGTACATGTGAAATTAATATCATTATTCTGCAATTTAGTGTAGTCCTATTTACAAAGAACGTAAATTGATGCATTTTACTATTGTGTGGCAGAGGGTAGGAACCAGAGCAGTAGTCAGACGGGGAGTGATTAAGAGAAGGTAGACATTAAGTCAAGTAACTCTAATAGGAAGAACGGACTAGTGTACTGAAGTGTATCTATTTCAATGCAAGGAATATAACAAGGCAGACAAGCTCATGTACTGACCCCCACACAAAAACTTTCATGCACTTACCCCCACACAAAACCTTTCATGTACTTACCCCCACACTCTGGGCTCCTCAACTGTTCCAGAATCTTCCATCAGCCTCCAAAATCACTCGGGCGCCATTAACCACGCGGCCGCTGCAGTGCCCGCTGCAGCAACCGCCGCCGCGAACCATGATGTCACTTCCGCCCCCACCAACCTTGCAGCCTCCGTGATCGCCACCCAGACAACCGCCTCCACGATCGCCAGGAAGACCATCGCCGACAGATTCGCAGCCTCCGCGGGGTCGAAGGCTATCGGGAACAACACCATATCTGCCGTCGCCGCAGCCACTTCCACCCCCAGTGACATCACTCACCTGCACAACGACCACACCGCACGTGTCTCCGCCTCCACGCTGATATCTGTCACCACGCCTAACCCCATCCCCACGCCGATCTCCGTTTGCACGCCTAACCCCTCCCCCACGCCGAACCCCACCCCTGCCCCGATCTCCATCTCCGCCCCGATTCCCCCCCCACGCCTAACCCCGCCCACACTCCTAGCTCAAGCCCTGCCATGTTTTCACCATCCCTCCAGAACTACCCCTCCGAGGATGAAAGAGCAGTCCTCAGCAGAGGCCTCACCTTCATTCCCCTATGCTTTTGGATTAACGAGTTCAACACGTGGCGAGACATCGAACAATTCTTCTGCCGCCTTCGCCTCCGCGCCTACTTCTTCAACCAGGATTCTCACCCACCCTCTGAAGACCCCTTCTCCCGCCTCCAACACACCCCATCCACCTGGACACCCCGTGCTGGCCTCTTACCTGCCCTCAATCTCTTCATAGCCAACTGTCACCGCGACACTAACCGCCTCAACCTCTCTACCCCTCTCACCCTCGGAACGTGCAGCCCTCCACTCCCTCCGTTCCAACCCCAACCTCACTATTAAACCGGCAGACAAGGGAGGCGCGGTAGTAGTTTGGCGCACCGACCTTTACACCGCTGAGGCTAAACGCCAGCTCGCGGACACCTCCTCCTACTGCCCCCTTGACCATGACCCTCACCTCCCACCACCAAACCATCACCTCCCAGACCATCCATAACCTCATCACTTCAGGGGATCTCCCATCCACCGCCTCTAACCTCATAGTCCCACAACCCGCACCGCCCGTTTCTACTTCCTGCCCAAAATCCACAAACCTGACTGCCCCGGCCGACCCATTGTCTCAGCCTGCTCCTGCCCCACCGAACTCATCTCTGCATACATCAACACGGGCCTGTCCCCCTTAGTCCAAGAACTCCCCACCTACGTTCGGGACACCACCCACGCCCTCCACCTCCTCCATGATTTTCGCTTCCCCGGTCCCCAACGCCTTATCTTCACCATGGACATCCAGTCCCTGTACATCTCCATCCCCCATCACGTAGGACTCAAAGCCCTCCACTTCTTCCTTTCCCGCCGTACCAACCAGTACCCTTCCACTGACACCCTCCTTCTACTGACTGAACTGGTCCTCACTCTGAACAACTTCTCTTTCCAATCCTCCCACTTCCTCCAAACCAAAGGAGTAGCCATGGGCACCCACATGGGCCCCAGCTATGCCTGTTTCTTGGTAGAATATGTGGAACAGTCCATCTTCCACAGCTTCACTGGCACCACCCCCCACCTTTTCCTCCGCTACATCGATGACTGTATCGGCGCTGCCTCGTGCTCCCACGAGGAGGTTGAACAGTTCATCCACTTTACCAACACCTTACACCCCGACCTCAAATTTACCTGGATCGTCTCAGACTCCTCCCTCCCCTTCCTAGACCTCTCCATTTCTATCTCGGGCGACCGAATCAACACGGACATTTACTGTCAACCGACCGACTCCCACAGCAACCTAGACTACACCGCCTCCCACCCTGCCCCTTGTAAAAACGCCATCCCATATTCCCAATTCCTTTGTCTCTGCCACATCTGCTCCCAGGAGGACCAGTTCCAATACCAAACAACCCAGATGGCCTCTTTCTTCAAAGACTGCAATTTCCCCCCAGACGTGATCGACGATGCTCTCCACTGCATCTCCTCCACTTCTCGCTCATCCGCCCTTGAGCCCTGCCCCTCCAATCGCCACCAGGACAGAACCCCACTGGTCCTCACCTACCACCCCACCAACCTCCATATACATCGTATCATCCGTCGCCATTTCCACCACCTCCAAACGGACCCCACCACCAGGGATATATTTCCCTCCCCTCCCCTATCAGCGTTCCGAAAAGACCACTCCCTCCGTGACTCCCTCGTCAGGTCCACACCCCCCACCAACCCAACCTCCACTCCCGGCACCTTCCCCTGCAACCGCAAGAAATGCAAAACTTGCGCCCACATCTCCCCCCCTCACTTCCCTCCAAGACCCCAAGGGATCCTTCCATATCCGCCACAAATTCACCTGCACCTCCACACACATCACTTACTGCATCCGCTGCACCTGATGTGGCCTCCTCTATATTGGGGAGACAGGCCGCCTACTTGGGGAACGTTTCAGAGAACACCTCTGGGACACCCGGACCAACCAACCCAACCACCCCGTGGCTCAACACTTCAACTCCCCCTCCCACTCCACCAAGGACATGCAGGTCCTTGGACTCCTCCATCACCAGACCATAGCAACACGACGGCTGGAGGAAGAGCGCCTGATCTTCCGCATAGGAATCCTCCAACCACAAGGGATGAACTCAGATTTCTCCAGTTTCCTCATTTCCCCTCCCCCCACCTTGTCTCAGTCCCAACCCTCGAACTCAGCACCGCCTTCCTAACCTGAAATCTTCTTCCCGACTTCTCCGCCCCCACCCCCACTCCGACCTATCACCCTCACCTTAACCTCCTTCCACCTATCGCATTTCCAACGCCCCTCCAAGTCCCTCCTCCCTATCTTTTATCTTAGCCTGCTTGGCACACTCTCCTCATTCCTGAAGATGGGCTCATGCCCAAAACGTCGATTCTCCTGCTCCTTGGATGCTGCCTGACCTGCTGCGCTTCTCCAGCAACACATTTTCAGATGAGCTTAGAGCCTGCGTTTGTACATTGTTATATTTAAGACTGAGATAGATAGTTCTTGATTGTCATGGGGATCAAGGGTTATGGGGAGAAAGCAGGAAATAGGGTTGAGAAATGTATCAGCCATGATTGAATGGCAGAGCAGACTTGATGGGCTGAATGGCCTAATTTCTGCTCCTATGTCTTATGGTTTTCTGAAACTATAATTTTGCAGCCATTTACAAAATCTTGGTTGAGAGAACGGCAGCACTGGCAGCTCAATGATCCAGGATTTAGATGTTTCAGGCATGATAGAGAGTGATGTGAAAAGGGTGGGGGAGTTGCATTACTAATTAAGGACACTGTCACAGCTGCTCCAAGAGAAGATATCTTGCAGCACTCATCCAGCAAGGCCAAATGGGTACTCAGAAATAAGAAAGGTGCAATCACTATAATGGAGTTATACTATCGGCCTCTCAATAGTCAGCAGGAGATGGAGGAAGCAGATCATAGAAAAATTTAAAGATTTTAACTTTCCCAAGTGATTTTAACTTTCCCAATATTAACCAGAATCCTGTAGTGACAGAGGCTTAGATAGGGCAGAATTTGGTAAGTACATCCAGGAGAGTATATGAATAGTCCAACGAGGGAAGGGGCCATACTTGACCTTGTACTGTGGAATGGGCCTGGCCACGTGCTCGAAGTTTCAGTCAGGAGCATTTTGGAAACAGCATTCACAATTTCATAAGTTTTCAAATTGTTATGCATAAGGATAAGACTGGTCCTCAAGTGAAACTATTAAATTCGGGAAAGGCTAATTACAACAGTGTTAGGCAATCTGGAGAAAAGAGGTTGGTGGCAGCTACTTGAGGGTAAATCCACATCTGACATGTAGGGGTCTTTTAAAGGCCAGTTGGTCAGAGTTCAGGATCAGCATGTTCCCGTGAGGATAAAAGATAAGTTGGCAAGATTGGGAACCTTGAATAACATTGAAAGTTTAGTCAGAAATTTAGTTCAGAAAACTGAAATCAGACAAAGCCCTTGAAGAATATACAGGAAGCAGGAAAGAAATCAAACAAGGAATTAGGAGGGCCAAAAAGGACCATGAAACGTCCTTGACAAGTAAGATTAATGAGAATTTTATACATGTATTAGGAGCAAGAGGGTAGTTTAAGCAAGTGGGTGAGGCCCTTAGTTTGCATTGATATTCACCTCGGAGAAGGGCATAGATGATGCTAAGATTAGGAGGGATTGTTGATAGTCCAGGGAATGTCGATATTAAGGATGGGGTGCTGGTAGACGTCTTGAAAACATAGAGGTTGGTACAGAAATTCGAACATATGCACCAGCAGGGTCAACACAGTTTATGAGACTGATGAATGGACTAACTTCAAATAATGCTGATATTGTTAACGTTAATCTTGTCTAGTGCATGTCCTGTGCAATGTAACCTGCCTTACTCTGTCCAAGTTTTTTCTCACCTTATGATCTGTATGTCCTTGCTTACTATTATTTGCCTGTACTGCTCACAAACAAAGCTTTTCACTGTACTTGGATACATGTGACAATAAATCAAATCAATGAATCTAGCTCAAATGGCAGGATGGATCTATCCCAGAATAGAAGGGGAAGCAAGGGAGGAGATTGCTAGGACCGTGACAGAGATCTTTGTAACCTCTTTAGCCACAGATGAGGCCCCAGAAAACTGACTCAATGGCCAATGCTCTTTTGCTTAAGAAGGGCAACAGGGATAATGTAGGAAATTATAGGTCTATGAACCTTATATCAGGAATTTATTGGAGACAATTCTCACATTTAAAAAAGAATGGATTTATTAGGGATACAGTGTGGCTTTATACAGTGGAGGTCTCGTATCTCAAATCTAATTGAGCTTTTTAGCAAGTGACAAAGATGATGACGATAGTATAGTGGAGGGTATCGACATGAACTTTACTAAAGCATTTGACAGGTCCTTCATGGTAGACTAGCCCAGCAGCTTATGTCACATGGGTAGCACGGTAAGTTGATAAGTTGGCTAAAAAATTGGTTTGGTCAAATAAAGCAAGTCCTGGATCACTGGGACCATTTCTGGGGAAGGTAGGAGATATACAAGCAGAAAGGTCTACGTCTGAAGCAGAGTGGGATTAACATTCTTGCAGGACAGTTTGCTAGCGATGTTGAGAGGAGTTTAAACTAATTCGGACTGTTTGCAGACGAAGGGCACAAAAGCATACAATAAAATAATCAAGTCACAGGGAATGCAACTGCATTAATTTTAAAGGGAGTGAAGGTAAGCTGATGGTCCTTACTTCAAAGCCAGGAACGTCACAGATAAAAAGAATGAGCTCAGGATGACATATGGAAGTGTGATATGGTAGCCAGTTACTGCAGTAAGGAGAGGGGGAATCTAATGCAGCTTCGGGAGTACAGCTTAGGAATAAGAAATAGGGGCAGCCACATTGCTCAGTGTTTATTATAGACCCGCAGGACAGTCAATGGGAAATTAAGGAATCCATTTGTGCACAATTCACGGAGGTGTGTAACACTAATAACTAAAGGACAATTATTGCATGTGATTTCAACTTTCCCAATATTAACTGAGATAAACATATGTTAAGGGCTTAGATTGAGTGGATTCCTTAAAATATGTACAGGAGAATATTTTAGGCCAATGTGAAGATGGTCCAACAGGGACAGAGCAGTACTGGATCTAATTCGGAGGAATGAAACTGAACAGGTGGTTGAGATAGTGGTGGGGGATAGCTTTTAGTGACAGTGATCACAACATGGTACAATTTAAGCCTATCATGAAAAGAAAGAGACAAGTTGCAAAACAACTATTTGGATTGAGGAGTGCAAACTCTAGTAAAAAAAAGGCAGGATACAAGGATGTTGCCAGGGTTAGACAGTTCGAGCAATAGCGAGAGGCTGAATGGGCTGCGGTTGTTTTCCCTGGAGCATTGGAGGCTGAGGGGTGACCTTATTGAGGTTTATAAAATCATGAGGGGCATAGGGTGAATAGCTAGGGTCTTTTTCCTGGGATGGAGGAATCCAAACCTAGATGGCATAAGCGTAAGGTGAGAGGGGAAAAATTTAAAAGGGATCTAAGGGGCATGTTTTTCCACACAAAGGGGGTTGCATGTATGAATGAACTGCTAGACAACGTGGAGGAGACTGGTACAGTTACAACATTTAAATGGCATCTAGATGGGTATATGAACACCAAGGGTTTAGAGGGATATGGCCAAATGCTGGCAAATGGGACTAGATTTATTTAGGATATCTGGTCAGCATGGAAGAGTTGGACCAAAGTGTTTGTTTCCATGCTGTACAGCTTTATGAATCTATGACTGTATCTGGCCAAGTTAAACTGGGAACAGCTACTAGTGGGGAAATCTACACAAGAGCATTGGGGGGGGGGGGGGGGGGGGGGGTTACATTCAAAATTTCTCTCTGTGTCATACAACTGAGTCAATGGCAAAAAGGCTACTTTAGTAACTGGAAGCCCATGTGCATTGGGGTACCACAGGTCTCTATGCGAGGTCTCCTCTTCTTCGTCATTTATATAAACGACACAGATGACTGTGTGGGGGTGGGAGGGGTCAGAATATTAAATTTGCAGATGACACAAAGATTAGTCAGCTGGTTAACAGTGAGACTGAATGCCTTGGGCTATAAGACAAGTAAGGATGGTCTAATGGGCAGATAAGTGGCAGGTGGAATTCAACCCTGAAAAGTGTTAGCAAAAACCTTTTGGTGGAAGCAATTTGACAAAGTAGTATTCAATGAATGGCATGACACTAGGAGGTTCTGTGGAAGAAAGGAACATTGGAGTTTGTCCACAGATCTCTGAACACAGATGGCATATTAGTAGAGTGGTGAAAAGTCTTATGGGACACTTCCCTTTAGCAATACAGGCACAGACTATAAAAGCAAGGGATCCATATTGGAGTTGTAGAGAAATTTGGTGAGGCCACAGTTAGAGCAGCGTTTGCAGTTCTGTTCACCACATTACAAGAAGGGAGTGCATTACAAGAGGATATTCACCAGGATGCTACCGGGACAGAAAATTCAAGTTGTGAGGAAAGGTTGGATAGCATAGGTTGTTTTTGTTGGAGCACAGAAGACTGAGGGGCAATCTGATTGAGGTGTACAAAATTATGAGGGGCAAAGACTGAGTGGATAAGGAGCAGTTGTTTGCCTTGTTTGAAGGGTCAGTTATGAGGCAAGACAGGTTCAAGATGTGGGGTGGGGGGGTGGGGGGAGGGGGAGTGTTGAAGGGGTGATGGTGGTGAGGAAAACCTTTTTTTACCTAGAAGGTGGTGACAGTCTGGAATACTGCCTGGGAGGGTGCTATGGCAAATTGCCTCACATCCCTTAAAAAAGTTCCCTGATGAGCTCTTGGCACGTCATAACATTCAAGACTACTGACCAAGTGCTGGTAAATGGGATTAATTTGCAGGTCAGGTGTTTCTCAAGTGTTGGTGCAGACCTGATGGGCCAAAGGGCCTCTTTGGCATTGTATGATTCAAAGGGTAGCTGTTGAGGGGTGCTTTTCTGACTGGAAGTCTGTGACCAGTGATGACCTTCAACGATCATTACCAGGACCCAAGATGTTGTAATATATATATAAATGATTTGGATGGCAATATAGGTGATATAACTACTCATTTTGCAGACAACACAAAAATTGCTAAGTTATGTATAGGGAGGAAGGTTGTCAAAGCATACAGCAGGATATAGATCAGTTGGAAAATTGGGCAGAGAAATTGCAGGTGCCATTTATTCCAGACAAGTGTGAGGTGATACATTTTGAGAGATCAATGCAAGAGTAAAGTATATTGTAAACAGCAGGACTCTTAGGAGCACTGATATACAGATAAATATTGGAGTGCGTGTCCATAGCTCCCTGAAAATGGCAAAACAAGTGGCTAAAGCGGTAAAGATGGCGTACGGCACATTTGCCTTCATCAGTCAGGGCACTGAGCATAAAAGTTGGCAAGTCATATTGCAGTTACACAAAACCTTAGTTGGGCCACATTTTTATGCAGGCTGGATCATCACACTACAGAGAAGATGTGGAGGCTTTGGAGAGGGTTCAGAAGGCGTATAGGACATTGCCTGGATTGGAGTGTATTAGTTATAAATTTTTTAATTCATTTGTGGGACTTCGGCTTCGCTGGGTGGCAGTATTGATAGCCCATCCCTATTTGCCCTGAAGAAGATGGTGGCGAGCTGCCTTCTTGAATTGCTGCAGTCCACTTGCTGTGGGTTGACCCACAATGCCAGTAGGGAGAGAATTCCAGGATTTTGACCCAATGACTATGAAGGAACGGCAGTATATTTCCAAGTCAGGGTGGTGTGTGGCTTGGAGGGGAACTTGCATGTGGTGTTCCCAAGTACTTGTTGCCCTTGTCCTTCTCGATGGAAGTGGACGTGGGTTGGAAGGTGCTGTCTAAGGACCTTGAATGAACTTCTGCAGTGCATCTTGCAGATAGCACACCCTGCTGCTACTGAGTGCCAGTGGTGGAAGGATTGAATGTTTGTAGATGTGGCGCCAATCAAGCAGTTTGCTTTATCCTGGTTGGTGTGAAGCTTCTTGAGTGTTGTTGGAGCTGCATCCTGGCAAGTGGGGAGTATTTCATCACACTCCTGACTTGTGCCTTGTAGATGGTGGATAGATTTTGGGGCGTCAGGAGGTGAGTTACTTGCCGCAGTATCCTAATCTCTGACCTGCTCTTGTAGCTGGTGTGTTTATGTGGTGAGTCCAGTTGAGTTTCCAGTCAATGATAACCCCAAGAATGTTGACAGTGGGGGATTCAGTGATGATAACACCAGTGAATGTCAAGGAGCAGGTGGTTAGCGTGTCCCTTATTTGTGATGGTCACTGTCTGGCATTTATGTGGCATGAATGTTACTTGCGACTTGTCAGCCCAAGCTTGGATATTGCCCAGATCTTGCTGCATTTGAGCACGTACTGCTTCAGTATCTGAGGATTCACGAACACTGAACAACCATCAGCGAACATCCCCACTTTTGACCTTATGACAGAGGGAAGGTCATTGATGAGGCAGCTGAAGATTGTTGGGCCTACGACACTCCCTTGAGGGTCTCCTGGAGCTGAGATGTCTGACCCTCCGCAGCCATCTTCCTTTGTGCCAGGTATGACTCTAACCAGCTGAGTGTTTGCCCCCGATACCCATTGAACATAGAACATTACAGCGCAGTACAGGCCCTTCGGCCCTCGATGTTACGCTAACCAGGCAACATCCTAGTAAATCTCCTCTGCAGCCTTTCCAGAGTTTCCACATCCTTCTTATAATGTGGTGACCAGAACTGTACACAATACTCCAAATGTGGCCGCACTAGAGTTTGTACAGCTGTAACATAACCCCATGGTTCTGGAACTCAATCCCTCTATTAATAAAAGCTAAAACACTGTATGCCTTCTTAACAACCCTGTCAGCCTGGGTGGCAACTTTCAAGGATCTGTGTACCTGGACACCGAGATCTCTCTGCTCATCTACACTACCAAGAATCTTACCATTAGCCCAGTACTTTGCATTCTGGTTACTCTGACCAAAGTGAATCACCTCACACTTGTCTGCATTAAACTCCATTTGCCACCTCTCAGCCCAGCTCTGCAGCTTAGCTATGTCTCTCTGTAACCTACAACATCCTTCATCACTATCCACAACTCCGCCGACCTTAGTGTCGTCTGCAAATTTACTAACCCACCTTTCTACGCCCTCATCCAGGTAATTTATAAAAATGACGAACAGCAGTGGACCCAACACCGACCCTTGCGGTACACCACTGGTAAGTGGACACCAAGATGAACATTTCCCATCAACCACCACCCTCTGCCTTCTTTCAGCAAGCCAATTACCGATCCAAACTGATATATCTCCCACAATCTCATTCCTCCGCAATAGCCTACTGTGGGGAACCTTATCAAATGCCTTGCTGAAATCCATACACACCACATCAACCAGTTTACTCTCATCTACCTGTTTGGTCACCTTCTCAAAGAACTCAATTAAGGTTTGTGAGGCATGACCTACCCTTCATAAAACCGTACTGACTATCCCTAATCAAATTATTCTTTTCTAGATGATTATAAATCCTATCTCTTATAACCTTTTCCAACACTTTACCAACAACTGAAGTAAGGCTCACTGGTCGATAATGACCAGGGTTGTCTCTACTCCCCTTCCTGAACAGGGGAATCACATTTGCTATCCTCCAGTCTTCTGGCACTATTCCTGGAGACAATGACGATTTAAAGATCAATGTCAAAGGCTCGGCATTCTCCTCCCTGGCTTCCCAGAAGATCCTAGGATAAATCCCATCCAACCCAGGGGACTTATCTATTTTCACACTCTGCAGGATTCACAAGCAGGATTCAAAGATGCCTCTTCCTTGTAAACCTCAATCCCACCTAGTCTAGTAGCCTGTATCTCAGTATTCTCCTCGACAACATTGTTATTTTCTCGAGTGAATACTGTCGAAAAATATTCATTTAGTGCTTCCCCTATCCCCTCTGACTCCACACACAACTTCCCACTACTATCCTTGATTGGCCCTAATCTTACTCTCGTCATTCTTTTATTCCTTAAATACTTTATAGAAAGCCTTAAGGTTTACCCTGAACCTATCAGCGAACAACTTCTCATGTCTCCTCCTGGCTCTTCTGAGCTCTCTCTTTAGGTCTTTCCTGGCCACCTTGTAACCCTCAAGCTCCCTAACTGAGCCCTCACATCTCATCCTAACATAAGCCTTCTTCTTCCTCTTGACCAGAGAGTCCACTTCCTTCATAAACCATGGCTCCCACGCTCTACAGCTTCCTCCTTGCCCGACAGGTACATACTTATCTTGGACACTCAGGAGCTTTTCCTTGAATAAGCTTCACATTTTTAATGTGCCCATCCCCTGCAGTTTCCCTCCCCATCCTATGCTTTCTAAATCTTGCATAATTGCATAGTAATTGCCTTTCCCCCAGCTGTAACTCTTGCCCAGTTCTATGTATACAGCTAACCCTTTCTATCACTAAAGTAAACATAACAGAATTGTGATCGCTATCACCAAAGTGTTCACCTACTTCCAAGTCTAACACCTGGCCGGGCTCATTACCCAGTACCAAACCTAATTGATTCCAGTTTTGCCAGGGCTCCTTGATGCCATACTCGGTCAAATGAGGCCTTGACATCAAGGGCTGTCACTCCCACCTCACCTCTGGAATTCAGCTCTTTTGTCCATCTTTGAACCAAGGCTGTAATGGGATCAGGAGCTGAGTGACCCTGGCAAAACCCAAACTGGGCATCACTGAGCAGCTTGTTGCTGAGCAGGTGCTGCTTCACAGCACTGTTGATGACCCTTTCCATCACTTTATTGATGATGGATAGTAGAATGATTGGGCGGTAATTGGCCAGGTTGGATTTGTCCTGCTTTTTGTGTACAGGACAGACCTGGGCAGTTTTCCACATTGTCGGGTGGATTCCAGCATTGTAACTGTACTGGAACAGCTTGGCTAGGGGAGTGGCAAGTTCTGGAACACATAACATTCCAGCAATAGGACTGAAGATATCAGAGCCCATTGCACATAAGTCGCCCTGTTTGGTAGCTTCACCAGGTTGACACCTCATTTTAGGTCTGCCTGATGCTGCTCCATTGAACCAGGGTTGATCCCCTGGCTTGATGGTAATGCTTGAGTGGGGGATATGCCAGGCCATGAAGTTTCAGAATGTGCTGGAGAACAGTTCTGCTGCTGTTGATGTTGGACAAACTTGGATTATTTTCACCAGAGCATCTGAGAATGAGGGGTGACCAGATAGAAGTATATAAATTATGAGCGGCAAGGATAGGGTGGATAGTCAGGCAAGGATAGGGTTGATAGTCAATCTTCTTTCAACAGTGGAAATGTCAAATACTAGGGGCCTTAGGTTTTAAGTTAGAGCGGAAAGTTTAAAGGAGATGTACAACAGGGTTAGCGTTCGAGTTAAGGTTAGTGTTAGAGTTGGATTTAGGTCAAGAGCCTGTGATAACCAGGTATCCATTGACGATTGTTGGAAAAACTCATCTGGTTCACTAACTTCCTTTAGGAAAAGATCCTTAGCTGGTCTGGCCTACATGGGACTCCAGACCCACAGCAATGTGGCTGATTCTTAACTGCCCACTGGGATGGGCAATAGATGCTGGGTAAAAACAATGACTGCAGATGCTGAAAATCAAATACTGGATTAGTGGTGCTGGAAGAGCACAGCAGTTCAGGCAGCATCCAACGAGCAGCGAAATCAACGTTTCGGGCAAAAGCCCCTGATGAAGGGCTTTTGCCCGAAACGTTGATTTCGCTGCTCGTTGGATGCTGCCTGAACTGCTGTGCTCTTCCAGCACCACTCATCCAGTAATAGATGCTGGGTATCCAGCGATGCCCTCATCCCGTGAATGAGTATATAAAAAGAAGAGGATGGCAGGTGCCTGGAACTCGGTACCAGGGCAGGTGGTAGAAGCAGATCCAACATCAATGTTTTACAGACACTCAGACAGACAGATGAACGGGCAGGGAATAGACAGATATGGACCATTTGCAAGAAGATGGGATTAGCTGAGAATAGCATCATTGTCGGTGCAGACATGGTCGACCGACCAATAAGCATGTTCCTGTGCTGTAGTTTTCTATGTTTTTATAGTAAATACCCTCACCAACCTCTTCTCACAGGCACTGACTATATATAAGCACATGATGGCTGGGCCATATGCCAATTTCAACCTCCATTTAATACTAGCACAATTATGACTAGTGTGTTGGAACATGATAAAGAAAATAAGGTGCTAATAATTAACTTTGAGTTGCACGAAGAGTACGATTATGCTTTTTAATTTAAAAAGTTGATTAAGTAGGCGCAGAAGAATTTATTCCTGGTTGAAGTGCTTTCGTAAATACATGAACCATTCCTTCAAAAACGCAAGCCAGCATGACAAAGCAGAATCACCCTACTCACAAACTGAATCCTAACATTTGTCTCAAATATCTTCACTCAAAATCAAACATAAAAGGGGTTCAAAGATATTTCAACACGTTAGTTCAATGGTCTATCAACATTTTGGAAAATTTAGAAGATACATAAGCTGCCATATAGATGAAAACCTTTTCATCTCACTGTTTGCTTGCACTGGCACACAAGCAAGGACAATATTCTGTGCTTTTATATCATTTTATACAAACTGAACAATTGGAATCTTCTAGATTTCCATGGCTCCTTTGCAACACTGGAGAGCAAACAAGTTCTAAGATGCTGTAATTAATTCAGCTTGCCCGCTCCAAGGTTATAAATCAATCTGAAAGGTCACCAGCTGCATTGAGAATCACTGTGTTACTTTCAGTAACATTAAAAATCTCTTCACACAAAGCACTCACTGCTCAGTAACCCAGAAAGCTAGACAATATGTCTATATTCACTAATTGGGGCCACATACAGACAAAATTCACGGCACATTTCTACCAGTATTTCTTTTGGGGGTGTGGGGGTGCAGGTGGGCAGGAGGGAAATCTGGCAATGGAACACATCATTTTAATATTTTTTCCAGAAAAAAAGCTACTCATTAATAAAGAGAGTGCTAGTCTTACTTTGAAGGACACTACTTTCACTCAATATAGAATAGGCACTTATATGTGACATAAAAGATTATTAAAAACCCACACTGTAATAACTGTATCAAGCTACTGTGTCTAATATGTCAAAGAATAATGCTAAGGATTCGATGAGAGCTGATGACCTCAATTCAATTGTTATCACTAAAGGGGGAAGTGTTGAGCAAACTTACAGTAATAGAGATGTATAGCATGGAAACAGACTCTTCGGTCCAACTCGTCCATGCTGACCAGATATCCTAACCTAATCTAATCCCATTTGCCAGCACGTGGCCCATATCCCTCTAAACCCTGGTCCTGATGGAATGCATCCCAGGGTGCTGGAAGAAACGGCACAACTGGTAGGTGCGTCAGTGGTAATTTACCAAAATTCACTGGTCTCCAGGCAGGTCCCGGCAGACTGGAAGACAGCGAATGTCACACCACTGTTAAAAAAAAGGGTGTAGGCAAAAGGCAGGTAATTATAGGCCAGTCAATGTAACATCTGTAGTCAAGTAAATGCTAGAGGCTATCACTGAAGAAGATATACTGAGACATCTGGATGGTAAGGGTTCCATCAGGCAGACGCAGCATTGTCAAACACAACTTTCCCTTCCTGGATCAAAGTTAAAGAATTCTTTGAGGATGTAACAAATGCCATGGATGGAGGGGAACAGATGGATGTTGTATACTTGGATTTCTAGAAGGCATTCTATACAGTGCCGTATAAAAGGCTCATCCATAAAGTAAGAATGCATGGACTTGCGGTGCATGTACTAGCATGGATGGAGGACTGGTTAGTCAATAGAAAGTACAGTTGGGATAAACGGGCGTTTCACTGGTTGGAGATCCATGCTAAGCATTCGTTCATGATATATATAAATGATTTGGAAGAGGAGACTGTGTGTAAAATATCCAAGTTTGCTGATGACAATAAATTGAGTGGAAAGGCAAACTTTGCAGAGGTTGTGGAGGATCTGCAGAGAGATTTAGATATGTTTAGTGAGAGGGCATGGGGCTGGCAGATGGAGTACAATGTTGGTAAATGTGAGGTTACCTAATTTGGAAGTAAAAATAATAGGACAGAATATTATTTAAATGGTGAAAGATTGCAGCATGCTGTTGTGCAGAGGGATTTAGGAGTACTCGCACGTGAATCACCACAAGTTGATTTGCAGGTGCAAAAGGTAATAAGGAAGGCAAACAGAATACTGGCTTTCATCGCTAAAGGGATTGAATTTAAGACCAGGGAAGTTCTGCTGCAATTGTACAAGGGGTTGGTGAGGCCACACCTGGAATATTGTGTGCTCTTCTGGTCTCCTTACTTGTGGCTTTGGAGGCAGTGCAGAGGAGGTTCACCAGATTGATTCCAGAGATGAAGGGATTATCCTATGAGGAGAGGTTGAGCCACTTGGGACTGTACTTGTTAGAATTTTTAAAAATGAGGAGGGAATCTTATAGAAACATATAAAATTATGAAAGGAATAGATAAGATAAAGGCAAGCAAGTTGTTTCCATTGATGGGTGAGTTTGGACCTGGGGACATGGCCTCAAGATTAAGGGGAGCAGATTTAGGACAGAGATGAGGAGGAACTGCTTTTCCCAGAGATTAGTGAATCTAAGGAATTCTCTGCCCAAGGAAGTAGCGGGGGCAGCTTCATTAAATATATTCAAGACACAGCTGGATGGGTTTTCACATGTTTGGGAAATTAAGGGTTATGGGGATAATGCAGGTAGGAGGAGATGAGATGATGAATAGATCAGCCATGATCTTAATGAATGGCAGAGCAGGCTCGACAGGCCAAATGCCTTCCTCCTGCTTCTATTACTATGACACTATTATAAGAAGCCCCACACTCAACAAGAGACTTGTTGCTAAAAACACCAAGCCTTTTGCTGTAGTTAACCTGCCAATGACCTTGCAGTCTGCTCAAAGAATGAGATCATATTTACACCGAGATTTGAAAACCCTCAGTCCTCCAACACTATTCACTGAAAGCAACAATGTGTCAGAGAAATCTTTAACATTTCAGGCTGCCTCAGTTCAGTTCCACACCAATCAATTTGCAGTTATAACAATGGATTCAAATCTCCTGTCTTTAGCTGAACGGAAGGCTGAACTAAAACATCAAGCCATATGCATAACTGCTTCCTAATGGTTGCTCAACTTTTACCAGGTGCTGCGTTAGGTGTTGAGAACAGACAAGAGTAGAATCACTCAACATCAGCAACCATCGAAGAATCCCTCTTACTGTGTGGGCAATCAGAGGAGAGAGAATAACTATAATAAACCAATATCCCAGGACAACCACTATGTTTATACACCTTTACTACAGAAAGGCGCCCCAAGGATCATCAAGGGATCACTAGCAGACAAAATCTTACACGAAGCCACATTATGAAATAAACGTAAAGGTAAAATCGCCATTGTCCCAGAGCACGATAGGGCTGTTTTATCTTTACAGAGACCGTCGTGGTGATTTAGCCTCCACATCATGCCTCATGCAAAGGGAGAGTCCTTCATGGTAACCTCAGCCAGTGTGAGAATTGAACCCACTCTGTTGACATCAGTCTCCATTGTGAACGAGCTGTCCAGCCTCTAAGCACACTTGGGAGAATGATGTTACTGCTATTACTGAGATTTGGTTGAGGAAAGGGCATGATTGGCAACTAAACATCCCAGGATATCAATGCTTCAAGTGGGCAGAGAGAGAGGTAAAAGGGGTGGAAGGGTTGCATTACTGGTCAGAGATTCTGGATTAGTGGTGCTGGAAGAGCACAGCAGTTCAGGCAGCATCCAAGGAGCTTCGAAATCGACGTTTCGGGCAAAAAGCAGTGAGCCTGAAGCATGGAGAGATTATCTCTCCACGCTTCAGGCTCACTGCCTTCATTCCTGATGAACGGCTTTTGCCCGAAACGTCGATTTCGAAGCTCCTTGGATACTGCCTGAACTGCTGTGCTCTTCCAGCACCACTAATCCAGAATCTGGTTTTCAGCATCTGCAGTCATTGTTTTTACCTTACTGGTCAGAGAGGATATCACAGCTGTGGTAAAGGAGGACATTATGGAGAACTTGAGCAGTGACGCAATATGGGCAGAGTTCAGACATAGGAAGGATGGGGTAACAATGTTGAGGCGGTATGACAGGCCTCTCAACATCAAGCATGAGATAGGGGTACAAATATGTAAACATATTATGGAAAGGTGTAGGAGTAACAGGGTGATGGTGATGATAGGAGATTTTAAATTTTCCCAACAGAGACTGGGATTCACTTAGTGTTAGAGGTCTAGGTGGAGCAGAATTTGTAAGATGCATCCAGGAGAGTTTTATGGAGCAGTATGCAAATAGTCCAACTCAGGGAAGGGGCCACACTGGACCTGGTATTGGGGAATGAGCCCAGCCAGGTTTCAGTCGGGTATTATGTTGGGAATAGTGATCACAATTCCTTACGCTTTAGAATTCTCATGGACAAAGACAAGAGTGGTCCAAATGGAAGTATGCTCAACTGGGGGGAAAAAGGTCAACTGTAGCAAAATTCGGCAGGAACTGGGGAATGTGGATTAGGAGCAGCTATTTGAAGGTAAAACCACATCTGATCTGTGGGCCGCTTTAAAAGAGGTTGATTAGAGTGCAGGACAGACATGCCCCTGCAAAAATGAGGGATAAAAAAGACAAAATTAGAGAACCATAAACGTCTACATGGGTTTCCTCCAGGTGCTACAGTTTCCTCCCACAATCCAAAGATGTGCAAGTTAGGTGAACTAGCCATGCTAAATTGCCCAAGTGTTCAGGGATGTGTAGATTAGGTACATTAGTCGGAGATAAATGTAGAATAATAGGGTAAGGGACATGGGTCTGGGTGGGTTACTCTTCGGAGGGTTAGTATGGACTCGCTGGGCCAAAGGGCCTGTTCCCACATCGTAGGGATTCTATGATTTTTTCACTGGAGTGAAGGAGAATGAGAGGTGACTTGATAGAAGTGTACAAGATTTTGAGAGACACAGATAAATGGATTGCCAGAGACATTTTTCCAGGGCGGAAATGTCCATCACGAGGGAGCATAATTTTAAGATAACTGGAGGAAGGTTTAGGGGAGATGTCAGAGGTAGGTTCTTCACTCAGAGTGTGATGGGTGCATGGAATGCACTGCCGGCAATGGTAGTAGAAACAGATACATTAGGAACATTTAACTAAGTCTTGGATAGGCACATGGAAGTTAGTACAATGAAGGCAATGTAGGTTAATTTGATCTTGTGCTGTAGCTGTATGATGTGGGAGCTGGCTGATCCTATTGTGACTATATCTGCAGCAAGTACTGGTTGCTGGAAGAACTCCGGATCAGAACTGATGATCTGGAATCTTGAGCTTCAAACTCTGCGGCACATTGGGAAGGGGAGAGTTACCTGAACACTTTGTTTCAGGAGCCAGTCACACTCGATAGATTAAGTAATTCAAATGCAGTGAGTGCTCAGGGACCACAGGGTGTGACTGTAAGTGAGGCGGGTAGTGGCATTTGGAGTGCAGGAGCCTCAGCCCTTGACCTTGTCCAACAGGTCTGAGATTCTTGCTCCCTGTACAGATGTGGAGAAGGGCTGTGGACAGGATGAGCCAGCTGACAACAGCACCAGGGTACAAAAGGCCATTCAAGAGAGGGGAGCAAAAAGACAAGTAGTTGTTATAGGGGAATCTATAATTAGGGGGACAGGTAGTATCCCATGCAAGCTGGATCAGGAGTCCTGCACGGTGTGTTGCCTGCCCGGTGCCAGGGTGCAGAACATCAACTGGCTTGAAAGAATATTGGAGCGGGAGGGGAAGGATCCGGTTGTTGTGGTCCATGTTGGCATGAACAACTGAGGCAAAGCTAGGGTGGAGGACCTGCTTGGGGATTATCCAGCACAAGCAAGGAAATTGAAGTACAGGTCCTAAAGGGTCATAACCTCCTGATTACTGCCCGAGCCACATGCCAAATGGCATAGGAATAAGAAAGTTAGGGAAGTAAACATGTGGCTAAGGGATTCATGTGGGAAAGAGGGATTCCATTTCATAGAGCATTGGCATCAGTTTCAGAGCCGGGGATGGTCTCCACCCGAACCGATCTGGAACCAGTGTTCTAGCGAAAAGGATAAATAGGGTGGTCAGTAGGACTTTCAAACTTCTGAGTAGGGGGAAGGGAAAGTGAAAGCAACAGGGAGTATGAAGTTTAGTGGAAAGATAAGCAGCACGATAGCATGCGGGCAGGTGGGTTTAAGCTCAAGACAAACTAGGAATGCAGAAAAAGGAAGGATAACTTATGATTTCCAATATCTCTAATATTGATAAGGAAGTTAGCATTAAGGCACTTTACCCAAATGCTCGTGGTATTCGTAACAAAGTAGATGAATTAACGACAAATGATATGATGTGGTAGGTATCACAGAGACGTGGTTGCAGGGGGTTCAGGCCTGGGAGTTAAACATTCAAGGATTTATAACTTATCAAAAAGACAGGGAGGTGGGCAGGGGGGGGGCGTAGTGTTGCCTTGTTAGTTAAGAATGAAAATAAATCTATGGCACTGAATGACATCAGATGATGTGGAGTCTGTGTGGGTGGAGTTGAGGAAACACAAAGGCAAAAAATCCATAATGGGAGTTCGGTACAGACCTCCTAACAGTGGTCAGGACCGGGGCACAAGATGTATTGGGAAATAGATAGGGCATGTCAGAAAAGCAAGGTCATGGTGACCACGGGGGATTTTAATATGCAGGTGGACTGGGTAAATAACGTTGCCAGTGGAGCCAAAGAAAGGGAATTCATGGAATGCTTACAGGATGGCTTTTTGGAACAACTTGTGATGGAGCCCACAAGGAAGCAGGCTAGTCTGGACTTAGTGCTATATAGTGAGCCAGACTTTATAAAAGATCTTAAAATAAGGGAACACTTCAGAGGCAACAATCATAATATGGTAGAGTTCAGTCCGCAGTTTGAAAGAGAGAAGGCAAAATCAGATGTATTGGTGTTTACAGTTTACAGGGGTTTCTGGGTATAACTGAGGACACAGTACAGAGGTTCATCCCAAAGCAAAGAAAGATTATCGGGGGGGGGGGGGGGGGGGGGAGGAAATTAGACAGCCATGGCTGACAAAGCAAGTCAGGAAATGTATCAAAGAAAAAGAGAGAGCCTATAAAGTGGCAAAGAGCACTGGGAAATCAGAAGATTGGGAAGGCTAGCAAAACAAACAGAGGAAACCAAAGAGAGAAATAAGGAAGGAGAGGATCAAATATGAAGGTAGGCTTGCCAGTAATATTAAAAATGATAGTAAAAGTTTCTTTCAATAAATAAGAAACAAAACGAGAGGCAAAAGTAGACATTGGGCCACTCCAAATTGATGCAGGAAGGCTAGTAATGAGAGATAAGGAAATAGATGAAGAACTTAAACACTTTGGTGTCAGTCTTCACAATGGAAGACATGAATAATATCCCAACAATTAAGGAGAGTGGGGGCAGAGTTGAGTATGGTAGCCATTACAAAAGGAGAAAGTGAAGACTGCAGATGCTGGAGATCAGAGCTGAAAATGTGTTGCTGGAAAAGCGCAGCAGGTCAGGAAGAAGGGCTCATGCCCAAAATGTCGATTCTCCTGCTCCTTGGATGCTGCCTGACCTGCTGCGCTTTTCCAGCAACACATTTTCAGCCATTACAAAAGACAAAGTGCTGAAGAAGCTAAAAGATCTAAAAATTGATAAATCTCCTGGCCCAGATGGGCTATATCCTACAGTTCTGAGGAAGGTGGCTGAGGAAATAGCAGAGGCGTTGGTTGTGATCTTTCAAAAGTCACTGGAGTCAGGGAAATTCCTTGATGATTGGAAAATTGCTGTTGTAACCCCCTTGTTCAAGAAAGAATCAAAACAAAAGATGGAAAATTATAGGCCGATTAGCCTAACCTTGGTTGTAGGTAAAATCCTAAAATCCATCGGTAAGGATGAAATTTCTAAATTCTTGGAAGAGCAGGGCCAGATTAGAACAAGTCAACATGGATTTAGTAAGGGGAGGTCTTGCCTGACAAACCTGTTAGAATTCTTTGAAGAGGTAACAAATAGTTTAGACCAGGGAGGCCCTGTGGATATTATCTATGCAACCTTCCAAAAGGCCTTTGATAAGGTGCCTCACAGAAGGCAGACAAATAAGGGAAGGGCCCTTGCTGTTCGAGGTGAGCCACTGGCATGGATTGAGGATTGGCTGTCTAACAGATGGCAGAGAGTTGGGATAAAAAGGTTCTTTTTCGGAATGGCAGCCAGTGACAAGTGGTGTCCAGCAGGGTTCATTGTTGGGGTGCAACTGTTCAATGATCTGGAAGAAGGGACTGAGGGCATTCTGGCGAAGTTTGCTGGACAGGCAAGTAGTACTGAAGAGGTGGGGAGACTGCACAAAAATTTAGACAGTTTACGACGGTGGTTCAGAAACTGGTTGATGACATTCAACGTGAGCAAATGTGAGATCTTGCACTTTGGAAAAAATAGTACAGGCCTGGACTGTTTTCTAGAGTCATAGAGATGTACAGCATGGAAACAGACCCTTCAGTCCAACCCGTCCACGCCGACCAGATATCCCAACCCAATCTAGCCCCACCTGCCAGTACCCGGCCCATATCCCTCAAACCCTTCCTATTCATATACCCGTCCAAATGCCTCTTAAATGTTGCAATTGTACCAGCCTCCACCACATCCTCTGGCAGCTCATTCCATACACGTACCACACTCTGCGTGAACTCTTTATATCTTTCCCCTCTCACCCTAAACCTATGCCCTCTAGTTCTGGACTCCTCGACTGCAGGGAAAAGACTTTGTCTATTTAACCTATCCATGCCCCTCATAATTTTGTAAACCTCTGTAAGGTCACCCCTCAGCCTCCGACGCTCCAGGGAAAACAGCCCCAGCCTGTTCAGCCTCTCCCTGTAGCTCAGATCCTCCAACCCTCGCAACATCCGTGTCAATCTTTTCTGAACCCTTGCAAGTTTCACAACACCTTTTCGATAGGAAGGAGACCACAACTGCACGCAATATTCCAACAGTAGCCTAACCAATGTCCTGTACAGCCACAACATGTCCTCCCAACTCCTGTACTCAATACTCTGACCAAATGCCTTCTTCACTATCTTATCTACCTGCGATTCCACTTTCAAGGAGCTATGAACCGTCACTCCAAGGTCTCTTTGTTCCGCAACATTCCCTAGGACCTTACCATTAAGTGTATAAGTCCTGCTAAGATTTGCTTTCCCAAAATACAGCACCTCGCATTTATCTGAATTAAACCCCATCTGCCACTTCTCAGCCTATTGGCCCATCAGGTCCAGATCCTGTTGTAATCTGAGGTAACCCTCTTCGCTGTCCACTGCACCTCCAATTTTGGTGTCATCTGCAAACTTACTAACTGTACCTCTTATGCGCGCATCCAAATCATTTATGTAAATATAGAGAGCCCAGCACCGATCCTTGTGGCACTCCACTGGTCACAGGCCTCCAGTCTGAAAAACAACCCTCCACCACCACCCCTCTGTCTTCTACCTTTGAGCTAGTTCTGTATCCAAATGGCTAGTTCTCCCCGTATTCTATGAGATCTAACCTTGCTAATCAGTTTCCCATGGGGAACCTTGTCGAACGCCTTACTGAAGTCCATAAAGATCACATCTACTGCTCTGCCCTCATCAATCTTCTTTGTTACTTCTTCAAAAAACTCAATCGAAGTTTGTGAGACATGATTTCCCACGCACAAAGCCATGTTGACTATCCCAAATCAGTCCTTGCCTTTCCAAATACATGTATGTCTGTCCCTCAGGATTCCCTCCAACAACGTGCCCACCACCGAGGTCAGGCTCACTGGTCTATAGTTCCCTGGCTTTTCTTTACTGCCCTTCTTAAACAGATGCACCACGTTTGCCAACTCCAGTCTTCCGGCACCTCACCTGTGACTATCGATGATTCAAATATCTCAGAAAGAGGCCCAGAAATCACTTCTCTAGCTTCCCACAGAGTTCTCGGGTACACCTGATCAGGTCCTGGGGATTTATCCACTTTTAACCGTTTCAAGACACCCAGCACTTCCTCCTCTGTAATCTGGACATTTTACAAGATGTCACCATCTATTTCCCTACAGTCTACATCTTCCATATCCTTTTCCACAGTAAATACTGATGCAAAATATTCATTTAGTATCTCCTCCATTTTCTGTGGCTCGACACAAAGGCCGCCTTGCTGATTTTTGAGGGGCCCTATTCTCTCCCTCGTTACCCTTTTGTCCTGAATATATTTGTAAAAACCCTTTGGATTCTCCGTAATTCTATTCACCAAAGCTATCTCATTTCCTCGTTTTGCCCTCCTGATTTCCCTCTTAAGTATACTCCTACTTCCTTTATACTCTTCTAAGGATTCACTCGATCTATCCTGTCTATGCCTGACATATGCTTCCTTCTTTTTCTTAACCAAATAAACGGTGAGCAAATTCATAAAGCCAAAGCACAAAGGAATCTGGGAGTGCTAGTCCAAGATTCTCTAAAGGTGAACTTGCAGGTTGAGTCAGTGGTTAAGAACCAAATGTAATGCTGTCATTCATCTTAAGCAGGTTGGAATATAAAAGCAACAATGTGTTTCTGAGACTTTATAAAGCTCTAGTTAAGCCCCATTTAGAATACTGTGTCCAATTTTGGGCCGCACACCTCCGGAAGGACATATGGCACTGAAGTGTGTCCAGTGGAGATTCACACAGATGATCCCTGGAATGGTAGGCCTAATATACGATGAACAGCTGAGGATCCTGGAATTGTATTCATTAGAGTTTAGAAGGTTGAGGGGGGTTTTAATAGAAACTTACAAGATAATCCATGGCTTAGAAAGGGTGGACGCTGGGAAGTTGTTTCCGTTAGGCAGGGAGACTAGGACCTGTGGACACAGCCTTAGAATTAGAGGGGGGCAATTTAGAACAGAAATGAGGAGATATTTCTTCAGCCAGAGTATGGTGGGCCTGTGGAATTCATTGCCACACAGCGCAGAGGAGGCCAGGATGTTAAATGTCTTCAAGGCAGAGATTGATAAATTCTTGATCTCGCAAGGAATTAAGGGCTACAGGGAGAGTGCAGGTAAGTGGAGTTGAAATGCCCATCAGCCATGATTAAATGGCAGAGTGGACTTGATGGGCCAAATGGCCTTACTTCCACTCCTATGTCTTATGATCTTAGATTAGGATAAAAGGCTGGCACAACACTGAGGGCCAAAGGGCCTGTACTGCGCTGTACTGTTCTATGCTGTATGTTGCATGTTGACAGGTGAAATTGTGAGATGAGCGAAGAGGTAAAGGGGAGCATACATAAAGGACTAGGCAACTGAAAACAGACGAAGCTTTGGAAGAATGCCAGAAAAGTAGGACCAATCTGAAATGCGGAATTAAGATGGCTAAAAGGAGTCATAAAAATTCTTTAGTAAACAGGGTTATGGAAAATCCCAAAGCCTTTCATTCATAAATAAGGAGCAAGAAGGTAACTAGAGAAAGCGTCTGCCCACTCAAGGACAAAAGAGGAAAGTTATGCATGCAGTCAGAGGAAATGGGTGAGATTCTTAATGAGTACTTTGCATTGGTATTCACCGAGGAGAGGGGCATGACGGAAGTTGAGGTTAGGGATAGATGTTTGATCACTCTCAGTCAAGTCAGCATAAGGAGGGAGGAAGTGTTGAGTATTCTAAAAGGCATTAAAGGTGGACAAGTCCCCAGAACCTATCCCAGATTACTGAGGGAAGTAAGAGAGGAAACAGCTGGGGCCTTAACAAATATCTTTGCAGCATCCTTGAACATTGGTGATGTCCCAAAGGACTGGTCAATTGTTAATGCTGTACCCTTATTTAAGAAGAGTACCAGGGATATTCCACATAATTATAGACTGGTGAGCCTGACACCAGATAAAGGGAAGCTGCTGGAGAAGAAACTGAGGGATAGGATCTATTCCCATTTGGAACAGCATGGTTTTGTGCAGGAAGGGTCATGCCTTACCAACTTGATAGAATTCTTTGAGGAAGTGACAAAGGTGATTGATGAGGAAAGGGGCTGTAGATGTCATATACATGGTAAGGTGTTTGATAAGGTTCCCCATGGTAGACTGATGGACAAAGTAAAGTTGCATTGGGTCCAGGTATACTAGCTAGATGGATAGAGAACTAGCTGGGCAACAGGAGTCAGAGAATAGAAGTGGAAAGGAGTTTCTTAAAGTGCAGAACTGTGCCTACTGGTGTTCCATAGGGATCTGTGCTGGGACCACTGTTGTTTGTGACATAAATAAATGATTTGGAGGAAGGCAGCGGTGGTCTGATTAGCAAGTTTGCAGATGACACGAAGATTGGTAGAGTAGTAGATAGTGAAGAGAACTGTCAGAGAATGCAGCAGAATTATAGATAGATTGGAGAATTGGGCAGAGAAATGGCAGCTGGAGTTCAATCCAGGTAAATGCAAGGTGATGAATTTTGGAAGATCCAATTCAAGAGCGAACTATACGATAAATGGAAAAGCCCTGGGGAAAATTGATGTACAGAGAGATCTGGGTATTCAGTTCCATTCAGGTCAGTTCAGGCAACGCAGGTTGATAGAGTGGTCAAGAAGGCCTAGGGCATGCTTTCCTTCATCAGACAGGGTATTGAGTACAAGAGTTGGCAGGTCATGGTACAGTTGTTTAAGACTTTGGTACAGCCACATTTGGAATACTGCATGTAATTCTTGTCACTACAAAGGGATGTGGATGCTTTGGAGAGGATGATGCGGAGGCTCATCAGGATGTTGCCTGGAATGGAGGGAACTAGCTATGAAAAGAGGTTGAGTAGTTTATGATGATTTTCATTAGAAAGGAGGTGATTGGGGGGGACCTGAGTGTGGTCTACAAAATCATGAGAGGTATAGACAGGGTGGATAACAAAAAGCTTTTTCCCAGTGTGGGGGACTCAATTACTAGGGGTCATGAGTTCAAAGTGAGAGGGGAAAAGTTTAGGGGAAACATACGTGGAAAGTTCTTTATGCACAGAGTGGTGGGTGCCTGGAATACATTGCCAGCAGAGGTGGTAGACGCGGGCACAATGGTGTCATTTAAGATGTATATAGAATAGAAGCCCTACAGTGTGAAAATAAGCCCTTCAGCCCAACAAGTCCACACTGACCCTCTGAAGAGTAACCCACCCAGACCAATTCCCCTCCCCCCTATTATCCTACATTTACCTCTGACTAATGCACCTAACCTACATATCCCTCAACACTACGGACAATTGAGCATGGCCAGTTCACCTAACCTGCACATCTTTGGGCTATGGGAGGAAACCAGAGCACCTGGTGGCAACCCACACAGACACGGGAACAATGTGCAAACTCCACAGAGTCTCCCAAGTCTGGAATCAAACCTGGGTCCCTGGCACTATGAGGCAGCAGCACTAACTATCGAGCCACCGTGGTGCACATGAATGGGCAGGGAGCAGATGGATAGAGATCCTTAGAAAATAGGCAACAGATTTAGAAAGAGGATCTGGATCATTGTAGGCTTAGAGGGTCAACGGGCATGTCCCTGTACTGGAATTTTCTTTGTTCAAACCCCATTAGGAGACAGTTAATTTTAGGGAGAAAAAGTGGAGTAGATAGGCAAGGGGAATTAGGGAGAACATTCCAGAGCTTATGCATTCAGATTACCAATGATGGAATGATTAATACTAGGAAAACCTGGGAGGTCAAAAACTGAAATGGACGAACCACATTAATACTGTGGCTACAACAGCAGGTCAGAGACTGGATACTCCGCAGTGAATAGCTCACTCCTGACTACCGTAAGTCTTTCTATCTTTTACAAGGCACAAATCAGAAGTGTGATGGAATATGTACCCTCACTGAAATGTATGAGTAGACTCCAAAACACTCAGCTTGACACCATTCAGGACAAAGCACCCCATTTGATTGGCACCACATTCACCAGCTTCAGCATTCCTCCCCCCCACCTCCCCCACCCCCCCCCCCCCCCCCCCCCCCCCCCCCCCCACCTTTTCCACTGACAAAATGACAGTGATGCATACCATCTACAACATACAATGCTCCTTGACCAGCATCTTCCAAACCCAAAGTCCTCCTCGAAGTCACTCATTGTTCTGACTTGGAACTATATCATTGTTCGTTTGCTGTTGCTAGTTCAAAATCCTGAAACTCCCTGCCGAACATCAGTATGAATGATCCTAGACAGCAGGGCACCATCACTTCCTCCAAGGTAATTAAGGTAAAAAAAAACTGACCCAGCCAGTGACACTCATTAATGAATAAAAGATGTCACAAATAGTTGCTGGGCTGGAAGAGACTGAACAGATAAGGAGGGAGCAAGGCCAAGGCAGAATCCAATAAATAAGATAAATTTTACAAATTGATATAATAACCAGCTGTCAAGGAGAAAAAAGGTGATCTAAGAACAGAGTAGAAGCAGAGTTCTGTATGAGCTAAACTTATGGACAGTGCAAGGCAGGCAAGAAATATTCAAGTCCAGGGGACAGAAGACGGGCAGCACAGTGGCTCAGTGGTTAGCATGCTGCCTCTCAGCACTAGGGATTCGGGTTCAATTCCAGCCTTGGGCAACTGTCTGATGGAGTTTGCATACTCTCCCTGTGTTTGTGTAGGTTTTCTCTGGGTGTTCTGGTTTCCTCCCATAGCTCAAAGATCTACAGATTAGGTGAATTGGCTGTGCTAAATTGTCCACAGCATTCAGGGATATGTAAGTTAGGTGCATTAGTCAGGGGTAAATATAGGGTATCAGGAATGGGTCTGAGTGGGTTACTCTTCAGAGAGTTGGTGTCAACTTTAGATTAGATTAGATTACTTACCGTGTGGAAACAGGCCCTTCGGCCCAACAAGTCCGCACCGACCCGCCAAAGCGCAACCCACCCAGACCCATTCCCCTACATTTACCCCTTCACCTAACACTATGGGCAATTTAGCATGGCCAATTCACCTAACCTGCACATTTTTGGATTGTGGGAGGAAACCAGAGCACCCGGAGGAAACCTCAGCAGACGCGGGAGAATGTGCAAACTCCACACAGAGTCACCGGAGGCGAGAATTGAACCTGGGTCTCTGGCGCTGTGAGGCAGCAGTGCTAATCACTGTGCCACCGTGCTGCCCACAACTTGTTGGGCCAAAGGGCCTGTTTCCACATTGTATGGATTCTATGATATTCTATGAAGACAATTTCAGCAGTAGATCAGCCGAGGCAGAAGTGGAATCAGATCCTGTTATGATGGCGGATGTTGACATTCCCATTGCTTGCACACGTGGTTAGAAGCTCATTTCAGGTTCAAATAAAACAAAGAAGTTTCCGTCACAGACATGTGCTAAAGAAAACAAGAAAGCTGCTTGATAGCAAGGGAATGGAGTTTGTAACAAGGATTTTAAATGAGATACATAGTGTGAAACAAGGTGAAATATTCAAAGAAGGAGAAGGATCCTTAAGAGGCAGAGAACAGGCAGGTGTAATTTGGTTTTAAGAGTCACACCTATGGTTTCTTGCAGGTATGTGGATAGAGCACACAACACAACCTTCAAATAAAATTAAGGAATATATTTGATGCTATAATTACACTGAGTCTAAAATGCGCACGCACCCCAACTGTTCCATTGAACATCCCAGTTTTAGAAGTTCTGCATCAGATAGTTCGATCTCTTGAGCCTATTCTGCATGGGAATAAGGTCAGGTATTACTTCCAAATTATCATTACTCAAGTTAAAAACTGCTGTGAAACAAATATCACTTCTCACCAATGCTAAAAGTGTGCTGTAAATGCAGGTTGCCTGAAGCCTCAAATCTTTCAATCCTTAATATCCGCACAAAAAATCTTTCCAGCAGGGTAGTCATGTATGAGTTTGGGACTAGATTTATGAGTGCTCAAGTTTTGAATTTGGTCCCCAAAAAACTGTATTTCTGTTATCTTTCTTGAATTCGATTTGTCCCAAAGGCAATGAAGTACATTGCAAATAGTATTCTGTGTTGAAATTTAGGAACTAGGCCTTTACAGAGTTCTTACATAAACTGATTACAATATACTGCCTCTTTCAAGAAAACTTCTTGTAAAACTTGCATACTTACCACCTAATCCACTGGAAACATTTACATATTTGTTGCAAGGAAGAATAAAAGGAAGAATTCTCCATGATAAAGGCTTCACACTTAGTACATTCATCTTTTACGTTCTGCTCACAGAAAAACATGCAGAGGAAACGGATGTTTAACATCACTCAGTGCAAGCTGGGAGAGCACAGGATAAACACAAGCTTGCATTGCAATCAAAAATAGACAACCACAAACCAGAATTAGCACCTCACTCTCTCCATAGTTTAGTGTTTCTGAGGTGTTGCTGTATTGGTCTGATAGTACTAAACTAGTTAATCAGTTTACTCAGCCTAATTATAGGTTGCCCAAAGTTTTTAACCTAATTCATGTCTCTAACTATTGAGATTTCAATGGTGCAAAATGAGTGATGTGTGGAACAGCTTGAAAGAGAAAAGCACACAGATCAATATAAACAAGCTATTCCAAACTGATGATTCCTCCCCAAATTTGAAAACTGCCATATTTTAATTGTAATTCATCCTAAAATATTCAAATGTAAGTTTTATTTATAAAGTTCTTTGACATTTTGAACTGAAAGCAAATCTTAGCAGGACTTCTACACTTAATGGTAAGGTCCTAGAGAGTGTTGCTGAACAAAGAGACCTTGGACTGCAGGTTCATAGCTCCTTGAAAGTGGAGTCGCAGGTAGATATGATAGTGAAGGCGGTGTTTGATGTGCTTTCCTCTATTAGTCAGTATATTGAGTACAGGAGTTGGGAAGTCATGTTGCGGCTGTACAGGACATTGGTGAGGCCACTGTTGGAATATTACTTGCAATTCTGGTCTCCTTCCTATCGGAACATAGAACATAACAGTGCAGTACAGGCCCTTCAGCCCTCGATGTTCCACCACCCTCTCATACTAATCTGAAGCCCATCCCACCACACTATTCCATGTACGTCCATATGCCTATCCAATGACGACTTAAATGCACTTAAACTTGGCGAATCTATTACCGATGCAGGTAAAGCGTTCCATACCCTTACTACTCTCTGACTAAAGAAATTACCTCTATCTGTCTGATACCTATCTCCCCTCACTTTAAAGTTGTGTCCCCTCGTGTTTGCCGTCCCCATGCTTGGAAAAAGGCTCTCCCTGTCCACCCTATCTAACCCTCTGATTATCTTGTATGTCTTTATTAAGTCACCTCTCAGCCTTCTTCTCTCTAACTAGAACAGCTTCAAGGCCCTCAGCCTTTCCTCGTAAGACATTCCTTCCATACCAGGCAACATCCTAGTAAATCTCCTCTGCACCCTTTCCAAAGTTTCTACATCCTTCTTATAATGCAGTGACCAGAACTGTACACAATACTCCAAGTGTGGCCGTACCAGAGCTTTGTACAGCTGCAGCATAACCTCATGGTTCCAGAACTCAATCCCTCTATTAATAAAGGCCAAAACACTCTATGCCTTCTTAACAACCCTGTCAATCTGGGTGGCAACTTTCAGGAATCTGTGTACATGGACACTGAGGTCTCTCTGCTCATCTGCACTCCCAAGAATCTTACCATTAGCCCAGTACTTTGCATTCCAATTACTTCGTCCAAAGTGCACCACCTCATACTTGTCCACATTAAACTCCATTTGCCACCTCTCAGCCCAGCTCTGCATCCTATCTATGTCTCTCTGCAACTTACTACATCCTTCATCATTATCCACAACGCCACCGACCTTAGTGTCGTCCGCAAATTTACTAACCCACCCTAAACCCTCATCCAGGTCATTTATAAAAATGACGAACAGCAGTGGACCCAACACCGACCCTTGCGGTACGCCGCTAGTAACTGGACACCAAGATGAACATGTTCCATCAACTACAACCCTCTGTTCTCTTTCAGCAAGCCAATTACTGATCCAAACTGCTATGTCTTCCACAATCCCATTCCTCCGCATTTTGTATATTAGCCTACTGTAGGGAACCTTATCGAAAGCCTTGCTGAAATCCACATACACCACATCAACCGTTTACTCTCATCTACCTGTTTGGTCACTTTGTCAAAAAACTCAATAAGATTCGTTAGGCACGATGTACCCTTCACAAAACCGTGCTGACTGTCCGTGATAAGATTATTCTTTTCTGGATGGTTATAAATCCTATCTCTTTTAATCTTTTCCAACACTTTACCAACAACTGAAGTGAGACTCACTGGTCTGTAATTATCAGGGTTGCCTCTACTACCCTTTTTGAACAGGGGAACCACATTTGCTATCCTCCAGTCCTCAGGCACTATTCCTGTAGACAATGATGATTTGAAGATCAATGCCAAAGGCTCAGCAATCTCTTCCCTTGCTTCCCAGAGGATCCTAGGATAGATCCCAACCGGCCAAGGGGACTTGTCTATTTTCACACTCTGCAGTGTTTCTAATACCTCTTCCTTGTGAACCTCAATCTCTTCTAGTCTAGATGCAAGTATCTCTGTTTCCTCCTCACCAACATTTTCATTTTCTATAGTGAAAGATGTTGTGAAACTTGAAACGGTTCATAAAAGATTTACAAGGATGTTGCCAGGGTTGGATCTGGAAATGCCAGTGTTGGACCGAGGTGTACAAAGTTAAAAAAAACATAACACCAGGTTATAGTCCGACAGGTTTAACTGGAAGCACACTAGCTTTCGGAACGTCGCTCCTTCATCAGGTGATAGTAGAGGGCTCAATCCTAACACACAGAATTTATAGCAAAAAGTTACAGTGTAATGTAACTGAAATTATACATTGAAAAATTGATTGTTAAGTCTTTCATCAGTTTGAATACCATGATAGTTTCACTTCTTTCATGTGTAAATCACAAAACCTATTTTTTAAAAAAGTTGCATTCCCAGGTTAGCTTTTAACAATGGGTGATAGCTAGATAATATGTTGAAGGTGTTAGCCCCCTGTGTTCTCGGTCTATGCCAAGTTGTTTAGATTGATTCTAATCTAAAAAGTGAGATAATGGATTTTTACATGAATGCATGCAGTTTTTGAGCAAAGTACAATGTAAACCTGAAAGCACAAATTCACCCACAAAATATATGTGTGCATATGGGTCTTTGTCTGGGTTGGGGGTTGTGAGTGAGAGTGTAGAGTGTCTTAAGTCTGTAAGGGGGTGCATGTGAGAGTGTGGGAATGTGTGTGCCTGTAAGGGTATGTGTAGGTGCCTTGTGTGCGTCTGTGTGTGTGTGTGTGTGTGTGTGTGTGTGTGTGTGTGTGTGTGTATAGGAGTGAGTGAGTGAGTGTGTGTGTAGGAGTGTCTGTGTGTGTGTGTATAGTGCAATGACGGTCACCTGTAAGGTGACATGAACCCAAGGTCCCAATTAAGGCCCTCCCTATGGTTACCGAACTTAGCTATCAGCCTCTGCTCGGCCACTTTTCGCTGCTGCCTGTCCCGAAGTCCGCCTTGAAGGATGGTCGTCCGAGGTCGAATGTCCTGGACCACTGAAGTGTTCCCCAACTGGGAGAGAACACTCCTGTCTGTTGATTGTTGTGCGGTGCCCATTCATCCGTTGCTGTAGCCTTTGCTCAGTTTCCCAATGTACCATGCTTCAGGGCATCTTTGCCTGCAACGTATAAGATAGACAACGTTGGCTGAGTCACATGAGTACCTGCCATGTACAAGGTGGGAGGACATGACAGGTACTCATGTGACTCAGCCAACGTTGTCTATCTTATACGCTACAGGCAAAAGATGCCCGGAGGCATGGTACATTGGGGAAACCGAGCAAAGGCTACGACAACAAATGAATGGGCACCACACAACAATCAACAGGCAGGAGCGTTCCCTCCCAGTTGGGGAACACTTCAGTGGTCCAGGACATTCAACCTCGGACCTTCAGGTGACCATCCTCCAAGGCGGACTTCGGGACAGGCAGCAGCGAAAAGTGGCTGAGCAGAGGCTGATAGCTAAGTTCGCCACCCATAGGGAGGGCCTCAACAGGGACCTTGGGTTCATGCTGGATTAATCGTGCTGGAAGAGCACAGCAGTTCAGGCAGCATCCAACGAGCAGCGAAATTGACATTTCGGGCAAAAGACCTTCATCAGGAATAAAGGTGTGTCCTCCTTCTTTAGAGACCGCAATTTCCCTTCCCACATGGTTAAAGATGCCCTCCAACGCATCTCGTGCACATCCCGCAACTCCGCCCTCAGACCCCACCCCTCCAACCGTAACAAGGACAGAACGCCCCTGGTGCTCACCTTCCACCCTACAAACCTTCACATAAACCAAATCATCCGCCGACATTTCCGCCACCTCCAAAAAGACCCCACCACCAGGGATATATTTCCCTCCCCACCCCTTTCCGCCTTCTGCAAAGACCGTTCCCTCTGTGACTACCTGATCAGGTCCACACCCCCCTACGACCCACCCTCCCATTCTGGCACTTTCCCCTGCCACCGCAGGAACTGTAAAACCTGTGCCCACACCTCCTCCCTCACCTCTATCCAAGGCCCTAAAGGAGCCTTCCACATCCATCAAAGTTTCACCTGCACATCCACCAATATCATTTATTGTATCCGTTGCTCCCGATGTGGTCTCCTCTACACTGGGGAGACTGGGCGCCTCCTAGCAGAGCGCTTTAGGGAACATCTCCGAGACACCTGCACCAATCAACCAAACCGCCCCGTGGCCCAACATTTCAACTCCCTCTCCCACTCTGCCGAGGACATGGAGGTCCTGGGCCTCCTTCACCGCCGCTCCCTCACCACCAGACGCCTGGAGGAAGAACGCCTCATCTTCCGCCTCGGAACACTTCAACCCCAGGGCATCAATGTGGACTTCAACAGCTTCCTCATTTCCCCTTCCCCCACTTCATCCTAGTTTCAAACTTCCAGCTCAGCACTGTCTCCTTGACTTGTCCGGACTTGTCCGACCTGCCTATCTCCTTTCCACCTATCCACTCCACCCTCTCCTCCTTGAGCTATCACCTTCATCTCCTTCCCCACTCACCTATTGTACTCTATGCTACTCTCTTCCCACCCCCACCCTCCTCTAGCTTATCTCTCCACGCTTCAGGCTCACTGCCTTTATTCCTGATGAAGGGCTTTTGCCCGAAACGTCGATTTCGCTGCTCGTTGGATGCTGCCTGAACTGCTGTGCTCTTCCAGCACCACTAATCCAGTATTTGGTTTTCAGCATCTGCAGTCATTGTTTTTACCATCTTCAATATATTGTCTAGCTATCACCCATTGTTAACAGCTAACCTGAGAATGCAACTTTTAAAAAAAAGATTTTGTGATTTACACATAAAAGAAGTGAAACTATTATGGTATTCAAACAGATGAAAGACTTAGCAATTTTTCACTGTATAATTTCAGTTACATCACACTGTAAATTTTTGCTATAAATTCTATGTGTTAGGAATGAGCCCTCCACCTCAACTGATGAAAGAACGACGTTCCGAAAGCTAGTGTGCTTCCTATTAAACCTGTCGGACTATAACCTGGTGTTGTGAGATTTTTAGCCAGGGTTGGAGGATTTGAGCTATAGGGAGAACCTTAACAAGCTGGGGCTGTTTTCCCTGGAGTGTCAGAGGCTGAGGGCTGACCTTATAGAGGTTTACAAAATTATGAGGGGCATGAATAGGATAAATAGGTAAAGTCTTTTCACTGGGGTCGGGGAGTCCAGAACTAGAGGGCACAGGTTTAGGGTGAGCGGGAAAAGATATAAAAAGAGGCCTAAGGGGCAACTTTTTCACACAGAGGGTGGTATGCGTATGGAATGAGCTGCCAGAGGAAGCGGTGGAGGCTGTTATAATTGCAACATTTAAGAGGCATTTGGATGGGTATATGATTAGGAAGGGTTTGGAGGGATATGGACCGAGTGCTGGCAGGTGAGACTAGATTGGGTTGGGATATCTGGTCGGCATGGACGGGTTGGACTGAAGGGTCTGTTTCCATGCTGTACATCTCTATGACTCTAAGTAAATGAAAGGGACAGGAGTCCTTAGACTACATTCAGTATTCTTCTGCTGCACAATCTATGCAAGATTTACTCCCTTTCTTTATATTTATTCATTTACAGGATGAGGGCATCGCTGGCCAGGCAACATTTATTGCCCATCCCTAATTGTCCACAGGGCAGTTAAGAGTCAACCACACTGCTGTGGGTCTGAAGTCACATGCAGGCCAGACCAGGTAAGGATGATAGTTTTCTCCCTAAAGGACAGGAGTGAACCAGATGAGTTTTTCTCAAACAATCAACAATAGATTTCATGGTCAACATTAGACTCTAAATTCCAGACATTTTTTTTTATTTCAACTTCCTCCAGGATTCGAACCTGTGTCTCCAGAACATTATCTGGGTCTTTAGAATAAACAGTCCAGCAATGACAGCATTAGGTCATTGCCTCTCCTATTCCAATAACCTATTTTGCAATAAACATTATGGATTAAATTGATCTATTAATCCATTCTTTTTCCCCAGCTTTGTTACTAAATATCACCACAGCTTTCCTGATCTAAACACATCCTAGTTTGTCTGTTTCTATTGAGCCAATAACTAGCATTGAAATTGCATGGTTGAATGTATTCACCAAGTTCAGAAAAAAAAGAATTGGACAGCAGAAAAGTCCATTTATTCCATCGGGACTGTGCTGACTGACTGAAAGCGTCATCCAAGTAGCTCTGTTTCCCTGCTCCTTCATAGAGTCAGTCTTACAGCACAGAAACAGACCTTTGATCCAACTCATCCATGCCAAACCCAAGCTTGCAAAACTAAATCACCCTCACTTGCCTGTGTTTGGCCCATATCGAAACCCTTCCTATTCATGTACCGATCCAAATGCCTTTTAAATGTTGTGATTGTACCCCTTTCTACCACTTTTTCTGGCGCCTTGTTCCATATATGCACCGCCCGCTGTTTGAAAATGTTATCCTTTGGGTCCCTATAAAATCTTCCCCCTCTGACCTTAAACCAATACCCTCTAGTTTTGCACTCCCTTTACCCTGGGGTAAAAGACCTTGGCTATTCACCTTATCTATGATCCTTGCGATTTTATCAACTTCTGTAAGGTCACCCTTCAACCTCCTATGCTCCAGAGAAAAACGTCTCAATATCTCCTGCAAAATGCTATTCCGTATTCCCAATTCCTCTGCCGTATCTGCTCCCAGGAGGACCAGTTCCACCACAGAATGCACCAGATGGCCTCCTTCTTTAAAGACCATAATTTCCCATCTCATGTGGTTGAAGATGCCTTCCAATGCATCTCATCCATGTCCCACACCTCCGCCGTTAAACCTCACCCTTCCAACCACAAGGAGAGAACCCCCCTGGTCCTCACCTTCCGCCCCACCAGCCACTGCATAAACTGCATCATCCGCTGACATTTCCACCACCTACAAACAGATCCCACTACCAGGGATGAATTTCCTTCCCCATCCCTATTTGCTTTCCACAAAAACTGCTCCCTCCATGACTACCTGGTCAGGTCCACACCCCCCAACCCACCCTCCTCTTCTGGCTCCTTCCCAGCCATCGCAGGAATTGCAAAACTTGTGCCCACACCTCCCCCCTCACCTCTATCCAGGGCCCCAAAGGAGCCTTCTACATCCATCAAAGTTTCACCTGCACTTCCACAAATGTCATTTATTGCATCCGTTGCTCCCGATGCGGTCTCCTTTACATTGGTGAGACTGTACGCCTTCTTGCGGAGCGCTTCAGGGAACATCTCCGAGACACCCGCACCAATTAACCCCACCGTCCCATGGCTGAATATTTCTACTCCCCCTCCCACTCTGCCAAGGACATGCCGGTCCTGGGTCTCCTCCACCGCCACTCCCTCACCACCTGATGCCTGGAGGAAGAACACTTCATCTTCCGCCTCGGAACACTTCAACCCGAGGGCATCAATGTGGACTTCAACAGTTTCCTCATTTCCCCTCCCCTACCTTACCCCAGTTCCAAACTTCCAGCTCAGCACCATCCTCATGACCCGTCCCACCTGTCAATCTTCCTTCCCATCTATCCTCTCCACCCTCCTCTCTGACCTATCACCTTTACCCCTTCCTCCATCCACCTACTGCATTCCCAGCTACTGCCTGACCTGCTGTGCATTTCCAGCACAGCTCTAATCTTGACTCAGCATATCAGCCTGTCTTTTTAACTCAAACTTTCAAGTCTCAGTAACATCCTTGCAATCTTTTTTTGCACCCATTCCAATTTAATGGCATCCTTCCTATAGCAGGGCGAGCAGAATTGTACAGTATTCCAAATCTGGGCCTTACCAATCTAGCAGAATTACCATAAGAAGCAATCACCAGCTCCATCTACATCTAACTACTTTCAAAGGTAGTTAACATCATTTGTCAATTCTTCTTGAGACTTCAACTGATGTCCAGCTGTGAAGTCACAAGTAAACTATTAATAAGCTAAGCGTCACCTCAAATTCAGATATGTTAATATTTAAAGCATAGCAGGAGGGGTATGAGAAGAGACCAGGAAAGTGAGATTAGCTCCGTGTGGTGTCAATGACTGTGCTATCAAGCAACACATGTTCAGTAATAATCTGCTCAGAGATCCTTAATTTAGAACTCCTGACAGTGAACAAATGGTGATTTACTTCCAAATCTAGATGGTGAGACATGCATGGCATGGCATTCCATATGTTGCGTTCCTGTCTACTAGGTGGTAGAGGTTGTGGGTTTGGAAGGTGACAATGAATGCGCCTTTGCTGATTGTTGCCATTGTGTGACAGTGCTAGGGTGAAGGATACTTAAGGTGGTGGATGGACTGAAGTGAGCCACTTGAGCATGATTGATATTCTGCTGCTCATTGTTGTTGGTGCTGCACTCATCCAGACAGTTTGAGAGTAATCCATCAAACTTACCTGTGCCTTGTAAATAGTGAATTGACTTAAGGGAGTTAGAAGATGAGTTACTTGTTGCAGTATTCTCAACGCCTGACCTGCACACATGAATACAATATTCATGTGGCAGAACTAGTTAAGCTTCTGGTTGATGGCAACCCACAGGATATTTCAGTGAGATTCAGTGATGATAATTCTGTTGGATGTCAAGGAAAAATAGGTGCTTTCTCTCTTGAAAATAGTAATTTCCTTGCACTTATATGGCATGAATATTATTTGGTACTCATGAGCTGAAGCTTGCATGTTGTTCAGATCTGGCTGCACGTGAGCACAGATTGCATGAGCACCTCAGGAGCTTTGAAATGTGCTGAATATCATGCAATCATAAGCAAACATTCAAAGTTTGTGTAAGGATTTATAGCCAGTTGTCGTAGTGTGGGAATGTTTGCCGAGTTGGGAAGTTGATTTACAGACGTATCATCCCCTATCCAGGTGACATTTTCAGTGCTTTCAAGCCTCCTATGAAATTCTGCTGTACTGTCTCTTCTGGAATTTATTTGGTTTCATTCCTGCTGCTTCTGATTGTTCGTTGTAGTGGCCACTACATTGGGTGTAGGTGTATGTGTTTGTTGATGGGAATCCATGGATGAGTGCCATGCTTCTAGAAATTCTTTGGCTGTCCTCTGTTTGGCTTGTCCTATGATTGTTGTGTTGTCCCAGTCAAGTTTGTGCTCCTTGTCATCTGTGTATGTGTAGCTGCTAAGGAGAGCTAGTTGTGGCATTTGGTGATGAGTTGTTGTCTGCCTTTGTCCCATGTAGTGTTTCATGCAGTCTTTGCAAGAAATTTTGCAAAATTATGTTTGCCTTGCACATGATGGGTATAGGGTCTTTCGTCCTGGTGAGTTGTCTGTGCGTGGCTGTCGGTTTATGGGCTGTCATGAATCCCAGTGGTCGAAGAAGTCAGGCTGTCAGTACAGAGATGTTTTTTATGTAAGGTAGCGTGGCTAGCGAGTTAGGTCTTGGCATGTTCTTGTCGCATTGTCTGACTGTTAGGCATCTGCAGATGAAGTTACGGGGATAGCTCTTCTTAGCAAATACTCTATAGAGGTATTCTTCTCTTCATAGGTCGGGAGTGCTGTAGTGTTGTAGCCCTTTTGAACAGGCTCTAATGCAGTTTCTCTTGTGTGTGTTTGGGTGGTTTCTGTTATAGGTCGGTGTGTGTGGCTTTCCTGTACACTTTTGTGGTGCATTCACCGTTGTGTGTTCTCTCAACCGTCACATCCAGCAATGAGAGTTGATTGTTGGTTTCTGTCTCACTCGTAAATCTGATCCCCGAGAGCATGATGTTGATAATCCGGTGTGTGTTCTCAATTTCAGTTTTCTTAATGATTACAAAAGTGTCGTCCATGTATCTGACCAGAGTTTGGGTTGGATCCAAGCAAATATCACTACTTCAGATAAAAGCAAGATTATTGATGAAACAGCTGAAGATGATTCAGCCTAATACAGAACCCTGAGGAACTAATATGGCATAGTACAACATTAAGATGATTCACCCTCAAAAAACACAACCACGCAACCATGAGAGAGAACAAAACAAGAGTACGTGAGCACGAGACAACAAAACAAGAGCACGAATGCGAGAAAGTGCGCGAGACAGAACAAAAAAACCAGGGAGATAACGAGAGAAAGAGGGGGAACGAGACAGAGGGAGAGGTAGAGGGAACGAGACAGAGAATGAGAGAGAGAGAGAGAGAACGAGAGAGAGAGAGAGAGAACGAGAGAGAGAGAGAGAACGAGAGAGAGAGAGAGAACACGAGAGAGAGAGAGAACACGAGAGAGAGAGAGAACGAGAGAGAGAGAGAGAACGAGAGAGAGAAAGAGAGAGAGAGAGAGAGAGAGAACGACAGAGAGAGAGAACGACAGAGAAAGCCAGAGAGACAGAAAGAGAGAGAGACAGAAAGAAAGAGAGAGAGACAGAAAGAAAGAGAGAGACAGAAAGAAAGAGAGAGAGACAGAAAGAGAGAGAGACAGAAAGAGAGAGAGAGAGACAGAAAGAGAGAGAGACAGAAAGAGAGAGAGACAGAAAGAGAGAGAGACAGAAAGAGAGAGAGACAGAAAGAGAGAGAGACAGAAAGAGAGAGAGAGAGAGAGCGAGCGAGCAAGAGAGCGAGAGAGAGAGACAGAACGAGAGCGAGAGAGAGAGACAGAACGAGAGCGAGAGAGAGAGACAGAACGAGAGCGAGAGAAAGAACGAGAGACAGAACGAGAGCGAGAGAAAGAACGAGAGACAGAACGAGAGCGAGAGAAAGAACGAGAGACAGAACGAGAGCGAGAGAAAGAACGAGAGACAGAACGAGAGCGAGAGAAAGAACGAGAGACAGAACGAGAGCGAGAGAGAGACAGAACGAGAGAGAGACAGAGAGACAGAACGAGAGAGAGACAGAGAGACAGAACGAGAGAGAGACAGAGAGACAGAACGAGAGAGAACGAGAGAGAGAACGAGAGAGAGCGTGCGAGCGAGAGAGCGAGACAGAACGAGAGCGAGAGAGCGAGACAGAACGAGAGCGAGAGAGCGAGACAGAACGAGAGAGAGACAGAGAGACAGAACGAGAGAGACAGAGAGACAGAACGAGAGAGAACGAGAGAGAGCGTGCGAGCGAGAGAGCGAGACAGAACGAGAGCGAGAGAGCGAGACAGAACGAGAGCGAGAGAAAGAACGAGAGACAGAACGAGAGAGAGACAGAGAGACAGAACGAGAGAGAGACAGAGAGACAGAACGAGAGAGAGACAGAGAGACAGAGAGAGAACGAGAGAGAGACAACGAGAGAGAGAACGAGAGAGAGAACGAGAGAGAGAACGAGAGAGAGCGTGCGAGCGAGAGAGCAAGACAGAACGAGAGCGAGAGAGCGAGGGCGAGCGAGCGAGGGCGAGGGACAGAGGGACAGAGGGCGAGCGAGCGAGGGCGAGCGAGCGAGGGCGAGCGAGCGAGGGCGAGGGACAGAGGGCGAGGGACAGAGGGCGAGGGACAGAGGGCGAGGGACAGAGGGCGAGGGACAGAGGGCGAGGGACAGAGGGCGAGGGACAGAGGGCGAGGGACAGAGGGCGAGGGACAGAGGGCGAGGGAGCGAGGGCGAGCGAGCGAGGGCGAGCGAGCGAGGGCGAGCGAGCGAGGGCGAGGGACAGAGGACGAGGGACAGAGGGCGAGGGACAGAGGGCGAGGGACAGAGGGCGAGGGACAGAGGGCGAGGGACAGAGGGCGAGGGACAGAGGGCGAGGGACAGAGGGCGAGGGACAGAGGGCGAGGGACAGAGGGCGAGGGACAGAGGGCGAGGGACAGAGGGCGAGGGACAGAGGGCGAGGGACAGAGGGCGAGGGACAGAGGGCGAGGGACAGAGGGCGAGGGACAGAGGGCGAGGGACAGAGGGCGAGGGACAGAGGGCGAGGGACAGAGGGCGAGGGACAGAGGGCGAGGGACAGAGGGCGAGGGACAGAGGGCGAGGGACAGAGGGCGAGGGACAGAGGGCGAGGGACAGAGGGCGAGGGACAGAGGGCGAGGGACAGAGGGCGAGGGACAGAGGGCGAGGGACAGAGGGCGAGAGACAGAGGGCGAGAGACAGAGGGCGAGAGACAGAGGGCGAGAGACAGAGGGCGAGAGACAGAGGGCGAGAGACAGAGGGCGAGAGACAGAGGGCGAGAGACAGAGGGCGAGAGACAGAGGGCGAGAGACAGAGGACGAGAGACAGAGGACGAGAGACAGAGGACGAGAGACAGAGGACGAGAGACAGAGGACGAGAGACAGAGGACGAGAGACAGAGGACGAGAGACAGAGGACGAGAGACAGAGGACGAGAGACAGAGGACGAGAGACAGAGGACGAGAGACAGAGGACGAGAGACAGAGGACGAGAGAGTGTAAAACAAGGTAATTAGCCATCATCCGCATCTGGCCATATGGTCCTAAGTTAACTAACTAGTCTCAAGAGACATACACTCATACATAAATATATTGCATTTTGCTACGTATACCCAGATAAGGAAAAAGCCAACATTCTCAGTTTCTCTGGAATATTTTGAATAACATACCTGATCTCCATCTGATGATGTCACCGAACTCATTTGGTGGACTGTTACAGTCAATATATCTTCCCACACTTGCGACTTTGGCCATGATATTTTAATGCTATAACAGACTGTCAAGGCCTATATCCACTGCTGAATCACAGCAGAAAATCTGACAACCTTCAATGGTCCTTTTTCTCCAGAATTCCCTTGTTTCCTATGCCTCTAGTTGGATCCTCACACCTAATTGATTGACAGGAAATAATAAATAATACATCATGAACTAAAACATTTTTTAAATAAAAAGTAATTGTAAATGTAGATTCTATACATTTGAACTTTAATTTCTGAAACATATCAACAAAGTGAGACCAGTGGAGTGCCACAAGGATCGGTGCTGGGTCCACTACTTTTCATCATTTATATAAATGATTTGGATGGGAGTGTAAGAGGTACAGTTAGTAAGTTTGCAGATGACACCAGAATTGGAGGTGTAGTGGACAACGAAGAAGGTTAACTCAGGCTACAACGGATTCTTGATCAGATGGACCAATGGGCTGTAAAGTGTCAGATGGAGTTTAATTTAGATAAATGTGAGATGCTGCATTTGGGGAAGCTAATCTTGGCAGGACTTATATAGTTCATGGTAAAGTCCTAGGGAGTGTTGCTGAACAAAGAGACCTTGGAGTGCAGGTTCATAGCTCCTTGAAAGTGGAGTTGTAGGTAGATAGGATAGTGAAGAAGGAGTTTGGTATGCTTTCCTCTATTGGTCAGTATATTGAGTACAGGAGTTGGAATACTGCATGCAATTCTGCTCTCCTTCCTATTGGAAGAATGTTGTTTAACTTGAAAGGGTTCAGATAAGATTTACAAGGATATTGCCAGGGTTGGAGGATTTGAGCTATAGGGAGAGGTTGAACAGGCTGGGGCTGTTTGCCCTGGAGCGTTGGATGCTGAGTGGTGACCTTATAGAGGTTTATAAAATCATGAGCGGCATGGATAGGATAAATAGACAAAGTCTTTTCCCTGGGGTGGGGAGTCCAGAACTAGCGGGCATATGTTTAGGGTGAGAAGAGAAAGATATAAAAGAGACCCAAGGGGCAACTTTTCCACGCAGAGGGTGGTACGTGTATGGAATGAGCTGCCAGAGGAAGTAGTGAATTAGTGGTGCTGGAAGAGCACAGCAGTTCAGGCAGCATCCAACGAGCAGCGAAATCAACGTTTCGGGCAAAATTCCTGATGAAGGGCTTTTGCCCGAAACGTCGATTTCGCTGCTCGTTGGATGCTGCCTGAACTGCTGTGCTCTTCCAGCACCACTAATCCAGTATTTGGTTTTCAGCATCTGCAGTCATTGTTTTTACCCAGAGGAAGTAGTGGAAGCTCGTACAACTAGAACATTTAAAAGGCATCTGGGTGGGTATATGAATAAGAAGAGTTTGGAGGGATATGGACCAGGAGCTGGCAGGCGGGATTGATTGGGTTGGGATATCTGGTCGGCATGGACAAATTGTACTGAAGGGTCTGTTTCTGTGCCATACATCTCTATGACTCCATAATAATCAATAGCATCTTCTCTACACAGTTTTAACAACAAATTTGTATTTAGAAAGTATATTGCACATCCTCAGGATGTCAGCAGGTATCAAATAATTCTTTTTAAATTGGTCACTTTTATCTAGGCATAGGTTGTACCCAGTTGTGCAGGGCATGATCTTATAAAAAGTAAATGAAATAAATATTCACAATCACTTGTGGTGGTCTTGGTTGAAAAACAAAATTTGGTCAAAACAAGAAAGAACACCTGGTGGTGCTTTGAAAAACTACGATGGAGTTACTTACTCATCTGACTATGGAATTTCGGAGGATCAAGATATACAAGCACAGGCAGAAAAGTGGAGCTGAATCCCAAGATCAGTCACGATCATATTAAATAGTGGAGCTGCCTCTGTGGGATGTATGGTATTCTGCCTCCCTTATTTCTTTTGTTCTCAGTGCATAATACAAGTTTCCATCAATTTTCGAATTCTGTGCAAAGTCAAGAGAGGGCAGTAATAACGTGAAATCAGCTTTAGAGGTGACAGAAATCTCTTCCCAATGCTACTCTTTTTTTAAACTAAATGTTATTAACTAAGACTTAAACAATCACTTCCAAAATGACTATTTCCGAGTTATTCATTCAGTTTAATAGAAATTCATTGATAAAAACATACATTATTTTATTTATACATATTGTTTATCTGTATAATGACAAATTACAACCTATAACAAAAACTAGCCAGTTAGTCCCCCCATCTAATTTACACCAGTATTTGAAACACACAAGTCTCTTTCACTGTAATTACCATAGCCCCATATCCATTTATTCCCTTTTCCCTCATGTCTGTTCACATCAAGTTTAAATGTATTTTCACTAATGAGCAAATAAATCCCTCCTTTATTCAATGTTAATGGCTGCCTCATTATTCTCAACTTCACCATATCAATCCAGAATTGAAAAGACCTATAACATTTCTCTTCTTAGTCCGTAATGCCAGCCTGTGCAAGGTATCAACCGTGGATCAGCTTGTGGCACTCAAACCTCGGAATTCGAACTCTGCTCCAGAATCTTAACACAAAATTCTAGGTTAGAAATCCTTTGAAATACTGGAGGTATTATCTGAATTCCCAATCTCTGCTCCTCTATCCCACAGTTTCTCATTTTACAAAGAGGAAACCGTCTCCTAATTCTTCCTAGCGGATTCAACTACCCCTTAATTTGTAAGGTGAACACTGAATGTCATTTATTAATCTATTTTGCAAGTTTGTTTCTGTTTCCTTGCATTTTGGCAATGCATTCACAACTCTGTGTGTAAATTACCTACCTCCAATGTCTCCTCTATACTTTTCCCCTAATATCTTAAAACTATGACCCCTCGTACCAGTCAATCGTGCCCTGGGGAAAAGTCTCTGGCTATTGACTCTATCTATTCCACTCATTATCTTGTATACCTCGATCAGGTCACCTCCCTTCCTCCTTCTCTCCAGAGAGAAAAATCCTAGCTTATTCAACCTTTCTTCATAAGGCAAGCCCTTCAGTCCAGACAGCATCCTGGTAAACCTTCTTGGCACCTTCTCCAAAGCCACTATCTTTTCTATAGTAGGGCAACCAAGGACTTGTAGAGCTGTAGCTCATCCATGCCAACCAGATATCCCAACCCAATCTAATCCCACTTGCCAGCACCTGGCCCATATCCCTCCTAACCCTTTCCATTCATATACCCATTCAGATGCCTTTTAAATGTTGCAATTGTACCAGGCTCCACCACTTCCTCTAGCAGCTCATTCCATACATGTACCACCCTCTGCGTGGAAAGGTTGCCCCTTGGGTCTTATATATATCTTTCCCTTCTAACCCTAAACCTATACCCTATAGTTCTAGTCTCCCCGACCCCAGGGGAAAGACTTTGTCTATTTAGCCTATCCATGCCCCTCATGATTTTATAAACCTCTATAAGATCACCCCTCAGCCTCCAACGCTCATGGGAAAATAGCCCCAGCCTGTTCAACCTCTCCCTATAGCTCAAATCCTCCAACCCTGGCAACATCCTTGTAAATCTTTTCTGAACAATTTCAAGTTTGACAACATTTTTCCAATAGGAAGGAGACCAGAATTGCACGCAATATTCCACCTTGTTGTGGTTCTGTTCGCCGAGCTGGGAATTTGTCTTGCAAACGTTTCGTCCCCTGTCTAGGTGACATCCTCAGTGCTTGGGAGCCTCCTGTGAAGCGCTTCTGTGCTGTTTCCTCCGGCATCTATAGTGGCCTGTCTCTGCCGCTTCCGGTTGTCAGTTCCAGCTGTCCGCTGTAGTGGCCGGTATATTGGGTCCAGGTCGATGTGTTTGTTGATAGAGTCTGTGGATGAGTGCCAATGGCACAGACTCTATCAACAAACACATCGACCTGGACCCAATATACCGGCCACTACAGCGGACAGCTGGAACTGACAACCGGAAGCGGCAGAGACAGGCCACTATAAATGCCGGAGGAAACAGCACAGAAGCGCTTCACAGGAGGCTCCCAAGCACTGAGGATGTCACCTAGACAGGGGACAAAACGTTTGCAAGACAAATTCCCAGCTCGGCGAACAGAACCACAACAACGAGCACCCGAGCTACAAATCTTCTCCCAAACTTTGAATATTCCACCTTGCCAGAAAATTTTTAAATTCTGATGCAACATTCTCCTGATTCCATGAAGCCTCCATGAGAGATGGAGATTCAAGATAGTAACAGCTTTAGCCTGGTCCAACATTTAAGTAACTTCACAAGTGACACCCCTGCCCATCAGTTCTCTGACCCTTCAGACAGCCATCAACCTGACCACATTCTCCAAACAATCCAACTATCTCGCTTCTCCCCTAAATGACCAGCCCAACTACCCACCTCCATGACCCAGACCAACTGACCACACCTTCCCCAAAATGTAACCTGCCCTGCCCTATTTTGGTAACTGCCCCCCACCTTCAAACACTGTATTCATCTCTGCTGCAGTAATATCAGAATGCTACAACCATTCCTATCTTCACTAAGCACAGGAGCCAACAATCAGTTGCATTTCCTCTTTCAAGTTGCTTAGCAGAAATCAGATGAATCACAAATATTCCAGCATAAAAACAGGCCATTTAGCTCCTCAGATCTAACTACTGTCGCTTGCTAATCTTCATCTTATGTAGTTCCTCCCTATTCACTCCCTTTAAAATTTATGATTTTAAATGACTTTGTTACTAGAACTGATGTCAGTTCTATAGCCTTAACATCTGAATGGTCTTCACAAACCCAAGACGTAGGACTACATAAGAGTGGCTACCAGTCAGGGTGGAGACCAGACTTCACTATGTTAGTCAAAGAGTCACCACCAATGAAAAACAAAAGCAGAATATTTTATTCCAAAATGTATATTACGGTTAACACAAGAGTTTGGGGAATATGTCAGGTTATCCAGAATGTAACTTGAGCACTGTCAAATCCTGTTAGTTTTACAAGTTCAAGCATATTCTGATTGAACAGATAGAATCATAGAGACACACAGCATATCCAACTCATCCATGATTAGATTGGATTGGATTACTTACAGTGTGGAAACAGGCCCTTCGGCCTAACAAGTCCACACCAACTGCCGAAGCATAACTCACCCAGACACATTCTCCTACATTTACCCCTTCACCTAACACTACGGGCAATTTTAGCATGGCCAATTCACCTAACCTGCACATTTTTGGATTGTGGGAGGAAACCTGAGCACCCGGAGGAAACCCACACATACATGGGGAGAATGTGCAAACTCCACACAGAGAGTCGCCTGAGGAGGGATCCATGACAACCAGATATACTAAATTAATCTAGCATCATTTGTCAGCATTTGGCCCATATCCCTGCAAACTCTTCCTATTCATATACCCATCCAGACGCCTTTTAAATGTTTTAATTGTACCAGCCTCCAACACTTCCCCGGCAGCTCATTCCATACATGCACCACCATCTGCGTGAAAAAGTTGCCTTTTAGGTCCCTTCCCCTCTCACCTTAAGCCTATGCCTCTCGCTTTGGACTCCACCCCACCCCATGGAAAAGACCTTGGTTATTCACTCTATCCATGCCTCTCTAAGGTTACCTCTCAGCCTCTGACACTACAAGGAAAATGGCTCAAGCCTATTTAGCCTCTCCCTACAGCTCAAACCTTCCAACACTGGCAACATCCTTGCAAAGCTCTTCTGAACCCTTTCAAGTTCCTACAAATATATTTTATGACTGAGACTGGATTAATCCCAGTATTGTTTTTAAAATGCATCATATCCATCTTCTCACATTGAATGATTGGGAATACTGATTCAATGCAGAATTCAGGCCAGCACTTCTACTGTAGAACTGAAGAGTGCTGCGCTGTCAGGTTTATGATCTTTTGGACAATGAACTGAGGCATTACCTACCCTCTTCGGTGAAGATAAAAGATCCTATGATACAAATAAAAGGAAAAATACAGGAATTTCTCTCCGTATCCTGTACAGATTACCTGCTCACATAACACACATAGCAGTGAAGTATCATGTTTTGCACAATTTGGTTGCCATATTCCCACAATATAAGGGAAAAAGCACTGAGATATCCAAATGTTGTGCAAGATGCTATGCACACACAAGTTTTTTTCTTTTACCTCTGGGTGAAGCTGGAAATTTAATAAAAACAGAAATGTGGGAAATACTCAACAAATCGGGGAGAAACAGAATTGATGTTTCACTTGAATATGACTTGAAAGTCTGTGAAGAATCATGTACAACTCAAAAGTGAACTTTGTTTCTCGCCTCACAGATGTTACCAGATCTGCTGAGTTTCTCCAATGTTTTGTTTTTGTATTGTAGAATCATCACAACTACAAATGACTGCCTGTACCTCAAAATACTTCAGAGAATCCCTACATTGTGAAAGCAGGCTATTCAGCCCATCAAGTCCACACTGCCCCTCCCACACAGACCCAACTCTCTTTCTTTCCTTGTAACCCTGCACTTCCCATGGCTAATCCATCTACCTGCACATCTTTGGACTGTGGAGGAAACCCAAAGGAAACCTCACGGACATTGGGGAAGTTCACTGGAATGTAGGAGGTTGAGAGGTGACCCAATGAAAGTTTATAAAATAATGAGAGGTAGAGAGTTGATGGTAGTTGTCCTTTCCCTAATATGGGGAATTTCAAGACTATGGGGCACATTTTGAAGATGAGAGGAGAGAGATTTAAAAAAGACTTCAGAGGCAATTTTCTTTACACAGAGGGTAGTCCATGTGTGGGATGAACTTCCTGAAGAAGTGGTAATGTGGGGACAATTACAACGTTTAAAAGATATTTGGATGGATATATGAATATGACAGGTTTGGAGGGATATGGGCCAGTGGGATTGTTTAGTTTGTGATTATGTTCAGTGTGGGCTGGTTGGACCGAAGGGTCTGTTTCCATGCTGTATGACTCTATGACTACCAGTCAAGGCTGGAATCAAACCCAAGTCCCTGGGGCTGTGAGGCAACAGTGCTAACTACTGACCCACTGTGCCACCCCTTATTAGATATATTAGGTTAACTGATTAAATAAAATTATTATATTGTTATTTCTCCCAACAATTTTACGCTAAGGATGTCAGCATAACTCCATAATTCCTAAAGTATACTATGAATCAAGGGTGGACAACATGGTTTGATGTATAAACAATAGAGTGAAACATTGACAATTATAGATTTGATACTAGCAGTCATAACTGGAAATAGTGAATTTAAGACAGCCCCATAAAACAGATTACTGTATTAATTTTTAAGTATATTTGTTGTGGATTGCCCCCCCCCCACCAATCCAGAAATATACCTATTGATGTAACTGTGCTGGAATAGCGAATGCATTAAAATTAGGCCCACAGTCCACCTGGGAGCTCCTCAGCCTAGACTACCCAGTCCTTTAAGTAGCAGCTATCTGAGTGTGTTCACACTGATACCTCCTATTCATCATATTTTCCAGTTTGAAACTGTGGGATTCAGGGCTTGGAAAGGTGGATGCAGTGAATTAATCCTAAACCAAAACATCGACAGCTGTTACAATCAGCAATTTGCAATAAATTAAGATAAGGACTTTCCTGTTCCTCTTTCCCCCACCTCACTCCCTAAACACTGAAACTTGAGCCACGTCATTCAGCTCAAAAAGCCAGAATCACAGGATCTGCTTGAAAGCCTGAGCTGGAGAAACTGCAACATCATGCCCTGAAATGCACGCCGATCATAAATAATGGTGACCTTTGGCCGCTGGGAACCAAAACACACATCATGTCAAATCACCAAGTAAAAGGGGGAACTTACTTAGTACTGGCAGCAGTCCAGTAAATAATGGGACACTGCATAATGGCCCTTTAACACATCACACAATCTCTAACAAAACAGCAAATAGTTACCAGAAAAGGGGAATGCTACACTCCAAGGTCACAGATCCCTATTCATTGCATACATTAATAGAGAAAAAATATATTTCAAAGCAAGTCACAGAGATGTGCAGCATGGAAACAGACTCTTCAGTCCAACCTGTCCACGCCGACCAGATATCCCAACCCAATCTAGTCCCACCTGCCAGCACCCGGCCCGTATCCCCATATCCCTCCAAACCCTTCCTATTCACATACCCATCCAAATGCCTCTTAAATGTTGCAATTGTACCAGCCTCCACCACATCCTCTGGCAGCTCATTCCATACACATACCACCCTCGGTGTGAAAAAGTTGCCCCTTAGGTCTTTTTTATATCTTTCCCCTCTCACCCTAAACCTATGCCCTCTAGTTCTGGACTCCCTGACACCAGGGAAGAGACTTTGTCTATTTATCTTATCCATGCCCCTCATAATTTTGTAAACCTCTATAAGGTCACCCCTCAGCCTCTGACGCTCCAGGGAAAACAGCCCCAAGCCTGTTCAGCCTCGCCCTATAGCTCAAATCCTCCAACCCTGGCAACATCCTTGTCAATCTTTTCTGAACCCTTTCAAGTTTCACAACACCTTTCCAATAGGAAGGCGAGCAGAATTGCACACAATATTCCAACAGTGGCCTAACCAATGTCCTGTACAGCCGCAACATGACCTCCCTACTCCTGTACTCAATACTCTGACCAATAAAAGAAAGCATACCAAACGCCTTCTTCACTATCCTATCTACCTGCAACTCCACTTTCAAGGAGCTATGAACCTGCACTCCAAGGTCTCTTTGTTCAGCAACTTTCCCTAGGACCTTACCATTAAGTGTATAAGTCCTGCTAAGATTTGCTTTCCCAAAATACAGCACCTCGCATTTATCTGAATTAAACCCCATCTGCCACTTCTCAGCCCATTGGCCCATCTGGTCAAGATCCTGTTGTAATCTGAGGTAACCCACTTCGCTGTCCACTACACCTCCAATTTTAGTGTCATCTGCAAACTTACTAACTGTACCTCTTATGCGCGCATCCAAATCAGTTATGTAAATGACAAAAGGTAGAGGGCCCAGCACCGATCCTTGTGGCACTCCACTGGTCACAAGCCTCCAGTCTGAAAAACAACCCTCCACCACCACCCTCTGCCTTCTACCTTTGAGCCAGTTCTGCATCCAAATGGCTAGTTCTCCCTGTATTCCATGAGATCTAACCTTGCTAACCAGTCTCCCATGGGGAACCTTGTCGAGCGCCTTACTGAAGTCCATACAGATCACATCTACTGCTCTGCTCTCATCAACCTTCTTCAAAAAACTCAATCAAGTTTGTGAGACATGATTTCTCACACACAAATCCATGTTGACTATCCCTAATCAGTCCTTGCCTTTCCAAATACATGTACGTCCTGTCCCTCAGGATTCCCTCCAACAATTTGCCCACCACTGAGCTCAGGCTCACCGGTCTATAGTTTTCTGGCTTGTCTTTACCACCCTTCTTAAACAGTGGCACCACATTTGCCAACCTCCAGTCTTCCGGCACCTCACCTGTGACTATCGATGATACAAATATCTCAGCAAGAGGCCCAGCAATCACTTCTCTAGCTTCTCTAACTCAACGTATACTGTGTCTTGCAAACGTCAAAACTACACAGCTAACATTAAATCCCAGCAGTTTCTGTAATTTAAGAGTTTAATCTTTAGTTAGGAGATTGAAATAATTTTGGGAAAAAAGGAAAAATAAAAAATGTGACCACAACAGTGGGGCCGTATTAAAGGGGTAAGCCTGGTTAGCAACTAAGGAACATACAGTTTCCCAAAAAAGTGTTCTCATTTCATTACATGATGAATCTCTGAGGCAGTCATATTTGATTTTTTTTTCAAATTTCAAATCAACTGCCACAAATTTCAGCGAAGTTTGTGCTGGGAAACATACACATTATATCACTTATTATGGTAGCATCCATGTTTTAATTTATCTTGTACATTCAATTTCACTGTGTTATCTTCAATTTGTTTTATTGAGTCAAATATTACTGAGCCTCAATACTTTTCACAATATGTCGGTGTTCTCTAATACAGCCGATCAATGCCTGGTTTTAATTACAAGATATTTTCCAACTTAAACTTTACAAATCAAAACTTTCACACAGGTTTCTTACTAAGAAATTAAAAACAAGCTCTGAGCCAGCGTGCATCACAACTAAAAGGTCCCCATGCAAAAAGTGCATACTAGGCAAAGACAGAAAGTTACACACTGAAATGTACTTCTTCAAATAGCTCTAAACATTGCCCAACTTTGAGTTCTGAAGCTCTAACTAACCCAAGCAGCAAGCATTTATCATTGTAACAAATGCAGGCTTCCTCTTTGTCGACTAAAGAAAATTCAATATAGTTAACATACAAAAGAACTTCAAACTCAACCAAAAATACAAAATCCATAGCAGATATTTCCCAGCAACGCGCAACTTCCCTTTCTGTTGTTCACTTACCAGCCTAGTCTATTATTGAGTACCCACCATTTCCTTCCTTGCCAAATGTATCCATTTGCCAAACTCCCTGCAAGGTGCACACCTTTTACTGTCAATGCTACCATAGCAATTCACTTCTCTCCCTCCATGCCTACCATCTATGCTCCAAGTTTAAATGCAGAAGCTACAGCTGCAGCTGTTTGAACCTTCCAGGCCTGTAGGGAACAGCTAACAGCTCTTTTCCTCTGATTAATTAATAGAGATGACTGAACCAGCACCAATTAGGGAGCTGCCCACTCCCAGGCCTAAGACATTTGAAGAGCTGGGACTGGTCAGAAAGTGGAAGTCAGCAGTGAAAATGGAAATCAGTTTCAATCTGCAGGACATCAACATTTTGTTACCTTAACAGAACTGTTGCCAAAATGAGAATCGTCATTGACAATACACCACAAAGAAAAATGAGGGAAAGATAATTTGAAATCATTCTCCACCATCTCTTCATTTACTTTCTTGTTCAAAGACCTAAAGAAAGAACTTCACTATTCAATCACACTGTCAGTCGAGCTCAGTCAAATGTAAGTGAGACATCATAAATTTGCTCATTTAGATCAAGGAACAAAATCAAAGATTAAACTGATCTGACCAGTATCTGTAATCACAGCTAGCTCAAAGTGAGGTAATGAATTCCACAGATTCATCACTGTCTGGCTAAAGATGTTGCTCCTTATCTCCATTTTAAAAGGTTTTCCCTTTCCTCTAAGGCTGTGCCTTCGAGTCCTAGTCTCCCCCTACCAATGGAGACATCTTCCCAACATCCACTCCGCCCAGGCCATTCAGTATTCTGTATGTTTCAATTAGACACCCCGCATTCATCTAAACTCCAGTCAGTACAGACCAAGAATCCTTAAACATTCCTCATATTTTAAGCTTTTCATTCCTGGGACCATTCTCATGAACGTCCTCTGAACACACTTCAAGCCCAGTACATCCTTCCTCAGATATGGTGCCCAAAACTGTGCACAATACTCCAAACATGGTCTGACCACAGCCTTCTCGAGCCTCAGCAGTATATTCCTGCTTTTATATTTAAGTCCTCTCAAAATAAATACCATCATTGCATTTGCCTTCCCAGCTACAGACTGAACCTGCAAGTTTACCTTGACAGAATCCTGGACGGGAACTCCCAAGTCTCTTTAGAGTTCAGACTTCTGAATTTTCTCCCCATTTCAAAGATAGTCTCTCCCGCTATTCTTCCCACCAAAATGCATGACCTTACGCTTTCCCAAGTTGCACTGCATTTGCCACTTCTTTGTCCATTCTCCAAACCTGTCCAAATCCTTCTGCAAACTCCTCGCATCCACAATGCTACCTGTCCCTCTATCTGTCTATGTACCAGCTGCAAACTTCACCAGAATGCCCTCAGTTCCTTCATCTAGATCATAAGTGTATAAAATGAAAAGTTGTGGCCCCAACAATGAGCCTTGTAGAAAACCACTTGTCACCGGCTTCCATACTGAGGGCCCTTTTATCCCCACTCTCTGCTTTCTGCCAGTTAGTCAAATTTCTATCCAAGCTAGAACCTTGCCTCTCACAGCACGGGCCCTTATCTTACTCAGTAGCCTCCTTGTGGCACCTCGTGGAAGACCAGGTAGATAACATCCATTGGCTCTCCTTGATCTAACCTACTAAATACTTCTTCAAAAACTTCCAGCAGATTTGTCAGGCATGACCGCCCCTTGATGAAACCATGCTGACTTTTCCCTATTTTACAATACTCTTCCAAGTATTCAGAATCTCATCCTTCACAATGGATTGGTTTACAGAAGTCTTACTGAGCATGTGGAAAACTGTGAGCAGTTTTGGTCCCCTTATTTAAGGGGAAATATTTCACTGGATATAGTTCAGAAAATGCTCATTCAAATGATCCTCTATATGGAGGACTGCTTTATAAGCAAAGACTAATAAATAGGTGAGGACTCTACTCACTGCAGTTTAGAAGGATGAGGGGTGATCTCATCGAAACATATATAATTCTTAAAGGACTTGACAGGGTAAATGCCAAGTGGATAATACCCCTCATGGGAGAGTCTAGGACTAGAGGGCATAGTCTAAGAATAAAGAGGCATTAATTTAAGACTGAGATAAGAAGAGATTACTTCTCTCAGGAGGTTGAGCATGTTTAGAACTTGTTGGCACAGAGAGAAGTGGGGGCACAGTCCTTGTGCATATTTACGGCTGAGATAGATAGACTCAAGCATTACAGAGAAATGGCAGAAAAGTAGATGCAAGAACCCTGCTGAATGCTGAACACTGAACGGCTAGAGGAGCCAACCAGCCTACTCCTGTTCGTATTTTTTACAGTCTTATACTTTGTTATGTCCTAATTTTGAGTTCTGCAAATATGGACATGGTCAAAATCAAGATTACCAGAACCCTTGCCCATGCACATTCCCACCAACAGATCACACTTCCATTAACTGGATTCATTTTGTTGTTGGACGGGCATGGGGAATATGCTCCCTGTAGCCAATATATCATGGGATTAATGGCCAAATTAGTTCTACTCTCATACAGGACATTTCACAAACGCCACCATGTTCTGCACTGATCAAGCCCTTATTCTGCTGAATAAACTGGAATTTCACAATTAGCAATCAAAATGCTGTGACCAGCAAGATTTTACTGAACTAAGTACTCAGGAGACTTCCAGCCGGCAGTGCTTTGCCATGGGTGAACTGCACATGACATTAAATCCTGGAGACTGAGGAATTCAGAAGTGGTTGGGTTAAGAAGGCAAAGGCAATAGCAAGGGTCAGTTTAGCAGACTTCTATCTATCCAGCACATAAATTTCAAACTGCAAATACTGCAGTACATTTTCATAATTTGTAAGATATTAAACAAAAACACAAAGAAACCCATACCAAAGAAAGAAATCCTGAGAAAGTTCACTTCCAAATGAGGAATGTGTATTTTCAAACATCTGCATTTATGTAACTTAACCAAGATTAACTATCACAAATTATTATGAAAAACATTCATTCCAGCGTTCGGGTATCCAATGCTCCCAGAACCCCAAGCAAACATGCTTCAACCAAGTATAAGTTACAATCGAAAACCAGTGGACATGGGTGGGGGAGTGTCACTAACAGCACAAATGCTGTCGCAGCCAACAATCCCAAATGCATATTTTTTAGCAGAAGTGATTGAACAGCAATCAGAAATACAGTTTAAACCTTTCCCTTTCCTAGCCCAGGGATACCAGGGGCCCAAAGGAGCAGTCCAGCCACCAACTTAACTGAGGTTTGATAAGCTAGTAATAGTGTACATGTTAGATCGAATTGACAACATTTCTAGGTTAACGTTCAGTTTCACATTGTACGGTACTTACTGACAGCCAAAAGTCTTCAAATCAAGCAACCTTCAGCGTAGCACAGGTATACATTAAGACCTGCCACTAATCCTTTAGTCAGTACGCAGACAGTTTGATAACTCCACATTCGAAGTCTGATGCCAGAATGAATTTGGTCTGTGGTGCTTAATTTCTACCACTAGGGAGCATAGAGAACGAAGCCGAGCACTAAAGCCAGAACACTGAAATGATTCATGTGGATCAGCCAACACCCACTCCAGAAAAAAATAAGATTCGATGAAAGCCTGAGTTTAAAACAGGAAAGGTTTCCCTGCAGCAAGAATTGTTTAACTACCCCAGTTTGGTACTGAGGCCCAAGCAGATTAACTTTTCCTAAGTCAGTACTGCTTCTGTAACTAAATGCTAAGGGATGGTAATGATGCCGAGACAACTTTTCTCTTCACTTTTTTTTCTCCCACAGTCTTTTCTTCCTCTACCCATCAGGACAGGGCAGTATAACATTTTTTTTAAACTCAACACAGTTCACAACTTCAGTAAAGCCTTAGAACACCATACAGTGTTGTGAATCACTGTGTGGATATTTGTGCTGCACAGTTCCTAAACTGCTGGCTCCATTTGGTAACTTCTGACTACCTCTCTTTTTATGTCTGGAGTTTATTTAATGAGTTATTCCAGAGTTTACAAAGTAAGTTAAATTGCACTGTATTTGAATTTTTGTTAAAGAGAAAAAATTTTTTTTGGAAAAGCTAAACCTTAAATTGGAAAATAATAATAAACAAGTGATATTAAGCAAAAGACAGACCATAACTAATTAGTTAGTTCACAACAACTGTTTGTTTTGTCACCTTTAATTCCTGGATATTAGCATGCTAATTTCATTCAAATACTCTGGAACAGACATTTCGAATGATCCACAACCTTTTGAATAAAAAAACCTCATCTCAATCCTAAGTGTGTCCTCACCTCTTATTCTGAGAACACGAGGTTATAGTCCAACAGGTTTAATTGGAAGCACACTAGCTTTCGGAGCGACGCTCCTTCATCAGGTGATAGTCACCTGATGAATGAGCGGTGGTCCGAAAGCTAGTGTGCTTCCAATTAAACCTGTTGGACTATAACCTGGTGTTGTGTGATTTTTAACCTTATTCTGAGACTATGACTTAGTCTGGAATCTCTAGCCAGAGGAAACATTCTCCCTGTATTTTAGAAATTGGCTTATTCTCTTTGGAGCAGAGAAGGTTAAGATCTAATTAAAGTGGTCAAAATTGTTCACAATTCTGAGAGGATAAAGAAGGATATCTTGTTTCCACTGTTTGGTATCTCAATAATTACGGGTCACAATTTCAAGATTATCAGCATGACAGCTTGGAGGGAAATGAAGAAAAATATCTTTATTCAGAGTTGTTAGGATTTGGAATGTGTTGCCTGGGAGAGTGGTGGAGGCTGGTTCAATAGGAGGCTTCAAAAAAAAGAACTGGATTAATATTTGAAATTTAAAAGGGCTATGGAGATAAACCTGGAGAATGGGACAAGCTGGGAAGGTCTTTCAGGAGCCAATACAGACAGTGGGACAAATGGCCTCCTTCTATACTGTAAATTTTTGTGATTCTAGGAATAAAAAAGTAAATTCAAACCAGTAAGAGACAATATAAGCAAACATAAAAGATAAGCAAAATCGCTAATGATAGAAGTATCGTAGCCCAAGGGGTTCTACCATCTGTCTCATAAAACACAGAATCATACAGCACAGGAATTGGCCTTTTGGCCTACAACTTTGCATCAAACACGATGCCATATCAAACTAATCCCCCGGTCCATATCCCTCCATTCCTTGCACGTTCATGTGCTTATCTAAAAGACTGAAAAATTCCTAACATATCTGCTTCCACCACCACCACTGGCAACAATTTCCAGATTCCTACCACCGTGTAAAAGAACTTGCCCTCACATCTCTATTGAACTTTTCCCCCTCACTTCAAATGACATTTCAACTCTGGGAAAAAGATTCTGGCTGTTAATCCTATCTACACATCTCAATTTTATAAGGTCAAAAGTCACATGACACCAGGTTATAGTCCAAGAGGTTTATTTGGAATTGCAAGCTTTCGGAGTTCTGCCCTTTTGTCAGATGAAGAGAGCACCTATGCACAGAAATTATAATCAGAAAGATCAAAAGATCATACAAATGATGTGAGTGGAGTGTCGACAGGCCGATTAATATGTCTCTGCAGGTGATCAAAAGTGTCAGATGGTGTGAGTAAAGTGTCAACAACTGAATAACAAGTGAAGGGATAACCTATAATCTGATTAATTAAGGCAGAAAGATAATTACAAAAAATTAAAAACAAGGTGGTGCTGCAGACAAACCAAATGGCTGGAATAATCTATTATTAGGTATAGGAGTCACAGATCAAGGGTTTAACCAAAGCAACAAGTAATCTAAAACTGTACAAACAAATTATGGCAGAGGGAGCTCAACAAGTTATCAATGTGATCATGTCAAAACAAAATAGTAAGGAAGATCTTACAGAACAGTATGGTGGGGTCACACAAAGAGCAATATGAACTGAAGATCACAGTTGAGGCCACCTTCATGAGTACAGCACTTGGCTATCAGTTTCTGCTCGGCGATTTTAAGTTGTTGTGAATCTTAAAGGCTGCCTTGAAGGACATTTATCCAAAGATTGGAGGCTGAATGTCCTTGACCGCTGAAGTGTGCCCTGACTGGGACGGAACTTTCCTGTCATGTATACTACCCTTACTGGTGGAAACACCACCCACCACATTCATGGCAGATACTCATGTATCTTGGCCAATTCTGTCTATCTCATATGCTACAGGCAAGGAAGCCCCAAGGTATGCTATATTGGTGAGACTAGGCAGATGTTAAGACAACGGATGAATGGACACTGCAGAACAATCGACTGACAACAATTTTCCCTCCCAGTCAGCAAACACTTAAGCGGTCATGGACAATCTTCGGGTAAGCATCTTCCAAGGTGGCATTTGGGATACACAACACAGAGTCACAGAGCAGAAACCGATAGCCAAGTTCCACACCCATGAAGACAGACTCAAACGTGGTCTTGGGTTCATGTCATGTTACATTTGACCCCACCATATTGTAAAATCTTCCTTACTATCCTGTTTTGACACAATCACCATGATAACTAATGACCTTATTACCTTCACTAGTTTTACAGTTTTGGATTACAGGGTAATTGTTACTTTGGATAGACCCTTGACATACAAATCTTATACCTAACATGTTATTCCAGTCATTTGGTTTGCCTGCAGCACCACCTTACTTTTAATTTTTTGTAATTATCTCTCTGCCTCAATTAATCAGATTATAGGTCATCCCTTCACTCGTTATTCAACTATTGACACTTTACTCATACCATCTGACACTCTTGATCACCTGCAGCGACACATTATTCAGCCTGTCAACATTCCACTCACATCTGTACGATCTTTTGATCTCTCCTGATTATGAAGTTTGTGCCTGGGTGATCTCTTCACTTCACCTGACAATAGGGCAGAGCTCCAAAAGCTTGTGATTTTAAATAAACCTGCAGGACTATAACCTGGTGTTGTGTGACTTTTGACCTTGTCCACGCCAGTCTAACACCGGCAACTCCACATACCTTTATAGAAATCAATCAAATCTCCCCTCTGCATCCGCCTCTTCAGAGAAAACAACCCAAGTTTTTCTAGCTTCTCCTGAAAAGCTCATGCTCTCTAATTCATTCAAGGTTATCTGTATGGGCATTAAACAAATGGCAGAAGAAAATCAAATCAACCACCTACAAATACTACTCTGGTAAAATTAATATGTATTATGAATGTACAGTAGCAAAATGAAATATTAAAAACTTGTAAGGTGTGATTTTCTCTTGCACTATTGTCAAACCAGAGAGAACATGTCAGAACAATGGATTATTTAAAATAAGCAGTTTTGAATAAAACATTTTTGCCTATTGATAACATTGTTCTGACGTGTTCTCCATTTTTAATACTTCACAGAACTATTTATTTCACCTAATTAAAATTATTAGGCAATTTTTATTTAGCACAAAAATGTCAAATTATCAAGAATGACTGTGGTGCTTTTAAGATAATGAAATGTCACAAAACATATCGGAAGTAAAAATAACTGCAGAATGTTGCAATGCTACAATCAACAAAGTATTTTAACATAGTCTTTGATATCATTAAGCTAGTAATATATTACACTCCAGACAACCACCTCTAAATCAGAATTAATGCTGCATAAGTTGAAACCTGATAGCAAATGAAGGACTTTCATACCACAGCAGAATCAGTTTGATTTGATGCATTGAGTACAAAATGTCAAACAGCAAAATCTCATTCCATGTCCAACAAAAAAAGTCAAATCAAAAGTGAAACAGGATTCTATTCTCAGTGAGGCTAGAATCAATAATTCTTGTAAAACACACTTTGGCAGCATAAAACGGCAATATAAGAAATAAAAAGGTGACATTTTTCACTATGACTTCCAGAAACACCACAACTTCTCATTTTTGTTTGGAAACTAAAAGCAAATTACTTGGTATTTGAACACAAATTGTTTTGTGGTTTTGGTAAAAGCCATTGCTACACCTTCATAACTTAAGCCACAAAGGATAACAGTATTGTCTTGAATAACCTTGTAGTTATACAAAATGTTTGGAAATGAAAAGCAACCCAAAACATTTTACAGTGCAACAAAATGAAACAAGAAGTTTGGTAGTTGGTACCAAAAATAGTTAAATGAGAAGGTTAAGGAGAGTCAATAAAGAAAGAATGATAAATCAAAGCAAAATACTGCAGCAGCTGGAAATCAAAAATAAAATCTAAATGCTGGAGAGCTTCAGCAGGTCGAGCTTTCGGAGCACTACTCGTTCATCAGGTAGCAGGGGAGCAGGACCATAAGACAGCATTTATAGCAAAAGATTATAGTGTCATACAACTGAAATGACATATTGAACGAATGATATATTGTTTGCTTAATATATCATTTCAGTTGCATGACATTGCAATCTTTTTCTATAAATTCTGTGTCTTATGGTCCTGCTCCACAGCTACCTGATGGAGAAGCACTCTGAAAGCTAGTGCTTCCAAATAAACCCACTGGACCATAATATGGTGTTGTGCAATTTCTAACTTTGTCCACCCAAGTCCAATACCAGCTCATCCACATCATCAGCAAGTCTGACAGAATCAGTGGAAAGAAAAAGAGGGTTAACATTTCCAATGCATTTACCTTTCTTCAGAATGGGGTACATGAAGAGAGGAGCTGGGCACAGAAGACAATGGGGGAGGGAAACAGAGACAAGAATTTAATTAAGTTGGCTGTACAGATGGTTTACAGACGGCTGTAAAATTTGCCACTGATGGAACAACTTGATGTTTTTATTTCAGATCTCATTTTATATTTAAATTTTTTTATATTCATTTATGGGATGTGGGCATGCTAGCCAGGCCAGCATCTATTTCCCAACCCTTATTGCCCAAAGGGTAGTTAAGTGTCAACCGTATTGCTGTAGATCTGAATCACATATAGGTCAGACCAGGTAAGAAATGGCAGTTTCCTTCCCCGAAAGACATTCGTGAACCATTTGAGATTTTTTCTGACAATAATGGTCATCATTCGACTCCTAATTCCAGTTGTTTATTGAATTCAGATTCCACCATCTATCATGGCAGGTTTCGAAGCCTGGTTCCCAGAACATTAGATTAGATTCCCGACAGCGTAGAAACAGGCCCTTCATCCCAACAAGTCCACACCGACCCTCCGAGGAGTAACCCACCCAGACCCATTACCAGGGCCTTTGGATAATAATCTAGTTATAATATCACCAGGCCATCAGGTCACCTGAATATATTTGAGTATTACATTTATTCTTCATCTTCCCCCAAGTTCCTGAATCTATACGTTATTTACATCTCCTATTTCCTACACGTGTCAGACATCAGCATTGTGGATATTTTGCTATTCTCTCTGACCTTGGAAATCGAGAAATCTCTGCCATCCAGTTTTTCACCTGCACTCAATAAATCAGTGTTCAAGTCATCACTGAATGTCAGCTCTATCCATCACGTACATATACATAGCTTGACGTATAGTTCAAATTCTTTTTAATTTCTTAAAAGGGACTAGTCCTAAATTTTTGGTTGTGCATTAGTCCCATCTTCTATATCTTTGGACAGCCAGTGCCCGCTAGTACATCACCTCCACTTCCTGCACCTCGAACCCATCCCTCCAAATGCACAAGGATAAAACGCTCTTGAATCCTCATCTTCTACCCCACTAATCTCTGGATACAGCACATTAACCTCTGCCATTTCCACCGCCAGAGATGTATTTCCCTCCCCACCCCTATCTGCATTCCGCAGAGACCATTCCCTGCATGGCTCCGTCATTAGGTCCATGCACCCTAACAATGCACCCTCCACATCTGGCTCTTTCACTTACCATTGCAAGAGGTGTAAAACCTGCACCCACACCTACCCCCTCAGCTCCATCCAAGGCCACAAAGGATCTTTCCACATCTGGCAGAGATTTTCCTCCACCACTTTAGCTACTGTGTCTGTTGCTCTCGATGCAGTCTCGTCTACATCAGCGAGACAGGGCGCCAACTCGCAGAACATTTCAGGGAACATCTCTGGGACACGCACACCAATCAACCCCACTACCCTGTGGCCGACCACTTCAACTCCCCCTCCCCCTCCCACTCCCCCAAGGACTCTCCTGGCCCTCCACCAAATCCAAGCCACCCAATAACCGGACGAAGAACGCCTCACCTTCCGCCTTGGAAACCTTCAAATACAAGGCATCAACATTAACTTCATCAGTTTCCAAATCTCTCCTTCCCCCCCCCCCCCCCCACCTCTTCCCAGATCCAACCCTCTAACTGGGCACCGCCCTCTTGACTGTCCTACCTGTCTACCTTCCTTCCCACCTATCTGCTCCACTCTCCCAACAACCTAAATCCACCTATCACCTTTCCAGCTACTTTCCCCCAGCCCTATCCCCACCCCCACCCTCCTATTTATCTCTCATTCCTGATGAAGGGCCAAAACATCGACTGTCCATCCTGCTCCACGGATCCTGTCTGACCTGCTGTGCTTTTCCAGCACCACACTTTTCAACTCGGACTTTCCAGTATTGCTGTCCTCACTTTGAGTGTAAAGGGGCAGGCAAGACTCAGGATTCAGCTTCTGAACCTTGTAAAGGCGGAAATTAACTGGAGCAAGGAAGCAAGCCATGGAAGGGGTGCTGAACCCAACTGTCTGTCTCACTTCAGTGGTTATGTCCACACCCTGGTATCTTTTAAGAGGGAGCATGCGATGTCTGCTGGCACACTTCAAGCCGTGACTGATGGGCACTGAGAAGCCCCTTCAGAACAATATTAAAATTTGAATTTCTCAAATTTCAGTTGAATTTTTTTTTAATTTTGTTAAACTTCCCCATAGGGACTATTCATTCAAATTCAGTTTAATTTGACTGGTTTATATTTTAAAATAGGATGCTAGTTCCTTTTTCAGATTGCTTTCCTAAACTTTTGTATATCCAATCCATTCCACTGAGGGACTCGTACCATGGAAACTAAGATATCCTTGTTTCTCCTTATAATGCCACTCTCCATCTCCAAAAGAGATGATCATACTTGCTAAGTACTTTACTCTGGGATTGTCTCTTCACAGTTCAGATCCTTGAACCACATTAGCTTGCTTGTTTGCAACTCGACCAGGCTCCTTCAACAAACATGTGATCACATCATCTAGCAGGACATAGGCAACAGATAAGTGGGAACACTACCACTCACAAATTCCCCTCCATGCCACTCACCAATCTGACTTAGAAACATATTGTCATTCCTTCAGCATTACTGGGTCAAAATCCTGGAACTCCCTCCATAACAGCATTATGGGTCTACCGACACCAAATGGATTGCAATGGTTAAAGCAGGCAACACATCTTCGCAAGAGCACTTAAAGATAGGCAGTAAATACAAGCTTTGCTGGCAACATCCAATTGCACTTGAATGAATAATAAAACTCAAAGCATTCCTGTACTCAATGAAACATCTGCCCATGTTTTGCTACTTTTCAGCTTATAGAACATAAATCATAGAACAATACAGCACAGAACAGGCCCTTCGGCCCACGATGTTGTGCCGAACATTTGTCCTAGTTTAAGCACCAATCCATGTACCTATCCAATTGCCGCTTAAAGGTCACCAATGATTCTGACTCTGCCACTCCCACAGGCAGCACATTCTATGCCCCCACCACTCTCTGGGTAAAGAACCTACCCCTGACATCCCCCCTACACCTTCAACCCTTCACCTTAAATTTATGTCCCCTTGTAACACTCTGTTGTACCCGGGGAAAAAGTCTCTGACTGTCTACTCTATCTATTCCCCTGATCATCTTATAAACCTCTATCAAGTCACCCCTCATCCTTCGCCATTCCAATGAGAAAAGGCCTAGCACTCTCAACCTATCCTCATACGGCCTATTCTCCATTCTAGGCAACTTCCTGGTAAATCTTCTCTGCACCTTCTCCATAGCTTCCACATCTTTCCTAAAGTGAGGCGACCAGAACTGCACACAGTACTCCAAATATGGCCTAACCAAGGTCCTGTACAGCTGCAACATCACTTCACGACTCTTGAATTCAATCCCGCTGCTAATGAACGCTAATACACCATAGGCCTTCTTACAAGCTCTATCCTCCTGAGTGGCAACTTTCAAAGATCTATGAACATAGACCCCAAGATCTCTCTGCTCCTCCACATTACTAAGAATCCTACCATTAACCCTGTATTCCGCATTCTTATTTGTCCTTCCAAAATGGACAACCTCACACTCGACAGGGTTGAACTCCATCTGCCACTTCTCAGCCCAGCTCTGATTCATATCTAAGTCCCTTTGCAGCCGACAACAGTCCTCCTCACTATCCGCAACTCCACCAATCTTCGTATCGTCTGCAAATTAACTGACCCACCCTTCGACTCCCTCTTCTAAGTCATTAATAATAATTACAAACAGCAGAGGACCCAGAACTGATCCCTGCGGAACTCCACTTATAACTGGGCTCCAGGCTGAATATTTACCATCTACCACCACTCTCTGACTTCGACCGGTTAGCCAGTTCTCTATCCAACTGGCCAAATTTCCCACTATCCCATGCCTCCTGACTTTCCGCATAAGCCTACCATGGGGAACCTTATCAAATGCCTTACTAAAATCCATGTACACTACATCCACTGCTCTACCCTCATCCACATGCTTGGTCACCTCCTCAAAGAATTCAATAAGATTTGTAAGGCAAGACCTAGCCCTCACAAATCCGTGCTGGCTGTCCCTCATCAAGCAGTGTTGTTCCAGATACGCATAAATCCTATCCCTCAGTACCCTTTCCATTACTTTGCCTACCACCAAACTAAGACTAACCGGCCTGTAATTCCCGGGGTTATCCGTATTCCGTTTGTTGAACAGGGGCACAACATTCGGCACTCTGCAGTCCCCTGGTACCACCCCCACTGACAGTGAAGACGAAAAGATCATTGCCAATAGCTCTGCAATTTCCTCTCTTGCTTCTCACATAATCCTAGGATATATCCTGTCAGGCCCGGGGGACTTGTCTATCCTTAAGTTTTTCAAAATGCCCAACACATCTTCCTTCCTAACAAGTATCTCCTTTAGCTTACCAGTCCGTTTCATACTCTCCTCTTCAACAATACGGTCCCTCTCATTTGTAAATACTGAAAAAAAATTACTCATTCAAGTCCTCACCTATCTCTTCCGACTCAATACACAGTCTCCTACTACTGTCCTTGATCGGACCTACCCTCGTCTCGTCATTCTCATGTTTCTCACATACGCATAAAAGGCCTTGGGGTTATCCTTGATCCTACCCGACAAAGATTTTTCATGCCCTCTCTTAGCTCTCCTAATCCATTTCTTCAGCTCCCTCCTGGCTATCCTGTATCCCTCCAACGCTCTGTCTAAACCTTGTTTCCTCAACCTTATGTAAGCCTCCTTCTTCCTCTTTACAAGAGGTTCAATCTCCCTCGTCAACCAAGGTTCCCTCACACGACCATCTCTTTCCTGCCTGACAGGTATATACATATCAAGGACATGTCGTATCTGTTCCTTGAAAAAGTTCCACATTTCAACGACATCCTTCCCCGACAGCCTATGCTCCCAACTTATGCTCCTCAGATCCAGGCTTGCAGCATCGTATTTACCCTTCCCCCAATTGTAAAACCTACCCTGTTGCACGCACCTATCTCTCTCCATAACCAAGGTGAAAGTCACAGAATTGTGGTCACCATCACCAAAAAGTTCACCCACTAACAAGCCCATCACTTGTCCCGGTTCGTTACCAAGTACCAAATCCAATATGGCCTCCCCTCTGGTCGGACAATCTACATACTGAGTTAGAAAAGTTTCCTGGACACACTGCACAAACACCGTCCCGTCCAATCTACCGATCACTGCAGCTTACCCCTGCTAGGCCGTCGCCACCAACAGTATCCAAAGCAGTATACTTATTGTTGAGGGGAACGACCACAGCAGATCCCTGCACTGCCTACTTCCTCCCCTTCCCACCTCTAACTGTTACCCAGCTACCTCTGTTCTCTGGCGTAACTATGTCCGTGTAGCTTCTATCTATCACCCTCTCAGCCTCTCGAATAATCCTCAGTTCATCCAACTCCAGCTCCAGTTCCCTAACACCATCTGTGAGGACCTGGAGCTGGCCGCACTTCCTGCAGATGAAGTCAGCAGGAGCATCGGTGGTCACCCATGTGGACTTGCTGTGGACTCTCACATTCTCAAAGGATTCTGGCAAAAGTAGAGACTTTTCCGTGGTTTTTCTTGGCTGGTGTTCCTTCACGCACTGTTCCATTTCACAGTCATTTTCTTCACAAAAGGTTTTCAACTGCTAAGTATAATAACTCAAATTCCAAATGGGAAGGAACATCATTTATCATTAAACGTAGTCAGCATGGTTTTGTGTGAAGAAAAGTCATGTTTCACAAATTTGATTGAGTTTTTTGAGGAGATTACCAAAAATGTTGATGATGGTACAGCAGTCGACATTGTTTATTTGGATTTTAGTAAAGCTTTTGACAAGGTTCCGTATGGTAGACTAATTAGTAGTTAGGTCATGTGGGATTCAGGGTGAGCTTGCCAATTGGATACATAATTGGCTTAAAACAATCAACCACCAACAGTAAATCACCCATATAGCCAATTAGATATTTGCACACAAATTCTAAAAACGGTTGGGGCACCAACACCCTGGAGTCGTTCAGGGAGAGGTGGGCGCCGCAGGGAGCGGAGTGCATCATTTCTCCCTCCAACTCTATTTTGATTTAGTCCCTACCCTCCCCTTCACTGTTTTGCTCACACAGCATTGCCCTGTGGTTTGAAGGGCAGTGCTTGTCACTGGCCACTCGGGTGTTTTTCCTATCTTCCTGGTGGTGGAAATCGAATAAAGATTTATGCACTTTGTGTCTTTTCACTGTGTCTCACACCTGCACACACACACCATGGGTGCAGGGGATAAAAATAAGCACTACCGCACTTAGGTGGTAGTAAACAGAAAAAGAAAAAAAAAACAAACTCGAGGGTCAAAAAAAAAAAGAAAAAGAAAAAAAAAAGGTAAAAGAGCTCTTGTGAGGAGCACTGCTTATCACTGGCCACTTGGGTATTTTCCCCTTTTGAGAAGTGTGTGTGTGTGTGTATATATATACACACACACACACGTGCAAGGACTCTCCTCCTTGAAGGGGACTGCCTCACTGCTGCTGCCTCGGACTTGCCTTGGGGCCCCTCCCCAGGACCTCCACCACCACCACCACTGAAAAAAGAAAAAAAAAAAAAAAAACGGTTGGGGCACCAACACCCTGGAGTCGTTCAGGGAGAGGTGGGCGCCACAGGGAGTGGAGTGCATTATTTCTCCCTCCAACTCTATTTTGATTTAGTCCCTACCCTCCCCTTCACTGTTTTGATCACACAGCATTGCCCTTTGATGTGAAGGGCAGTGCTTGTCACTGGCCACTCGGGTGTTTTTCATATCTTCCTGGTGGTGGAAATTGAATAAAGATTCGTGCACTTTGTGTCCTTCACTGTGTTTTACACCTGCACACACACACACACACACACACACCATGGGTGCTGGGGAAAAAAATAAGCACTACCGCAGTTAGGCGGTAGTGTGGGGGTTAAAAAAAAAGATTGGTGCACTTTGTGTCTTTCACTGTGTCTCACATCTACACACACACACACCATGGGTGCTGGGGAAAAAATAAGCACTACCGCACTTAGGCGGTAGTGTGGGGGTTAAATTTTTAAAAAAAGAAAAAAAAAGAAAAAGAAAAAAAAATAAAAACGGTTGGGGCACCAACACCCTGGAGTCGTTCAGGGAGAGGTGGGCGCCGCAGGGAGTGGAGTGCATTATTTCTCCCTCCAACTCTATTTTGATTTAGTCCCTACCCTCCCCTTCACTGTTTTGATCACACAGCATTGCCCTTTGATGTGAAGGGCAGTGCTTGTCACTGGCCACTCGGGTGTTTTTCATATCTTCCTGGTGGTGAAAATTGAATAAAGATTCATGCACCTCGTTTCTTTCACTGTGTCTCACACCTGCACACACACACCATGGGTGCTGGGGAAAAAATAAGCACTACCGCAGTTAGGCGGTAGTGTGGGGGTTTTAAAAAAAAAGAGAAAAAAAGAGAAAAAATAACAAAAATAAAGGTTTGGGTTTGTTTTCTTTTAAATCCGCAAGTGATCTTACACACAACTGAACAGCTTTCCTACCACCAAATGATGGTAACTTTTAGGTGTTTGTTTTTAACCATTACCACTACCAATAAATCACCCACGTAGCCATTAGGTAATTTTAGGCTAAGGCGAAAGTGAGTACTGCAGATGCTGGAGATCAGAGTCAAGATTAGAGTGGTGCTGGAGAAACACAGCAGTTCAGGCAGCATCCAAAGTGCAGAAAAATCTACATTTCGGGCAAAAGCCCTTCATCATGAATCTTAGCTTCATTCTCATGAAGGGCTTTTGCCCAAAACGTCAATTTTCCTGCTCCTCGGATGCTGCCTGACCTGCTATGCTTTTCCAGCACCACTCTAATCGTAACTTTAGGCTAAGCCCATTACAGGCAATGCAAAACATCAGAAGACAGGGAGAGGGAGGGAGAGCAGGAAGGGACCTGGGTGTACTTTATACATAAATATTTTCAAACAACCTATTCAGGGGTGCTCTTACACATGTCTGGAGCAGGTGGGACTTGAACATGGGCCTCTTGGCTCAGTGGAATGAACACTACCACAGACAAGAGTCTGTCTTGGAGCAAAAACAGGAAGTTGCTGGAAAAGCTCAGCAGGTCTGGCAGCAGCTGTGGAAAAAGAAACAGAGTTAGCATTTCAGATCCAAAAACATTAATCAGAACTGATTGTAGCTGGGTAAAGTTTAGTATATATGCTAAAGATTGGGTGGGGGAGAGGGAAGGAATAAACAATAGATGAAGATGAAGACTAGACTTCAGAGAACTAAAGTTAGGCAGACACAGAATTGTGTAAAAGGTCAGCCTGGGAGAATAAATAGCTGCTAATGGGAACTATTAATGGCTGTGGTAGCAACCCAGGTAATGACAAGGCCTGATGTATGGATGGTGGGGTGGCAACATGAGAGAAAATGCTCAAGCCCAAAAATTGTTGAACCCGATTTTGATTTCAGAAGGCTACAGGATTCCCAAGCAGAAAATTAAGTGCTGTTATTGTTGGTTGCACTGAGCTTCCCTGAAGCACTGCAACAAGCCAAAGACAGATGTTGGCCAGGGAACAAGGTGGTGCTTTGAACTGGCAGGTATCTAGAAGTTCAGTGTCACCACAGCCAGTGATGGTGCTGGCTCGAAGGGCAGATTGGCCTATTCCTGCACCTATTGTCTATTTCTACCAGCAGAACATAAGTGCTCTGCAAAATGGTCGCCCAGTCTCTGCTTCTTTGGGGCTCATGAAGGGCAGGTCATGCTTAACTAATCTTTCTTCAAAGTCAAAGTCAAATTGTCATACGGCACGGAAACAGACCCTTTCGCATTCTATAAAGACATTACGAGCACAGTAGACAACAGGGACCCAGTAGTTGCGGTATACCTAGATTTCCAAAAGGCATTCGACAAGGTGCCGCACATGAGGCTGCTCCATAAGCTAAAGATGCATGGCGTTATGGGTAAAGTATTAGCATGGATAGATAATTGGTTGACTAACAGGAAACAAAGGGTAGGATTAAATGAGTGCCATTCTGGTTGGCAAACACTACCTCCTCTCCTGCTCCTTGGATGCTGCCTAACCTGCTGCGCTTTTCCAGCAACACATTTTTTAGCTCTGATCTCCAGCATCTGCAGTCCTCACTCTCTCCTCGTTAATTTTAACCGACTGCGAATCCTCTTGCAAGGATGCCTTCCTTGAAGAAGCTCTCTTCCTCCGATTCCTGAAGAAGGGCTTATGCCTGAAACGTCGAGATTCCTGAAGAAGGGGTTATGCCCGAAACGTCAATTCTCCTGCTCCTTGGATGCTGCCTGACCTGCTGTGCTTTTCCAACTACACATTTTTCAGCTCTGATCTCCAGCATCTGCAGTCCTCACTTTCTCCTAATCACTACCTGTGCCTCAGGGATCAATAGACAATAGACAATAGATGCAGGAGTAGGCCATTCTGCCCTTCGAGCCTGCACCGCCATTCAATATGATCATGGCTGATCATTCCTAATTAGTATCCTGTTCCAGCCTTATCTCCATACCCCTTGACTCCACTATCTTTAAGAGCTCTATCCAATTCTTTCTTAAAAGAATCCAGAGACTGGGCCTCCACTGCCCTCTGGGGCAGAGCATTCCACACAGCCACCACTCTCTGTGTGAAGTAGTTTCTCCTCATCTCTGTCCTAAATGGTCTACCCCGTATTTTTAAGTTGTGTCCTCTGGTTCGGCACTCCCCCATCAACGGAAATATGTTCCCTCCTGCCAGAGTGTCCAATCCTTTCATAAGCCTATACGTTTCAATCAGATCCCCTCTCAGTCTTCTAAACTCAAGGGTATACAAGCCCAGTCGCTTCAGTCTTTCCGTGTAAGGCAATCCTGCCATTCCAGGAATTGACCTCGTGAACCTACGCTGCACTCCCTCAATAGCCAGAATGTCTTTCCTCAAATTTGGAGACCAGAACTGTACACAGTACTCCAGGTGTGGTCTCACCAGGGCCCTGTACAGCTGCAGAAGCACCTCTTTGCTTCTATACTCAATCCCTCTTGTTACGAAGGCCAGCATGCTATTAGCCTTCTTCACGACCTGCTGTACCTGCATGCTTGCCTTCATTGACTGGTGTACAAGAACACCCAGATCTCTCTGAACAGCCCCTTTACCTAATTTGATACCATTGAGGTAGTAATCTGCCTTCCTGTTCTTGCCACCAAAGTGGATAACCAGACATTTATCCACATTAAACTGCATCTGCCATGCATCTGCCCACTCACCTAACTTGTCCAGGTCACCCTGTAATCCCCTAACATCCTCATCACATTTCACCCTACCACCTAGCTTTGTGTCATCAGCAAATTTGCTAATGTTATTGCTGATACCATCTTCTATATCATTTACATATATTGTAAAAAGCTGCGGTCCCAGCACGGATCCCTGCGGTACCCCACTGGTCACTGCCTGCCATTTCGAAATGGAGCCGTTAATCACTACCCTTTGTTTCCTATTAGCCAACCAATTCTCTATCCAATCTAGTACTTTGCCCCCAATCCCGTGCGCCCTAATTTTACTCACTAACCTCTTGTGTGGGACTTTATCAAAAGCTTTCTGAAAGTCCAGGTACACTACATCCACTGGATCTCCCTCGTCCATCTTCCGAGTTACATCCTCAAAAAATTCAAGAAGATTAGTCAAGCATGATTTCCCCTTCATAAATCCATGCTGACTCTGTCCTATCCTGTTACTATTATCCAGATGTGCCGTAATTTCATCCTTTATAATAGACTCCAGCATCTTTCCCACCACTGAGGTCAGACTAACTGGTCTATAATTTCCTGCTTTCTCCCGCCCACCCTTCTTAAAAAGTGGCACAACATTAGCCGCCCTCCAATCCTCAGGAACCAACCCCGATTCTATTGAACTCTGGAAAATAATCACCAGCGCATCCACGATTTCCCGAGCCACCTCCTTCAGTACCCTGGGATGCAGGCCATCAGGTCCCGGAGACTTATCAACCTTCAGACCTAACAGTCTCTCCAACACCAAATCCTGGCAAATAGAAATTCCCTTAAGTTCAGGTCCTTCAGCCACTGTTACCTCAGGGAGATTGCTTGTGTCTTCCCCAGTGAACACAGATCTGAAGTACCCATTTAATTCCTCTGCCATTTCTTCGTTCCCAGTAATATATTCCCCTGCTTCTGTCTTCAAGGGCCCAATTTTTGTCCTAACCATTTTTTTGCCTTGGACATACCTAAAAAAGCTTTTACTATCCTCCTTTATATTCTTGGCCAGTTTACCTTCGTACCTCATTTTTTCTCTGCGTATTTCCTTCTTACTAATCCTCTGTTGTTCTTTAAAAGCTTCCCAGTCCTCCGTTTTCCCGCTTATCTTCGCTAAGTTATACTTTTTCTCTTTTAACCTTATATGTTTCTTTACTTCCCTTGTCAGCCACGGCCGCCCATGTCTCCTCCTGGGATCTTTCTTCCTTTTAGGAATGAACTGATCCTGCATCTTCTGCATTATACACAGAAATATCTGCCATTGTTCCTCCACGGTCTTCCCTGTTAAGGTATTAAACCATTGAACTTTGGCCAGTTGCTCCCTCATAGCTCCATATTTCCCTTTATTCAACTGAAATATTGTCACTTCAGACTGTACCCACTCCCTCTCAAATTGCAGATTGAAGCTTATTGTATTATGGTCACTACTTCCCAATGGCTCCTTCACTTCGAGGTCACTGACCAATTCTGGTTCGTTACACAATACCAGATCCAGAATCGCCTTATCCCTGGTCGGCTCCAGCACCAGCTGCACTAAAAATCCATCTCTGAGGCACTCCACAAAGTCTCTTTCTTGAGGCCCGATACCATCCTGATTCTCCCAGTCTACCTGCATGTTAAAATCCCCCATAACAACTGTAGTAACATCTTTGCGACAAGCCAATTTCAGCTCCTGATTCAACTTACCTCCAACATCCAGACTACTGTTTGGGGGCCTGTAGATGACTCCCATGAGGGTCTTTTTACCCTTAGTGTTTCGAAGCTCTATCCACACTGACTCTACATCCCCTGACTCTAGGTCCGCCCGCGCAAGGGACTGAATATCCTCCCTTACCAACAAGGCCACCCCACCCCCTCTGCCCGTCAGTCTATCCTTACGATAACACATGTAGCCTTGAATATTCATTTCCCAGGCCCTGTCCCCATGAAGCCACGTCTCAGTTATCCCCACAATATCGTATCTGCCAATTTCCAAAAGAGCCTCAAGCTCATCCACCTTGTGTCTAATGCTTCGTGCATTCATATATAGAATTTTTAATTTGTTACTGCTCTCACCCTTCCCCTCAACCCTTATTTCACTCAACTTTACAGCATGATGCCTTTTCCAGTTTTCTGCCTCCTTGATACAGTTGTCTTTCTTGACTTCTCTTGTTCTAACTACCCCTTCAATTTCCTTTTTAAACATCCAGCTTGTCCCCTCCCCCCCGCTACTTAGTTTAAATCAGTGTTGGGACCACAATTATTCACAATTTACATAGATGGTTTGGAGTTGGGAACCACATGTAGTGTATCAAAGTTTGCTTATGACACTAGGATGAGTGACAGAGCAAAGTGCGCAGAGGACTGTGAAATTTTGCAGAGGAACAGATACATTGTGTGTGGGGGCAAAGGTCTGGCAGATGAAACACAATATTAATAAATATGAAGTCACCCATTTTGGTTAGGGTAACAGTAAAAAGGACTATTACTTGAATGGTTAAAAAGTTGCAGCAGACTGCTACGCAGAGGGACTTGGGTGTCCTATGCATAAACCACAGAAGGTTGGTCTGCAGGTACAACAGGTAATTAGGAAGGCAAATGGAATTTTAGCCTTCATTATTAAAGGGATTGAGTTTAAAAGCAAAGAGGTTATGTTGCAACTGTACAGGGTGCAGGTGAGGCCACACCTGGAGTACTGTGTGCAGTTCTGATCTCCATACTTGCGAAAGGATGTACTGGCACTGGAGGGGGTGCAGAGAAGGCTCTTTAGGTTGATTCCTGAGTAGAGGGGAGACTGAAGGGAGGGGAGTAGAGGGGAGTAGAGGGGAGTATGAGGAGAGACGGAATTTAGAAGAATGCAGGGAGATCTTATAGAAATACATTATGAAGGGAATACATAAAATAGACGGAGAGAGGATGCTTCCACTGTCAGGCAAAACTAGGACAAGAGGGCACAGCCTCAAAATTAGGGGAAGTAGATTTAGGACTGAATTGAGAAGGAACTTCTTCACCCAGAGGGTCATAAATCTATGGAATTCCCTGCCCAGTGAATTAGTTGACACTAGATCAGTCAATGTTTTTAAAGATAAGATTGATACTTTTTTGGACAATGAAGGAATTAAGGGTTACCGTGAGAGGGCAGGTAATTGGAGTTAAGGCCACAAAAAGATTAGCCATGATTTTGTTGAACGGCGGAGCAGGCTCAAAGGTCCAGATGGCCTACTCCGGTTCCTAGTCCTTATGTTCTCCCCAATGGAGAGATATTCTCAACTCAATGTTGAGTTCAATCATTTTAGAGCTTGAGCACTTTCTCACATGTCTTTACCCCAACCCCCACATACCAGTCCTTGTCATCACATGGGCCGGTACCACAAATAACTCACCGTCAACCACTAATGGCCCCCTTGAGCAAATATTCATTCTTCCAAATTGACCTTTACACATTACTTTATCTGCCCAAATATTGTTTTCTCTCTCTGAGCATCATCTCCACCTAACATTTTCTCTTCCCCTCTGACTTAACACATCCCACCATCAGTATGTATAGCAACCTTTTCCCAGCTACAGCCAGATCAGAAGAAGGGTCTCTGGACACAAAATGTTAACTTTGTTTTTCTCTTCACAGATATTGCCAGACATGCTGAGTTTTTCCAGCAATTTGTTTTTGTTTTAGATTTAGACCATTCACAGTTCTTTGGGTATTTTTTAAATTTACAGTCCCTCCTGAGTTTGCTTTCTAAAGGACTTTTTTTCATACATCCAAAAGAGCATTTTGTTTTAAATATTCAGAAGTGCTCTTACACATAATCAAACAGCTTTCCCAAAACCAAATCACTCATTTGTTCTGGTTTTTAATTATTAATCACCGCACAGTCAAATAGCAATTCACATGCAAAGCCCATTATGGGGAATGCACACCATCAAAAGTGAATGCAAGTCATTGCCTATTATCAAAGGAGCTCATAATCAATGAGCTCCATAGGGAGATTAATGAATGATTCCCCATGGGCCTTAAAGGGGTTATTGCACTAGGTTTTTTTCTTTCTCCAGTTGCTTAGTTGTGTTCTGCTGGATTTTGTCCTCAGTGCTGCTCCTGTTATTTTCTTCCTGCTGCTGGGTCAGTCACTTCCTGTCACTATCTGCCACTATCTGCCATCATGGTGGTCTGTCTTGGAAGACATTAGGTGTCTTGGGTGAGGATCCAGAGAGACTGCCAAGTCGAAGCATTTAGTTTAGATTACCTTCTAATTAAGTATTCTGCTATTTATACTATTAAGCCTGGCATGTGGCTGCATACAAAATAATCTCTCCCCAGAATCTGCTGTTAAGTGATCTATAACATTGCTGATTGGCCATTTACAGATTTCAGTATTAACCCTTTACATTCCAGGGACTCGATACAGTAGATGGAAATAAACTGTTTCAATTGTGAAGGATCAAGAAAACAGAGCCATTGTTTCAAGATAACTGGTAAAGGAGGCAAAGGCAACATGTGTAAAAACATTTTATGCAAAAAAATCTTGCCGGATTTGAAATTATCCTTTAGGAATGAGTTGGGTGGATGTGCAGGAAAATCTCCAACAGATTTTAAATGATCCTAAGGGCCCTGGTCGGCAGTTGGGAGGGGGGGGGTGGTACATGTTTCGCACGTCATGCGGCAGCAAGGGAAGGTGCCAGTAGAGAGTGGGTTGTTGCAGTCGTGGACCTAACAAGGGTGTCACAGAGAGAATGCAGATAGAAGTGGGGAGGGAAATATATTTTTGTTGGTGGAGTCTGACTGTAGGTGGCGAAAATGGCAGAGGAAAATGCACTGTATCCAGAGTCTAGTGGGGTGTAAGGTGGGAGCTGGCGCATTCTATTCTTGTTGCGGTCAAAAGGATGGGGTCTGAGGATGGAGGTGCAGGAAGTGGAGGAGATGTGATGAAGCTCATTGCAGATCATATGGGAGAGAAAATTGTGGTCCTTGAAATAGGAAGAGATCTGGGATGTCCTGGAGTGGAATTGCTCCTCTTGGGAGCAGATATGGCATTGGAAGTAAGGAATTGCATTTTTACGGAGGGGGGTGGTGTAGTCCAGACAGACGTGGGAATCAGTAGGTTGAAATTAGATGTCCATGTTAAGTCAGTTGCCACAGAAGTCCAGAAAGGAGGAGGTGTCAGAGATAACCCATGTGCATATGCAGTCAGGGTGCAAGCGTTAGTGAAGTTGATGAACTGTTCAATCTACATCATCCTACAGGATCGTTTCAAATCCAGTGGAGATTTTCCTGCACAGCCACCCACCTCATCTACTACATCTGCTGCTCTTGATGTGGTCTCCTCTATATCAGACAGACAGGACATAAACTCGCGGAGCAGATCTGGAACATCTGTGGTCCACGCGTGACAAACAACCCCACTGCCCTGTGCCCAACCACTTCAACTTCCCCTAAACTCCCCCAAATCCTGGGCCGCCTCCACCACCAAATCAAAGCCACCCATCTTCCTCCTCGTGACCCAACAACCATGCGCCAATACTGACCAGTTTCCAAACCTCTTCAACCCCCACCTCATCCCAGATCTAACCTTCCACTTGGCACCACCCTCTTGATCTGTCCTACCTGTCCATCTTCCTTCCCACCTATCCACTCCACCCTACCCGTTGACCTATCACAATTACCTCCCATCTACATCCACCTATCACCAGCCCCACCCCTACCCCCTATTTATCTCTCAGCCCCCTTTCTCCTCCACATTCCTGATGAAGGGCTTATGCCTGAGACATCGACTGTAGTGCTCCTTGGATGCTGTGCTTTTCCAGCACCACACTTCTTGACTTTCCACAGATACTGCCACACTCAATGAGTTTCTCTAGCAATTTCTGCTTTTGTTTCAAATTTCCAGCATTTGCAGTTTTATTATATGCAGCAAGTTGTTAGGGTTTGGAATGCAGTGCTGGAGTGCGTGGCAGAGGCAGGTTCAATTAAAATATTCAAAAGGGAATGGATCAATACCTGAAAAGGTAAATTATACAGCACAATGGGGAAAAATCAGAGCTTGGGTACAGTAAGGACACAATGGGCTGCCTGGCCTCCTCTGTTTATGATGGATGAGATTGAAAGAGGTGGAGACAAGGCTGACCTGAGCTCTGCCATCCTCTGGAGTTAGGCGGAATGGTTATGCAGATGCTGGAGATTAGAGTCAAGATTAGAGTGGTGATGGAGGGCTTTTGCCCAAAACGTTGATTTCCCTGCATCTCAGATGCTGCCTGACCTGCTGTGCTTTTCCAGCACCACTCTAATTTTGACTCCATCCTCGGAGTTAAACATCCTAATCACAAGAACTAATATCAGCTGAGAAACCAAAATGAAAACTGCATTCTAGATTTATATGCCAGCAGGGAAACAACCTGCTAATATTAGTCAAATGATGATGATTGTTTTACAACTCAGAACAGTTTAAACAGTAATCGCACAACTCTGATACAACATAACGTAACAAAACCATGTTAGTTGTTTCATAAGCATTATCATTTCCATCTACTCCCACTTCACATGCACAGAATTGTGGCTGATGACCACAACCACAATTCTATCAAGTCTACTGTTACCATCCATGTTAAATCAACTGACAAGGACAGAAAATGCTGATAATAAACATATGTCAACAAAAAGAAGACAACATCCAGCTTTCTGTTCCTGACCAGGTATTTGCAAGGAAAATACAACTTCATCTTTTCTATTCTTAATGTAAACCTGTACATCATTTCAGCATTCTTTATTCATATTTCAGATTCTATCACGATTCAGATCTTCATATTGACCCCAATTCATGGTAGACCAAAGCCCAGTATCAGTATCAGTGATTCCTCAATGTCTCATATGTAACATTTGAGAGTTAAGACCTCCCCCACACAAAAACATACTGTGGCACAGTGGTTAGCACTGTTGCCTCACAGCACCAAAGACCAGGGTTCAATTCCCACCTCAGGTGACTGACTGTGTGGAGTTTGTACGTTCTCCCCGTGTCTGTGTGGGTCCCCTCTGGGTGCTCCGGTTTCCTCCAAGGATGTGCAGGTTGGGTGAATTGGCCATGCTAAATTACCTGTAGTGTTAGGTAAGGGGTAAATGTAGGGGTATGGGTGGGTTGCGCTTTAGGCGGGTCAGTGTGGACTTGTTGGGCCGAAGGGCCTGTTTCCACACTGTAATGTAATCTAATTACCACCTGTGTGTTACCTGGATACGGATATACGACCCCTCCGCCCCAGAGATGCCGTCTGACGCCGAGACGCCCACTGACCCCTCTGCTTCCCCCCCCTGACCTCAGATCCCGTGGTGATATTTTACGGTTCAGTCGCTGCCGGTCTTACTTTGGTTGTGGTTGTGGTTGGGTCGACCAGCAGCCGGAGACCGAAACCAGAGTCCGCTCTGTCTCTCGGTTTGGCCTTTCGCGCGGTTTCCGCTTCTGGAAAATCCTGCGTCTTCCCCGCGGCCGCGGCTCCAACATGGCGCCCGGAGCACGTGACCAGGCCTGTCAATCACATCGCGCCAGAGAGGTCATCCCAGGGTCAACTCTCAACTCAGGGGTCAGCACAAGGTTTGGCATAAGGTCACCCCATAACCCAGGGTCACGTCCACAAAATAGGATAAACCCAAGGGTCATCACAGGGACCAACACAGGGTCAACCTACAACACAACATCATCCTTGTGTCAACTCAGGATCAGTCCCTACCCATGATCAATCCAGGGATCAGCCACAGGGTCAACCATCATAGATAGGCAAGAGGCTGGAAGAACACAGCAAACCAAAGAGCATCAGGAGGTGGTGAAGTCGATGTTTCGGGTGTATCCCTTCTTCAACTGGGGTGGGTATTGGGGAGCTGCAGATAAAGTGGGAAAGGTGGTGAAGTGTATTAGGTGAAGACAGGTTGAGAGTACCATATGGTTGGTCAATGGGAGGAATGAACCTGATTGATGGCAGGGAGGAGTGGACGGGTGTGGGAGAGGCTAGGAAGGGTGGTTGTTTGAAATTGAAGAACTCAATGTTGAGTCTCCCCCCTCCCCACCATGCTGTAGGCTGTCCAGACAGAAGATGAGGTGTTGTTCCTCCAATTGGCGGTGTACTTCATTGCAGCAATGGAGGAGCCACATCTGCTCGAACAAGGAAACGTTCCACTCATTCCATTCCCTGTTCCACTGTTCTAAATCCCCCTCCCAACACAATAAAGTCATAGACCCCCTTGTCCTTACCTACTACCCCACTAGTCTCCACATCCAACGCATCACCTTCAATACTTTCACCAATTCCAACAAGATCCCACTACCAAGAACATCTTCCCCTTCCCACCTTTCTGCCTTCCACAAGGACCATTCCCTTTGACCATCATTGGTTTGCACCATTCTTCCCACTGATCCCCTAGGTACCTTCCCCTGCAACCGGAAAAAATGCAAAACCTGCCAGTACACCACCCCCCCCCCCCCCCTCACCTCCATCCAGGGCCCCAAACAGCCCTTCCAGGTGAGATAGAGGTTCATCTGCCTCTCTCCCAACCTAGTTTACTGCATCAGGTGCTCCCAATGTAGTCTTCTCTACTTCGGGAGCCTGAGCGTAAGCTTAGGGAATGATTTGCCGAGCATCACAGTTGGGTCCGCAGGGACCGACCGGACTTCCCAGTAACCGCCCATTTTAATTCACTTTCCCACTTCCTTTCTGACTATCCTTGGCCTCCTTCCTTGCTGCAATGAAGCACACCGCAAATTGGAAGAACAACACCTCATCTTCCGCCTGGGCAGCCTACAACTTGGAGGACTCAATGTTGATTTCTCCAATTTCAAGTAACCTCCTTTCCCATCTCCCGACTCCCTTCCCTGCCTGTCCCCCTCTTTCCACTCCTCCCAACCACCAACTGAACTCATTCCTCCCATTGACCAATCAGATTGTACCCTCTGTCTGTCTTCACTTATCCCACTTCACCACCCTGCCCCCGCCACTCCCTTTGTCTGCAGCTCCCTTACACTCACCCCCCCCAGTCCTGTAGAAGAGTTACACCTGAAATGTCGACTTCTCCACCTCCTGATGCTGCCTGGCTTGCTGTGTTCTCCCAGCCTCCTGCCTGTCTATTTGGATTCCAGCATCTGCAGTTTTTTTGTCTCTAACCAGGGTCAACCCACAGTACAGCATCATTCCAATGTCAACACAGAGTTCAACATGCAATCTGTGGTCAATACAAGGGTCAATCTGCAATCTAGGGCCAACCCAAGGTCAGCCTGCAAACCATAGCTAACTACACTGGTTGCAGATTTCATTCCATGTCGTGACTAGAATACACAAAATAAATAATCAGATCCAGTAGATCTGGGAAAAGAAAAAAAATCCTCATTGGAGTTTCACTAATCAATAAAAATTGAGGTACCACAAGTTTTAATCGTTTTGTTATGCACGATGTTCACTGTGACAGCTTTAGAAGGTTTCAGGAAGATGGGCAGAACAGTGGCAATTGGTATTTAAATCTGATAAGTGCAAGGTGCTGCACTTTCACAGAAGAAACAAGATGAATTTAATGAATGGCAGGATACAGGATAGGTCAGATGAACAGAGGGATCCTGGGGTAATTATTCACAGATCCCCGAAGTCGGCAGAGCACATGAATAGGATAGATAAGAAGGCATGTGGGACATTTGCTTTCATCAGTCATGGCACAGAGTATAAGTGTAAGCAGATAATGGTGGAGTTGTACAGAGCAGTTGGACTACAATGTGCAGTTCTGGTCATTGCACTACAAGAAAGATGTGATAGCACTAGATGGGTTACAGAGAAAGTTCACCAGGATGTTGCCTAGCATGGAGAAATTGAGCTATAAGGTGAGACTCGATAGGCTTGGATTGTTTTCTTCAGCTTATGTCCGAATCTTCGATTCTTCTCATCCTCGTATGCTGCCTGACCTGCTGTGTTTTTCTAATGTCACACCTTTCGATTCTGATCTCCAGCATCTGTAGTCCTCACTTTCACTTTGTTTTCTTCAGAGCGGAAAAGACTGAAAGGGTACATGATTGAGATTAATAAAATGATGACGGATATGGACAGGGTGAATAGAGAGTAGCTGTTCCCCTTGTTTGAAGAGGTCAATCACAAGGGATCATGGTTTAGAGTAAGAGGCAAGAGATTCAGAGGGGATATGAGAAAAAACATTTTCATTCAGCAGGTGGTGAGAAAATGGAATGCAAACCTCACAACCTTGAAAAAAATATTTGGACGAGCACTTGAAGTATCATAACATTCAAGGATATGAGACAAGTGCAGGAAATTGGAATTTGCGTGCCTTTACTGGTAGTTATTGTATTGCAGACTCAATGCGCCAAAGGGTCTTTTCTGCGCTATATGACCATATGACTCTCTGTTATCCCTAAGTATCAAAATATATTCGCTCCCACTCAATATAATGTTCAAACATAAAGAAAGAATCATGCAGTTATGAAGATTATTGCATTTGCTGAACAACTAAAATAAAATCCAAAAAGGAAATGCATTGCAAATCAATTCCAAATCCATAAAAACAGAAGGCTGACATTTTAGGTACTGTACAATTCTGATAATTAAATCACTAACCTCAGCATATTCAAACTGATTCGTAAATTATAATCCTGCTTTTTGTCTTTATAACTGTTGTCTGACCTACTGCACATATCCAATAACCTGTGTTTTTGTTTTACCAGTACTTATAACAACAGCAATTTGCATTTATATAAACTGCCTAAATCATAGGAAAAAGCCCAATTTCAATTTTGGCTCAATTTCTTAATGTTCCACCTCCACCTACTCCCAAGGGTGTCACATCTATGTCAGAAGGCTGTGAGTTCAAATACCACTCCTCATTTTTTTGCATGTAATCTGAGCTGACAATAATCCTATGGGAACACTGCACTGCCAAATATATTGTCTTTTGAATGAATCATCACAGCAATGCCCAGTCTGCTTGTTTGGAGTTCTCTGTCCTGACATTCCTTGCCGAAAACAGATTTATTGGTTGTTTATTTTATTTGCATTTGGTGGGAGCTCACGAAATGTAAGTTAGCCGCCATAGTTCTTAGTGAAATCAGATTTTAAAATTACTTCATTGCTTGTGAAAAGCAATTTGGAACAACTCAAGGACTTGGAAGTCTTTAAAGAAGTATATATTCCTCCTTTATTCAAAAGTTACAAATTATTGGCAAAGTTCATACAAAATCCTAAAACTCGCTCCCTAATGACATTGTGGATTTACCTACCGCATATGAACTGCAGCGGTTCAAGGAAGCAGCTCAACACAATCTACTCCAGGGCAATAGAGATGGGCAATAAATGCTGGGTCAACCAGAGATTAGATTAGATTACTTACAATGTGGAAACAGGCCCTTCGGCCCAACAAGTCCACACTGCCCCGCCGAAGCACAACCCACCCATACCCCTACATTTACTCCTTACCTAACACTATGGGCAATTTAGCATGGCCAATTCACCTGACCTGCATATCTTTGGACTGCACATACTGTGGATAAATTTTTGACAACGCGTCATGTTCTTGATATGAGTTGTCAGCTGTGGCTCAGTTGGCAACACAATTCCCTCTGAGTCAGTCAGATGGGCTGTTCAGTCCCATTCCAGGACTAGAACTGAAAAATGGAAGCTGCCACTTCAATGCAGGAATGAAGTGCTGTCTTTTGGATGAGACATTAAACCAAGGATCCATATCTTCTCTCAGATGGGCATTAAATATCCTGTGGCACTGTTGATAATGTGAGTTCAGTGCACCAAATTCAGAATGTCCCCTAGTAACAAACAGTTGGGCAGTTACCCTGGGGGCTCAATAGTTAAATGTGTAAAATGGCACCATGCCTCACAAACCAGAAAGATCATACCATTGAATCCTTGGTATATTGTTTCCTTCCATATCCTTAAGCTACTGAAGGACAAATACCAATTAAAATCCTGCTTATACTCATTATCCAATAACATAAATCTGCCCTTAAAATTTGTAGTCACAGAACCCAAAGCGCAGTAGACCCCATACCCGCAGGGGATACGTTCCAAGACCAAACACAGAAGCACAAAACTGCGGATTAGTGCAAACCCATTCATTTAAATGGGAAGCGTACCTTCCCAGCAGCCTCTGCTCTCTTGGTTCCGGAACATTCCCACGGGTAACTGAAACCATGGAAACTGGACCCACAGATATGCCCTGTAATGCATACTGTAGGATTGTGAGAAAGTGGAATGCATTGCATCAGAGAACATAGCTGCAAAGTCAGTTGGAATGTTTGAACAAGGAATGACTACTTACTTTGGACATAAAGGTCTTTAAGGATATAAAGAAAGTGAGGGGAAGTGGGATTTTAAAAGAAGATCTGGCATTGATAATGAAAATAGAAGGTGCCATAAGCTGAACATTTCTCTTTATATTTGAAGAAGAAGACATTGTGAATCCCCTTCCCCAATCTCATTAACAATATCATGGAATACTTTGGAATGTAGAAGTTTTGGTGACAGGTTTATCAAATATTTTAAGGGCAGATGTGGATGGATTCTTGGTATACAAGGGAATCAAACTTGTCGGGGTAAATGAGAACGTTGAATTCAGAACACAGGTAGGTCAACCATGATAACAGAACTTGATAATTTCTTGATAGTAAAGGGATCAAGGGTTACAGGGAGAAGGTAGGAGAATGGGATTGAGAAATATCAACAATGATCGAATGGTGGAGCAGACTTGCTGAGCTGTAAGGCCTAATTCTGCTCCTATGTCTTATAGTGCTATGGTCTTATTAAATGGCATAGTAAGCTCAAGAGGCTGAACAGTTTACTTCTGCTCCAAGTTTACTTTGCAAGTAATATTAAGATCCTGACTATCAATTTGCATAGTCAATGCAGAGCTCTAAAATTCTCTATTGATATTATCGTCAAGTTAAGGTGAATTCATCAACCAGAATCTTACATTTGCTTACGTGCACATGAATTGAACTTCCTGCAGGGGCATTGTCTTCAGAGTTTGGCAATACCTGTATCCACTTCACTACAAACACACATTGGTGTAAACACTTGTGACGTTACTAGAAACAACACCTTTGAGATTTTGGCTATCTTCACTTTCTAAACAATATGAAACCTTTGTCAAAAACTTTTTCATGAAAACAATGACCCTTTAGTTTTATTGCACTTAAGCGGACAGGAAATTGAAAAAAATGCTTTATTTTCACACATATATGCTTCAGCTCCCAAGACTGGATTTTTTTACACTACAATCTTATTGTTCTTCACAACATAAGTTTGACACTTCCTTCCCCTGTTTTCCTGTTGCTGTAGAAATGAATCATTGTAGCAGAGTTAGTGGTGAGTCACATTGAACCAGCAGTAGATTTTTGATCCATGTTAAATACACTAATTTTTAAATTTTTCCATAGAGTCTGTGTGAAGATTAGAGGTTTAAAAGGTAACAATGGCACAATCACCATTATAGGTCAAAGTTAAAAATCACACAACACCAGGTTATAGTCCAACAGGTTTAATTGGAAGCACTAGCTTTTGGAGCACTGCTCCTTCATCAGGTGGTTGTGGAGGACACAATTGTAAGACACAGAATTTATAACAAAAATTTACAGTAACTGAAATTATACATTGAAAAATACCTTGATTGTTTGTTAAGATAATATGTTGAAGGTGTTAGCCTCCTGTGTTCTGTGTCTGTGCCATAATGTTTAGATTGATTCTAAACTAAAAAGTGAGATAACAGACTCTTACATGAATTCATGCAGTTTTTGAGCAAAGTACAATGTAACTCTGCAAATACAAATTCACCCCACAAATATATGTGTGTGCATGTGGGTCTTTGTGTGTGTGTGTGTATATGTGTGTGTGAGAGACTGGGGGTTGTGAGTGTGAGAGAGAATGTAAATTTGTGTGTGTGCGTGAGTGTAGAGTGGTTTAAGTCTGTGAGAGGATGCATGTGTGAGTGTTGGGGGGGTGTGCATCTGTAAGGGTGTGTCTGTGTGTGTGTGTATGTGTGTGTAGGAGTGTCTGTGTGTGTATAGTGCAATGGTGGTCACCTGTAGTGTAACATGAACCCAAGGTCCCGGTTGAGGCCCTCCCTATAGGTCTGGAACTCAGATATCAGCCTCTGCTTGGCCACTTTTCACTGCTGCCTGTCCCGAAGTCCGCCTTGGAGGATGGTCACTGGAAGGTCCGAGGTCAAATGTCCTAGACCACCGAAGTGTTCCCCAACATCAGCAGTCCAGGACATTCAACCTCGGACCTTCGGGTGACCATCCTCCAAAGCAGACTTCGGGACAGAGAGCAGCAAAAAGAGTCTGATAGCTAAGTTCGGTACCCATAAGGAGAGTCTCAACTGGGACCTTGGGTCCATGTCAGAGTACAGGTGACCACATTGCGCTATAAACACACACAGACAGTCCTACACACACACAAATGGACACGGACACACGTATAAACAGACATGCAGACAGATACTCACACACATTCCTACAGACACACACACTCCCACACTCACACATGCACCCCCTTACTCTCCAGACGTCCCCAACAGTACCCTTCCACTGACACTCTCATTCGTTTGGCCGAACTGGTCCTCACCCTTAACAATTTCTCCTTTGAATCCTCCCACTTCCTCCAGACCAAAGGCGTAGCCATGGGCACACGTATGGGCCCCAGCTATGCCTGTCTCTTTGTTGGCTATGTAGAGCAGTTGATCTTCCGTAATTACACCGGCACCACTCCCCATCTCTTCCTCCGCTACATTGATGACTGCATTGGCGCCACCTCGTGCTCCCGCGAGGAGGTTGAGCAATTCATCAACTTCACCAACACATTCCACCCTGACCTTAAATTTACCTGGACTATCTCTGACACCTCGCTCCCCTTCCTGGACCTCTCCATCTCCATTAGTGACGACCGACTTGACACTGACATTTTTTACAAACCCACTGACTCCCATAGCTACCTGGATTACACCTCTTCCCACCCTATCTCTTGCAAAAATGCCATCCCATATTCCCAATTTCTCCGCCTCCACCGTGTCTGCTCCCAGGAGGACCAGTTCCACCACAGAACACACCAGATGGCCTCCTTCTTTAGAGACCGCAATTTCCCTTCCCACGTGGTTAAAGATGCCCTCCAACGCATCTCGTCCACATCCCGCACCTCCGCCCTCAGACCCCACCCCTCCAACCGTAACAAGGACAGAACGCCCCTGGTGCTCACCTTCCACCCTACAAACCTTCGCATCAACCAAATCATCCACCGACATTTCCGCCACCTCCAAAAAGACCCCACCAACAGGGATATATTTCCCTCCCCACCCCTTTCCGCCTTCCGCAAAGACCGTTCCCTCCGTGACTACCTGGTCAGGTCCACACCCCCCTACGACCCACCCTCCCATTCTGGCACTTTCCCCTGCCACCGCAGGAACTGTAAAACCTGTGCCCACACCTCCTCCCTCACCTCTATCCAAGGCCCTAAAGGAGCCTTCCACATCCATCAAAGTTTCACCTGCACATCCACCAATATCATTTATTGTATCCGTTGCTCCCGATGTGGTCTCCTCTACATTGGGGAGACTGGGCACCTCCTAGCAGAGCGCTTTAGGGAACATCTCTGAGACACCCGCACCAATCAACCAAACCGCCCCGTGGCCCAACATTTCAATTCCCCCTCCCACTCTGCCGAGGACATGGAGGTCCTGGGCCTCCTTCACCGCCGCTCCCTCACCACCAGACGCCTGGAGGAAGAACGCCTCATCTTCCGCCTCGGAACACTTCAACCCCAGGGCATCAATGTGGACTTCAACAGCTTCCTCATTTCCCCTTCCCCCACCTCATCCTAGTTTCAAACTTCCAGCTCAGTTACTGTCTCCTTGACTTGTCCGACCTGCCTATCTTCTTTTCCACCTATCCACTCCACCCTCTCCTCCTTGACCTATCACCTTCATCCCCTCCCCCACTCACCCATTGTACTCTATGCTACTCTCTCCCCACCCCCACCCTCCTCTAGCTTATCTCTCCATGCTTCAGGCTCACTGCCTTTATTCCTGATGAAGGGCTTTTGCCTGAAACGTTGATTTCGCTGCTCGTTGGATGCTGCCTGAACTGCTGTGCTCTTCCAGCACCACTAATCCAGTATTTGGTTTTCAGCATCTGCAGTCATTGTTTTTACCTTCAACATATTGTCTGGCTAACACCAATTGTTACAGTTAACCTGAGAATGTAACATTTTTTTAAAAAGTTTTATGATTTACACATGAAAGAATTTCAGTTACTTCACACTGTAAACTTTTGCTATAAATCCTGTGTCTTACAATTGTGTTCTCCACAACCACCTGATGAAGGAGCGTCGCTCCGAAAGCTAGTGCTTTCAATTAAACCTGTTGGACTATAACCTGGTGTTGGGTGATTTTTAACTTTGTACACCCCAGTCCAACACCGGCATCTCCAAATCATTATAGATCAATGAATAGAGGCAATATCTGTGATAGTTATGCACAAATCTTAGTGTAAATGTGAAAGGGGAAAGTGACAGTATCATAGAATACAGCCCAGCCAATTAACACACAGCAAGATCCCAAATTAACCTTGAGAAGAACAGAATTAAAAAAGTCTTTATGGTCACATGCATTTGAAAGAGCACAATGAAAAGTTTGTAATGTCGTCGTTTTGACACCACCTTAGATACAGGGTACCTAGGTACACATACCTTAAGTGTTTGTTACAGAACTGAAAGAATAAAAAAAAGTAGGAGTACAAAGTTTTAAAAAGTACTCATTTTACTCAAAGTCCAGAATAAGAACAAAAAGTATCTTTAAAAAATACTCAAATTATAGTCCATTTCACTGAGTCTGTGCCTGTTGGGCTTCAGAACACAAGGCCTTGCTGCCCCCATGCACTGGCCTTGGCCCGAGACTTGCCCCCTAGGCTGGTCCGGGCTCAGACTGCCTCCTGCTCTGGGCTCCAACCTGTGACTCGCCTCTGGTACTTGCCTACCACACTGGCATGGTCTCCAACACGTCTCCCACACCAGCTGGACTTGGAGTCGCCACCATTCTCTATATCTTCCAGGTAAGTTCAAGACAATAAAGGTTTGGTGGAAGTGGGCAAGTACTATTTTGTCACTTAAATCAATTCCAGTCTCAAGGTAATTCCTCAAAGTATGGTCCCATCATGGCTAAGCAGTTAAAAAAAACTGTTAAGAAATAACTTTCAGCCTTATTTCTTTATTTTCTACTTAAAACTAATAAGGTCTGCAATGCGTAACTTTTGACCTTATTGAATTGAATTGAAGAATCAAATTGAATTGAATTAAATTTATTGTCATGTGTACCGAGGCACAGTAAAAATCTTTGTCTTGTGAGCAATACAGGCAGATCACAGAGTTAAGTAGCATAGATAAGTAAATAGCAGGTAAACAGCGGCAAAAACAAAAACACAGGTACAGGCAAATGTTAAGAGTTTGTGAGTCCATTCAGTACTTTAGATTAGATTACTTACAGTGTGGAAACAGGCCCTTCGGCCCAACAGGTCCACACCAACCTGCCAAAGCACTACCCACCCAGACCCATTCCCCTATATTTACCCCTTCATCTAACACTGGGCAATTTCGCATGGCCAATTCACCTAACCTGCACATTTTTGGATTGTGGGAGGAAACCGGAGCACCCGGAGGAAACCCACGCAGACACGGGGAGAATGGTCAAACTCCACACAGAGAGGGCGGGAATTGAACCCGGGTCTCTGGCACTGTGCCACTGTGCTGCCCATTCTAACAACAATACGGTAGAAACTGTTTTGAAACATGCTGGTGCATGTGTTCAGGCTTCTGTATCTTCACCCCAATGGTAGAGGTTGTAGAAAAACATTGCCAGGGTGGGATGGATCTTTGAGAATGCTGGTGGCCTTTCCTTGATGGCGGGCCTGGTAGATGGGAGGTTGGTCTTTATGATTGTCTGGGCCGGGTTCACCACACTCTGTGACCTTTTCCGATCTTAAATGATAATTGCCATACCAGGTAGTGATACATCCAGACAGAATGCTGTCAATGGCACACCGATAAAAGTTGGCAAGTGTATTCGCCGTCATGCCAAATTTCCTCAGCTGCCTGAGGAAGAAGAGACGTTGTTGGGCCTTTGTAACCAGTGCGTCCACATGAAGAGTCCAAGAAAGCTGTTGGACTATGACCTGGTGTTGTGTGATTTTTAACTTAGTATAGCATAAAACATACAAAATAAGAGTCCAAGAAAGCTTGGACTCTTATTTTGTATGTTTTATGCTATACTAAGTTAAAAATCACACAACACCAGGTCATAGTCCAACAGGTTTAATTGGAAGCACACTAGCTTTCGAAGCGACGCTCCTTCATCAGGTGATTCGGGAGGGCTCGATCGTAACACAGAATTTATAGCAAAAATTTGCAGTGTGATGTAACTGAAATTATACATTGAAAAATAGATTGTCTGTTAAGCCTTTCATCTGTTAGAATACAGAGATAGTTTCACTTCTTTCATGTGTAAATCACAAAACCCTTTTTTTAAAAGTTGCATTCTCGGGTTAGCTGTTAACAATGCTGATAGCTAGACAATATGTTGAAGGTGTTATCCCCCTGTGTTCTCTGTCTATGACCTGATGTTTAGATTGATTCTAATCTAAAAAGTGAGATAACAGAGTTTTACATAAATTCATGCAGTTTTTGAGCTCTGAGTTCTACATTGTACGCCCCAGTCCAACACCGGCATCTCCAAATCATTATGCTATACTATAATTATTGCAATGTTTAAATTTTAACTTTGTTCTTTCTTTCTTCCTTGTTCTCAAGATTCTGTACTTCGGTACTTGTACTTAAGATAGCACCTTGTATGGCGACATAACACACTTTTCACGATACTCCTGTACTTTTGTATTTGACACATGTGACAATAAAATTAAATCAAATCCAATCAACTGAGGTTTGTTTAATCACGTTGTCATTTACAAGATGAAAACTATAGAAAATTATTTCCATTGCGTGCTTACACAAGTAAAACAAGGTTTATCTGAATCAACACCTTTTTATTGCAAGAATTATCCATTGATAAACACAACACTGACAAGAGAAGTAAAATCAGCAAGTGTTGGAAGTGTAGTCAACATTTAAAGTTAAAAAGAGATATCCTTTTAGTTTGAGACTCTCCATTGGTTCTGATGATCGACCTTTTCCTGAAATGTTATGCAAAATTTCACCTTTTCTAATATTGACTACTTCCAATTTTTTTTACATTAATTTAGGTTTCTTTCTCCCTTCAATTGATCATAGGCTCCTGTTCTGGAACAGAAAGTATGCATTGACACTCATGCTGCAACTCCTTGGGAATATTCTGGTTAATGCTTCAATGTACTCAACCTCGAATTTAAAAATTTCAATTAAATATAATTTCAATTAAAAAGAACTGACCATGATTCCTCAATGGCTCAGAGAGTTTGTTGAGGGAGTAGCTAAATCCTAAAGGTCAAGTTAATTAGCTGGCCATCACCTGTGCAATGTAATTAGTCAGAACATTTTTAGACTGGGTTGCAGAAAACCTCAGGGATTATTTTCTTGTTGTTCGTCTACAGGCTCCTAGCATCCAATCAAGTTGCAACTTGTTTACTCATGCTGTGAACCACACAATTTAGAAATGGGCATTTGCACGAGGTATGAGAGGGAACCTAGCATCAATGGAACAGTTTTGTAATTAGTCACCATGACACAAATGTCCTTCCCACTAAAAATTTGATTTCTTGCTGTGACCCTATGCCCCTCAAGTAGAAATAAACTACCAGCACCTTTCCTGAGAAGGCATGATTCAAGTTTGAGTCTTTAATAAGTCTTAATACCCCTATCTACTGTCCTACCCTCCACAAATGGAAGAAGCAAATGTATCCAGACATTTAACCAAGAAGACTGTGTGATGGATTGACTTAAACATAGCACTGTATTTATATAACACACAGACATGTGGAAATAAGGAAATAGGAAGTCAAGAATGAAAGATTTGTCTTTATTAGTCCCTTTCACAAGCTCATGATATCTCAAAGCATTTCAGAGTCAATGAAATACTTTAAAAATGTGAAAAAATATTCACCCTGTGACCACTGTATCTGTCGCTGTGTTGATTCATCATAAAGTCACCCAATTACTATCCATAATGCCCTATTGAGCCGCCTACCCTCCAATCACTGCCCTCATTTGCTCACCTGTTATCTAAAACACACTTTGGCTCATCCACTGTCCACAATTCCTTCATGGAGTCACCTTTTCTCTGTGTCTCCCACGGTCCCTCACTAATTCAGTTCCACTTTGAACATTCACTGTTGGATTGGTTTCAAGGGTTGTGACTCTAAATTGAAAATTTGACCTTATTTTAGTCTACTCAAATGTTCATCTTTGATGATAATTGCTAATAGAAGGACAATCCCAGAAAAGAACTACATCCATCCACTTCCAGCCGCCAATCCAGGAAGTGGGGAGATAGGTAGTGAAAGGACAGGATCTGTATTAGTGGTGCTGGAAGAGCACAGCAATACAGGCAGCATCCAAGTAGCTTCGAAATCGACGTTTCGGGCAAAAGCCCTTTATCAGGAATAAAGGCAGTGAGCCTGAAGCGTGGAGAGATAAGCTAGAGGAGGGTGGGGGTGGGGAGAGAGTAGCATAGAGTACAATGGGTGAGTGGGGGAGGGGATGAAGGTAATAGGTCAAGGAGGAGAGGGTGGAGTGGATAGGTGGAAAAGAAGATAGGCAGGGAGGACAAGTCTGGGCAAGTCATGGGGACAGTTACTGAGCTGGAAGTTTAGAACTAGGGTGAGGTGGGGGAAGGGGAAATGAGGAAACTGTTGAAGTCCACATTGATGCCCTGGGGTTGAAGTGTTCCGAGGCAGAAGATGAGGTGTTCTTCCTCCAGGTGTCTGGAGGTGAGGGAGCGCCGGTGAAGGAGGCCCAGGACCTCCATGTCCTCGGCAGAGTGGGAGGGGGAGTTGAAATGTTGGGCCATGGGGCGGTGTGGTTGATTGGTGCGGGTGTCCTGGAGATGTTCCCTAAAGCGCTCTGCTAGGAGGCGCCAAGCCTCCCCAATGTAGAGAAGACCGCATCGGGTGCAACGGATATAATAAGTGATATTAGTGGATGTGCAAGTAAAACTTTGATGGATGTGGAAGGCTCCTTTAGGGCCTTGGATAGAGGTGAGGGAGGAGGTGTGGGCACAGGTTTTACAGTTCCTGCGGTGGCAGGGGAAAGTGCCAGGATTGGATGGTGGGTTGTTTGCGGGCGTGGACCTGACCAGGTAGTCGCGGAGGGAACGGTCTTTGCGGAAGGCGGAAAGGGGTGGGGAGGGAAATATATCCCTGGTGGTGGGGCCTGTTTGGAGGTGGCGGAAATGTCGACGGATGATTTGGTTTATGCGAAGGTTGGTAGGGTGGAAGGTGAGCACCAGGGACATTCTGTCCTTGTTACGGTTGGAGGGGTGGGGTCTGAGGGCGGAGGTGCGGGATGTAGACGAGATGCGTTGGAGGGCATCTTTAACCACGTGGGAAGGGAAATTGCGGTCTCTAAAGAAGGAGGCCATCTGGTGTGTTCTGTGGTGGAACTGGTCCTCCTGGGAGTAGATACAGCAGAGTCAGAGGAATTGGGAATACGGGATGGCATTTCTGCAAGAGATAGGGTGGGAAGAGGTGTAATCCAGGTAGCTGTGGGTGTGATGGTGGGGGGAATGGGGGTGGAGTCATAAGCAGGGGTAATGTTTCCCTTGGGGTCCTGGGGGGTAGGGATAGTGACAGTGGGGTCTGCGGGGGGCATGTCAGCAGAATGCAGGTGAGTGGCGCTGGTGTGGGCGGATGTGGTGGTGCCCACGGCAGTAGGGGTGGCGGAAGTCACTGAGCCTGTGGCATCAGCAATGATGTGAAGGGCAGAAGTGATGTCAGGTGTGATGCATGAGGAATTGTGAGGGGTGGAAGTGGTTGTGGAAGTGGCCATGATGGGGGCGGAAGTGACATCATCAATCAGCGTGGGGGTGGCAGCTGCATCAGCCGCATGGCTAATGGTGGAATAGGTTCCGAGGCCAGGAGAATCTTCTGGAATGTTTGAGGAGCGCTGGTTATGGAGGTGAGTGGATAAAAGTTTGTTGTACTTACAGTTTTTGATGTTTGAGATGGAATTGAAATACTGTTTGTTGAGAGTATGAATTCTCCTGAGGATGTAGTACAGAGTGGGTCCTTTGCAATTCTGAGAGAGTGTGGCCCTCAGCTGAGGCAGGGCTGACTGTAGAGAGGTTAGGTGCCGGCGCATTGCTGCATGCGGAGGATCTTGAAGGAGAACTGTTGCTGGTGTTTTTGAATCTGTAGTCTGTACTGTTTGTCCTGTTCGGGTCCGAACTCTGCTGGTTTAACGGTGGTCCGGAGTCCATGTGAGTTGGTTACGGAGGCAGGCACTGAGGAAGCGAATGTAGCTGTGGTACCGAGTTTGTTTCACAACATGGTTGAAGAGCTTCAGGGCAGAGGAAATGACCTGGGAGTTGCAGTGGGAGAGGGACTCCCTGAGATTCTTGTAGAGAGAGGAGGAAAACTTCTTCAAGGCAGGCATCCTTGCAAGAGGATTCGCAGTAAGGTTAAAATCAACGAGGTAAAAACAATGACTGCAGATGAAAGAACAGGGCTAACTGGTTGGTTAATAATATCTAGTAGACATTTGCTTTTGTGGGATCAAATCCTACTCTGGTAGCTGGATTGCTATCATCAATCAGTAAGGGCATGTGGTTAGGGTCAAAAAGTGTGGTGCTGAAAAAGCACAGCCGGTCAGGCAGCATCCAAGGAGCAGGAGAGTCGACGTTTTGAGCATAACCTCTTCATCAGGAATTAGTCACATTCCTGATGAAGAGCTTATGCTCAAAACATCGATTCCCTTGCTTTGTCTGACTAGTTGTGCTTTTCCAGCACCACACTTTTGACTCTCATCTCCAGCACCTGCAGTCCTCACTTTCTCCAAGTAGTTAGGATGTTAGACTTAACATCCAATGGACAGATATCTGCATGAGTTTGACCCTCACTGCTGGTAAGTGAACTTTCACCCTTATCGAATGTATAAGTCCAGATGGCACAATCTCTGAGCAACAGGTTGCCACTTCAAGACTGAAATGAGCAGGAAATTATTCTCCCAGAGGGTGGTGAATCTGTGGAATTCTTTGTTGTAGAGGCTGAGTCATTAAAGATATTCATGGCTGAGATAGATAGATCCTTAATCAGTAAAGGAATTAAGGATTGCAGGAAAGTGGAATTGGGAAATACCTGATCATACAAGATCTCACTGAATGGTGAAACAGTCTCAATGAGCTGAATGGCCTGATTCTATTGCCACGTTGAATGGACTTATGGAAAAGAAACTAGAGCAGAATTGTATTGAAAAATGCTGTTTTTTATTGACATAAAATATAGCATGACAGATGTTAAAATCTCTAATTCGTTCAGGATCTACCTGCACTGTTCTTGTTTATGACATCTGAATCTTCTGATTAAATTAGAAACCTGTAAACAATTCTCAAAGATCCACTGTTTTAAATGTAATAACAGGCTCCTGTTGGCAAACTTGAAAATATACCAAACAGCCCTAGGATGTAACTTATTGTTGGCTTCATAATGCCACCATTTCCCAGCAAGCAATCAACCCCAACTCAGCATTTTGACTCCAAATTTATGATAACGCAATTCACCTGAAGTGACCCCACTGAATTCAGTCTGTTCCTAATCCTCTGCTGGAGCAGTAACTGTCCTCACAGTAGACCATTCCATCTCTGGAGAAAACCAGTGCCAAATCAAATTTATGCCTAATTTTAGTACTGACAATGAGACAAAGACAGGAAGGTTAACGTATTGACATTAAGCTAATTTCACTGTCATCTCTAATTGTCCTTGAGAAGGTGGTGGTGAGCTGCCTTTTTGAACCACTGCAGTCCTTATGCTGTCAGTTGACCCACAATGCCCTAAGGGAGGAAATTCCAGGATTATGACATTGAAAGATTGGTGCTATATCTCCAAGTCAGGATAGTGTCCGGCTTGGAGGGAAAATTGCGGGTGGTGGTGCTCCCAAGCATCTGCTGCCTTTGTCTTTCTAGGTGGCAGTGGGTTTGGAAGATGCTAGCTAAGAATCTTTGGGGTGAATTTCTGCATTGTAACTTGTAGATAATACACATTGCTGCTACTGAGCATCAGTGATGGAATAGGATGGATGCTTGTGGATGTGGTGCCAATCAGGTGGGCTATTTTGTCCTGGATGGTGTCAAGCTTCTGAGGGTTGTTGGGGCAGTACTTTTGCAGATAAATGAGTATTCTATCACTCTGCTGACTTGCACCTTGTAGATGAAGTATAGATTTTGAGGTATCAGGAGGTGAGCTACTCATGGAAGGATTCTTAGCCTCTGACCTACTTTTGCAGTCTTTCTATTGTTATGGCTGGTGCAGTTCAGCTTCTTGTCAATGATAACCCCCAAAATATTAATATTGGGAGATTGAGTGATGATAATACCATTAACTGTAAAAGGGCGCTTATTTAATTCTTTCATGTTGGATATGGTCATTGCCTAAATGTTGAGGCCTAAATGTTATTTGCCACTTTTGGTCATAAGCTTGGACATTATAAATAAAAGCAAAATACTGCAGATGCTGGAAATCTGAAACAAACATAGACAATGCTGGAGAAACTCAGCATTTTCTAGTCTACATTCAAGCAGGAGGAAGAATAAAATAAAAGCAAGGGTCAATGTTGTATTAAAATATGCCTGGGGAGCTCAGGCCTGTGATTTGCATATCCTGTGCTATGTGGGAAATCTGGGGTGCTCCAGCTTGAATAGTTGATCATACAAACAGATTATTGGAAGGAGTGAATATTGAGTTTGGTAGCAGAGCAACTGATCAAACTCTGTTCAGAGGTCTCCATCATAGAGACGTACAGTACGGAAACAGACCCTTCGGTCCAACATGTCAATGCCAACCAGATATTCTTCATTAATGTAGTCTCCTTTGCCAGCATTTGGCCCATATCCCTCTAAACTCTTCCTATTCATATACCAGTCCAGATGTCTTTTAAATGTTGTAATTGTACTAGACTCCACCACCTCCTCTAAAACTCATTCCATATATGCACCACCCTCTGCATGAAAACATTGTCCCTTAGGTCCCTTCTAAGTCTTTTCCTCTCACCTTAAACCTATGCCCTCTAGTTTTGGACTTCCCTACCCAAGGAAAAAGACCTTGACTATTCAACCTATCCATTCCCTCACAACTTTACAAAATTCTATAAGGTCACCCCTCATCCTCCGAAGCTCCAGAAAAAAATAGTCCCAGCCTATTCAGCTTTTCTCTATTGGTCAAACCTTCCAATCTTAGCAACATCTTTGTAAATCTTTTCTGAACCATTTCAAGTTTACCAAAATCTTTCCCATTGTAGGGAGACTAGAATTAAACACAGTATTCCACAAGTGGCCTAACCTATTGTCCTGTACAGCCATAACATGACCTCCCAATTCCTAATCTCAATGCACTGACTGATAAAGGCAAGTGTTCCAAACATCTTCACTACCCTGACTATCTGCAACTCCACTTTGAAGGAGCTATGAAGCAGCACCCCAAAGTCTCTTTGTTTGGCAACACACCCCACGACCTTACTATGAAGTGTATAAGCCCCGCTCTGATTTGCTTTTCCAAAAGTCAGCTCCTCGCATTTATTGAAATTAAACTCCACCTGCCACTCCTCAGCCCATTGGCCCAATTAATCAAGATACCCTTGTAATCTGAGGTAAACTTCTTCGCTGTCCACTACCCTTCCAATTTTGGTGTCATTTGCAAACTTACTAACATATCTCTGATGTTCACATCCAAATCATCTATATAAATGATGAAAAGCAGTGGACCCAGCACTGACCCTTGCGGCACACCATTGGTCACAGGTCTCCAGTCTGAAAAGCAACTCTCCAACTCACCCTCTGTCTCCTATCTTTATTTTATCACTATTCAAAGTTTGTGAGAAGATTTGTAGCTCGGGTGCTCATTGTTGTGGTTCTGTTCGCCGAGCTGGGAATTTGTGTTGCAGACGTTTTGTCCCCTGTCTAGGGGACATCCTCAGTGATTGGGATCCTCTTCTGAAGCGCTTCTGTGATGTTTCCTCCGGCATTTATAGTGGTTTGTCTCTGCCGCTTCTAGCTGTCCGTTCCAGCTGTCCGCTGCAGTGGTCAGTATATTGGGTCCAGGTCAATGTGTTTGTTGATAGAATCTGTGGATGAGTGCCATGCCTCTAGGAATTCCCTGGCTGCTCTCTATTTGGCTTGCCCTATAATGGTAGTGTTGTCCCAGTCAAACTCATGTTGCTTGTCATCTGTGTGTGTGGCTACTAAGGATAGCTGGTCGTGTCGTTTCGTGGCTAGTTGGTGTTCATGGATACGGATCGTTAGCTGTCTTCCTGTTTGTCCTATGTAGTGTTTTGTGCAGTCCTTGCATGGGATTTTGTACACCACGTGGGTTTTGCTCATGCTGGGTATCGGGTCCTTTGTCCTGGTGTGTTGTTGTCTGAGAGTGGCTGTGGGTTTGTGAGCTGTTATGAGTCCTAGTGGTTGTAGTAGTCTGGCTGTCAGTTCAGGAATGTTCTTGATGTATGGTAACATGGTTAGTCCTTTGGGTTGTGGCATGTCCTAATTCCGTTGTCTTTCCCTTAGGCATCTGTTGATGAAATTGCGGGGGTATCCATTTTTGGCGAATACATTGTAGAGGTGTTCTTCTTCCTCTTTTTGCAGTTCAGGTATGCTGCAGTGTGTTGTGGCCCTTTTGAACAGTGTCTTGATGCAACTTCTTTTATGTGTGTTGGGTGGTTGCTTTCGTCGTTCAGGACTTGGTCTGTGTGTGTGGCTTTCCTGTATACATTTGTGGTGAATTCTCCGTTCGGTGTTCTCTGTACCACCACGTCTAGGAATGGGAGTGGTTGTCCTTTTCTTCCTCTCTAGTGAATCGGATTCCTGTGAGTGTGGCGTTGATGATCTGGTGTGTGTTTTCTATTTCTGTGTTTTTAATGATTACAAAGGTGTCATCCACATATCTGACCCAGAGTTTGAGTTAAATTTGCGGTAAGACTGTTTGTTCTAATCTTTGCATTACCGCTTCTGCTATGAGTCCAGAGATCGGTGAGCCCATGGGTGTGCCGTTGATTTGTTCATATATTTGGTTATTGAATGTGAAGTGTGTTGTGATGCACAAGTCCAGTAGTTTAAGTATGCCGTCTTTGTTGATAGGTTCAACGTCCTGTTGTCTGTTATGTCTGTCCAGCAGTTTGGCTATTGTTTCTCTGGCTAGGGTTTTGTTGATAGAGATGAACAATGCCGTTACATCAAATAAGACCATGGTTTCTTCTTTGTCTATGTGTATATTTCTGATGATGTCCAAGAATTCCTGTGTCGATTGTATAGATTGTCTGGATCCGCTGATCAGGTGTTTCAGTTTCTGTTGTAGTTCTTTAGCCAGTTTGTGTGATGGTGTCCCTGGTAGTGATACGAAGGGTCTGAGTGGGATGTCTGGTTTGCGCACTTTGGGTAGTCCATAGAATCTGGGGGTGGTGTTGCTTTCAGGTTTCATTCTTTGTAGGTCAAACCTGGTTATCTGTCCGTTTTTTTTTGCAGGTTCCTCAGTGTGTTGTTTATCCTATTGGTGAGCTGTGGGGTGGGGTCAAACTCCCTCTTTTGGTAGGTGTTGGTATCTGCAAGTAGTTGTTGCGCTTTCTGGATGTATTCTGCTTTGTCCAGGATGACCGTCATTCTGCCTTTGTCTGCTGGTATTATGATTATGTTCTCATCATTTCTTAGTGTTTTTAGTGCTTCCCTCTTCTTGGTGTTGAGGTTGTGTGTTTGTCTTTTCCTTGTTATCAGCGGTACAATACTTTGTCTCACTGTTTGTTGTGTCTCTTCTGTCAGTCCATTGTTCCTGAGTGTGCATTCTAGTGCTGCTAGGAAGTCTGCTGTCTTGGCGTTCCTGTGGTTATAGTTGAGTCCCTTGGCCAGTATTGTCCCTTCCGTGTCTGTGAGCTGTGTGTGGGAGAGGTTTCTAACCCAGGTATGTGTTGTGTTGTCCTCTCTGTTGTGTGTTAGTTTGGCCATTTTTTCTTTTAGTGCTTTTTTTTTGTGGTGTGTGGTCCTGTTCTATGGACCGGGTCCATTTCTGATTGGTGGTTTTTGAAATTAATTATTTTTTGGCACGCAATTTCTTGTCTGTATTTGTGTAATCTGTTGTGTGCGTCTGTAATCATTACCTGGATCATCCTGAATCCGCTCTGTCTGGCTGTGTCTCTGGCTTGTGGGTTATCTGTTCAAGACACTGTTCAAAAGGGCCACAACACACTGCAGCACACCTGAACTGCAAAAAGAGGAAGAAGAACACCTCTACAATGTATTCACCAAAAATGGATACCCCTGCAATTTCATCAACAGATGCCTAAGGGAAAGACAACAGAATTAGGACATGCCACAACCCAAAGGACTAACCATGTTACCATACATCAAGGACATTTCTGAACTGACAGCCAGACTACTACAACCACTAGGACTCATAACAGCTCACAAACCCACAGCCACTCTCAGACAACAACACACCAGGACAAAGGACCCGATACCCAGCATGAGCAAAACCCACGTGGTGTACAAAATCCCATGCAAGGACTGCACAAAACACTACATAGGACAAACAGGAAGACAGCTAACGATCCGTATCCATGAACACCACCTAGCCACGAAACAACACGACCAGCTATCCTTAGTAGCCACACACACAGATGACAAGCAACATGAGTTTGACTGGGATAACACTACTATTATAGAACAAGCCAAACAGAGAACAGCCAGGGAATTCCTAGAGGCATGGCACTCATCCACAGATTCTATCAACAAACACATTGACCTGGACCCAATATACTAACCACTGCAGCGGACAGATGGAACGGACAACTAGAAGCGGCAGAGACAAACCACAATAAATGCCGGAGAAAACAACACAGAAGCGTTTCACAGGAGGCTCCCAAGCACTGAGGATGTCACCTAGACAGGCGACGAAACGTCTGCAACACAAATTCCCAGCTCGGTGAACAGAACCACAACATTTTAGCACTATCTTCAAATTATTAGATAATTTAAATATTTAGTGTCAGGTACAGCAGAACACCCCAAGAGAATCTGGAGACAGAGTGAAATCTCACTAATGGACCTGCGGATAGACAAAGCCATAGGTCTAAAGCAAAATACTGCACATGGTGAAAACTGAAATAAAAAAAGAAAATGCTGAAATACTCAACAGTTTGGGTAGTATTTGTGAAGAAAAATGCTACCTCAGAGTACAACCAGGATCTTGATCAGATGGGCCAATGGGCCAAGGAGTGGCAGATGGAGTTTAATTTAAATAAATGTGAGGTGCTGCATTTTGGAAAGGCAAATCAGGGCAAGGCATATACACTTAATGGGAAGGTCTTAGGGAGCGTTACTGAACAATGAGACCTTGTAGTCCAGGTTCATAGTTCCTTGAAAGTAGAGTCTCTGGTAGATCAGATAGTGAAGAAGGCATTCAGTATGCTTTCCCTTACTCATTAGAGTATTGAATTTAGGAGTTGGGAGGTCATGTTGTGGTTGTACAAGACATTGGTTAGGCCACTTTTGGAATATTGTGCACAATTCTGGTCTCCCTATCGGAAGGATATTGTGAAATTTAAAAGGGTTCAGAAAAGATTTATGAGGATGTTGCCAGGGTTGAAGGGTTTGAGCTATAGGAAGAGACTGAATAGGCTGGGGCTATTTTCCCTGGAATGTGGGAGGCTGAGGAATGACCTTAATGATGTTTATAAAATCATGAGGGGCATGGATAGGGTAAATAGACAAGGTCTTTTTCTTGGGATGGGGGAGTCCAGAATTAGAGGGCATAAGTTTAGGGTGAGAGGGGAAAGATTTAAAAGGGACCTAAAGAGCAACGTTTTCAGCAAAGGGTGGTATGTGTATGGAATGAGCTGCCAGGTGATGTGGTGGAGGCTGGTAATTACATCTTTTAAAAGGCATCTGATGGGGATGTGAATAGGTAGGGTTTAGAAGGATATGGGCCAAGTGCTGGCAAATGGTCAGCATAGCCATGTTGGACCAAAGAATCTGTTTCTGTGCTATACATCTCTATGACTCCAATGGTTTAATGCTTCCACTGTTGATCAATCCTTTTACAGTGGGTAAGCACTCACCATTATTGGTGATGTCTGTGTTATCAGTTAATGAGCTGTCTGCTCTCCTCACAGCTCAGTGAGTTTCTCTAGTCAGTGGTTCAGGGGGGCAGACTACATCTGGTTTGTATTCAAAGAGCTGATCTCAGTCAGATGTACAGAACAATTAGAAGTATAACGTCATTGAGCAGCAAAGTCTCAGTTAGTGGCAATATCAATGAACTTGAACAAGTTGGTACTTGCCTTCTTATAGTGCAGTGGTAGTGTCCCTACCCCCGAAGACCAACTGACCCAAGTTTAAGTCTCACCTGCTCCAGGGGTCTATGATAACATTTCTGAGACAGCTTGATTAGAAAAAAGGTGAAATAATATTTTTTTAAAAAGCAAACTTTTTGTAGCCAAATACCGTGACAGCATAGTTGAGAGTTGGGAAAAATACCACGTAATTTACAATTTCACCCATTAACCGTAATCCAGCATTCGGCAAATTAGTCAACATTTTTAAAAAAGCTTGTGAAAAATATGCAACTACTTGCATTTATTTGTTATTTCACAGAGAACTGTACATTCTTTCTGGTTACGCTTGTCTCTGAACAGGAAGTTATTTAAGGCCGGAAACCCAATACTGACACAGAATTCAACTTGCTGCCCTCTGCTGCCATTTGTGACGAATGAGGACTGTGTTGTAATGTGGAACACTCAACACTGGGAGTCAATGTTCTGTTATCCACAGGATAATTCTGAGAACGTTCTGGACAAATTACCATCTCCTGAACCCAACATCTTGAATTTCTAATTAATTGCATCCAAATCCAGATACGATCACAGGTTGACCTTAATTTACAAAACTTATATTTTTAACATTAATCCAGCGACGCCCTCATTCCGTGAGTGATTTTAAAAAACACCGTTTCCTACTCACTTCATGTTTTAAGGTTTATATTTTACTAAGTACTTTTTTTTACAGATGTTGCAGGTTTGGATGATTAAGCAGCGTGCATTTTAAAACATTTAAAATAATTTTAATTGTAAACACATTGTAACTTTCCTTACATAATATGGGAATAGACTCTATTAAAGTATTTATTTAATATGATAAATACTATAAATTAAAGAGTAGCGGAAACATTTGAAGGGTGACTGAAGAATATCCCTGATGAGGTGAAATATCACGCTGAAAAATGGGAGACGCTGGCCTCAGTGAAGAAAGTACCGAATACTCTGGGAGCATTTTTGGGAACATATCCACGTAAAGGTGAAGCATGAAAAATATCGCACAAACCTCCATACAACTTTATCTACCTGACCCCTTCGAACAGCAACTGCCCTGCACATAACAGAATGTGTAGATCAAACATTAGCCATTTCAAACCGGCGTTGGAACAAGACATCTTCAATTCCAAGGTTAAAACTCACACAACACCAGATTATGGTCCCACAGGTTTATTTGTAAGTACAACCTTCCAAATAAACTTGTTGGACTATAACGTGGTGTTGTATAATTTTTAACTTGGTAAAAACAATAACTGCAGATGCTGGAAACCAGATTCTGGATTAGTGGTGCTGGAAGAGCACAGCAGTTCAGGCAGCATCCAAGGAGCAGCAAAATTAACGTTTCGGGCAAAAGCCCTTCATCAGATTTCGCTGCTCCTTGGATGCTGCCTGAACTGCTGTGCTCTTCCAGCACCACTAATCCAGAATAATTTTTAACTTTGTCCATCCAAGTCCAACATCGGTACCTCCACATCATCAATTCCAAGGGTCTGACTTGGTAGAAGATTATGAATGAATGAATGGACACATTATGTAAAAATTATTTAATAATTCTGCAGAATTCTCCGGGAATGTAAAACATAACAGTGAAATTTCATAAACACTTTAATAAATAGACAATAACATAGATTTTATTTTATAAAATAATTCAGAACATTAAACTTGCACTGTTTGTAGACGAGCGTTTTGATATATTTTAAACTTTGACATCAAAAATGTAGATGGATATTTAAAATGCTATTTTATATAATTTTAATGATTCACAAATCATAAGGATTCTAAATGTATGACAAAATGTGTATTTTTGGAGCAATATTTTGTACAGTTTTTAATGCCATCTTTTTTCAAGTAAGCAGTGAGTTAAAAATTGAGGATCAGTTCGAATTTGCTGTAACACAAAAGAACTACCAGGAGTGGGGTTCGAACCCACGCGGACATATGTCCATTGGATCTTAAGTCCAACGCCTTAACCACTCGGCCATCCTGGTCGGTGATAGTAGGTCTACTGGAACATGGCCCCATGATGTTGATAGTTACAAACGTTACTTCTGATGAGTTTTTAATGTATTGATTGGGAGTCCCCAAACCTGCGGTATCGCCGGGAATCCCGGCCCCGGGCCCGCGCCTGCGGGACAGCGATCGTGTAACCCGGGACGCGAGGCCCAGAAGCAGTTGTACCGCGCCCCGCCCACGGTTCCCGACTCCGCCCACCGACTCAAGTCCCACTCTTTTATCCAGGCCCCCACCGACTAACTCAATTCCCGCCCCCGCATCCACGCCCCGCCCACTGATCTCGTATCCCTCCAGTAGATCATATCCAGACTCCGCCCTAGCGAACAGGGCCCGCCCACAGAACAGACCCCCAGAGAACTGGCCCGCTCGATCGCTCTGGCTGCGTGCCATTAGTCAGGCCTCGTCCGCCAGACCACACCCACCTCATGGGTAAACGTCGACGCGCCCCGTTATGTAGGCCCCGCCTCCCTATACTAGCCTGCAATGGCATTTCCTGCCACTTGGTGGCACTTGTCCTATAATAAAAAATTAGAATTAAAAACAGCAGAAAGACAGCAATTTGGGCTGTTAACAATAACGCGTTACTTCGAGTTACACCACACAAAAAGTTTCCCTCCGTAACCATAAAACGTTAAAATGTAGGAGCAGAAGTAGACCACTCAGTTATCAGTCTGTCCCATTTTAGATGAAAATTCCAGTTTATTTGATAATCCGAAACCTCACGTCTTTTCCATAAAAGTTGATTCCCACACATAAAAACCTGAATTTTTATTATCCTATTCTCAAGCACTCTGTGCAGTAAAGAACTCTACAGACTCACTACCCTCAAGAAAGAAATTCCTTCTCATCTGTTTTTTTAAAAAGTTAAATGACACGCAACAGCAGGTTATTGTCCAACAGGTTTATTTGAAATCATCAGTTTTAAAAGCACTACCCCTTCGTTTACTTTAAAAGGGTGAACTCTTGCTCTGAGATTACATCCTCTGGCCCTAGACCCTCCCACAGTGGGGGCCAATCTCTCAGCATTCACTCTGTCAAGTGCCTGAAGGATCTTAAAAATCACACACCAGGTTATAGTCTAACAGGTTTGTGGAAACACTAGCTTTCAGAGCGCTGCTCCTTCATCAGGTAGCTGTGGAAGTATAACCACTTGATGAAGGAGCAACACTCCAAAGCCTGGTGTTGTGTGATTTTTAACTTCGTACACCCCAGTCCAACACCAGCATCTCAAAATACTGAAGAATCTTGAATGTTTCAATAAGATTGCCTCTCATTCTAATGAACTCAAAAAGCTCAGCCAGCTCGACCTCTCTTCAGAAAACAATCCCTCCAAACCTACCGAAGTGGCCTAGAGTTAAGTTTTTTGTGTGTCTTACTGCCTTTTTGAATCGCATTCTTGATGAAGGTCTTATAGAGTCATAGAGATGTACAGCATGGAAACAGACCCTTCGGTCCAACTCGTCCATGCCGACCAGATATCCCAACCCAATCTAGTCCCATGTGCCAGCACTTGGCCCAAACCCCTCCTATCCTTCCTATTCATATAACCATCCAGAAGCCTTTTAAATGTTACAACTGTACTATCCTCCACCACATCCTCTGGCAGCTCATTCCATACACATACCACCCTCTGCGTAAAAAAGTTGCCTCTTACGTCCCTTTTATATCTTTCCAATCTCTCCTTAAACCTATGCCCTCTAGGTTCTGGATTCCCCCACCCCGGGAAAAGACTTTGTCTATTTATCCTAGCCATGCCCCTCACAATTTTATAAACCTCAATAAGGTCACCGCTCAGCCTCCGATGCTCCAGGGAAAACAGCCCTAGCCTATTCAAACTCTCTCTATAACTCAAATCCTTCAACCCTGGCAACATCCTTGTAAATCTTTTCTGTACCCTTTCAAGTTTCACAACATCTTTCCAATAGGAAGGAGACCAGAATTGCTCACAATATTCCAACAGTGCCTAACCATGTCCTGTACAGCTGCAACATGACCTCCCAACGGCTTCTTCACTATCCTATCTACCTGCAACTCCACTTTTAAGGACCTAAAAACCTGCACTCCAAGGTCTTTTTGTTCAGCAGCACTCCCTAGGACCTTACCATTAAGTGTATACATCCTGCTAAGATTTGCTTTCCCAAAATGTAGCACCTCACATTTATCTAAACTCCATCTGCCACTTCTCAGCCTATTGGCTCATCTGATCAAGATCCCATTGTAATCTGAGGTAACCTGCTTCGCTGTTCATTACACTTCCAATTTTGCTGTCATCTGCAAACTTACTAACTATACCTCTTATGCTCTAATCCAAATCATTTATATAAATGATGAAAAGCAGTGGAGCTAGCACTGATCCTTGTGGCACTCCACTGGTCACAAGCCTCCAGTCTGAAAATAAACCTTCCACCACCACCCTCTGTCTTCTACCTTTGAGCCAGTTCTGTATCCATATGGCTAGTTTTCCCTCTATTCCATGAGATCCAACCTTGCTAACCAGTATCCCATGGGGAACCTTGTCAACACCTTACTGAAGTCCATATAGATCACAGCTGCCTTCGTCTTTATGCTCAAATCATTGACTCTACTGTTCTTCGGATGCTGTCTGACCTGCTGTGCTTTTCCAGTGCCACACTTTGAGACTCCTCCATTTTGAATAAGGGTGTTGCATTGGTTGTTTTCCAGTCCTCTAGATCTTTTCCAGAATTTAAGGATTCTGGACAGATTACTACCAGTGCATCCACATCTCTGTAGCTACTTGGTTTAATATCCCAGGATACATACTACCAGGTCCATTTTCCTGGTATCTTTCTTCAGTGGATGTTATTGCACTTATTACCCCACCTTTTTATTTCCATTTCTTTGCCCCTAGCTTATTTAGAACGTAATTCATGTCCTCGACCTAGGTGTTTACACAGATGTTAAGGAGTTGGTCAACTGCTGGATGAGGACCATGTTGTGCATGGGCTTTAGAAAACATTCCATGGAGTGGCACATAATTAAGTATAAAAGCCACTGAGTGGACATCATTAGAACACACTAGAAGAACACCCATAGATGGCAAAATCTAGGCTAGAAGACTCACCATGGAAAGGTTAAGATATAGATGGAGGCCTCAGCTTATTGTCTGTACTGACTGAATAAATGAACTACTCATTCTAATCACAACAATCAGCTAGTGCTCGTAGCCTTGCAGGTTACAAAATTTCAGTTGCAAATTCCAGTTTCTTTTAAATGAATTGAGGGTTTCAGTCTTGAAACCAAAATAAGCAGTGAATTCCAGACACCCACCATCAATTAGTAAGCCTTCACATAGAACACATGAAGAAGACAGATTAGTGCTTACTAATTAAAGTGAGAACCTGGTATATCTCAAATATTGTCTTATGCTCTTTGGCCTGCCCTAACCTTGTTGGTCTTCCAAAACAAGGAGTTGACCCTTAGTGTTAGTTGAAAAGGGTGTCACTGGAAAAGCACAGCAGGTCAGGCAGCATCTGGAGAGCAGGAGAGTCAATGCTTCGGGCATGAGCCCTTCATTAGGGATGGCCAAGTGTTGCAGAGTGGCACATTCCAAAGTCTAAGACTACATGCTGAGGGACACACTAACGTGTGGAGCAGCTGGCATCAAGGCACAATGGGGAAAGACCACAGTCTGAGGTTTTCCTGCTGAAGGTAATTGAAAGTCTGTTCAGTTATTGGACTCTCCTAGTGTATCAAATATATACAAATATCAGTATTGTATGTGTAAGAGAGATCTTTGATTTTGTGTACAGTCAAATTCCAACATTTTGTGTATTTACTTCATATGCAAGTGTGGAGAACAGAATTGCTTTGTGTCAATGTAGATTTACAAAGAGTTTTTTTAATAAATAAAGTATATTTTTGAAATTAAAACATAGTCTTGTATGTGTAAGAGATGCCTTCGGTTTTTTGGATAGAGTCAAACCTCTTGATGTTGCCACTGTACAGAACCAAACTACAGTTATACAACAAAAGCTCTTGGCTGAAGAATGCACTAAAGCTTGGGGCAACTGCCACTAAGGTGCAGTGAGGAAAGACCACTGCCTGAAGTCTTCCTGCTGAAGATAAATGGGAGTCCATTCAGTTATTGGACCTTCCAAGAGGCTCAAGTATATAGTTTTCTCTGTGTAAGAGACATGTTTGGTTAAAGTCAAACTCCAATGTTTGTTGGTTTTCTTGATATGATACTGTACAGAACTGTGTTTGTGACTATGTACAAATGCAAAAATATTTTTGAGTACAGTATATATTTGAAAGCAAAAAGATTACCACATGAAATAGTATTTCATATTAATGTATAATAAGATATTCTTTGTCTTCTTGCCCAGTTTTGTATTGAACACAAGCTCAAAGAATGGCATTTAACGACATGACATAACAGACTGAGTCAGCACAATCTGGTTCTACACTTGATGAAAATTAAGTATTTTCAATAAAGCATTATCCATAGCTTGAGCTAGATCAGCATTTATAGTCCATTCCTAATCAGCCTTTAGAAAGACAATCCTTCTTGAACCACTGCAGTCCATGTGCTATAGGCACTATGCTGTGAGTGAGACAGTCCTGGATTTTGGTCTTGTCACAGTGATGAAGCCATGATATAGTTCCAAGTTAGGAATGCACTTGACTTCAATGCTAGTGGTGATCCATACGTTTACTGCCCTAATGCTGCACTACTGGATGTTGCTCCCTAAGGAGTCTTGGAAAGATATTGCAGTGTACCTTGTGTTATACAAACTCCTGCCATTGTGCACCACAGATACCCACAAGGAGCAGGTACCACTTTAATCAGTGTTCGCCTAAACACACATTGATAATTCACAGGAAATGGTGAAAATCAGAATCTGCAGGCAAAGTTTGTAAATCTACTCTGGGGCAGTGAATTGAGAAATTGTGCATTTGCACATGTGGTAGTTACAGATTGATTTGTTACATTGGGATAATTTACTTGCAGTCAGTGTCAGTTAATAACTTTGTACATTTATCACCTTTAATAATTGCTATACCCTTTCATTTCCAGAATATTACATTTCCTTGTAGGTATTGCTGCAAAATTATTTAAATTATTAAGGAAAATGTTATTATTCCTATTATGTAGACTCGCACACAAAAAAAATACTCAGTGGGATAAGGTACTGGAGTGATACAGTCTGAAGAAGAGGCTGCACTTTCAGGACTGGAGTATATAATAGAGAAAAGGGAAGAGTGAGCAGTGGACTGATTGAGATCTGTACAATTGTGAAAGGTTTCCATAGGGGACATGTTGTAATAATGTTTGCCAATTGAACAGTAACATAATCACCAATAAACCCAGAAAGGAATTCAAGAGAAATATCTTTACCATGATAGTGATGAGAATGTAGAACTTCCTACTGAGGAGCAGTTGCAGTGATTTGTATTGATGTACTTAAAAGGAGACCAAGTATACATGTGACAGAGAGAAAAATAAAAGGATATACAGATATGTTTAGATGAAATGAGAAGGGAGAAGGTATATGGGGAGCAGAAAATCCATCACAGTTCAGCTGGGATGAATACCTGTTTCTCTGTCGTGAACCCTTTGCAAGAACATATCTTTCATCTGAACACAATCTGTCGCAAGTATTGACATTTAGTTGAAATGTATCTTGCACAGTAATCACCAAAAGTATGTGTATGTCTGCAAAATAAACTCTGCTTGCAGAGTCACATCATCAGCCACAGATCTGACACAAACTGTACCAGCTGCATGGATGAGTGAAAACCAACATGTTTCCTGCTCATTTTTCAGTTTGTTTCTCATTGGTAAAATGACTTGTGAAATCAGCACAACACCAGCACAATTTTGCAGAGCTACTTTCATAGCCTGAAGGCATGTACACTAACTACCTGCCATCTGATTTGCTGTAGTCCCCTTACCTTGTCTGCACTTTAAAGATAAGACTTCCCCAATATATTTGAAAAACTTTAAAACTGTTCAGGCTACATGAGCAGTTTATTAATTGCCTCTTGATTGTGCGTAGCATTGAGAGACACATCCACATCAGCGAAACTTCTGAGACAAAATGTCATGGGCAGTTTCTCTTCCCCTCAACAGTTTGTTGCAGAGGTGAAACCTTGTTCTAGTCAAGCTGTGAGGAGTTGGTCTTAACCTCAGCAGCATAGGGAGACTGGAGATAATCAGTTAAGGTCTTTCTTTCTCTCTTACTATCCTGTGAATTTTGCTGGGGTCAAAGGACAATTTGTTGCAATTTATCTGGTCACACACATGGAGAAAAGCTGCTTCAAATATGATGAAGGGTGATGAAAAGCTGGGTGAATTGCAAGGAACACTTTTAAGGAGTAGACGGGGAGAAGTGAAGGGGGGTGCATAGTCAAGGGAGCTAACTAGCTGAAGAAACATCACCAATCAGCTGAACTAGACAAAGTTAAAAATCAGGCAAAAGTGGGTACTGCAGATTCTACAGATTGGAGTCAAGATTTGAGTAGTACTGGAAAAGCGAAGCAGGTCAAGCAGCATCCAAGGAGCAGGAAAATTGACATTTTGGGCAAAAGCTCTTCATCAGGAAGTTAAAGTTAAAAAGCACACAACACCAGGTTATAGTCCAACAGATTTATTTGGAAGGCACTAGCTTTTGGAGAGCACCCTAGTGTTCCAAATAAACCTGTTAGACTATAACCTGGTGTTGTGTGATTTCTAAATTTGTTCACCCCAGTCCAACACCGACTCCTCCACATCTGAACTAGACAATTCAAAATGTAGAGATTAGGCGAAAGTGAGGACTGCAAAATGTAGCACTGAACTGTTGAAAGTGAGGAAAAAAAATCAGAACCTGAATTCATCAAGTCAAGAGAGTTTGATGAATATTAATGAGTCATGACAGAAGATAAGATTGCAACTCTTTTCAGTATGAAGAACTGTTCGCCAACATGGGAATTTGTGTTGCAGATGTTTCCTCCCCTGTCTAGGTGACATCCTCAGTGCTTGGGAGCCTCCTGTGAAGCGCTTCTTTGATCTTTCCTCCGCCACTTGTAGTGGTTTGAACCTGCCGCTTCGGGTTGTCAGTTCCAGCTGTCAGTTGCAGTGGTCAGTATATTGGGTCCAGATCGATGTGTTTATTGATTGAATCTGTGGATGAGTGCCATGCCTCTAGGAATTCCCTGGCTGTACTCCGTTTGGCTTGTCCTATAATAGTAGTGGCGTCCCAGTCGAATTCATGTTGCTTGTCATCTGCGTGTGTGGCTACTAAGGATAGCTGGTCGTGTCGTTTTGTGGCTAGTTGGTGTTCCATGACAAGCAGATGACAAGCAACATGAATTCGACTGGGACAACACTACTATTATAGGACAAGCCAAACAGAGAACAACCAGGGAATTCCTAGAGGCATGGCACTCATCCACAGATTCAATCAATAAGCACATCGACCTGGACCCAATATACTGACCACTGCAACGGACAGCTGGAACTGACAACCGGAAGCGGCAGATTCAAACCACTACAAGTGGCGGAGGAAAGATCACAGAAGCGCTTCACAGGAGGCTCCCAAGCACTGAGGATGTCACCTAGACAGGGGACGAAACATCTGCAACACAAATTCCCAGCTCGGCAAACAGGACCACAACAACGAGCACCCGAGCTACAAATCTTCTCTCAAACTTTGAATATGAAGAACATTTTATCCAATATCAATTATCTTATTTTCCTTTGCACCTTCTGCAGTATTATCAGAGCTTTGCTCCAATAGTGATGTGTTGACCTAATTTGCAATACTCAAGCTGTGGGCTAAGTCAGTATTGCATACTGTTAGAGCACAACTTATTGGATTTTATATTCTATGCCTCAGCTAAATAAGGAAAGGGTCCCATATATCTTTTTAACCACCATATTGACTTTTCTTGCTACCCTTAGAGATCTGTGAACATAGTGTCAAAAGTCCTTCTGTTCCTCCACATTACTCAATGTCTCCTTTTAAACACTATCATTTAATTTTATCTTGATTATGGACTAAATTGGGAGAAGGACTGTATTACAACAGAAGATCAAGGAAGGTATTGTTGTACTTTTAAATTGCAAGTTACTGAAACTCATTCCAAGTTATATTTATACCGTTGCTTTGCAAGTAATGAGGAAAAGTGCAGGGAGTGATGGTGCAGGATGAGTTTGCGAAGTGAGACTCAGCTGGCCATACGACCATAAGACTGTAAGACCATAAGATATAGGAGTGGAAGTAAGGCCATTCGGCCCATCATGTCCATCATTCAGCCTACTTACCCACCATCTCCCCATAGCCCTTAATTCCTTGCGAGATCAAGAAATTATCAATCTTTGCCTTGAAGACACTTAACATCCCGGCCTCCACTGCACTCCGTGGCAATGAATTCCATGGGCCCATCACTCTCTGTCTGAAAAAATGTCTCCTCATATCTGTTCTAAATTGACCCCCTCTAATTCTAAGGTTGTTCCCACGGGTCCTAGTCTCCTGGCCTAGCGGAAACAAATTCCTAGCATTCACCCTTTATTGCCATGGATTATCTTGTAAGTTCCTATTAAATCTCCCCTCAAACTTCTAAACTCTAATGAATACAATCCCAGGATCCTCAGCCATTCATCATATGTTAGGCCGACCATTCCAGAGATCATCTGTGTGAGTCTCGGCTGGACATGCTCCAGTGCCAGTATGTCCTCCTTGAGGTGTGGGGCCCAAAATTGGACACAGTATTCTAAATGGGGCTTAACTAGAGATTTATAAAGTCTCAGAAGCACATCGCTGCTTTTATATTCCAAACCTCTTGAGATAAATGACAACATTACATTTGCTTTCTTAACCTCAGATTTAACATGCAAGTTCGCCTTAGAGAATCTTGGACTAGCACTCCTAGGGATCCCTTTGTGCTTTGGCTTTATGAATTTTCTCACCATTTAAAAAATAGTCCATGCCTGTATTCTTTTTTCCAAAATGCAAGACTTCGCATTTGCTGACGTTGAATTACATCCCCACCTCTTCAGTAGTATCTGTCTGTCCCCTAACTTCGTATCATCTGTTAACTTCGCCAGAATGCCCCAGTCCTTCATTCAGATTATTAATATATAAAGTGAACAAAGCTGACAAAAGGTAATTGATTAATTTGAGGAATTGTAACCAGTTGAGGATGCCAACGGTCATCAGTTTGACGACAACTCTGATTGGTGCCTTGACAGTTGAACAACTTGGGTTTGAATGATGCAGTGAAAACATTTTGGACTGCTAGGTAGAGATATGGCATCTCTTGTGCAATAAAAACTCCTACAGTCTGAAGGAAGCCAGTTATTTTGTCCCACTAGTTGCTGTAAGCTACGACTGAAGAGAGTTTGTTAATGTACTAATCACCTCCAAAGAAGTGATAGGAACCTGGAGAAAAGAAATTGAAGAACAATAAGTGCTGGCAAAGTAAAACGATCATCTCATTGAACTCAGTTTACTGGTGCTATTGAACTGTGGCTTCCAGTTATTTTTCCCCTCTGCCTACAAAACCAATGTTTTTAGTTTGACTGTATGTATACGTGTGCATGTAGGGAGGATGTTTAGAGGAGGGTTCAAGTTTAATTAGTAGCGTTATATAGCTCAGATGGAATGTTGTACACCAGACCACATCTCCACCTGTTGCCAATTTCCATTTTAAAAACAGAGGAAAGACAGAAACACACTCAAAGTTCTGTTTGGATTGAATACAAATATTTTATTAAAAATGTAGCTCACTAAAATAACAAAAATATCCTAATAAAAAGAAATTACCATACTGTCATGCAACACAAGTGTTTTCTGGACTGTCTATCTCTTTCCATTGGGAAATCAGTAAGACAAAAAGAATTGATGAAAAGACATAATGCACAGATCAGACTCTGTCTGTGGTTAGTAACTCTCTCCTAGTGCCTAATGTCAGCTCACCTGTTGAAATGCCCTCTCCAGATACTCCTGGCAAACTTCACACCTTTAGTGAGTGTTCCACTTGAAGTCCCTACATCCTGATGTCTGGTTTGAAGCAAACTTTTCTCAAAGAGAACAACGTTGATGGAGAAATTCCCGAAGTTTCCGGCTGAGTCATTTTCAGCACCCATTCCACCGAAATCACATTATGATGACAAGATTAGTGACTGGAGATAAATCTCAGTGACGCAGTTATCCCTGCCCCATGTAACAGAGAATCATTTGTTTTAGGAAATTACAATAATGGCATCTGGTTTCTGTTTTGAACATCACTGGGTAGTAATTCCTATTACAACATGAATTAATAGAAAAACTAGTCTCCTTTGAAATAAGTATTTTATCTTCAAAGCAACTGAGTTTTGTATTTTTAGCTAGAGTTTAAAGAAGATTACACACAATCAAATTAAAATATTAAGAATCAGGTTGTATTCAAAGTTTTACAAATAAACACAAAATCTATAAATATTTACAATATGGTTTAAAAAAATTGTTCATGTTCTCCGTATCCTGAAAGGAAAATTAATGACATTGTATATATACACTACTTCTTCATTGAAAACAAAATATTTTCTGGATCTGAAATCCAAACTCATAGAAAGAAATCAGGCTTGCTGTGATGGCGAGGTGTATTTTGCAGATACTATGAATGTGAATAATTTAGATTAAATTAGAATAGATTCCCTACAGTACGGATACAGGCCCTTTGGCCCAATAAGTCCACACCAATCCTCCAAAGAGTAAGCCACCCAGACCTCTTCCCCTACCTATATTTTCCTCTGACTAATGCACCCAATACTACGGGCAATTTAACATGGACAATTCAATTAACCTGCACATCTTTGAACTGTCGGAGGAAACCCACGCAGATGCAGGGAGAACGTGCAAACTCCACACAAATTTACGTTTGTGTTTTAAAATCTTGCTTCTCCTCTTCCTACATCAATCTCAGACACCTATTAATTACAATTTTTTTTACAAAACTGCTCTTGACTAGGGATCAATTTGATATGTAATGTTTGTTTTGATCCTGATTGGAACAGTCTTGAACATTAAACTAGAATTTGAAACCAGGCCTCTAGTGCCAATGAGTGCTTTAACTGAGACCAAAGTTATACTGCTGTGAAATTGGTAGTGTCAGACCTGGAGTAAGATTCTAACCAGAAGCAGAAATACCTCCCTTCCATCATTTGATGAATTTTATACTGGACCCTGCATGGAGCTAAAATGACATGGCAAATTGCTTTTGGCTGTGGGGAACTTTGACATTCTAAGCAAGCAGAATAAAATATTGGGGAACTCCACAGCAATGCCTTCACAGGATTCTTCAAATCCAGTGGCAAGTACATTGTCCTCTCCCAAACCAATCGGCCCAGCAGAAAGGGGCTAATAATTAAAACCCAGCTTCATTGGGCAGGGCATTTTGTTCATGTGCCTGTCACTAAGCTCCCTGAAGTAACTAAAACAGAAATTGGTGAAAAAGCACAGCAGGTCAGGCAGCATCTGTGGAGAGAAATCAGAGTTAATGTTTCAGGTCGAATGACGCTTTGTCAGAAATCTGAATTCGTCCCCAGAGTTCTAAGGAAGGGTCACTTGACCCGGAATTTAGCTCTGATTTCTCTCCATAAATGCTGCCTAACCTTCTGAGCTTTACCAGCAATTTCTGTTTTTGTTGCTGATTTACAGCATCCAGAGTTCTTCTGGAATTTATTCAGTTTTCCCTGAAATAACTGTTTGACTCAGAACTCACTCACATTCGGCTCGGGACCCCCAGGAGGACAACAGAATAAAAACAGAATTTCTGAGCTGCCCTGACAGCCTCCCTGAAAAGGTCAGGCATTCCCAAACAACTCTTCAAAGGCTCTGGGGGGCTGTGAACAATCTCAACACAGGAAGGTTTGTTCAGGAAGACACTGAACATTTTAAGACACGTCATTGGGAGCATGCAGAAGTGAAGCGGAGGTGTCAGAGAGAGTGTACAATCCTCCTAACCAATCATCTACCTGACCCTTCGAGGACCACCAGCCCCAGACATGTCAGAGATGATAGATTGATAAGCATTTCAGAACCCATCTTTCCAGAATGGAAGCAAGTCACCATCTATCCCAGTCCTGTCTATGAGGCAGGACTGACTGCTATTAGTAAATTCCCAACAACCACTCTATCAGTCACAGGGAAATAGATTACATGAGTCTCAAACTGCTTTCTCTCTAATTTGCCTTTGGTTGATTAGCCAGGATCAGCGATCAACACATGAAGCCCAGGAGGATGGTTACATTTTGTGGCCTGTGTTGTTACATTAATTAGGGCTCATTCAGCCCCATCTAGCACTCTCACCATTAGCAGTCAGCCTAAATCACTCTGGAATCAGAGTTCTGAAGAAGGGTCACTGGACCTGAAATGTTAACTCTGCTTTCTCTCCATAGAAGCTGCCAGATCTGCTAAGTGTTTTCCAGCAATTTCTGTTTTTTTTTAGGTTTCCAGAATTTTCATTTCTTTGTTTTAAATTTATCAAAGGCACTTTCATAATTTGGCATTGCTGGGATTTGAATTTGTGATCACTGGACTTCTGTCCCCTTATTGGTTATGAGTACTTTCACTTCAGCCCCTGTCTGTGTCCTGCTGCAATGGACGTGATTATGAGGAGTAAGGTGATCATCTCAAATGTCACATGGTACAGGTCTTCATAATCCTTCCTCCTGTTCTTCATTCTCTGCCCTCTCACTCACCTCTGGCACTAACTGTCCTCTGACCAAAATGAGGAAACAAAGATTCAGCGGGAAGGGAGAAAAAATCCTGAGACCTGGAGCTATGACCCAAAGCAAATAAAGCACAAAAGGAGCTCTTGTTCTAAACACACAATAGAACTTACCCAAACTCAGCTGTGATGAAAAAGGCTGGTCTTTAAGAAGTTTAAAGCATCACCGATTAACAGCAAGGGGCAACAGACCCTATGGAAGTCTTAGCACCATCTTCTTAGATGAACCAGAGAGGGCCATTGACCCACATCCTGGGAATAGAAGAAAACTTCAGTCATCTTGATTGGTGGAAGATTTTCAATGTGATGCATTCCCTCGTTTCAGTTCAGGACAGAGACAAACAACTCCAGGTCTGTGATAAAGCCTGGCTTTTGAGAAACTTCAGATGATGATTCAAAACTAATGAACATTCGGCAAAATGCATGTGGGAAGGAATTTTCAATTCTGGAGAGTGGTTATGATGATTTGGGAGAGTGGATGCCCTACATGTATAGCTGTAGGAGGCAAAGGAAACTCTGCAATACAACTTCCTTTCTAATTGATGTGGTCTCTGGTGGAAAGGGACAAAATCTAGCTTTTGATTCAAAATCCAATGTGAAAGTATCTGTTTGGAGATGAGAGTATTTCACTGGATTGACATAATGATGGCAGGCACACGTTCTGTCAGAGGCAACAACAGCAGAAGATCTTTCGACAAATATTGTTTCTCTTGTGTTCCACAGCTTTCTTCAGCTGCACTTTGGCCTCCCCCATGTAATCTTGAACCTTCTGCACATTTATCTCGATGTTGTTGAGGGTCTCTGATTGTTCCTCCACCAAAACTGCCATCTGCAGGAACAAGTCATGGATCTCACGGACGCGACACTCCAACTTCAGCAGCTCCCGGTGCCGCTGCTCAATTTCTGACAGAGCAGTGCGTGCCCCTCGCACTTCGCTCAGCAGGTTTCCGGAGAACACATCCCACTTCCCCTGTTCTATCATCTCCTCCATCTCGTTGTTGGAAATGTCTTTTCCCATGATCTCAAGCTGCCGTTGGATCCGGGTCTTGCAGTTTTCCCGCTGCTTCATCTCCTCCTTGTTATACTCCGACATGGCGTTGTGGAAAGTGTGCAAGACAGCAAAGTGCTGTGCCTGGGCAATCCGAACAATGGCAGCATTAGGCCCATGTGTATTCGTTATCTCGTTGATGTAATTGTTTAGGTCCTGCAGCCTCCGGTGGATCTTCTCACCCCGACTTTTTATATCTTTTGCAATAGAGTTTGAATCCCGCTTTATGCTGCTAAGACGTCTCATCGAGGTCAGGAAGCGAGTGTTCTGCTTTCCTAGACGTTTAATGTCCACTTTCAGGCGCCCATTTTCCTCTTGGATTTGTTGCACTTCTTTGTGAAGCACCTGCAGAATGAAGTCACATTCAAATACCAAGCCTTCACGAGTGGAATCCACCTCATCTTCGGTCTCTGCTTGCTGTTGGGACAATTTTGAACATTCGATCAATTCTTCAAGTCTGTCCTTCATTGTTCCTGAAAGAAACCAAAATAATCAAGATCAGAAAAACCAAAATGACAGGAGCAACTCAGCGAATTTACATTATTCAGTAAATATATTTTAAAAAACTTGCATCCTTGTAGCTCTTTGGAGATCCTGAGGACAAGTGACGGTGTTTTACAGAAAACAAACTGCTTTTGAGATCCACTCATTTATCATTTGGAAACGGAACAGATATTCCTTTAGATTAGATTACTTACAGTGTGGAAACAGGCCCAACAAGTCCACACCAACCCATAACCCACCCAGACCCTACATTTACCCCTTCACCTAACACTACAGACAATTTAGCATGGCCAATTCACCTAACCTGAACATTTTTGGACTGTGGGAGGAAACCAGAGCACACCCACGCAGACATGGGGAGAACGTGCAAACTCCACACAGACCGTCGCCTAAGGTGGGAATTGAACCCAGGTCTCTGGCGCTGTGAGGCAGCAGTGCTAACCACTATGCTGGAAGATTCCACAAGAAGTAGTGAGATAAATCTTTTTATGTTTTTAGTTAATGTTTGAATGTTGGCTAGAATTATGGGAGGGCTGCTGTAGTGTTCTTCAAATTCACCTAGAGAAACTTTCCCATCCACCTGAGAGGGTTGATCACCTTCAGTTTCGGATCTTATCACAAAGGAAACCTGACAGAATATTCCAGTGCTGCACTTCCACAGAGACCCTCAGTACTTACCCACCAACAGTATGGGACGCTCTGCATTGACCCTCTGACAGTGCGGCACTCCCTCAGCACTGACCTACCAATAGTGCAACACTCCCTCAGCACTGAGCCTCCAACAGTGCGGTGTTCCCTTAGTGCTGACCCTCTGACAGTGTGGCACTCCCTTAGCACTGATCCTCTGACAGTGTGGCATTTCCTCAGCACTGATCTCCGACAGTGCAGCACTTCCTCAGCACTGACCCTCCGACAGTGCGGCACTTCCTCAGCACTGACCCTCCAACAGTGCCGCACTCCCTCAGCACTGACCCTCCGACAGTGCAGCACTCCCTCAGCACTGACCCTCCAACAGTGCCGCACTCCCTCAGCACTGACCCTCCGACAGTGTGGCACTCCCTCAGCACTAACCCTCCGACAGTGTGGCACTCCCTCAGCACTGATCTTCTGACAGTGTGGCATTCCCTCAGCACTGACCTACGACAGTGCGGCACTCCCTCAGCACTGACACTCTGACAGTGTGGCTCTCCCTCAGCACTGATCCTTTGACGGTGTGGCATTCCCTCAGCACTGACCAACAACAGTGCGGCACTCCCTCAGCATTGACCCTCTGCCAGTGTGGCACTCTCTCAGCACTGACCTTCCAACAGTGTGGTACGCTTTCAATACTGACCCTCCAACAGTGTGGCACTCCCTCAGCACTGACCCTCCGACAGTGCCACACTCCTACAAGGATTTTCTTTATCTCTGATCAAGGTGGCCAAGTGGTTAGAACTTTGGACTCAAGATCCAATGGATATTGGTCTTTGTGGGTTTGATAGCAGAGTTTTTGTGGATGACACTGTGGCTCAGTGGTTAGCACTGCTGCCTCTCAGCACCAGGGACCCAAGTTTGGTTCTAGCTTCGGGTAACTGTCTGTGTGTAGTTTCAGGTTATCCCTTGTCTGTGTGGGTTTTCTTCAGGTGCTCCGGTTTCCTCCCACAGTCCAAAGATGTGTAGGTTAGGTAAATTAGCTATGGGAAATGTGGGGTCACAGGGATAGGGTCGCTCTGGGTGGGATATTCTTCAGAGGGCTGGTACAGGCTTGATGGGCCAAATGGCCTCTAACGTGCACAGTGAGTTTTCCATGAAACAAAACTTTGCAGCAGAAAAGTTATAAATGACCTCACCTGAATAGCAGTATCCTGTAGTTTTGATATCTTGTGTTTTCGAGCTCTAAGATGTGCCCAATCTGATTGCATATCAAGCAGGTGGCCTGAAAAAGATTACAAGTAAACCATATAAGTATAATGTGAATTTATATAGTGCATTGAACACTGAAAAATGCCCAAATCTCCATAGTTTTTATGATTATCTGTCAGTTTATCCACTAACGAACAATCTGTGCCTCCTATTTACGACAGAGTGTATTTAGGACAGAGGTAGCGAGGTTCTAAATTAGGATTAAGGATTCTAGGGAGAAGGCGTGAGAATGGGGCTGAGAAATATTTTGGCCATGATCGAATGGTGGAGCAGTCAAATGGCCTAATAATGCTCCTATAAATTATGGTCTATTACAAAGTATTAGCCTTGAATTTTCTGAGCAATTGCTCAGAGGTTTACCTTAATCTACCACTAGATTCTCAGCTGTAGCAAACAATATCATTTTACTGTCTTGTCAGGGGTTCTAACTTGTAAAGTTCTGTTTTGGGAAGGACTTTTATGACACAAGACATGGAAATACTCTGCAGGTCAGGCACTACGTGGAGAGAGAAATAGAACTAATGTATTAGGTCAATCAAGAGAAATGGGAAAAGCTTCCCCAATGGTAGTTTCTTAAATACATAACACTTTAATTTTCATACCTTAGAGAGAGAGCAGATTTAACTATTTTTGACAGTTTTATGTTATTGTAATGAAATTGGTAGGAAATTTAAGTTCGACTTGAACAATATTTTGTCAGTATTAGTGAAGTCCTATAACGTTAGGACTGAAAGAGGGAACCCACACTGTGTCCATGGGCAGCAGGACCCTGGGTGGCATTTGACTGGTGTCAGCCCAATCCAGCATCATTCATTGTCCTTTAACCAGATTCTGATCTAGTTTCCTGATTGAAAACTGCTGATGTATAAGAGTAAGGGAGGGACCTGTGTTTTATATGATTGCAATCAGCAATTTCAGGAGCTAAAGAAGAAAGGGGACATTCTAAACAACTTAATTCAATCTTTAAGCATGGGTTTCAGAATTATTCATTGATTCAACTCTCTTGGTCTGATATAACATCTACTTAGACCCAATCCCACACAGTTAAATCCACACTAGCTGCATCAAGGCGTCATTATCCAAATAAGCTAATGTACAAGATCCCAGAGTGGGAATTGCACAACAATGGAAAGATGAGCCATTTATTACTTTTGGTTAGTAAGAGGAATAAGTTTAGAGAGAGGTTGCTTCCTTGTTTGAATATTTCTGTTTCATCTCTTTTCATGATTAAGGAAGTCTCTTTGTGTTCTGCACCTTCTTTAAATTCAGAGACAGGAACCAAGTTTACCACGGTCCAAACTTTGGTCAATTTATTGACAATCTTTGATACTGAGGTTGTGGTTTTGTCAGAGCCCATAATGCTAACTGTTGCTTACTTTCACATAATACTGAGCGACTGCTGTACTGTTGGAATTGTCATTATTAGATGAGATATTGAGCCATGGCTGTAGGTGGCTGTATTCCAGGATATTCCCCTCCCTCAATCAACTGCAGCAATAGATGACTTGGTCATGATGTCATCTGATGTTTCTCGGAGCAGCTGAAGATACATTGCCACCCTGTCTTCTACGTTACAACTATATTTCAAAAAAATACTTTGTTGCTTTTGGGATATCCAGAAATTGTGTTATACAAGTAAACTTTTCTATTATATTGCCTTATGGGAATGGGGAAAACAGTCTGAACAACCAACATCATCCTTACTTACAGGATATGTACAGTTTCTGCTGATTGGCTTCCTTTCCTAAGACAGTTCACATCAGGAGCAGGGTATCTGGAGTATTGGCTGGGCCTCCCTCTCCCCTTCACGTTTTCACACCAAAAACTGCAGTTTGGGTACTCTTTAGCTTCACACAGCAGAGCTTGGAAATAACAAGGTAAAATTATCAACACACTTCACTAAAAGGACAGAGCTCCTTTAAAAGTTAATCTGGGGGTGGTGAACTAAAGAGTCAGTACCTTGTGACAAACATACACCAGCACTCTTAACATTATCAACCTCCTGGATTTCTCTCACCAACACCATCAATCCACACTGACTACCATCAGCTCAAAAAGAGGATCGTATCATCTTCCCAGGGCAATTAGGGCTGTGCAATAAATTCCATCTCTTATCCTTCAGAAGAATGGACAGTATCGTCCTACTCAATTAACATTGAAAAAGTCATAAAATAAGATAAAATTGTGAAAGCGTTTTTTCACACACTTCACTGTCTGTGTACCTTCAAGTGATTTATTTGGACAACTGAAGTTATGCTTAGGATGGCAGGTTCTCCAGATGAGATCTCTTCCCATCTGATGACATTACTATACATTTGATCGACCAGGCTATTGTAAAATATGCCTCAATTTGTTAAGTTGACCATTTAAAAGTCTTTGCATCACACCGAACAACCAGCCAGCAGCTAATAGAACATAGAACATAGAAAAATACAGCGCAGTACAGGCCCTTTGGCCCTTGATGTTGCGCCGATCCAAGCCCACCTAACCTACACTAGCCCATTATCCTCCATATGCCTATCCAATGCCCGTTTAAATGCCCATAAAGAGGGAGAGTCCAGCACTGCTACTGGCAGGGCATTCCATTAGATTAGAATCTATTTCTAATCTTAGCTAAGATTAGAATCTATTTCTAAAATGAAACACATTAAAGTATGTATTTTCTCAGCGCGAGCTATTGCTGTTTTGAGAACAGGAAACGTTGGTCACTCACCCAGACAGCCCTCAGAAAGAGTCCGGGTCGTGGAATGAGAAAGCAAGCTGAGTTCTTGAAACAGACCTGGTTGTGTTGCACAGTGTGAGCTTCAAGCCCCTTGCACCTGCATCCTTCTTACAATTTGTTAAAAGCAATTCACAGTTCAGATTCTTCCAAGCACATCTCACTCACTTGATGTGCAATGCAGCAAAGAGGTCACTTCAGAAACCCTTATGTCTGGCGAATTGTCGTCCTTTTCTATTTGGTTGAAATTGAAGATAGAGCAGGCCAGTGGTCTTGCATAATCCCCTTGAAATACTGCAGTCTGGAACACCCAGTCACAATGCTGTCCAGAGTCAGACTGCACAGGCTCATATGGGAGGTTATTATTGTACCATGTGACTAAAGTACCATTCTGGGAAGTGACACTGAGATAAAGAAATAGTTTCCTTTCCTGTGGGCGAGTACGGTTGATCACTGAATGTGTATTGTCAAATAGCAAGGGAAAGAGACTGTAGTTCCTGGTACAACGAACTCCTAACCACAGAAAAACCTCATTCACTCAGAATTTCCCCTCTACAGTGTGTCAGATATCAATGCATAATCATTGTATGATTTAACAACTCTACAAAATGTCTCTCACATTGTGTCATTTGAATAACTAATTCATGCAGAATGTTGTGAGTAGGGGGCTTCCAAATATCTCACAAACACAATGCTAAGGAAGTCTCCAGTATGAAAACTAATACCTCTCCCTACGTTGTCATTCACTCCAGCTCTACAAACTTTCAACCTTCCACCATTAGTGGCCATGCCTTCAAATCTCAAGGTACTAAACTCTAGACCTTCCTTCCCTGCAGCTCTCCATTTCTGTTTCTGCCTCTAAGACTCTTCTTAAAACCTACCTCTTTGACTAAGTTATTTTTGTCTCCTGCTCTAATATCTCCTTATGTGGCTTGGTATCAACTTCCTTTTTACAAAAAAAAATTCTTACCATATACAAATATAACTTGTTTTCATCGCTGTTTGTTCTCTCTATCACTTATATGTTAGACTTAAATACTTAAGAAATGGGGTTGGCCGAGGTAAAGGTATTTTTAAAGATTGTTGAAAGACAAAGTTAAAAATCACACAACACCGGGTTGTAGTCCAATAGGTTTATTTGGAAGCACTGGCTTTTGGAGCGCTGCTCCTTCATCAGGAAGTTGTGACAATCACCTGATGAAGGAGCGATGCTCCGAAAGCTAGTGCTTCTAAATAAATCTGTTGGACTATAACCTGGTGTTGTGTGATTTTTAACTTTGCCATAATCTCTTCCTTACTGATAAATGAACGTTGTTCAAGGCCAGCAATTAACTGATCACACATTTTCACCAGATCGTCTATGGGGATTTTTTCAACTGTGTTCAGAAAGTCATCACTACTATCCTCACGCTGATCCGTATTTCAAACCATTTCAGCAACTTTCCCATCACTCAAGGAATGCACAACAGGGTGCATCATTGTCAATGTTCAGCATTTATACAGTCATAGAGTCATAGAGATGTACAGCACAGAAACAGACCCTTCAGTGCAACTTGTCCATGCCGACCCAATCTAATCCTACCTGACAGCACCTGGCCCATATCCCTCCAAACCCTTCCTATTCATATACACATCCAGATGCCTTTTAAATGTTGGAATTGTACCAGCCTCCACCACATCCTCTGGCAGCTCATTCCATACATGTACCACCCTCTGAATGAAAATATTGCCCCTTAGTCTCTTTTGTATCTTTCCCCTCTCACCTTAAACCCTCTAGTTCTGGACTCCCTGACCCCAGGGGAAAGACTTTGTCTATTTATCCTATCCATGCCCCTCGTGATTTTATAAGCCTCTATAAGGTCACCCCTCAGCCTCCGACGCTCCAGGGAAAACAGCCTTAGCCTATTCAACCTTTCCCTAAAACTCAAATCCTGCAACCCTGGCAACATCCTTGTAAATCTTTTCTGAACCCTTTCAAGTTTCACAACATCTTTCCAATAGGAAGGAGACCAGAATTGCATGCAATATTCTAACAGTGGCGTAACCAATATCCTGTACAGCCGCCACATGACCTCCCAACTCCCGTACTCAATATTCTGACCAGTAAAGAAAAGCATACCAAACGCCTTCTTCACTATCCTATCTACCTGCTCTACTTTCAAGGAACAGTGAACCTGCACTCCAAGGTCTCTTTGCTCAACCACACTCCCTACAATCTTACCATTAAGTGTATAAGTCCTGCTAAGATTTGCTTTCCCAAAATGCAGCACCTCACATTTATCTAAATTAAACTCCATCTGCCACTTCTGAGCCCATTGGCCTCTTCAATGTAAACTTCCTGTAATTTATTTACACTTTTGTCCGATAAACTTGGTGCGTAAGTTACAAGGTTTGCTATGATCCTTTTCTCTTCAGTGACACAAAACCCTTAAAAGTCTTCATCTTTAGGTTCATTTACATCGAACCTCGTTGTAGGCCAGAGTCTGTGCCAAGCATTTGTTCATGTTGATTTATCAACATCCTTCCAAGCATTAGCAACTGCATAAATGGTATCCTTAACACTTAACTCTTTCAGGAAGACTTGAATTCCTACCCCTCTGTTAACTGCAGCAAGCATACAGTTTAAAAAATAGTCATGATTTGGAGATGCCAGTGTTGGACTGGGGTATGCAAAGTTAAAAAGTCACACAATACGAGGTTATAGTCCAACAGGTTTATTTTTAATAGATATTTTTATTGAAAATTTAACATGTTTTTACACGTTTACAAAAGAAAACTAAACATTGATATACAATTAAATCTTAAATAAATAATAACCAAAATCTATCAGAGAAAAAGAAATACCAAGAGAAAAAAAACAAAACTCATCTAACCTACAACTAACCAGAGTGTATGCTTAAATCTCTTAACAAGAGAGATAAAAAAATCAACGCTTAACACAGAAATTTAGTAGTGGTATATATACTGGGAATTTGTTAACAACAGATCACAACAAAACCTGTATTCATGTGGGATTCATCTCCCAAGGGGCCCCGGACCAGCCAGGTTCGCCATCTCAATTAAATAAAAGCTCTTGTTAGGATGACCGAAATATCTGTATTTGTGTAATTCAAGAAGGGCTGCCATATTTTATGGAATAATTTGGTTTTTTGGTGCATTATATTTGTAATGAAGTCAGGGGGAATATATTCCATAATTATTCTGTGCCAATTCGAAAGTCCAGGGGGGCCTTCAGCCACCCAGTTTACCAAAATATTTTTCCTTGCACAGAAAGACAGAATGGAAAATAGTCTCTTCCCTGTCATAATTTCAAGTGTTCTTTATCCAATAAGTGTGTCTCCTGTAGGAGAGCTATATCAACCCTTTCTTTCTTGAGGTTTGCTAATATTTTCTTCCTGTTGACTGATGAATTACTCCCTTTGACATTTCAGGTGCGCCATTTAATCGACTGATTAACCATAGTCACCGGGCAAGTCCGAGACTTCTCGGGAGGAGAAACCCTATCCAAAACATCCCGAGTATAGAGCATATAAAATTCACAAAAATAAAGGCTCTTTAATACACTCAGATCAATATAATAAAAAACTATTTCTAAATTAAAAAATATAAAACGTATTTAAATGGAGATTCTCCCCTTTGTTCCCGGGGCCATCATTTCCTTTCCAAAGGCCCATCATATCCTCTCCTAACCAGTGCCCCACCTTTGACCCAGGCACCCCACGACAGGATGAAGAAAATTCAAATATACTACAGTGCGAGAGTTAACAGTGAGTACCCTACCCCCCACCCACACCAACACCTGGATATATTTGGTAATGTTAATACCATGTATGAACATATATAACTATAAAATTACAGTCTCAACAAATAATAATTAAATATAGTAATACAAAATGACAAGGGAAAACAACCCCGCTCCTAAGGACAGAGATAAAATAGGATAAGGTAACCACTCCCCGCCCCCCCCCCCCCCCCCGCCCCCCTTTTCCACCCACCACCTACATTAACTAGACCCCCGGCCTCTATATATACTAAAAAAAGGGGGAGAAAATCGCTAAGTGAAGAACAGATAAATAAACCCCTCTCCCCACCCCCCGGAGATAATATTAAACAGTAAGATAATAAAAGGAAAAAAAAGGGGTTAAATCGGGGGGAGGGCAAAACAACATCAATTAACTCTTACAATTTATCTAAGAGAGTCCAAAAATTCCTTGGCCTTCTCTGGCGATCCGAAGTTGTACACGGACCCGTCATGGCTGAAGTGTAGCGTAGCTGGGTAGTGCAAGGAGTACTGAAAGTTTGAGTCCCTTAATGTTTCTTCGCTTCGTCAAACGCCTTCCTCTTTTGAACCAAAGCTGGGGAAAAGTCCTGGAATAACATAATCTTGGATCCTTTATAAATCATGGCTTTGGGAACTTTCCCAAGATTTCTGGAAGCTTCCAAGAGCATCTGCCTCTCCTTATAGCTCTGCAGTCAGAACAGAACCGAGTGGGGGAGCTGGTTCGAGCCAGGCCCACGCACTGCAACTCGGTAGGCCCTTCCACCCTTACCTGGCCTGATCCAACCTCCAGATTTAACAGCTGTGGAAGCCACTGCTCGAGAAACGCTGTAAGCTGGCCTTCTTCCCATTCGGGAAGGCCCAGTGATTCTCGAGGTCATCGATGTGATTCTCTAAGGTCCGGACTTGCTGTTCGAGAGTCCGGACCTGATCCACGGCCGATTCTGCTATAGTCTTCGAGGTTGTGGCCTTTAGCTCCGCACCCCTGACTCGGCACTCAATTTACTCAATGTCTTGGTCGTGCTTTTGTAGCGCGGCGAAGAGCGAATTCCATCTGCTCCGGGACTCTTCGATGAAGGCATCGATCTTCGCGTCAAGTTTGGAGATTATTTCCACAAGGCTCGCCACCGTAGGCAAATCCCCCGGGGCGTCTGCGGACACCTCAGCTGCAGCTGGAAAGGGTGGGGGGTTCCTGCCTGCTGAGAACTGTGGGCTTCCTTCCCTCTAGTCATTTTTACAGGAGATTAGATTGTTTAAATTCAGTACTGAGCAACTAATTACATTAAGTAAAAACTATTTTAAATGCTTTGATGAGTGTGGTAGAGGCGGGTGGCCCACTTTGCCAAAGTCTTAGGAGGAGCACTATAGACTCAGACTTGCTGGGTCGCTGCCATCTTGGATCACCTCCGTCCAGCAGGTTTCATTGGAAACACTAGCTTTCGGAGCACTGCTCCTTTATCAGGTGGTTGTGGAGGACACAATTGTAAAACACAGAATTTATAGCAAAAGTTTACAGTGTGATGTAACTGAAATTATACTTTGAAAAATACCTTGATTGTTTAAGTCTCTCATCTGTTAGAATGACCATGTTAGTTTCACTCCTTTCATATGTGACTCACAAAACCTTTTTAAAAAGTTACATTCTCAGGTTAACTGTAACAAATAGTGTCAGCCCAGATATATGTTGAAGGTGTTGCTGCTGTCCCTCCCAAAGCCTGCCTTGAAGGATGGTCACCCGAAGGTCCGAGGTCGAATGTCCTGGACCACTGAAGTGTTCTCTGACTGGGAGGGAACACTCCAGTCTATTGATTGTTGTGCAGTGCCCATTCATCCGGTGCTGTAGCCTCTGCTTGGTTTCACCAATGAACCATGCCTCAGGACATCCTTGCCTGCTGTGTATGAGACAGACAACGTTGGCTGAGTCGCATGAGTACCTGCCTTATATGCTTCAGCGTCTAGGACGTTCGACCTCAGACCTTCGTGTGACCATCCTCCAAGTCGGACTTCAGGACAGGCAGCAATGAAAAGTAGCCAAGCAGAGGCTAAGTTCAGTCCCCATAGGGAGGGCCTCAACCGGAACCTTGGGCTCATGTCACACTACAAGTGACCACCATTGCACTATACACACACACAGGCACTCCTACTCCTAAACACACATACGCACTCCTACACACACACGCACTCCTATACACAGCCATACACTCCCACACTCACACATGGACCCTCTCACAGACTTAGACCCCTTTACACTCACACAGACACATATACACACTCTCTCACAGACACTCACAACCCCTCACCCCAGACACACACACACACACATATATATGTTTGTGGGGTGAATTTGTACTTGCAGAGTTACATTGTACTTTTCTCAAAAACTGCACAAATCCATGTAAGACTCTGTTAACTCATTTTTTAGATTAGAATCAGTCTTAATATTATGGCTCAGACACAGCACATAGGGGGCTCATACCTTCAACAAGAAGTTTGGCAGGGGGATGCGTGGAGCAGATGTCCAGGAGCAATAAAATTTTACAGTTTTCTTCCAGTCCAGCTTGCCTGCAATGAGCTTGTGCCACTGGTAAGAAGTGATTACTAAACCAGTCAAGAAACATTTCTCTGGTTACCCATGCTTTCTTGTTTGCATAATAATGTACAGGTGAATTATGTACACCTTCAGACATCTCGAATGTTTGCTTTTCCCAATCACTGCCAACTTCACCTTGTGTGTGTCTACAGCATTGGCACACCCAAGAATAGTTAACCTGTCCTTACTATCCTTAAAACCTGTTGGTGCCCTCTCACCAGAAGAAGAATTCAGCAGAAGAATTTTCACCACAGATTTTCAGATATTTTACACCAATATACTTTTAAACTTTCTGCAGCCAACCTTCTGCATATTGGCACTCACCTTCAATGCTCAGTTCTTTAAGATATCTTGTAGCTTGTTTCATGACCAATAAACCAGTCAGTGGCATATGTTCACTTCTTCGATGTCGAATGCACTGTGTCGAACACAGCTAAGATCTTCAGTTTTTGCCCTATGCAGTGTTTTCCTATTTTTCATTAGTTTATTGTCATCACTGTTACCATAAAACTTCAGTAACTTGTCTTTCTGTTTTTTTCAATCATATACAGTGATAGTTCCAACACCATATTCTTCAGTAAGATGCCGCACACACACACACCACAATCAAGCTTCTGTAATAACTCCACTTTCTGTGTTACTGATATCGTCAGATGCTTCCTTTTCTTTTTATTATTGTTACGCATAGGTGTATCTGCAGCTCTTTTTGCCATTTTCACAGTGAAATTATATAGTGAAACAAATACATAATTGACGCGTGCCAGTGTTGGGCCAAACTGCCACATGGGTCAAGTGAGTGTCGACTTCGCACGCCAAATAAGCCTTGTTATGCAGACATGACTGATGCTTCATACTTCACGAGAAAAACTTGGGATTTCAGAGCTTTTCGGATTTCTACCTGTACGAAGCTTCTGCTAATAACATAAAACAGTGTTGAGAAGAAGAGAGAGAGCTAGGGAGCACAGTTTAACATTTTGAGGGTCACCAAAACTCTTTAGTCAAACCAGAGCCTGCGAAATGTTAATGCAGAGAATTGGGCACTGAGTTTTGGTTGCTTGTCACACAATACAATTATGTTGAATGTTCCAAACTCTCCAATTGTAGCTTTAATTACTTGGCTACAAGGTTATGCAAAATTCAGGCCTAAAGTGATAAAAACAGGCCTTAAAAGAAATTGATGAGTGAAGATGTATTTTACATTGAAACAGTACTTAGCAAAAGTCCAATTCTTGATAGTCAGCTCAGCTATGGGAATGGTGAAGCTCAAAGAGTAATTCCCTTATGGAAAACTCTGGATAAATAGCCTGCCTGCTGTAAATTAATTAAAATGTTGGATGCTGGAATCTGAAACCCAAAAGAGAAAATGCTGGAAAATCTCAGCAGGTCTGGCAGCATCTGTAAGGAGAGCAAAGAGCTGACATTTCGAGTCTAACTGACCCTTTGTCAAAGCTTTGACAAAGGGTCAGTTAGACTAGAAACTTCAGCTCTTTGCTCTCCTTACAGGTGGTAAATTAATTAAACTTTGTCCAATCCTTGTTGAATTGGTGACAGATCAGGATAATGGCAGAAGGGACTGGAGAATTAGACACAATTAGACAAAGTTTATGGTGCTTTATAAGCAGGCCTGCAAGAAAGTAAGAACAGAAAACTTTGAAGAAAAAGTGAAGGCTATTACAGTGAGAACAATCTGCTTCTGACTAATGCTTTATTGCTGGTCTGTGACAAGTTACAAACACTAGAGGAGAGCAACCTTGGCAGCTGAATGGCCTGCTACTGCTCCCTGTCCACGGCCAGTTACAGGAAGGCACTTGAACTATTTCCTGGGGAGATATATAAATCTCTGCCTGGAGTTAGCGTGGGAGAATTCCTATGGAAATTCAAATCAAGACTGGTCTCTGTAACAGTTTATTGGCAATCACTGGTGTACAATGTGAATTGCCTGTTTTAATTTCTATCAGCAGAAGATTGGCTGTGCTGAGTTCCACTTCTACAGCTGTTGCCCTGCACCACACATCCACTGCCAGTAAGCAAATGAGCTCCACTCAGGACGGATGACAACATTGGGCACTGAGGGAAGGGTAATAATAAAATTTACAAAACATCCCAATATTTCCCATATTCAGCTGTTTGAGGTCTAGACATACAGAGTTATTCTTTGAAAAACAGAGCATCAATATACTGTCTCAATGAGAAGGATACAATGATACCTGTTTCCCAAAGTGCCCCAATCAGACAGAGAGAATCCACAGTGAATACCCTGAAGCAACTGGGGCAAGGTGGGAGGGAGTGGTGGTGATATGTGAGAGTGGCAGTTACAACAATATTCTCAATGACAAGCAGTCTCTACAAACATGTAATTTCATGGGAAGCAGGGAGATCACTCAGTGGTGAGGAAATGAAATAACTCCTAGGCTTTGGGGAGACCCCAATTTAAAGAAGCAGTTAGTCTCCAGCTGGTCTAAAGCAGAAATAAAATGGCAATCTTTTGGACCAGCTGAGTTGAACACTTGGAGCAGATGAAAGTCAAACTGGGCAAGTGTGATCTCAACATATTTGGACCTGAGGAAGACTAGCTCCACAAATCAGGGGGCGGCTGAGAGTCATCGCAGTGGAATTCTGGGACACATTGCCACTGTCATCATGTCTGTACAGCAGGACAGAGAGAACCTCGTGTTAAGGTGTGGTTAAACCTGAAACGCTACATTGATGTTTTCAACCCTGTGTCCTCCTGTGACCAAGATCCACTCACGTCAAACCAGTGTTCTTCTCTGACCATTGCCTCCTGCTGGCTGACTGTCACTTACAGGATGAACAGCGGGCTGGTAAGGGAACATGGAAGCTGAACACCAAGCTGTTGACCCCAGGAAACATTGATGAGCTCAAGAGGGATTACGTAGGTTGGAGAACCGTGAAGCCCTTCTTTGAGTCCCCAGCGGACTGGTGGGAAACAGTAAAAGGGAACATTAAGAGGTTCTTCATCCTCAAAGGTGTTTAGGAGGCGAGAGAGAGGCGGGGAAAACTGTCCTAACTCCAGGAAAGTATGCAGAACCTGCTCCTGCTGCAGACGATGGGGGTCAATGTCACGGAGGACCTCAAGGAGGTGAAGGGCCAGCAAGCCTCGCTCTTTGCCTCGGAGGCCTCCAAGATAATCTTCCGGTCCAGGGTCCACTCGGTGGAGAAGGACAAGATGTGCTCACGTTTCTTCTTCCAGAAGGTGCACAAAGACAGCTCCGTGCTCAGCAGCCTGAAGGAAGAAGATGGCTCGATAACGTCATCTCAGGCTGACATCATGAGGATCAGTAAATCCTTCTATGCCAGTCTGTATGGTTCAAAGCCAACTGACAGCGCGGCCTCCCAGTCATCCCTGTCCTCTATCACGGAGGTCTTAGACGACAGAACACGGGAGAGGCTGGACCAGCGGCTATCTCTGGACAAGCTGACCAAGGCCCTCGAGTCCTTCAAAAAGAATAAAACTCCTGGAAGCAATGGCTTACCAGTCGAGCTCTATGATGCTCTGTGGGACTTGATTGGCCAGGACCTGCTGGAGATGTGTGTCAGTATGCTTCAGGCAGGTACCATGAGTGAATCCATGAGGAAAGGCATCATCACCCTCATCTACAAGCGGAAGGGGGAGAGGGAGGAAATCAGAAATTGGAGACCCAACCTCACTACTGAATGCGGATTACAAGATCTTGCCAACCAGGTCAGATCTGCTCTGGGATCGGTGATCCACCCTGACCAAAACTGTGCTGTACCGGGCAGGAAGATCACTGAGAGTCTCACACTCCTCAGGGATACGATCACTTACGTGCAGGACAGGGGGTTGGACACCTGCCTTATCAGCCTGGACCAGGAGAAAGCCTTTGACAGGATATCACATACGTATATGAGAGATGTTCGCTCCAAAATGGGCTTTGGGGAGGGAATCTGTAATTGGATCAGACTGCTCTACACCAGTGCAGTCAGTGCAGTGCAGTCAGTGCAGTCTGTCAGTGCAGTCTCAATCAATGGGTGGGAATCAGATAGCTTCCCAGTCAGATTTGGAGTCAGGAAGGGCTGTCCTTTCTCTCCTGCCTTGTCTGTGTGCTGCGTAGAGCCATTTGCCGAGTCCATCAGGAAGGATGCAAGCCTGATAGGGGTGACTATTCCTGGCAGTGGGGGCCTACAAGTTAAGGCCTCCCTGTACATGGATGACGTTGCCGTTTTCTGCTCGGATCCACTGTCCGTGCACAGACTCATGTGCATATGTGACCAGTTCGAATGGCCCTCAGGGACCAAGGTAAATCGAGGCAAGAGCGAGGCCATGCTCTTCGGGAACTGTGCCGACCAATCCTCGATCCCCTTCACAGTCAGGACTGACCACCTGAAGGTGCTGAGTATTTGGTTCGGTGGGGCTGGGGCGCGTGCCAAGTCTTGGGAGGAGCGTATCAGGAAAGTGAGGTAGAAACTAGGCAGATGGAAGCTACGGTCGCTCTCCATTGCGGGTAAAAACCTGGTCATCAGGTGTGAGGCACTGTCATTGCTGTTATATGTGGCACAGGTCTGGCCTATTCCCAGAACCTGTGCTGTCGCAGTCACCCGGGCCATCTTCCATTTTATATGGAGATCAAAGATGGATCGGGTCCAAAGGGACTTGATTTATAAAGATCTGGGCAACGGGGGAATAAACATGCCCAATGCCACCCTCACCCTGATGGCCACCTTTCTGTGTGGCTGCATCAAGCTGTGCGTGGATCCCCGGTACGCAAACACCAAGTGTCACTACGTACTGAGGTTCTACCTGTCCCCGGTGTTGCGAAGGATGGGCCTGGCCTCACTGCTGCGGAACGTTCCAAGTAGTTGGATGGTTCCGTATCACCTGTCCTTCGTGGAGAAATTTATGAAGAAAAGCACCATTGACCACAAGTCCATCAGGAAGTGGTCAGCACGTAGTGTCCTTGAGACCCTTCGGGAAAAGGAGAGGGCGGATCCTATCGAGCGGTTCCCTGAGCAGACTGTCAAAGACATTTGGCAAAATGCCTCATCGCCAGAACTTTCCAACAAGCACCAAGACGTGGCTTGGCTGGTGGTGAGAAGGGCTCTGCCTGTGAGATCCTTTCTGCATGCCCAGACTCTCAGCTGCACCGCACGCTGCCCTCGAAGTGGCTGCGGGGGGGATGAGACTGTCACACACCTCCTTCTGGAATGTGCCTATGCAAAGGAAGTCTGGAGAGGAATGCAGTGGTGTTTGTCGAGGTTCGTCCCGAGCAGCGCCGTGATGCGGGACTCTGTGCTCTACGGTCTGTTCCCCGGGACGCACACCAAGACGATCATCAACTGTGACTAGAGGATCATCAACTCGGTGAAAAATGCTCTTTGGTCTGTCCGAAACCTGTTGATCTTCCAGCTGAAGGAGTTGACCCTGACTGAGTGTTGCAGACTGGCACATTCCAAGGTCCAGGACTACGTGTTGAGGGACGCGCTGAAGCTTGGGGCAGCTGCCGCCAAGGCATGGTGGGGAAAGACCACCGTGTAATGTCTGCCTGCCGAAGAAGAACAGGGGGCCCACGCAGTAAGTGAGCTCCGCTGAAGCCTCAGCTAAATACATGGACGGTAAATGTACAGATCTGTATATACGAATGATTAATTCCGATCTCTGTATGTAAAGAAATGAAATGTATATGTACATATGGCACCACCAATTGTACAGATCATCAAAATATGTTATGAATAAAGTATATTTTTGAAATTAAAAAAAGGCTCTGTGAAGATGATGATTGGTAAGATCAAGGTGGACAAGGGAGCAGCCAAAAAAAGACTGGACCAGTGTTAGAGTGGACATGCTGAGGCCTTTGGTCGAGAGGTTTTGCATCAGGAGGCTGAGCGAGGGTGCGGGTAAGGGCTCTCGCAATCTACTTTCTTTCTGTCTGGACTGAAAGCAGTAGGGATGGTAATTAGGGGTGTGGGAGATCAGGGTGACTTCCGGTGACTACACCTGTGAGAAGTACACCTGTCTGCAGCTCTTGACAGGCCACAGGGAACTGGAACTGGAACTGGAACTGGATTCACTCAGGATAATCCGGGCTGCAGAGAATATTATTGATAAGAGCTAGAGTCAAGTGATCACTTCGAAGATGCACAATGCAGGTTGCTGAGTAACCACCAGAAGAGGTAATGCGGGAAGGCAGCTAGTACAGGGTTCCTCTGTGGTCATTCCCCTCAATAACAGGTGTCCCACTTTGGATACATTGTGGGAGGGATGACCTTTCAGGGGCTAGGAGGAGCAGTTGGTGGTGGTGTGAGGTGACCTCTCAGGCGCTAGCGGGAGCAGTCAGTGTTGGGGTGGTGATCTTTCAGGGGCTTGCAGTTGAGGGGGTGACCTTTCAGGGATAAGTAGTCATGAGCGGGGGGTGACCTTTCAGGGGTGAGCATCAGCAGTCAGGTCAGTGCCACTGTGATCAGCTCTGAGGCTCAGAAGGAAAGGGTAGTCAGACAGAGTGAAACTGGTAGGAGACTCAGTCATGAGGGGATCGACAGGAAATTCTGTGGCCACAGCAGAGACACCAGGATGGTGTTGCCTCCCAGGTGCCAGGGTCAAGGATGTCTCTCAGTGGTTGCAGAACATTTCTGAAGAGGGAGGGTGATCATTGGTGGTCAGAGGTCATTGTGCACATGGCTACAATTGACATAGGTGGACAAAGGGATGTGGTCCTGTGATATGAGTATAGGTAGTTAGGTAAGAAGTTAAAAAGAAGGACCTCAAAGGTAGTGATCTCTGGGATTACTCCCAGTGTCATGCGCCGGTGAGGATAGAAATAGAAAGATAGGCCAGGAGAATGTGTGGCTGAGGAGGCTGGTGTAGGGGACAGGGTTTCCAGTTCTTGGATCATTGGGATCTCTTCTGGGGATAGAGGTGACCTGTACAAGAGGGACAGGTTGCATTTGAACTAGAGGAAGACCAACATCCTTGTGGGTAGATTTGCTAGTGTTACCGGGGAGGGTTTAAACTAGTTTGGCAGAGGGTTGGGACTCTGAATAAGAGAGGGACCATTGACCAGTCAGGGGAAAATACATCAGCCATCGAGAGCAAGTTTTGTATTCAGGATATTCAGGGGCACAGTCAAGGGAGGGAAAAGACTTCTGGTTTAAAGTGCATTCATTTCAACGCACGAGGCCTGACTGGTAAAGCAGATGGATTGTCTCTGGGGACTGGGATATTACAGCCATAACAGAAACATGGCTGAGAGAAGGGCAGGACTGGCAGCTCAATGTTTCAGGATACAAAAGCTACAGGTGGGTCAGAAGGACAAGTAAGTGAGGAGGGGGAGTTGCCTTTTTAATAAGGGAGGATGTAACAACAGTGCTTAAAGAGGATATTCTTAAGGGGTCATCAAATAAGGACATATGGTTAGAACTTAGAAACACAAAGGAGATGGTCACTTTGTTGGGACTGTACGATAGACCCCCAAATAGTAAGTGGGTATTAGAGGAGCAGGTATGCAAAGTGATTGCAGATACCTATAGGAATAATAGAGTAGTATTAGTAGGAGATATTAACTTCCTTTGTATTGACTGGGCACTCAGAGTGAAAAGGGTTTGGATGGGGTGGAATTTGTCAAATGGGTCCAAGAAAGTTTCCTAAATCAATATGTAGAGGGTCCTATTCGGGAAGGTGCAACATTGGACCTCCTTTTAGGAAACAAGGTTGGGCAAGTGACTGAAGTGTTAGTCGGAGAGCACTTTGGGTCCAGTAACCATAACTCTCTTAGTTTTAACAGAGTTGTGGAAAAAAGGTAGGAGAGGTCCACAGATTGAGGTACTAAAATGGAGCAGGGCCAATTTTGGGGCCATTAGGCAAGATCTAGCAGAGGTCGATTGAGTGAGTCTGTTAGAAGGAAAAGGAATGGCTGGTAAATGGGTGGCTTTTAAAAGTGTGATATCAAGAATCCAAGACCAGTATGTCCCTGTTCGGGTGAAGGGAAAAGCTGGTAAGTTTAGGGATCCTTGGCTGACAAGGGATATTGCGGCTCTAGTCAGGAAAATGAAGAATGCAGACATTGGGTTTAATCTATCGGGCTCAAGGGATTACTAGAGGACTATAAAAAGTGTAGGAGCACACTTTGAAGATGGAAATCAGAATAGCAAAAAGAGGGTATGAGATGAATCTGGCAGATAAGGTTAAAGATAATCCCAAGAGGTTCTACAGCTATATTAAGAGCAAAAGGGTGGCTAGAGGGAGAATAGGTCCCCTTAAAGATCAGCATGGTCATCATGTGTGGAGCCACAGGAGATGGGGAAGATTTTTAATGAATATTTCTCCTCAGTGTTTACTGAGGAAAGAATCATGGATGTGAAGGAAGTAAGGGAACCAAGTGAGGATGTTTTGGACTGCATACACATTACCAGGAGAGGCGATGTTTGCAGCCTTAAAGCACATTAAGGTGGATAAATCCCCTGGGCCTGATCAAGTCCATCTTTGGACATTGTGGAAGGCTAGGGAAGAAATTGCAGAGGCCCTTGCAGAGATTTTTGCTTCATGTTTAGCTACTGATGAAGTTCCAGAAGACTGGAGGGTGGCTAATGTAGTTCCTTTGTTTAAGAAAGGTAGCAAAGACAAGCCAGGAAACCACAGGCCAGTGAGCCTAATGTCAATGGTAGGCAAGTTGCTGGAGAGGACACTGAGGGACAGGATCAACCAACATTTGAACATAGAACATAGAACAGTACAGCAGAGTACAGGCCCTTCAGCTTTTGATGTTGTGCTGGCCTTTTATCCCACTCTAAGATCAGACTAACCTATATACTCTTCATTGTACAATCTTCCTTGTGCCAATCCAAAAATCACTTAAATATCGTTAAAGTATCTGACTCTACTAACACTGCTGGCAGTGCATTCCACCCACCAACCACTTTTTGTGTAAAGAGCCTGCCTTTTGACAGGTCTGATTAGGGATAGTCAGCATGGATTTGTGCACAGGAAGTCATGTCTGACAAATCTTTTAGAATTTTTTGAAGAGCTAACCAAGAGGATAGATGAGAGTAGGGAGATGGATGTTGCATATGTGTACTTTAGTAAGGCCTTTGACAAGGTCCCACATGGCAGACTAGTCATGAAAATTAGGTCGCATGAGATCTAGGGAGAGCTAGCTAACTGGATTCAAAATTGGCTTAATGGCTGGAAGCAGAGGGTGATGGCTGAAGGTTGTTTCTCAGACTGGAGGCCTGTGACTAGTGGTGCGCCACAAGTGCTGGTGCTGCGACCTTTGTTATTTGTTATTTACATAAATGATCTGGATGTGAACGTACAAGGCATGATAAGTAAGTTTCCAGATGATACAAAATGAGGAGGTATCGTTGATAGCAAGGAAGGTTATCAAAAATTACAGAGGGATCTTGATCAGATGGGGAAATGAGCTGAGGATTGGCAAATGCGATTTAGTACAGATAAGTGTGAGGTGTTGCACTTTAGAAAGTCAAACCAAGGTAGGACCTGTACAGTAAATGCTAAGGTCCTGAGGAGTATTGTGGAACAAAGGGACCTACATAGTTCATTGAAAGTGGCATTACAGGTAGACTGGGTGGTGAAAAGGCATTTAGCATGCTGGCCTTCATTAGTCGAGGCATTGAGTACAGGAGTTGGAACATTATATTACAGGTGTATAAGTCATTGGTGAGGCTGCACTTGGAGTATTGCATACAGTTTTTGTCACCATTTAATAGGAAAGACATAGTTAAACTGGAAAGAGTGCAAAGAAGATTTACGAGTTGCCAGGACTAGTAGATCTGAGTTGCAGGGAGTAGTTGGCCAGGAAAGGACTTTATTCCTTGAAACGTAGGAAAATGAGGAGTGGCCTTATTGAGGTGCGTAAAATCATGAGGAGCATAGATAGGATGAATGCATAAAGTCTTATTCCCAGGGATGGCAAATTGAAAACTAGAGGGCATAGGTTTAAGGTGAGAGGGGAAAGATTTAAGAAGGACCTGAGGGGCAACTTCTTCAAGCAGAGAGTGGTGCAAATATGGATTGGGCTGCCAGAGAAAGTGAGGTGCTGGAAAAACACAGGAGGTCAGGCAGCATCCAAGGAGCAGAAGAATTGACATAGATTGGGGGCGGTACGGTGGCACAGTGGTTAGCACTGCTGCCTCACAGCGCCAGAGACCTGGGTTCAATTCCCGCCTCAGGCGACTGACTGTGTGGAGTTTGCACGTTCTCCCCGTGTCTGCGTGGGTTTCCTCCGGGTGCTCCGGTTTCCTCCCACAGTCCAAAGATGTGCAGGTCAGGTGAATTGGCCATGCTAAATTGCCCATAGTGTTAGGTAAGGGGTAGATGTAGGGGTATGGGTGGGTTGCGCTTCGGCGGGGCGGTGTGGACTTGTTGGGCCGAAGGGCCTGTTTCCACACTGTAAGTAATCTAATCTAATCTAATCTAGAACATAGAACATTACAGCGCAGTACAGACCCTTTGGCCCTCGATGTTGCGCCGACCTGTCATACCAATCTGAAGCCCATCCCACCTACACTATTCCATTGAAGGGGGGTGATAAACCGCCCTGTGTTTACCGTGGAGCAAGGCCCACATCGGGAGAGCCAGCAGTATCCATTTTAAAGCAAACAGTATTCATTCTAAAACAGCAGCTGCCAGCCTGACCACATGATCGGGAGAAGGGGCCCCAAAGACAGATCCGAATACACACCAGACCAGACACTAGTCAGGACTCCAGACAATGGTCATGACTCACAGATCGAAACCCACCTTATAATCTCGTCAAGGCTCCAACTGACACACACCCATAACCTGATCATGCAAAACAGTCCTACACAAAAGGCAAACGAACAGGATGAATCTAACAGACACTTTGGAAGTAACAAAGGGGGGTGCTAGCCTCCAGCCCTCACGGAGAGACAAGCAGATAGCACCCGAACCCATTTACGTAAAGGTAAACAGCACACCTTTTGTGTATACTGCCGACTCTCCGAGGACGGCAGGAAGCTTGACATTCACACATACTCCAGCCATGATTGCCACCATTCACACTCATTCATACCCAATCTCCTACATCCTGACTCATGAAGTATATAACTTGTAACATCGCGCGTGGAACAAGAGAGCGATCGAGATTCGGACCTCGGTTGGTCTCCGCCGGCGTTAAACACTTTAATAAATTACCGATTGTCGAACCGCACTCTGGGCTCGGACTGAGATCATTTCATCTGCGCTAACACCATGTACATCCATTTGCTTGTCCAATGATGACTTAAATGTACTTAAAGTTGGCGAATCTACTACCGTTGCAGGCAAAGCATTCCAAACCCTTACTACTCTCTGAGTGACATTTCAGTTAAAGATGCTGCCTGACCTGCTGTGCTTTTTCAGCACCACACTCTTGACTCTAATCTCCAGCATCTGCAGAAATCACTTTTGCCTGCCAGAGAAAGTGGTTGAGGCAGGTTCAATAACAATATTTGTTTTTAAAATTTGGATAGGTACATGAATGGGAAGTGTTTAGAGGGATATGGACAAATGCTGGCAATTGGAATGAGCTGAGTGGTCAGCATGGATCAGTTTGGGCACAGTTTCCACACTGTATTACTCTATGACTCTAAAATGGGATTATTATGAGATTTGAAACTATGGAGCAGCAGGGGTTTCAACCTTTGACTGTAGGAATCACTTACAGCAGCAAAGAGTAATTTCCCAAGAGAAATTAATGGAAATTAAATTGTGGGGAATTTTAATCAGACCACATCTGGAGGACCATGTCCAGTTCTAAGCAGTACACTACAGGGAAGAAATGTTCAAAACTGAGATTAATAGATTTTTGTTGGGTTTGGAGAACAGTAGATAAAAATCAAAGTTGGTAAATAGAATTAAGATCGAGATCAGCCAGTATTTAGGAATACAGAAGCAAGAAAAGGTCATTCAGTTCCTTGAGTCTGCTCAGCCAGTGGCTCATCTTTATTGCAGTTCCCTGAGATGGAACATAGAACATAGAACATTGAACACAGAACGTTACAGCACAGTACAGGCCCTTTGGCCCTCAATTTTGTGTCGACCTGTGAAATTAATCTGATGCCCATCTAACCTACGTTCCATTATTATTCATATGTATGTCCAATGTCCATTTAAATGCCCTTAATGTTGGCGAATCTACTACTGTTGCAGGCAGGCCATTCCACGTCCCTACTACTCTCTGAGTAAAAAAACTACCCCTAATAACACCCCTCAATTTTAAATCTATGTCCCCTCATATTAGCCTTCACCATCCGAGGAAAAAGGCTCTCACTGTCCACCCTATCTAACCCTCTGATTATCTTATGAGTCTCAATTAAGTCACCTCTCAACCTTCTCTCCAACAAAAACAGCCTCAGTTCCCTCAGCCTTTCCTCATAAGATCTTCCTTCCATACCAGGCAACATCCTCGTAAATCTCTTCTGAACTCTTTCTAAAGCTTCCACATCCTTCCTATAATGTGGTGGCCAGGACTGCACGCAATACTCCAGGTGCAGCCGCACCAGTGTTTTGTACAGCTGAAACATAACCTTGTGGCTCTGAAACTCAAATCTCCCTACCAATAAACGGTAACACACCATATGCCTTCTTAACAACCCTATCAACTTGGTTGGCAACTTTCAGGAATTTATGCACCTAGACACCGAGATCTACACTGCCAAGAACTTTACCATTAGCCCAGTACTCTGCATTCCTGTTATTTCTTCCAAAGTGAACTACCTCACTCTTTTCCGCATTAAACTCAATTTGCCACTTCTCAGCCCAACTCTGCATCTTTTCTATGTCCTTCAGTAACCCCTCCTTCAGTATTATCCACAACTCCACCGACATTAGTGTTATCCGCAAATTTACTAACCCATCCTTCTATGCCCACATCCAAATCATTTGTAAAAATGACAAACAGCAGTGATCCCAAAACATCCTTGTGGCATTCCACATCAGCCACTTTATCTTCATCCATCTCTTTTGTCACCTTTGGAAGAACTCAATAAGCTTAGTTAGGCACAACCTACCCTTCACAAAACCGTGTTGACTATCCTAATCAAATTATTCCTTTCTAGATGATTATAAATCCTACCTGTTATAACCTTTTCCAACACTTTACCCACAACTGAAGTAAGGCTCACTGGTCTATAATTACCAGGGTTATCTCTACTCCCCTTCTTGAACAGGGGAACAACATTTGCTATCCACCAGTCTTCTGACACTATTCCTGTCAACAATAATGACGTAAAGATCAAAACCAAAGGCTTTGCAATCTCCTCCCTAGCTTCCCAGAGAATCCGAGGATAAATCCTTTCAAGCCCAGGGGTTTTATCTATTTTCAGATCTTCTAAAATTTCTAAAACCTCCTCTTTGTCAACCGCAATTCCACCTAATCTAGTATCTTCATATTCTCACTAACTAACACTGCCCTTTTCCAATGTAAATACTGACGGAAATTATTCATTAAGTGCTCCCCCGTGTCCTCAGATTCCACGCACAACTTCCCATTACTATCTTTGATTGGCCCTAATCTTACTCTAGTCATTCTTTTATTCTTGAAATACTGCAGAAGGCCTTAGAGCTTTCCTTGATCCTATCTGCCAGCAACTTCTCACGTCCCCTCCTGGCTCTTCTTAGTCCTCGTTTTAGATCTTTCCTGGCTAACTTATAACTCTCAAGCCCCTAACTGAGCCTTCATACCTCACCCTCATTTAAGCCTTCTTCTTCCTCTTGACAAGAGCTTCAACTTCTTTAGTAAACCATAGCTCCCTCTCTCGATAACTACCTCTCTGCCTGATACATATATATTTATCAAGGACCCGCAGTAGCTGTTCCTTTCCCCCAGTTATACCTCTTTCCCTGCAGTATACACCTATGTAAAAAGGTAAAAGCAAGGACTGCAGATGCTGGAAACCAAATTCTCGATTAGAGTGGTGCTGGAAAAGCACAGCAGTTCAGGCAGCATCTGAGGAGCAGGAAAATCGACGTTTCAAGCAAAAGCCCTTCATCAGGAATAGAGGATAGAGTATATACCTATCCCTGCCCATTGCTATTGTAAATGTAACCAAATTGTGGTCACTATCACCAAAGTGCTCACCTACTTCCAGATCTAACAACTGGCTCAGTTCATTCCCCAGGAACAAGTCCAATATGGCATCATCTCTTGTTGGCCTGTCTACCTACAGTGTCAGAAAACCCTCCTGCACACATTGAACAAAAACTGACCCATCTAAACTACTTGAACTATAGTATTTCCAGTCAATATTGGGGAAGTTAATCTGTTAAGCTGGAAGCAATATCTGTTACAAAGCGTCATAAAATATTTTTATTGTTTGAGGACTTATGTCTGCTAGTGGAGGAAAAGTGGACTTTACTTATTCAATTCTATAAACAGGTCAAAAAGTCATTTTGGCGGGGAGGTGGAGTGATGGTGCTGCTCTTAGCAATCTCAGGCACTCAGGGTCAGGGAGAAGTCCTGAGATGCTGACACATCAGTGAGAAGAAAGCTCCAGAGGCAGAAGGCTGTGGAGATCTCTTACAAGGAGGGCATCACACAAGGTCATTGAAGTCACAAGGTTACAGAACCCATGTTAAGGAAAAGTGAGATGAGTTAGTGGCATTTTAAGAGCCTCAGGAAAGACATTAGCTGAAGAAAATAGCATCGAATGTACTGAACAGCAATGTCCCAAAATGAAACCAATCATAGCTGTGCCAGCCAGGTGAGAGCTTTAACGTGAAGATAGGGGTCACTCTACACTGAGTGCCTGTAAGATTATTTGTAGGGTAAAAGGGAGAAATCTTTTTTTCTGATGTTGTAATAAGATTAAACTGCAAGACAAAGGAGCAGAAGCAGGCCATTTGGCCCATCAAGTTTATTCTGCCATTCAATGAAATCATGACTGATCAGATAATCTTCAAATCCATTTTCCTGTTTTCCCTGCAAAACCCTTGATTCCCTTACTGATTAAAAATCTGCCTTAAATATACTTGATGACTCAGCCTTGGCAGCCCTCTGCAGTAAAGAATTTCACAGATTCATTATCCTTTGAGAAAAGAAAGTCCTCACTGGTGTCTCAATTAGACAACTTATTCTGAGATAATGCCCTCTGGTCCTAGGCTCTCCCTTTCCTGATGAAGGGCTTTTGCCCGAAACGTCGATTCTCCTGCCCCTCAGATGCTGCCTGACCTGCTATGCATTTCCAGCACTACAGTTTTTGACTCTGATCCGCAGCATTTGAAGTCCTCACTTCCTCCTCATCATTGTAACCTTACTGCGAAGCCTCTTCCATAAGGGGAACCAACCTGTTCACATCTAAAACAAAATTAGAAATTGTTGGACAAGCTCAATACGTCTGGCAGCATCTGTGGAGAGAAAGCAGTTTTAACATTTTGGGTTCAGTGACCCTTCTTCAGAACAATTAACTTGATTTCTCTCCACAAATGCTGGCAGACCTGTCCACATCTATCCCGTCAAGCCCCCTAAGAATCTTATATTTTTCAGTAGGGTCACCTTTCATTCTTCAAAACTCCATTGAGTCCAGGTCCAGCCGACTCAACTTTTCATCATTAGAAAATCTTTCCATGCCTGGGATCAATTTTGTGAACCTTCTAAGGACTGTCTCCAATTCTGTTTTTTTCTCTCGAAGGTGTCCAAAACTCTTTGCTGTGTTCTAGGTGTGGTCTAAATCATGGCTTGTTTAATTTTAGCAAGACGTCCCAGGACATTTATTTAAATAATATTCAGCTCTTTTATTCGTCCTGTCAAAGTGTATGACCCCACATTATAATCCATCTGCCAGGTTTTTGTCCACTCACATAACCTTCTAATCCCCCTGTAGACTGTTGCCGAAATGCTGCTGAACGCCAGGATCAACAGAAGAGTTCAACAAATCTGAGCAGGGCTTTGTGCACAGTATGTAATGGATAGTCACCTCATCAACACAGCCTGGTGTACCTGAAGCCTGAGGTCATCAAATGGCTGCTGTGATCTCGGAAATAATCTGCAATAAATACTGGACTTGCGTCTACTTATATCCACATCCCAGGATTCGTTGTGTTAAAAGGGCAGAAGTAAATGCTGATGTGTGAAAAACAAAAGGTGAAACTGCAGGATAATTTGGTTAATAAATCAATGCAACATTACTCACAGATCCTTGTAGCTTGAGGGGTGCAATATCCTGTCAACAGGTTGGAGGGAAACAGTTGGAGGATCCTCACACGCTGAAGTGCAATTTCTCCATTTCCAAGCAGTCCCAACGCCCTGAGCCACAGATTCCACCTTCCGTCGGTGTCTGCAGCATTTACAGTCCTGACTCCCACCCTGACGTAAACAGCTCAGTTACCTCACCCTGGGCTCTAGGAGGAGCGAGGCACATGGAATCTCCTGGAGCAGGTAGTGAGACTGCGATTCACAAAGTTGCTCAGTTAACTCTGTCTGGATTGTGAAAGGGGCGGATTCAGACAAGTTGGGAATGTTCTCACAAGCACAAACAAACCACTCAGACATTGGAGGTAGTTTCAAATGGCATTTTGATTCAAGGTGTGCACAACTACGGTTATTGTACATTCCTGACAGCCTCTGAAATGCAAAGTGAGGGACTGCAGTCTCTTGTTCGCCCTCAGCTTGGTCGATCTACTTCCTTGAAGGATATTTGTGAAACAGTTTTTAACACTAATATGGTAACTATCAAAGGTAATTTTTCTGCTGCCAATTAACCCACAAATTGCCAAAGCATTTAAATTAATTTCATAAGTTGCGCAATTAGACAAGCTCAGAGTTGTGAATCCAGTTCCAGTGCCTCTGGGCTATTGTCTCTTCATACGGAAGGCAGCATTACCAATAACCCACATCATTGTGCAAGAACTTTGCAGCAGAATCGCCTGCTCAGTGCTGTGTGGGACTCTTAAGAAGCTTTACTGGTTCTGATGTTGGGTAATGACGCTAATCTGTTCACTGCGGTATGTCCCACTTTCTGTCCCATTTCAGAAAGATGAGTTCACAATTCCACAACCAAGACCAGGGCATGAAAATCTAAGCGAACTTTAGGCCCTGTGCGGTGCTGAGTGAGTGTAATTGGACTGAGACTATTTCAAGATCTCCTGACTCTATTCCAAAGGGCAGGCAGGTTATCCAGTGAGTTCTGGTCCATGGTGTTCCACCCACCCACCCCAGTCAACATTAAAAACAGATGATCATGTCATTGTCATTTTAATGTTGTCGGATCTGACTGTACAAATTGACAGATGCATTTCCTATTTTACTGCTGTAATTACAATTTCAAAAGTATTTAATTTGTCCATCAACATCTTATAAAAGGTGCTGTGCAAATGTGAATCAGAGCATCAAAGAGTTATATACAATTCACCACAACATAAAGAAGTGAAATCAATACTTTATTAGTTCATTTTTGAATAAAATTTATTTAGGGGTGGCTCAGTGGTTAGCACTGCTGCCTCACAGCACCAAGGTTCTAGGTTCAATTCCAGCCTCCGGCGATTGTCTGTGTGGAGTTTGCACATTCTCCCTGTGTCTGTGTGAGTCTCCTCCAGGTGATCCGGTTTCCTCCCACAGTCCAAAGATATGCAGATTAGGTGAATTGGCCATGCTAAATTATCCATAGAGCATTAGTCAGAGGGAAATGAGTCTGGGTGGGTTACTCTTTGGAGGGTCAGTGTGGACCAGTTGGGCCGAAGGGCCTGTTTCCACACTGTAGGGAAACTAATAACTAAAATTTAAACCAAGTTAAGGCTTTGGCAAATATAACTGGGGGCAGGATCTTGACTGGTTAGTGTCAGTGTCAAGATTAGAGTGGTGCTGGAAAAGCACAGCTGGTCAGGCAGCATCCAAGGAGCAGGAAAATCGACGTTTCAGGCAAAAGCCTGTCATCAGGAATGAGGCAGGGAGCCTCCGGAGTGGAGAGATAAATGGGAGGTGGTGGGGCTGGGGAGAAGGTAGCAAAGAGCACAATAGGTGGATGGAGGTGGGGATGAAGGTGATACATCGGAGGGGAGGGTGGAGCAGATAGGTAGGAAGGAAGATTGGCAGGTAGGACAGGTCATGAGGATGGTGCTGAGCTGACAGGTTGGAACTGGGGTAAGGTGGGGGAAGGGGAAATGAAGAAACTGGTGAAGTCCACATTGATGCCCTGGGGTTGAAGTGTTCTGAGGCAGAGATCAGTATTAGCATCAGGGTAGGTGAGTGTAATCATGGAGAGGTGGAATGCTGGGGTCAGAGGGAGAGTGGGGTGAGGGAGGGTCATATGGAAAGTGAGGTGACCCAGCTGCCTAGAATGGGTGGGTTGTGGTATGAGGCAAGATTGAACAGGCTAGACTTGTATCCGCTGGAAATGAGATTATGAAGTGACTTTATTGAAACACAAGAAGGGGGGGGGGTGCTACAGAGAGGATGTTTTCTCTGTTTGGAGAATCTAGAACTAGGGGGGGGTCACTGTTTAAAAAAAGGGGGAGTTGCCCATTTAAAACAGATGAAGAGACATTTTTGTTTCAGATGGTCATGGCTTTTTCAAACACTCTGCCTAAAAATGTGATGGAAGCAGAGTCCTTGAATATTTTAAAACAAAAGGGTGAAAGGTTATCAGACTAGGTGGGATGGTGGATTTGACATCAGTCAGATCAGCCAAGATTTTATTGAATGGCAGAGTTGACTTGACGGGGTTTAGTGGCCTATTCCTGCTTTTGTTCATCTCTTTGTGCCAATTCTCCAAGTTATGATACCCATTGAGAAAGAGATTGAATCTCCTAACATCTTGCAGAATCACAGAATTGATATGACAAAGAAGGAGGCCTCCTCAAATGAGAATCATTACCTCGTGCTAATCTCCTAACTTTTCCCCATATCCATCCTTGCACACTATTTCCACCCAAATAACCATCTAATATCTCTCTTAAAAGCCTCAGTTGAACCTGTCTCCACTACATTTCCAGGCAGTGCATTCTATATCCTAACCCTGCACTGTGAACAAGTTTTTATCTCACATCACCCTTGCTTCTTTTGCACATCTCTTCAAATCTATGCCTTCTCATTCTTGTTCCTTTTATAAGTGGGAACAACTTCTTCTTACCTACTCTGTCCAGCTCACTCAAGATTTTGCAAACTTAGCCGTTTTCTCTCCAAGGTGTACAATCGCACTTCTTCATTATATCTTCATAATTGATGTTTTTCATTCCTGAAACCTTCTTGTAAATCACTTCTGTACTCTCTCCAATGTATTGACATCTTTCACATAATGTGGCTTCTACAACTTCAGCTGATATAAGTCTTATATAAGTTCAACATCACCCCCTTTGTCCTGTACTCTCTGCCCCTGAGGACACTGTGTGCTTTATTAATTGCTCTACTCTGGCCTGACACTTCTAATGATCTGTTCACACAAACACCCAGGTCCTTCTGCTCCTGCACCCCTTTAGAGTTGTACGCACTATTGTATATTGTTTGTCTATGTTCTCTCTATCAAAGTACATTATCACACACTTCTCTGCATTGAATCTCATCTGCCATCTATCCACCCACTCCACCAACTTGTCAATGTCATTTTGGAGTTCCACACTGTCTTTTTCACAGTTTACAATTCTTGCAAATTTCATGTCATTTTTAACATTGCTACTTTCTGGACTTTGCTCTGAATTTCTATGGAAGTTCACTCAATCTCTTGAGACAATACTGCAGGAACATGTTTTAGATACTTGTCCTCTCGTGTACTTATAAAACACGAAAAACAATTCGCCGTGGATTCTTGGAACGTATATTGGGAGCCCACATTTGCCACCCATGATGCTCAGTGGCAGCAACGTATACCAATTCCAAAATGCAATGCAGAAATTCCCAAGGCTCCTTAAACAACACCTTCCAAACTCATCACCACTACCATCTAGAAGAACAAGGGCTGCAGATTCATGCGAACACCTCACCTTCAGAGTTCCCTCCAAACCTCATGCCATCCTGACTTGGAAATATACCATCATTCCTTCAGTATCACAGGGTCAAAACCCTGGAGCATCCTCCCTAACAACATTGTGGGTCAACCCACAGCAGGTGGACTGTAGCAGTTCAAGAAGGCAGCTCACTACCACCTTCTCAAGGGCAACTAGGGACTGGCAATAAATGTTGACCAACCCATAATGTCAAATCCACTAATTTTTTTTGCAAAAATGAACTTAGTCATCACAGCCAGCTTTCTGCACAAGTTATTGTGTTAGGGCTTCATGCACTTCTATATTTATCTTGAGTTACATATTGTAAGCATAACCTCCTAATCCAGCAAGTCTATTTTTAGTGTATGGTTGTTTTGTGGGTTCAAGCAGATGCTCAATTAATATCCACCATCTACAGAAAATAATATGCAATTAACAGAGTATGCTCCCAGTAAGGGAGACATTCTGCTGGAAGTTTCGATTTGACCTATTTATTTCCTGTTTTCACAATGTCTTTAAATGTCATCGCTCCCCCATTTGTTAATGCATGAGGTGAGGAAATAAATACAGGCAGCGGATGAGTTCGTCTATCGTAACCAATAACTCTTAGTTCCTCTTAACCCATCACATGGTTCAATATTATGATTCCAGATGCAACACCTTGACCTGAGAGACAGGGTTGATCTTCTAGCTCTGCAAAATCACAATTACCAATTCATTCCATCTACCTGTAAACTGTTGGTTACTGACACTGCCTTTTCATTAATGTGCTCACAATGCCAAAATATTGCTCCTACATGCGCACACATATAAGCTTATGGGTGGATTTGTTTTTGCAGAATTACATCTTATTTTGTTTAAAAACTGCATGAACCAATGTAAAACTCTGTAAAACTATGCTGAGGGTTTGTCAGTCTGACATAGCATTGGGACACAGACAGACTTCACACTTATCGTTTAAAAAGCTGAGCTATTTTGAGAATGTAATTTAAAAGAACTTCTGGGATGTACATATCAAAGAATAGAAACCAGCATATCCCATTATAAAAGATTAATATTTTAATCTAAAATTATTTACTGTATCACATCTCCATGACACGGGAATCCTTTGGCTATAAATTCTGTGAGCATGATCTTATCCTCCACAATCACCTGATGAAGCAGCAGCGCTCTGAAAGCTAGTGCTTCTAAATGAACCTGTTGGACTATAACCTGGTGTTGTGGGATTTTTAATTTTGTCCACCCCAGTCCAACACCAGCACCTCCAAGTCAATTTCAAAATGAATTTGAAAGTTTGGTGAGAGAGAAATTGGAAATATTCCCGGAAACTTTGCTCAATATATTTGTCGCAGTTTCCTGGTTAGTCATATGTAAAGCAGGAACTTATTGGAGGTGAGGTTCTAATCTTGATTGAAATACCAATGAACTTAATTCTTAGTCCTTCGGCTGTAAATGATGGATTGAGAACAGACTACTGTGATGCTTTATGTTATTAAATAGGTGTGATAATTTTGATTTATTGTGTGGTGAATGAAGAGAGTTGCATTTATGTGAACTCCTGGATGCCTGAAAGCACTTTACATCCCATTAGCGATATTGTAACAATGACAACGTTTTAAAATTGTGAAAAGAATACAACAGATAAATTGCGAATAGACTGTTAGGGTAGGTTTTTCCCTTTAGGTTTCAAGGTCCCACACTTGGCCTCAAATGGGCACAGAAGCTTGCACAGTCTGGGGAATAGTTTTGGGATTTTCAGGAAATGGCAAATTAATGGCCAGAGGGCAGGTTTTCCGTTTAATTAATTTGAGTGAATGGACTCATTCATTGAGTGAATTGGAGAGCCAAATGGGAGGGCCTCCAATAGCAACAGAAAATGCTGGAAATACTTAACAGTCTTGGCAGCATCTGTGGAGAGAGAAGAACAAAGATAACATTTCAGATCACAACCTGAGATCACATCAGAATATAAAAAATAAACCAAACAGGAGCAAGTGTAGCCATTTGGTCCCTCAAGCCTGCTCTGTCATTCAATACAATCATGGCGGATCTGATTACTCCACATTCCTATATATTCCAACAATCTTTCACTCCTTACTAATAAAGAAACCATCTCAGTTTTGCCTTAAAAATATTCAAGGAACTCTGCTTTCACTGCCCTTTCAGGAAGAGTTTCAAAGACTGTCTGGTTCTGGTTGCCCAGTTATAGGAAGGATATTATCGAGCTGGATAGGGTTCAGAAGAGATAAACCAGGATCTTGTTGGGTATGGAAGATTTGAGTTATAAAGAAATGTTGGATAGGCTGGGACTTCGTTTCACTGCAGTATAGGAGATTAAGTGGTGATCTGATACAATTTTATAAAATAATGAGGGACATAGGTAGAGGTAATGGTAGTTATCTTTTCACTAACATGGATAATTTCAAGACTAGGGGGTACATTTTTGAGGTGAGAAGAGAGAGATGTTAAAAAGACATAAGAGTCAAATTTTTTACACAGAGGGTGGTTCACATGTGGAATAAACTTCCTGAGGAAGTGGTGGAATTGGGTACAATTACAGCATTTAAAAGACATTTGGATGGACACATGAATAGGAGAAGTTTGGAGGGATCTGGGCCAGGAGCAGGCAGGTGGGACTTGTCCAGTTTGGGATTATATTTGGCATGGACTGTTTGGACCGAAGGGTCTATTTCCGTGCCGCATGATTCTATGACTCATGTCTTTCAGAGAGGAAGAAAAGCCACATAATCTCTGTTTTAAAATGATGATTTTTAAACAGTGATCACCAAATTCTAGATTCTCCCCTAAGAAGAAACATCCTCTCAATGACCCCTCAGGATCTGATACGCTTCAATTAAGTCAGCTCTAATTCTTCTAAACTCCAATGAATACAAGCCCAGTCTGTCCACCATCTGTCCACCGTTTGTCCACTGTCTGTCCACCTTCTGTCCACCCGTCTGTCTACTGTCTGTCCACCTTTTGTCCACCATCTGTCTACTGCCTGTCCACTATCTGTCCACCTTTTGTCCACTGTCTGTCTACCGTCTGTCCACCGTCTGTCTACTGTCTGTCTACTATCTGTCCACTGTCTGTCCACCGCTTCTCATAAAACAATCTACTCATTCCAGCTGTTAATTTGACACATTGTCTCTGAACTGCTTCCAACACATTTACATCCTTCCTTAAATCAAGATGCCAATATCATGGTGAAAGGGAAAAAAACCTTTTCACATCATAACTGTTCAATGATCTGGAATGCACTGCCTGGTTTAATTGAGGTATTCAAGAGGGCACTAGATGTAGCAGGTCAATAGCTTGAAGTCCTGATGCTAATTTGGAGAGTTAGTGCAAACAAGTTGGACTAAATGGCCTCCTTCAGCACAGTTATAATTCTGTGATACCACACACAGTACTCCAGATGTGTTCTCACTAATGCCTTGTATAACTGAAGCCAAATTTCCCTCCTCTTATATTCAATTCCCTCTCACAATAATCCACAGCATTCTCATACCTTTCCTGATTATATGCTGTAACTGCATACTAACCAGTTGTGATTCATGCACTAGGACATTCAGAACGTTTTGCAAATCAGAGTCTGCAATTTCTCACAATTCGGATAATATGCTTCTTTTTCATTCTTTCTGTCAAAATTGGTAGTTTCACATTTTGCCACATTATACTCCAGGGCCACTCACTTAACTCATCTACAACTCTTCACAATTTATCTCCCTATCTACCTTTCAATAACCTGTAAATTAAGCAACTATTCCTTTGAACCTCTTCAGAGTCAAAAGGTGTGGTGCTGGAAAAGCACAGCAAGTCAGGCAGCATCCGAGGAATGTTGATGAAGGGCTTATGCTCGAAACGTCAACTTTCCTGCTCCTCGGATGCTGCCTGACTTGCTGTGCTTTTCCAGCACCACACTTTTTGACTCTGATCTCCAGCATCTGCAGTCCTCACTTTCTCCTTTGAACTTCTTCATTAAAGCAATTGGTATTAATTGCAATATGTTGTAATTCAGTACCAATTTGGCACACAGCTTGTTACATCTTACCAACTTGAAAAACATCCATTTATGCCTACCCTCTGCTTCCTGTTAGCCAGTCAATTTTCTATCCTTGCCGATTTGCCCCTCTCCCCTATGAGCTTTTATTTTCCACAATAAGTTTTCATCTGGCACTTTATCAAATGTCTTAGTACAGTAAAACCATTGGTTCCCCTCTTTATCCACAGAATGTGTCACTTCCTCAAGAACCTCAATAGATCAGATAAACATGATTCCCTTCCAAATGGATTTCTTTGCAGCTTTGAAGCAGCCACAGGATGCTTAAAGTGTCAATGCAAGGACACTGTACAAGGAAAATGCCATAAAAGGTCGAGCAGTGTGGCCATACTTCCACAGGATAGCCTTTGGTCTGGCAATGGAAGGCCAGTTCCAGTCAGCTGCCCTGTTCCCTGATGCCTCTGAGAACCTGCAGGCTGACTGGAAAACTTCAGTTTGGTTCTTCAATGGACTGAGTCATCTACCATCTGCATGTGGGTCTGCTGGCCCATCCACCCTGCATTGTACCTTAGAAAGTGGCCTGGGCAGAGAATGGGACATGGGATTGGAGCCAGGGAACCGGTACGCTGCACATTTACTTGACTCTGTGCCCAACCCAACTGGAATCTTAGCTTCTAGGGTTTAACTTTAGTTTCCATCATGTGGGAACGGTGTAAAGTGCTGAACTGGGGCTGGAGTGAGGCAAGTGTGCTCTCCCCATGACACCATTTTCTGTCAGAGTTTATTACAGCCTGACTCCCCACAAGGGGATCCACGACCACCTGGATCCTAGCCACAGGAGACCCAGGTAAATTCTGGACAATCTGCTGGGGTGAGCACCAGGAGACAAAAGGAGATTAAAAATAGAATAATACAATGTCCATGTTTACATTCAGCAGCCTGTAGAGTGGAGCTTGAGCTTAACCAGCTGACAGCACTGCAAGTGACCTTACAGCTGACACACTGTAGGAGTAAATGATTCCTTACAGATTATGCATGGGTATATGAATAGGAACGGTTTAGAGGGATATAGGCCAAATGCTGGCAAATGGGACTAGATTTATTTGGAATGTCTGATCAGTATGTTGTGTTGGATTGAAGAATCTGTTTCCGTGTTGTACATCTCTATGATTCTATGTCCAGATGTGTAAGTCGTGTCTGACATGATGTATCATTTGCAGGAAATCCCAAAAAGAGTTTAGAAAACTGACTCATTTATATACAAAACTGACACGGGAGAGACAAACGAAGACCACAATCCTTTCTTGGAACCAATTCCCATCCCTGAAACGTCCAGCTCTAAGTCGTCCCAGATCTTTTCATTCTTCCAACTCTGCTTTCTTGTGCAAACACTCTAGCTCTTCACTCCATCATTGGCAGCTCTGTTTTCAGCTGTCTAATTCTCTCTTAAATCCTTCAAGAGTTTCCATAAACTCACTGATTTTGGCTGTCCCTCCTTATTGTTCTTTCCATGGCTCGGTCTAAGTTTCTCGATGATTAGATGCCTATGAGGTGCCTTAGGATACCATTGCTGCATTAAAAAGGGCTACAGAAATGTAGATTGTTCATTATTTAATTTTACTAATTTGGTCCAACCCATGGAACTAGGCATCAGGTGACAAGAAGTTGAAAAGCTTTTGGTCCACCCAGTGAAGCATATCAGTGATCGCAGACACATAGGCAGCATGCAGGGATGTATTCACAGAGGTGTGACTGTTATTCTTCTCTCTATGTACTGGCTCACGTTACATATCAAATAACTCATTAACCTCACAGTCCAATGTCACATATTCATTTCAATGTCACATTCTCCACTATGGTTGGGGAGCTTTCATTTGAAGCGTGAGTACAATGTTATTAAATATAAGGCTGCTTCAACAAAGATGTTCCCTCTCTCATCTCTCTTACGTGCTCTCTCCTCTCACCTCCCTCCAACCCTTTTCTCTCTTATTTGCTGCTTCTTCTCCTCTCCCCATCACCCCCATACTTTTCCCATATTCCTCTTCCTTGTATATAAACTGGAATCCACTCAGTTGGCTCCTTGTGACACCTTCAACAAACATCCCTTGTCGGAAAAGCTTGGAAATGCCATTGATGCTGTATGTTTGGACCAATGACAGCATGGAGCCACAGGATGTTTCCAGGCAATTGAGAGGGAACAGTAGGTTGTGGGAACAGTTGTGTTCCAATGGATGCTTGGGCTAAACAGTGAGTAAAACACAAAACAATTCTAGATTTCCTGATGCAGCAGAATTTGAAATGACAAACACTCAGAGTTAAAGCAATTAGGATGTAGGAAACAAAGCCAAAATTAATTCTGGATGAGTAGGAGAATTAGGAGAATGTGGCAGAGAAAGGAAATTCTCACACATCAGATTTCAATGAACTTCAGATTTCTTGTCAGATTTTTCTGGTAATTGGTTTAGCAAATGCTGCAAGTTCTCTTGTGGGGGTGTGGTTTACAGGAACTTGTGTGAAATCCTCCCTACTGCCCTCACCAGCTGTACCCAACTGCCTCTAGACCCAATAGATAATATTGGAAGGAAAATAATATATGAACTAAAATTTCTGAAAAAAAGTACCTATATATTATGTAGTGTGACCTGTGGTGGTTTTATCACATAGAGTGACTGTTCAAGGTAAAGGGACAATTGTATGATCACTGTGTGGGGTTTCCCGGTCATTGGTGGTGCTTCCCTTCCCAACCCCATCACCATTCACACCTCAAATGAGATCCCCCAATGTCACAAAAAGAAAGGACCCAAATACCATAGGAGCGAGTTACATTTCTTCAAAAGAAAGAACTGTAGATCAGCAATGCAACCACAGGCTGTGGTCATGTTTGTATTTTGTTTAAATCTGGTCTTGTAATTTATCATACCCTGTGATTAACTTATTCCAGTTGATCATTTCCATCCATTTGTTCTTCTCTATATCATTCAGTGAATTTGTGCTAATTTGCTTTTACTCAGTGGCTCAGTAATATCTCCCACATCACATACCACTGCTTGACTCTTAGCCAATTAAGCCGTTGGGTAACCATGATTGTAACAGAATAGTTTGAGTGTGTTTACTGCCTTTTCAACATGACTACTTATTTCACATTTTTTCATCTATTAATTAATTGAAATTGATGATACTTTAAAGAATATTATAAATGTGACATGTGATCAAATTACCAGCTTAAACTTTATAAAAATTCCTTGAATTCACTTATTTTCGTTGGTAATTTTTGGTACACTATAGCAAATTAAATTTTATTTTCATCTTCAAATGTAAGAATTCATTTTTATATCAGTGCTTCCTGACAGACCACACCATCCTGCCTGGACTGGATCACTGTTCTTCCACTGGGTCAAAATTGTGAAACTCACTTCCTCACAGCACTGTGAATAACTCTGAATACATTCCCAAGGACTGCAACAGCTCAAGGAAGAAGCCTATCACCTCCTTCTCTAGGGCAATGAGGCCTGGACAATAAATGTTGGCCTAGCCAGCATGCTCACATCCCATGATCAACTTTCTTTTAGTCCTCAATTGAAACAAAAAAAATAATACATTTAGGTATTACAACTTCAGGAAGAAAAAGAATTACAAAATTGCAATCACTATTACCAGTGCTTCACAGTCATGATTTTGAGGTACTCACTTTATTGCCATTGTTGTACATGGCCACAAAACACAGGAGATGCTACATGTGACCACATTTACTGAGTTTTCCAACCAATTCCGGTTTCACTCTTTTCAGATTCACAACACCTTCATAGCCTGATGAGCTGACCAGCCTTTCCATCAGATAGTGAGGATGACACTAAGAGTCTACAGAGAGATATAGACAGGTTAAGTGAGTTGGAAAACCTTGGCAGATGGAATGCAATGTGGTAAAATGCAAGGCTGTGCACTTTAGCATAAAGAATACAGGAGCTGAATATTATTTAAATGGAGAAAAACTGTAAAATACTGTAATACAGGAGGAGTTGGTGACCGTGACCTCATGCATGAATCACAAAAAGCTAGCTTACAAGTTAAGCAGGTGATGGGGAGAGAATTGGAATGTTGGCTTTATTTCAAAAGGAATGGAGTATAAAAATAGGGAAGTCTTGCTAAAACTATATAAGTCACTAGTTAGAACAGCTTATGTCCTCTTACCTAAGGAACGATAAGAGGAGGCAATTAAGAGAAGGTTCAATGGGTTGATTCTGAGAAAGGAGGCATTTTTGTATAAGGAGATGTTGAATAGGTTAAGCTTGCATTCACAGGAATTTAGAAAAATAAGAGGAGATCTTAATTGATTATGTAAGAGTTATAGGGGATTGGACAGGGAGGTTGTTTTCCCTTGTGGGAGATACGAGGACCAGAGGGCATCATCTTACAATCAGAAGTCAACCATTTAAGATATAGATGAGAAGAAACTTCTTCCCTCAGAGAGTAGTGAATCTGTGGAATGCTTTGTCACAGAGAGCTGTCAAGACTGGGTTATTAAGTATATTTGAAGTTGAGACAAACAGATTTTTAATCAGTAAGGGAAACAAGGGGTATGTTGAAAAGGCAGGAAAATGAAGTTGAAGATGATCAGATCAGCCATGATCTCATCGAATGTGGAGTGGTCTCGATGGGCTGAATGGCTGAATTCTGTCCCTACTTTTGATGGACGTACAGAGCTCTGCAATGTGGTCAATGACTGGCACTGTCTGGGAATCAACCAGTTCAGCATGGCTCCAAAATCTAGTTACTCATTCAACAACAGAATGTTTTTAATCTCCTGTTAAACCCGAAGTCATTATGACCTTAAAGAGAAAATGTCTCCATTCAACAACAAAACCTTATACTTACGTGGAATTTCAATGTAGTAGAACACTTCCAAGATGCTTTTGATACATCAAATTCTTCCACTGGGGAACTTAACTTCATGAAATAAAAATAAGGGTCAGTGTTTTAACTGCAGAAATTATTGAATGTTTGCTTTAAATCATTGCTTATCTGAATCAATCACAGACTATGTTCACTATAAAGGAGCTAAAATTACAGGTATCAGGATGTTTCTATGACACTGCCCTTTCATACTAATTAAACAACAAATTTATTGAGAGACAAACAAATGGCAAGTAAGAGTGTACAGTTGAAACTGACAGGGTCCAGGAAATAAATTGACAAGTTTAGGAGAGAGATTAAGTGAAATAGTATTTTGGAGAATTGGTTTGAACAGCAGTGAAGTTAATATTTCTTGGCACCTCTACTGTGCAGTTTTCCCTATGTTTTGCTTTGAATTATTGACTTGGATTGTGTTCTCAAAGGAGGAAGTAGGATTTGAAATCCCAACCTTCTGTTTTTAACAGATCTTCCCAGCTGCTGTCGAACCCAGTGCTTCAGGATTGTTTGTGTCTTTATTGTGGAATCTTGCTTTGTGCTTTGTTGCTCTTGGCTGGGAAACCAGATCAATTTAATCTCCGAGGAAAAGAAAGAACACTTTTACATTCAAGTGACAAATCCAATGGAGCAAAGGATTGACCAAGAAACAAAATTCACTGTGGAGTATGTATGGTAATGGGGATCAGAAAACACTAAATGATTCATTTGCAGGTTTGACTAAGAGATTGTATCATGGTCCTGTCATATCTTTGAAGTTATTTGATATTGTACAATCCAGATAAATCATAGGTAACAAACCTAAATGCCTGATGGGAAAGCAAGGAGTAATGTTTCTAATGCTGTGAGTTGTAGTTTTGAATGAGCTTTGGGAAGTATGATGGAGGTAAACTGAAAATAATTTCCAAAAGAGAACTAGAAAATACTTGAAAAGACAACATTTGCAGGGCTATAGGGGAGAGCAGGTAAGTGAAGCCAATAGGATAGCTCATTTAAACAGCCAGCACAAGAATGAAGAGCTAACTGGCTTTCTTCCTGTTGTATATCATCATAAAATCTATACTGTAGGATGAATTTTGCAATACTGCACATATGACAGATATCATGAGATCATTCATCAGAGAAAAGGGTAGAGACATGAATCTACTGTCACTTTCATTTTATTGAATGGGAATTTATCAACTGAGGCTGTAGCAGGGACATAGGTTTTACCAAACTTATCACCATTTACCAGCAGCGTCTGCATACAGACCCACTCACAATGTGGAGTACCTGTTTGGGGCACATGAAGGCTGTGATCCAGGACCAGCCTCTCTGGAAAATACTGAAGAAATATTTGGCTCCTGACATTTTCAGCAACTTTTATTGCTCTACAGTTAAGATTCTGGTGGAGGGGGATCCAAGATGGCGGCGACCCAGCAAGTCTGAGTCTATAGTGCTCCTCCTAAGACTTTGGCAAAGTGGGCCACCCGCCTCTACCACACTCATCAAATCATTTAAAATAGTTCTTACTTAATGTAATTAGTTGCTCAGTACTGAATTTAAACAATCTAATCTCCTGTAAAAACGACTAGAGGGAAGGGAGCCCGCAGTTCTCAGCAGGCAGGAACCCCCCCCCTCCCCACCCTTTCCAGCTGCAGCTGGGGCGTCCGCAGCCGCCCCGGGGGACTTACCTACGGTGGCGAGCCTCGTGGAAATAATCTCCAAACTTGACGTGAAGATCGACGCCTTCATCGAAGAGTCCCGGAGCAGATGGAATTCGCTCTTCGCCGCGTTATAAAAGCACAACCGAGACATCAAGGAAATCGAGCGCTGAGTCAGAGGGGCGGAGCTAAAGGTCGCAACCTTGAGAACCAAGGTCGTCGAAAGAATGTTTGTTTGCTGAGCCTTCCTGAATGGGAAGAAGAAGGCCAGCTTACAGTGTTCCCCGAGCAGTGGCTTCCACAGCTTTTAAATCTGGAGGCTGGATCAGGCCAGGTAAGGGTGGAATGGGCCTACCAGGTTGCAATACGCGGGCCCAGCTCGAACCAGCGCCCTCGCCCGGTCCTGTTCTGACTGCAGAGCTATAAGGAGAGGCAGATGCTCTTGGAAGCTTCCAGAAATCTTGGGAAAGATCCCCAAGCCATGATTTATAAAGGATCCAAGATTATGTTATTCCAGGAGTTTTCCCCAGCTCTGGTCTGAAAGAGGAAGGCGTTTGATGAAGTGAAGAAGTGTTTAAGGAACTTAAATATTCAGTACTCCTTGCGCTACCCAGCTACGTTACGCTTTAACCATGAAGGGTTCGCGTATAACTTTGGATCGCCAGAAAAGGCCAAGGAATTTTTGGACTCTCTTAGATAAATTGTAAGAGTTAATTGATGACGTTTTGCTTTCCCCCCACTCCAGTTTACACCTCCCTTTTTTTAATATTAATCCCTTTCTTTACCTCATTGTTTAATATTATCTTCGGGGGATGGGGAGAGGGGTTTATTTATTTGTTCTCTATTTAGCGATTTTCTTCCTTTTTTAAATATATATATAGGCTGGGGTGTCTAGTTAACGTAGGTGGGGGGAGGTGGTTACCTTATCCTATTTTATTTCTGTCTTTAGGAACGGGGTTGTTTTCCCCTGTTATTTTGTATTACTATGTTTAATTATTATTTGTTGAGGCTGTAATTTTATAGTTATATATGTTTATACATGGTATTAACATTACCAAATATATCCAGGTGTTGGTGTGGGTGGGGGGTAGGGTACTCACTGTTAACTCTAGCTCTGTAGTATATTTGAATTTTCTTCATCCTGTCGTGGGGTGCCTGGGTCAAGGGTGGGGCACTGGTTGGGAGAGGATATGATGGACTTTTGGAAAGGAAGTGATGCCCCCTGGGAACAAGGAGGAAAAGCTCCATTTAAATACGTTTTATATTTTTTTAATGTAGAAATAGTTTTTTTATTATATTGATATGAGTGTATTAAAGAGCCTTTATTTTTGTGAATTTTATATGCTCTATGCTTAGGAAGTTCTGGATAGGGTTCCCCCTCCCAAGGGGTCTCGGACTTGCCCAGACGATTATGGTTAATCAGTCGGTTAAGTGGTGCATCTGGAATGTCAAGGGGGGTAATTCATAGAACATAGAACATAGAACAATACAGCACAGAACAGGCCCTTCGGCCCACGATGTTGTGCCGAACCTCTATCCTAGATTAAGCACCCATCCATGTACCTATCCAAATGCCGCTTAAAGGTCGCCAATGATTCTGACTCTACCACTCCCACGGGCAGCGCATTCCATGTCCCCACCACTCTCTGGGTAAAGAACCCACCCCTGACATCTCCCCTATACCTTCCACCCTTCACCTTAAATTTATGTCCCCTTGTAACACTCTGTTGTACCCGGGGAAAAAGTTTCTGACTGTCTACTCTATCTATTCCTCTGATCATCTTATAAACCTCTATCAAGTCACCCCTCATCCTTCGCCGTTCCAACGAGAAAAGGCCGAGAACTCTCAACCTATCCTCGTACGACCTACTCTCCATTCCAGGCAACATCCTGGTAAATCTTCTCTGCACCCTCTCCAAAGCTTCCACATCTTTCCTAAAGTGAGGCGACCAGAACTGCACACAGTACTCCAAATGTGGCCTAACCAAAGTCCTGTACAGCTGCAACATCACCTCACGACTCTTGAATTCAATCCCTCTGCTAATGAACGATAATACTCCATAGGCCTTCTTACAAACTCTATCCACCTGAGTGGCAACCTTCAAAGATCTATGTACATAGACCCCAAGATCCCTCTGTTCCTCCACCTGACCAAGAACCCTACCATTAACCCTGTATTCCGCATTCTTATTTGTTCTTCCAAAATGGACAACCTCACACTTAGCAGGGTTGAACTCCATCTGCCACTCCTCAGCCCAGCTCTGCATCATATCTAAGTCCCTCTGCAGCCGACAACAGCCCTCCTCACTGTCCACGACTCCACCTATCTTTGTATCATCTGCAAATTTACTGACCCACCCTTCGACTCCCTCATCTAAGTCATTAATAAAAATTACAAACAGCAGAGGACCCAGAACTGATCCCTGCGGAACTCCACTTGTAACTGGACTCCATGCTGAATATTTACCATCTACCACCACTCTCTGACTTCGACCGGTTAGCCAGTTTTCTATCCAATTGGCCAAATTTCCCTCTATCCCATGCCTCCTGACTTTCCGCATAAGCCTACCATGGGGAACCTTATCAAATGCCTTACTAAAATCCATGTACACTACATCCACTGCTCTACCCTCATCCACATGCTTGGTCACCTCCTCGAAGAATTCAATAAGACTTGTAAGGCAAGACCTACCCTTCACAAATCCGTGCTGGCTGTCCCTAATCAAGCAGTGTCTTTCCAGATACTCGTAAATCCTATCTCTCAGTACCCTTTCCATTACTTTGCCTACCACAGAAGTAAGACTAACTGGCCTGTAATTCCCGGGGTTATCCCTATTCCCTTTTTTGAACAGGGGCACAACATTCGCTACTCTCCAGTCCCCTGGTACCACCCCAGTTGCCAGTGAAGACGAGAAGATCATTGCCAACGGTACTGCAATTTCCTCTCTTGCTTCCCACATAATCCTAGGATATATCCCGTCAGGCCCGGGGGACTTGTCTATCCTCAAGTTGTTCAAAATGTCCAACACATCTTCCTTCCTAACAGGTATCTCTTCTAGCTTATCAGTCCGTTTCACACTCTCCTCTTCAACAATACGGTCCCTCTCGTTCGTAAATACTGAAGAGAAGTACTTGTTCAAGACCTCTCCTATCTCTTCCGACTCAATACACAGTCTCCCACCACTGTCCTTGATCGGACCTACCCTCGTTCTCGTCATTCTCAGGTTTCTCACATACGCATAGAATGCCTTGGGGTTATCCTTGATCCTATCCGCCAGGGATTTTTCATGCCCTCTCTTAGCTCTCCTAATCCCTTTCTTCAGGTCCCTTCTGGCTATCCTGTATCCCTCCACTGCTCTGTCTGAACCTTGTTTCCTCAACCTTATGTAAGCCTCCTTCTTCCTCTTTACTAGACATTCAACCTCCCTCGTCAACCAAGGCTCCCTCACACGACCATTTCTTTCCTGCCTGATCGGTACATACATATCAAGGACACGTCGTATCTGCTCCTTGAAAAAGTTCCACATTTCCACCACATCCTTCCCTGACAGCCTATGCTCCCAACGTATGCTCCTCAAATCCTGTCTTACAGCATCGTAATTTCCCTTCCCCCAATTGATAATTTCCCTTCCCCCAATTGGTAATTTCCCTTCCCCCAATTCACCAGTCAAAAGGAAGAAAATATTATCAAACCTCAAGAAAGAAAGGGTTGATATAGCTCTCCTACAGGAGACACACTTATTGGATAAAGAACAATAAGTGGAGTCAGCTATTACGAGGGGGCATAGCTTTAAATTAAGGGGTGGTAGGTATAGGACAGATGTTAGGGGTAGATTCTTTACTCAGCGAGTCGTGAGTTCATGGAATGCCCTGCCAGTAGCAGTGGTGGACTCTCCCTCTTTATGGGCATTTAAACGGGCATTGGATAGGCATGTGGAGGATAGTGGGCTAGTGTAGGTTAGGTGGGCTTGGATCGGCGCAACATCGAGGGCCAAAGGGCCTGTACTGCGCTGTATTTTTCTATGTTCTATGTTCTATGTTCTAACACTTGAAATTACGACAGGGTGGATTTAATCAGGCCTTCTTTTCTTCCTTCAGCTCAAAAAGTAGGGGAGTTGTTATTCTTATTCGGAAGAACTTCCCTTTCAAAATCCTAAACCAGATAAAAGACGAATCTAGATGATATATTCTGATTAAAGCCCTTAAAAATGGAGAGGAATATGGGACCTTAAATTTGTATTGCCCTCCTGGCACATCCTTTTAAATTTATAACGGAAGCCTTCTCAACATTGATGGCTCTCGGTGCTTGTCATACAATTATAGGGGGAGATTTTAATTGTATTATGGATCTGGAAATAGATAGGACTCCTAAGAGAACTGCAGGAGTATCTCCCAGATCTAGACAATTGGTGGATTTGAACAACGATTTCAGACTAGATGTATGGAGATGCCTTCACCCACAGGGAGAGATTTTTCTTTTTACTCCAATCCACATAAATGTCATACCAGAATTGATATGTTTTTTGCCCCCTCAATTTTTTAAAATTCCATATCATCCTGTAAAATAGGCAGTATAGCAATTTCTGATCACGCTGCTGTGTATATGGAAATCAAGGCGAGGAACAATGAGACATCCCCTCGGCATTGGCGTATAGACCCCTTCCTGATGAAAGATAGTAAATTTGTAAAGTATTTCTCTCAAGAATTAAAAATTTTTTTAGAAATTAATTTAGGTTTGGCTAGCAACCCATCAATCATGTGGTAGACCATCAAAGCTTACGCGCGAGGTTTGATCATCTCCTACTCAGCGACCCAGAAAAAATTAAAGGGAGAACAATAGCGTCTGCTCGAAGCTCGCTTAAAAGCGGCTGAAACAGCACATGCTGACAGACCTTCTGTTATCAAATTACAAAGGATTACGGCCCTTAGGACAGCTCTAAATACCACGCTTACCCAAATGGCGAAGAGGGAAATATTATTTGCAAAACAAAGGTTATATGAATTTGGCGATAAACCTGGTAGATACTTCATGTTTCTCGCAAAGTAAAAAAAGGCCCCTCAAACTATCACGTCTATCAAGGAAAGTACGGTATTCTGACTCATGATCATAAAAGGATTAACACAATCTTTAGAAAATTTGACTCTGATTTATATAAATTGCAGGATTGCGAAGACAGAACTAGGAGGATGCAATCATTTTTTAAAAACCTGACCTTTCCGGGCCTAACTCTGGAACAGGTATCGGTCCTGAATGTTCCCTTAACAAGCCAAGAAATACTTGATGCAATCAGGCAGCTTCAGAGCAGTAAGGCACCGGGCCCAGATGGTTTTCAAGCTGAATTCTATAAAGAATTTACAGGAGTATTGGCTGGTCCACTTATGGACATGTATAACTACTCATACAGTCAGGGCTGTCTCCCGCCTTCGCTGAAAGAGACGAATATCTCTCTTATTCTCAAAAAAGGAAAGGACCCAGAAGATTGCGCGTCATACAGACCAATATCCTTGCTAAGTGTAGATTTTAAAATCCTCTCTAAAATGTTAGCATTGAGGCTAGAAAGGGTATTGTCACACATTATAAAGGAGGATCAGACAGGGTTTATTAAGGGCCATAGATCATCCAATAATGTTAGAAGGGTTTTGAAAGTGATTCAAGCCTGCCATCAGGGAAAGATACCAGGCGTAGTAGTCGCATTAGATGTGGAAAAGACATTTGATAGGGTTGAATGGTCATATTTGTTTTACACATTGGAAAGGTTTGGCGTTGGAAAGGTGTTTACCAAATGGGTCTCAACACTGTATAGTGATCCCAAAGCAGTTGTGTTTACCAATGGATTAGGTTCGGATAGCTTCAGTGTGGGTAGGGACTGCTGTCAGGGATGTCCTCTCTCGCCATTGTTATTTACACTAATAATTGAACCTCTAGCAGAAGCTATATGAGCTGATCCTAATATAACGGCCCCGAGGATTGGTACAAGTAAACATAAAATTACCCTGTATGCAGATGATGTTCTTCTATTCCTCAGTAATCCTCTGATGTCCGTACCTCGCCTAATCCAAGTTATTAATACATTTAGCGCATTCTCAGGCTATAAAATTAATTTTTCAAAATCGGAGGCTATGCCAATGGCTGGCCTTGCTATGATACCCCACTTAGTGGACGGATCCCTTTTTCCCTTTCGTTGGTCCCTGGAGGGTTTCTTATATTTAGGTATTTTCATTACCCCAGTATTTGGTCAGTTATACAAGGCTAACTTTGTGCATTTACTGGAAAGGATAAGGCAGGACCTCCAACGATGGGGAGACCTTCCAATTTCCTGGCTGGGTAGAATAGCACTAATTAAAATGAATGTCCTGCCCCATCTCCTATACCTATGAGAATGTTTCCGGTGATGCTGCCGAGGCTGGCACTACGTAAATTATATGGCTGGTTGGGTTCCTTTATCTGGAATCATAGACAGCCCCTCATTAAGCTGAAGAAGCTACAGCTTCCACAGGCAAGGGGAGGATTGGACTTCCCCGATTTTAGGAAATATCAGTTAAACTCCCTATTAAACTAGATAGCCGACTGGGTCTTGTCTGACCCACAATCAATCTGGCTGGACATCAAGGTTTCTCAAGTAAAATGCCCACTTATTAACGTCTTGTTTTCAGACAAGAGGAAAATCATTACGGATCACTGTAAAAACTCTATAATACTAAACACAATTAAAGCTTGGAATATAATGCGGCAAAATGAGGGCAACTCACATAAAACATCCCCCTATGCTCCGATAGTGAGAACATGGGGATTTCAACCGGGGTTTACAGATGCCAGTTTCAAACTCTGGAGATCCAGGGGTATCTCCTGTTTAGGGGATCTGTTTAAAGAAGGGGTCCTGATGTCTTTTGAACAGCTGCATCAGAAATTTAGATTACCTAATGGATACTTCCAAATTCGAGATTACATACAGAAGATCATTTTTATACATCAGATAGAGAACGTAGAGTGTTAAGGCCAATGGGGGTATCTTCCGTCAGCACTATTTATCATTTATATCATGATGAAGTATCGGGAGATATGGACAATCTGCTTAAAACATGGGATCAGGATTTGGGACTGGAAATCTCTATAGGAATGTGGAATGACATTTGGGAAAACGCCAGAAGAATCTTCATCTGCAACAGAACTCAGGCCATTCAGTTGAAGATACTTCATAGGGCTCATATAGCACCGGACCGATTGGCAAAATTTAAGGCAGGAGCATCTTCAATGTGTCCCAAATGTAAAATAGAGGTGGGCACTCTTGTACATTGCTTATGGACCTGTCATAGGATCCGTAGATATTGGCATAAAGTAGCAAGTATTCTGACAGAAATCTTAGGAATGGAAATTAGAGTGGTTCCTGTATCTCTCCTTTTGGGCTTTTCGAACTTACCCTCCCTGGATATGCACAGAAAGAGATTATTTTCTGTTCTCTCTTTCTGTGCAAGGAAAAATATTTTGGTAAACTGGGTGGCTGAAGGCCCCCCTGGACTTTCGAATTGGCACAGAATAATTATGGAATGTATTCCCCTTGACTTCCTTACAAATATGGTGCACCAAAAAACCAAATTATTCATAAATTACAGATATTTCGGTCATCCTAACTTGGGCTTTTATTTAATTGAGATGGCGAACCTGGCTGGTCCGGGGCCCGTTGGGAGAGGAATCCTGCTCATATACGAGTTTTGTTACGATCTGATATTAACACATTCCGAGCATATATCTCACTACTCAATTTCTGTGTTATCCGTCGGTTTTTTTTCTCTGAATAATGTAAGAGATTTAATTATACACTCTGGTTAGTTGTAGGTTAGATTAGTAGTTTGTTGAGTTTTGTTTTTTTCCTCTCGGTATCTCTTTTTATTCTGTTTGATAAATTTTGGTTATTATTTATTTAAGATTTAATTGTATATCAATGTTTATACCAGGGGTTTTTTAAAATTTGTAAACTTGTAAAAATATGTTAAATTTTCAATAAAAAGATCTATATAAAAAAAAATTCTGGTGGAAATCCTGTGCAGATTCAGACAATGTCTGGTGTCAACAGATTTCCAAATGTTTCAAGAATAGGCCTCAATTTCTATCAATAACTGAAGACTGGAGAACATTCATGGGATTTTGGTCCCTCACTCCAGTTGTTGGCTTAGGTTCATTTGGAGATCAAACACGAACCATGGCTAAGTTATCACTGGCTCTGACTTAACTTATTTTACCCTATCATCTAACTTATTTTCTTTACTCATGAGACATGGGGTGTTGCTGTTTGGGCCAGTATTTTTGTTCATCTGTAGTTGTCTTGGAGATCTTGTCTACCCCACTTGTCACCATTTCTGTCTCCCTTAACTCCATTCCATTTCCCAATCCCAATTGACATAACACTCAAAGCTGGAAAGTGAGATGACAAGGAAGTAAGTGGCACCTATACTCCCTTCTCCCATCTTGTTTCTTCTCACTTCGCTCCTTCCTCCGACTGCTCTCGTCCTTTCAAGGGTAAGTTAGAATTTCATAAATTGTTAATGAGAGAGATACATCACAAAATATTTGTATGGAATCAATCAGTGAATAAATCAACTAGTAAATATTTAAGAGACTCTGCAAAGTGAGTGCTGATCTGTCATGTTGTGTTTTTTCTGCTGACATTTGGTATGGTAGAGAGTATTTAGGTAGTGGGTAGCAAATGCAGATTAATTGGGAATTTATGCTTGCATCAGGATTGTATGTTTATATATCAATGACAACCTGAATATTTGTGATGTGCTTATTCAAAAGGAAGCAGAGAAAAGGTGAATCTCAGATGGAGGATGAACTGGTCAATGGTCCATTCCAGCCTGTTTATACTGAGACTTTTGCCAAGAGTCTAACCCAGGTGATTATTTCTGCTTCTCTTTTATTAAAACCTGCTGAGAAATTATGTTTGTATTTTTTCTAAATTAATCGATAAATCCAATGCTTAAGTGAACTGTTACTATTGCTAAGGACCCCAGGTCAAATCAGACCAGGTCAAATTGAGGTCACAACCTCACCCTGTGTGGTAAACAGGCATCAAGCAGTGATTTTCCCTAAATTTACCAGTTACTGTTTAGAAAGTGAGCTGTCATTTAATTAAGAATGGTGATGTACTCTCAAAGCTGGAGGCCCAGTATCAGAACCTCTAACTTGGAGGGGAGCTACAGCCTTGCCACTCGCTAAGAGGTAAAGACAGAGATTCCTGTTGTATCATTGTATAGATTCCAGACCTGACAAGCCTGTACTTTAAAACAGTGAGATGACACTGTGACATGTGACATCCCTTCAGTAGCAATTGTTGTCGCAGTCACAGTTAGAGCCAGCTGGCATTTACAATATCTGCAATCTATGTAATCAGTAAGCGCAGAATCTGGGCTATGGTTATTTTTGAGATACTGTAGCAGTCTAAATAGTGAGTTTGTTATAAATTTGAAGATATCTGTCTCAATAAGAACCCAGTCTTTGTGGTATACGTTACATAGGTTAACATATAGGTGCACTCAGCACATATTATACTGGCAAGAAAACTAGAAAATGCTAGAGAAAGTCTCCCAGTATCTGTGGAGAGGAAGAAACAGTGTTAATGTTGCCAGTCTAAAGATTCTTCTTCAGAATTCATGCTGACAAAGTTGTTTCACTCAGAAACATCATGAATGCCCTCTCTGTGACTTTAAAAAATACCTCAGCAGCTGGGTCACAGTGTGACTACAGCCTCGAAGTTTGCCTGAATGCTGATCCCAGTTTACTCAGTGTCTCATCTTTGGATGATCTTTTCATTCCAGGAGCCAATCTAGTGAATCTTCACTGGCTCATCTCCAAGGTGAATGCTTTGGTCAGTGAGATCTCAGTAAAGCCGTACTTGCTGCATCTCAGCCTACTTCAGAAAATGAAGATTTCGACCAAACACTGTTAAGGGTGATAAAGTTAAAAATCACACAACACCAGGTCATAGTCCAACAGGTTTATTTGGAAGCACTAGCTTTCAGAGTGCTGCTCCTTCATCAGGTGGTTGTAGGTGAAGTCTAGGTGAAAGTGAGTTGCAGATGCTGGAGATCACAGTTAAGATTAGAGTGGTGTTGGAAAAGCACAGCAGGTCAGGCAGCATCCGAGGAGCAGGAAAATCAACGTTTTGGGCAAAAGCCCTTCATCAGGAAGTCTGCCCAGCAATGGAATACTATTGCTCAACCTAACTCAGGAGCTGCTATAATATGGTAACTAATCACTGATAGGAAGTCATGAGAATTATTACTAGGACATTAAAAGTAAAACATCTCAAATGTCTGTTCTAACACCCATTGAACTTCTTGGTGTTGCCAGGAAATCAGCCTCCTCAAAGAACACTACTGATCGACAGTTAACAATGCACTCCCATTGACACAGGACCTTAAAAAAACCCTAGGATTATCTGAAATGCCATAGTCACCACTGGAAAACATCCCATACTCTGCAAATCAGTGACAGCCGCACCTTGTCCTATACATTGTCAAACACTACCTGGTAATTAACCCAAGCAGCAAAGTCCCAGGTTTCAACCATCCAGGAAAAATTTGGACAATCCTCAAATGTTTGAGGATGGAGGAGGAAGAAGTGGTCATTTGCTCCATAAGCGTAACACAACGAGCAGCTGGAATTGTGACTATGGCCGGTCAAGTCTGACCATCGACCACAGACTGAACTCTTGCCCTGAGAGACTAATCCCTGGTGGTATCACAGTCATTCACACTGCATCAACTGAAGCTGTTGAAGTGAATATTAATCTTGACACAGAACAATAACTGCATCCCCAATAGAAAATAACAAATAATCAAACCATTATACAGCTGTACCTCCTGCTGGGAGCTCACTAGCTGATCTGGGCACAGGATATGTGAGATCTACATTCTTGTTAAATGCTAAATACTTTACAATAAAAAAGAACTCTTGATCAACATCATATCACACTTCTTGTTTCAAAATCAGAGTGTTCCAGAGCCAAAGGATCAGATTATTGAAGGAGAAACCAGCAGTGTCTTCATTCCAGGCTTGGCTACAAAAAAGAAGAATACAAAGAAGAATAAAATTGCAGTGAGCCCAACTCAGAGTACACAGAAAAAATTGTTTGAAAAAGTGCAAGATCAAAGAACTCTTGAAGTTACACCAAATGAGGGTAAGCAGAATTAAAGTAAAGCTTCACAGCAAGAACAGGACAAATCATTATGTTGTTGTAGAATGGTTACAGCACAGAAGGAGGCCATTCAGCCATCATGTCAATGCTGATCCTCTGTAAGATTAATTCACAGTGGTGGCACCCTGTCTTTTCCCCACAGCTCTGAAAGTTTTTCCTTTTCAGATGATCCCATTGTCTTTTGAAAGCCCCAACTGAACCTCCCTCCACCACATTTACAGGCAGTGCATTTCAGATCCTAGCCCATCACTGTTTGACACATTTTTCATGGCACTGTTTTGTCATTTGTTAATTACATTAAAGATTTGTTCTCTCTATCCACAAAGTGGTGTAGTTTGATGTCACTGATCTAGTCGCGCCAGAAGCCAGGGCTAATGTTCTGGTGATATGTGTTCATATTACATCATGGCAGATGGTGAAATTTAAATTAATTTAATAAATCAGGAATTAAAAACTACTCTAATAGTGACCATGAAGTTTTTTGTATTTGCTCTTGGGTGAGCATTTATTGCCAATTCCTAATTGCCCTGAAGAAGATGGCAGTGAGTTAATTCACTCATGTCCTTCAGAGAAGGAATCTGCCATCCTTACCTGGTCTGGCCTACATGTGACTCCAGACCCTCAATGTGGTTGATCCTAAATGCCTGCCTCAAACTGCTTCCAAAATCTCACAGAACTGGACAGATCAGCCAACGTCAAACTAGGCACAGGAATTGATCCTGTCACCCCCTGAGAAAGTCATCACACTGAATCTTGGGCTTGAAAGGCAGGGCGAGATTTGAAACAAAATCGTGCAAGAAATCTGATGAGGTTTATCTCAATGTCCGGAACAACGTGCTGCATCTTTATACATTTGCTGAAAGATGAGAGGAATTTCTCATTAGGCAGTAGTGAATTGACAATGAAGTGGATTATAGTTTGCTAAACACCTTATTAATGTCACAATTCACTTTGTTAACATTTAGCTTCCTATCTTACCAAATAAGATCATCATCTGCATTCTTGATATGGCAGACAGACCAGATTTCTGGTGAATGTAGCTCTCCACTGGCTGTGAAGAGTCTCCATATTGTTCAGAACTAAACCGCATCTCATGTCTCTCTCGTCCAGAGACACTGGCGTCTGAAATGTGCATGCTTGCATTATCCATGCCTTTCTTGGCTGTGCCAATTAGCACAATGATACAAAACAAGCAGTATCCATGGGTCAACAGTCTTCAGTCAAAGGGGTGTACATCTGCTATATGGCAGTGTGCTGTGTTAATCTCACACCTGCACCATATGCCAGCAGTTTATGCAGCAAACTGCCAAGTGCAGCAAGCAAACAGCCATGTCTCAAAGTCTTGGGGAAGGGGTCATGGAATCATACAGCACAGAAACAGACCCTTTGATCCAACTCATCCATGCCGATCAAGTTTTCCAAACTAAACTAGCCTCACTTGTCTGAGTTTGGCCCATATTGGTCTGAGTCCTCACCAAAGTCCATGGAGGCACCCAGCAGTCTGAGGGTGTTGCACTTAAATGCACACAGTAAACAAAATAACTGAGATTGGTGGCTATGATGTTGTGGGCATCACACGATTGCAATGGTATTGCGAATGAGAACCAAATACCCAAGAATTCACATCCTATCAAAAGGATTGGCAGAGGGACCAGGGTTGCCTTGCAGTGAGAAGCAATTGCAGAATCATAAGATGTAGAAACTATGAGAGTAAAGTTGAGAAACCACTAAGGAAAAAAGACCTTGACGGGAGTTGTGTAAATTCTTCCTAGCAGTAGTCAGTATGTGGGTCAGAAAATAAATCAGGAGATGGAAAAGGCATGCAGGAAAGTTACCATTACAATAATCATGAGGGACTTCAATATGCAAGTGGCCTTGAAAAACCAGGTTGGTAGTGAATCCAACGAAAACTTGATTGAGTTTTTTGAAGAAGTAACAAAGAGGATTGATGAGGGCAGAGCAGTAGATGTGATCTTTATGGACTTTAGTAAGGTGTTCAACAAGGTTCCCCATGGGAGACTGGTTAGTAAGTTTAGATTTCACGGAATACAGGGAGAATTAGCCATTTGGATACAGAACTAGCTCAAAGATAGACAACACAGGTTGATGGAGGAGGGTTGTTTTTCAGACTGGAGGCCTGTGACCAGTGGAGTGCCATAAGGATCAGTGCTGGGTCCTCTACTTTTTGTCATTTATATAAATGATTTGGATGTAAGCATAAGAGGTACAATTAGTAAGCTGGCAGATGACACCAAAATTGGAGGTGTAGTGGACAGTGAAGAAAGTTACCTCAGATTACAACAGGATCTTGATCAGATGGGCCAATGGGCTGAGAAGTGGCATATGGAGTTTAATTCAGATAAATGCGACGTGTTGCATTTTGGGAAAGCAAATCTTAGCAGGACTTATGAATTTAATAGTAAGGTCCTCGGGAGTGTTGCTGAACAAAGAGACCTTGGAATGCAGGTTCATAGCTCCTTGAAAGTGGAGTCGCAGGTAGATAGGATAGTGAAGAAGGTGTTTGGTATGCTTTCTTTTATTGGTCAGAGCATTGAGTACAGGAGTAGGGAGGTCATGTTGCAGCCTTACAGGACATTGGTTAGGCTACTGTTGGAATATTGCGTGCAATTCTGGTCTCCTTCCTATCGGAAAGATGTTGTGAAACTTGAAAGGGTTCAGAAAAGATTTACAAAGATGCTGCGAGGGTTGGAGGATTTGAGTTATAGGTGAGGCTGAACAGGCTGGGGCTGTTTTCCTTGGAGCATCGGAGGCTGAGGAGTGACCTTATAGAGGTTTACAAAATTTTGAGGGGCATGGATAGGGTAAATAAGTTTAGGGTGAGAAGAGAAAGATATAAAAGAGACCTAAGGAGCAACTTTTTCACGCAGAGGGTGGTACGTGTATGGAATGAGCTGTCAGAGGAAGTGATGGAGGCTGGTACAATTGCAACATTTAAAAGGCATTTGGATGGGTATTTGAATAGGAAGGGTTTGGAGGGAGATGGGCCGGGTGCTGGCAGGTGGGACTAGATTGGTTTGGGATATATGGTTGGCATGGATGGGTTGGACTGAAGGGTCTGTTTCCTGGTGCTGTACATCTCCATGATTCTATGACTCAATGAAAAGAAATTTGTGAAATATCTACGAGATTTTTGTTTGAGCAGTTTGTGGTAGATCCCCCGAGGGGATGGGCAATTCCTGATTTGGTGATGTGTAATGAGGCAGATTTGATTAGGGAACTTTAGGTGAAAGAATCCCGAGGGGGCAGTGACCATAATATGATAGAATTCACCCTATAGTTTGAGAGAGAGAAACCGGAATCAGATGTAATAGTATTACAATTGAGTAAATGTAATTACAAAGACATGAGAGAGGAGCTGGCCTGAGTTGATTGGAAGGGGAGCCTAGCAGGGAAGATGGTGGAACAGCAAAGGCAGGAGTTTCTGGGGGTAATTTGGGAGGTACAAGGGGGGTTCGAGACAACCGGCTGACAAGGGAAGTCAGGAACAGTAGAAAAGCAAAAGAAAAAGTTTGGTATAAATTAGTGCCAAGCCAGAGCATTGGGAAACCTTTAAAAACTAGCAGAGGACAACTAGAAAAGCAATATGTGGGAAGAAGATGAAATATAAAGATAAACTAACTAGTAATGGAAAGGAGACTGCAGAGATTCTTTTGATATATAAAAGGTAAGAGAGAGGCAAAAGTGGACATTGGATCACAGGAAAATTAGGTTGGAAAGTAGCAATGCAAAACAAAGAAATGGTGGAGGAACTGAATAGATACTTTGTATCAGTCTTCTACCGGAAAACACCAGTAACATACCAGAACTTCAGTAGAGTCGGGGGTAGAAGTCAGCGTAGTGCCCATCATTAAGGATGATTGACTCTATGACTCTAAGTGCTCAGGGAGCTGGAAGGTGTGACTACAGCCTAGAATTCTGAAGGAGATAGCTGAGGAAACTATATAGACATTGATGATGATCTTACAGGAATCACTGGAGTCAGGGAGGGTCCCATAGGACTGGAAAATGGCTAATGTCACAGCCCTGTTTAAGAAGGGAGGGAGGCAAAAGAAAGGAAACTATAGGCCGGTTCACCTAACCTAGGTCGTTGGTAAGATTTTAGAGTCCACTATTCAGGATGAGATTGCACAGTACTTGGAAGTGCATGGTAAATTGGGGTGAATCATCATGGCCTGATCGAGGGCAAGTCATGCCTGACAAATCTGTTAGACTTCTTTGAGGAGGTAATGAGCAAGTTAGACAAAGGAGGGCCAGTGGATGCAATGTATTTTGGATTTCCAGGAGGTCTTTGACGAGGCTGCCAAACAAAAAGGGCCCATGATTTTAGGGGCAAGGTATGGGCATGGATAGAGCATTGGCTGACTGGCAAATGGCAGAGAGTGGGTATAAAGGGATCTTTTCAACTGGTGACTATTGGAGTTCTGCAGGGTTCAGTGTTAAGACCACAACTATTCACATTATACAGTAACAATCTGGATGAAGGAACTGAGAGCATTGTGTCATCTGTAAATTTAGCAACAAAGATAGTTGGAGGGGCAGGTCATGCTGAGGAAGTGGGGAGGCTGCAGAAGGACTTGGGCATGCTAGGACAGTGGGAAAACAAGTGACAGATGGAGTTCAATGCGCAAAACTGTGAGATATACACTTTGGTAGGAAGAATAGAGTTATGCACTATTTTGAAATGAGGTAAGGCTTTGGAAATCTGAAATACAAAAGGACCTTAGGAGTCCTCATTCAGAATTCTCTTAAGGTTAACATGCAGGTTCAGTTGGTTGTTAGGAAGGCAAAGGCAATGTTGGCATTCATTATAAAAGGGCTAGAATACAAGAGCAGAGATGTACTGCTGAGACTGTAAAAGGCTCTGGTCAGACTGTATTTGGAATATGCTGAGCAGTACTGGAGTTCAGGCAGCATCTGAGGAGCAGGAAAATCGATGTTTCGGGTAAAAGCCTTTCATCAGGAATAGAGGTAGAGTGCCTGCAGGGTGGAGAGATAAATGAGAGGAGGGTGGGGGTGGGGAGAAAGTAACATATGCCTGAGACAATGAGGAATATCTTCATTGAGGGATGGTGAATCTGTGGAACTCATTGCCACAGACCAAGTCATTGAATGTATTTCAGACAGAGATAGGTTCTTGACTAGTAAGGGGATCAAGGGTTACAGGGAGAAAGCAAGGAACTATTCTTGGTCTCATGCATGTAACACACGTATAGCTTCTAGTCTTGTTGAATAGGAGCCCAAAAACAGCATTTATTTATAATGATAGGGCCAGAAAGAGTAGGGCTACACAAAAATATCTTTAGCTGACCTTAGTCTTTTGATTATGAACCCATCACCTAACTGTCTCCAACTATTTTCAGCACAAAACAGATAAAGTTTTCTAAAAATCACAAGTATAGGTAAATTCTTGTTACTTGCTCTGATTTTCTGCTTCAGTTTAATTATCACATACACACATATATATGAAACATAATTGATAAATTAAATTTTGAATTTAAGATTTGACAATTTAACATTTACCTTTTGGAGAGTGCAAGAACTTGTGGTAGGAATCCCACATGGTGTTTACTGCCGAGGAACATTTTTCCAGCATTAATCCTTTGGCAATGCTTTTCATTCTCTTCATCAAGGTGTCTGTGAGACTTCAGAGAGGAATCCATGTCTGTGCTCTGAACACAAATTTAGAAATGTGTGAGATGCCATTTCTAATGAATAAAATATTCTGGTGAAAGCTTTCTTAATATACAGGAAAAATAGATTCTATTTTAATTTTTACATCCTTTCTCTTTTCACAGAATTAGTTTGAACATTTATGTCAGCTTCTCAGCTCCAATCCATCACTAAAGCATAGCTCACAGATCTCTATACTTACTGACCATTTTCAAAGATGGTTAACCTGAAATCAAAGAAAGGTACTATCTTCTTCCCTGAGATAACTGGGACACAATGTGATCTCTAACAGGAAGCTCATCAACAAAGAAATGAAGTTTTAGGGATTGAAAATAAAGGCCGAGCTTTTGCTTGTCCCAGGAACGTTGATGGATGGATCTTGGCCGATAGCTAAGTCAGAACTGAAACTGAGGTGGTACTATGGATTTTGATACCCCACCCCCAAGACACATTAACAGTAGGTTCTGGGTGTTCGTACCCTTCTTGTACTTATAATTATGATCCCATCCCCACTGTAAGACCCTGAACTTACCTGTGTCCTGGTCTCCAGCATTTTGGGCAAAATTTAACAAGTGGCAAAGAATGCGTTCTTATTGATGCTGTGTATCCCCCAGGTGCATTAACTGCGTTGAAAAGAAGTTTCCATCCCTCTTGCAGGCCTCTCCCACCCCCAGGAAGGTGCAGACAGATTGGGGGTGAGCAGGAGAATGGTGGGAAGATTATCTGAGTATTTTACAGACCCTTCACCTACAAATCCAGTTATTAAGTTCTACCCTTTGACTCTGGGTACAGTTTATAGTCCCAGCAGTGGCCATTGCTCCTGGCCATGTTCCAAAGACTACACTCTGATCCGAGATGGGACTTCCTCCTGTGTGATGGGTTGACAACTTGCTGCATCCAATGATAGTGGGGTATCCCTGACTGCTAGGAACACATTTCTTGCTGTAATCTCTGGTATCGGGCAGAATATTGCAACCTCAATGAAGGTGGGTCCAGATCCAGACTGGTGAGGCAACTGTAAGTTCCAACCACATCAGTGACCCTGAGAATGAATAAATAAAACCAATGAGCTTATATATGAATATGAATTATATATGAATATGGGTATATATTGTATGAATCAGTAAAAACAACCAAGTTATTGGTGCTCCAATAAAATTCCCCTGAGATCAGTCAGTGTTACACACTATTAGAGCATCAGTGGGTGACAAGTATTCAGGTCTCTATGTTCCTTGAAAATTAATGACATTAATGATTTCCCTCTTGTTTCTCTTGGTGCCATATCAGTGTATTAGGAGTCACAAGATCTCCAGCACTGTGAAACTCATAAAGTGATTCATGCATCTTTCACTTCACCTTTTGCAGGTTGCAAGAAGAAAAATAAAAGATTCTTCAGGTAAATGTTGTCAACTTTTGCCTGATTTATGATTTTGTGAAACATTTTGTAATATTTCTTACTATATATTGTTAACTAAAAAAGGTAAAACATTGTATTAAACTTATATGGATGACAGGTCATAAAATTAGGTGCAATATTTCTTACAGCACCAGGGTCCCAGGTTCAATTCCAGCCTTGGGCGACTGTCTGTGTGGAGTTTGCACATTCTCCCCGTGTCTGCGTGAGTTTCCTCCGGGTGCTCCGGTTTCCTCCCACATTCCAAAGATATGCAGGTTAGGGGAATTGGCCATGCTAAATTGTCCATAGTTGTTCGGTGCATTAATCAGGGTGGGTTACTCTTTGGAGGGTCGGTGTGGACTTGTTGGGCCAAAGGGCCTGTTTCCACACTGCAGGGAATCTAATTTAATCTAAATCTAAATTTAAAAAAGCAGAAGTTATTAAAAAGGGAAAACTTAGAATATTAGGGTGCAAAAGTTAATGTATGAAAACAGATGTTAAGCGTTTTGAGAAATAATTAAAAATAAGTTAACAAAGTAAGAATTGGTCCTGTAAAAAGTGAGATGGTGAATTATTAATTGAAAATAGACGATAATACTATAAGGTGCATGAGCAGAATTAGGCCATTTAACCCATTGAGTCTGCACTATCATTCAATCATGGCAGATATGTTTCTCGACCCCATATCCTGCCTTCTACCCATAACCCTTGATATCCTTACTTACCAAGAACCTATCTATCTCTGGCTTAAATACACTAATGACTTTGCCTCCATAGCCCTCTGCAGCAATGATTTCCACAAATTCACCACCCTCTGGCTTTAGAAATTCCTCCTCATCTCAATTCTAAAGGATCTTACCTTCACTCTGGGGCTGTGCCCTCAGGTCCTTGTCTCTCCTACTACAGGAAACATCTGCTCCATATCCACACTATCCAGGCCTCTCAGTATTCTGTAAGTTTCAATCAGATCCATGATCACATTGAATGGTGGTGCAAGCTCGAAGGGCAGAATGGCCTACTCCTGCACCTACTGTCTTTTGTGTATTGTCTATTATCCCCCTACATCCTTCTAAATTCAATAGAGTACAGACAAGAGGCCTCAATGGCTAATCATTTGACAAGACTTTCATTCCTGAAATAATTCTCCTAAACCTCCTCTGGGTCCCCTCCACTGCCAACACATCTTTCTTAGATATGGTGCACAAAATCAGTTTCAAAATTCCAAAGGTGGTCTGACCAGAGCCTTATACAGCCTCAGCAGTCTATATCTGTGCTTGTTTTCTAGCCCTCTTGAAATGGATGCCAACATTGCATTTGCCTTTCTAACTGCCAACTAAAACTCCATAATAACCTTAACAGAATCCTGAAATACGATTTGCTAGTCCCTTTGCTCTTCAGATTTTTGAAGCCTTACCTCATTTATAAAATAGTCTACACTTCTTTTCTTCCAACCAAAATGTATATACACTTTCCACATTGTATTCCATCTGCCACTTCGCTCATTCTCCTTGCCTGTTTATGTCCTTCTGCTGCCTTCAAACTACCTGTCCCTTCACCTATTTTTGTGTCACCTGCAAACATAGCAACAATACCCTCAGTTCCTTCATTCAGATTGTTAATGTATAATGTGAATAGTTGTGGTCCCAACTCTGACCCCTGCAAAACTCTACTAGTCAGTAGTTGCCATCCTGGAAAGGACTTCGTTAACCTCACCCTCTACCTTCTGCCAGTCAGCCGATCCTCAATACATACAGTACCTTACCTCTAACACCATGGACTCTTTTCTTATTAGCAACCTCCTCTGCAGCACCTTGTCAAAGGCCTCCTGGAAATCCAAAAAGATCACAGCCACTGGCTCTCCTTTGTTTAAATTTCCTATTACCTTCTCAAAGAATTCCAACAGATTTGTCAAGCATGATTTCCCCTTGATGAAACTGTGCTGACTCAGCCCTATTTTACCATGCACTTCCAAGTGCTCTGCAATCTCCTCTTTAATAATGGACTCTAAAATCTTACCAACAACTGAGATCAGGCTCGCTGGTCTATAGTTTCCTGTCTTTTGCTTCCTTCCTTTCTCAAACAGGGGTGTTACATTAACCATTTTGTAGTTTCTGACTCCAGTGATTCCTGAAAGATCATTGTTAATGCCTCTACAATCTTCTGAGCTATCTCCTTCAGAACTGTGGGGTGTAGTCCATCTGGTCTGGGTAGGTTATCCACTTTCAGACCTTTCAACTTCCCCTGCACCTTCCCCTTAGTTATGGCCATTACGCTCACCTCTGCCTCCTGAATTTCTCAAAGTTCTTGTATGTTGCTGGTGCCTTCCACTGTCAAAAATGATGCAACGTACCTATTCAGTTCCTCCAACATTTCTTTGTTCCCCATTACTACTTCTCCAATCTCATTTTCTAGTTGTCTACTGTCCACTTTTGCCTCTTTCTTACCTTTCAGCTATGTAAAACTCTTGAAATCTTCTTTAATGTTACTAGCTAGCTTACTCCTCACATTTCATTTTCTACCCCTTATTGCTTTAGTTTTCTTCTGCTGATTTTTAAAGGATTCCTAAACCTCTGACTTCCCTCTAATCTTCACCATATTCTATGCTTTCTCTTTTGCTTTTATGCTGTTCACTTACTTCCTTGTGAGCTGAGGTTGCCTCATCCTCCCATTACTAAGTTTCTTCTTCCTTAGGATGAATTGTTATTGTGCTTCCCAAATTGCCATTGCTGCTCCACCGTCTTTCTTACTAGGCTCCCTTTCAATCAGCTACAGCAGCATCTCTCTCACATCTTTGTAGTTACCTTTACTCAATTGTAATACCATTACACTGATTCCAACTTCACCACAAATTCTATCATATTATGGTCACTGCTCCCTAGGGGCTCCTTCACTTTCAGCTGCCTAATCAAGTCTGCCTCATTAAACATCACCACATCCAGAATTGTTTGTTGCTTAAAGGGCTCTACCACATACTGCTCCAAAAAAAGTCTTGTAGACATTCCAAAAGTTCCTTGGCTTGAGATCTGCTACTAATCTAATTTTCTTAGTCCAACTGCATATTGAAGTCCCAATAATGATTATAATTGTGCCTTTTTTACATGCCTTTTCTACCTCATGACTTATTTTCTTCCCCGCATTTTACCTGTACACAACTCCCATCACTTCTATCACCTCCCTTCTCACAGGGGGTGAAAGGTAATCAGAGTAAATGGTAATGCAGAGTAATGAGATCAACATATAACATTCCTTAAGAGGTTTGACAGGGTAAATGCAGAGAGTACGTTTCTCTCAATGGAGAGTTTTGGATCAGAGGGTATAGTCTCAGAATAGCAAGGTGCCAATTTAAGACTGAGATGAGAAGGAATTTTTTTCTTGTAGCAGGTTCAAAGTCTTTAGAACTCCTTGCCCGTGAGAGCTGTTGGCGTAGAGTCTTTGTGTCTACTTAAGGCTGAGATAAATATATTCTTGCTCATTAGAGGAATAAAGGGTTACAGGGAAAGAGCAAAAAATGGACATGAGGAATATCAGATCAGCTATGTTCCTATTGAATGGCAGAGGTGCTGAAAGACCTACTGCTGTTCCCATTTCTTATAGTCTAATCCTTAATTGTACCGACACTTCATTGATGTTAGTTTTATTTGTACTGACTTTGAGCTGATCTGTTGTCCAGTTCCAAAACTTACCTCTACATTTGCTTCATGTCATCCAGCAGGTTCTAACTGGTGGAAGTAATTGGAACACAATTTGCACCAACTGCAAAGTGTGTAAATACACCAACGTACCAGTCCTCTGAATCACCTTGTGAACTCGCTGCGTGAAACATTCTACTATTACTGGAGATGTTTGTTTTTCTTTCTCAGGGAAAAGTAGCAATTGAAATTTGTCTAATGGATCATTAGCTTAATTAAGGTATGTACTCATCACTCCATCTCCTCGGTTCAGCAATTTGTTTGCAAAATATTGTTTTAAGAAGCTGATCAATTGTCCCTTCATTGACATGTCCATGTTTAATAACTACAAAACAAAAGTTATAATTTTGTAATTTCAAGGAGCCAGATGTGACTAGTGATAGAAGGTATATGAAGTTTGTCATTTATACCTTTCTAAATTAATTAAATTAGAAGAATCTTAAGAGATCTGGCTCTGCATGATACTACAACTAACCTAAAACTTGAAAATTATTGTATCTCGGGAGGTAATATTTTATGGTGTCACACCTTTGCTGGGTAGGGGGAGGGGCGGAGGAGGAATAGGGGGGGAGATAAAGAGAAAAGTTATATCCTTGGAGACTTGGGGGTTGGGAGAACACCTTTGGGGTGGATGCAGTGAGATTGGGAGCTGGGGAATGTCAAGTAAACGAAGGGCATTGATGGGGTTGGTTGTGAGGGTTTCATATTATGCTATGGGATGGAGGTGGGGGTGGCAATGAGAAGGTCTATAGCCTTAAAACTTGTCTTTAAACATTTAGACTAAAATGTAATGCTGAATTATATAACACATTTACTGCACTAGAAAATAGACAGGCAGGAAGGCTCAGAAAAGGGGGGCACTTAAAGAATGCAAAAGATAGGGACACCTGGGCTCACCAAGTGATAACAAGATGCTGTAAATCAGTTAAGAACACTTGCCTTAGCATCAGTGAATCTGTGTGAACAGGACATCAAGTGATAACATTCACAGCCGTTCCCTTGTGAAATTAATGACAGTGTTTGATTCTGACCCTGAAACGAAACCTGGTACGATCAAAAGCTTTGTAATTAACGGTCAGATGCTGCCAATTATAATGGATCCTTATCACCCCTTGCAAGCGGGGCAGACAGAGAGAAAAAAAATCTTTGCTGACTTGAGAGTTCAAAAGGACACTAGAGGGAGAGACCATTTTAGTGCTGAGGCTGTTGGTGCCAATAGAAAATTAACTCTTAGTGATAATCTGCTATGAATTGAATTCAATTGCATTTTGGGACTTTATGATGATGTTAAGTAGCCATTATCGGTTATTAAATACAAACTCTGTAAAAGGTAATATTGATGAAGCCTTAACTTACTTGCAGTTCTTACAGATCACTCTACAGACCTTACAGACTGCCCCATTGTCAATTCTAACTATCAGATCTTATATCTTATTTGAATTTGAATCACAAACTTGAAAAGAAGGCATGTTTAATTCGAGACTAATTAATCATTTTAAATACAATCTTGCAGTAACATTTCAACCTCAGGTACAGAATGATTCTGTGCTTAAGATAAAAAGCAGGAATCCGCTCCCAGCTTAAAATTATTCTAAACCTGACATTGAAGAGATTCTGGATTAGAGTGGTGCTGAAGAAGAACAGCAGTTCAGGCAGCATCCGAGGAGCAGTAAAATCAACGTTTCGGGCAAAAGCCTTTCATCAGGAATAAAGGCAGAGAGCCTGAAGGGTGGAGAGATTAGTGAGAGGAGGGTGGGGGTGGGGAGAAAGTAGCATAGAGTACAATAGGTGAGTGGGGAGGGGATGAAGGTGATTGGTTGGGGGGGAGGGGTGAGTGGATAGGTGGAAAAGAAGATAGGCAGATAGGACAAGTCATGGGGACATTGCCGAGCTGGAAGTTTGGAACTGGGGTGAGGTGGGGGAAGGGGAAATGAGGAAACTGTTAAAGCCCACATTGATGCCCTGGGGTTGAAGTGTTCCGAGGCAGAAGATGAAGCGTCTGGTGGTGAAGGAGGACCAGGACCTCTGTGTCCTTGGCAGAGTGGGAGGGGGAGTTGAAATGTTGGGCTGGTGCCCCAGAGATGTTCCCTAAAGCGTTCTGCTAGGAGGCATCCAGTCTCCCCAATGTAGAGGAGACAGCATCGGGAGCAACGGATACAATAAATGATATCGGTGGATGTGCAGGTAAAACTTTGATGGATGTGGAAGGCTCCTTTAGGGCCTTAGATGGAGGTGAGGGAGGAGGTGTGGGCGCAGGTTTTACAGTTCCTGCGGTGGCAGGGGAAGGTGCCAGGATGAGAGGGTGGGTTGTCAGGGGGGCGTGGACCTGACCAGGTCGTCATGGAGGGAACGGTCTTTGTGGAAGGCAGAAAGGGATGGGGAGGGAAATATATCCCTGCTGGTGGGGTCTGTTTGGAGGTGGCGGAAATGTCGGCGGATGATTTGGTTTATGCGAAGGTTGGTAGGGTGGAAGGTGAGCACCAGGGGCGTTTTGTCCTTGTTACGGTTGGAGGGGTGGGGTATGTGGACGAGATGCGTTAGAGGACATCTTTAACCACGTGGGAAGGGAAATTGCGATCTCTAAAGAAGGAGGCCATCTGGTGTGTTCTGTGGTGGAACTGGTCCTCCTGGGAGCAGATACAGCGGAGGCAGAGGAATTGGGAATACGGGATGGACATAATCTGTCGGGAAGCCATTTTATGGTCAAAAGTTTGCCCTCCTTGTTAAGAAGCCATTTCATAAAACAATTGTGTCAGACATGTGAGCTGTACAAGGTTAGCTTATGGACTCTCCAATTAGCTCAGATTGGTATCTCTTTATGATAGCAACTTATCTTTATAGCAGGCTGGATATGTTTTTCCCACCTGATGAATGGCATAGGGCCTGTAGGAGTGATTAGTCAAGCATACACAAACCTGTCAATTAACTTTTCTTCCTTACAAATTATTGTCTTTCACTGTTATCTGTCTAATTAAGAACATGCAATTTTTTTTCAAACTTTTGTATAAAGAAAGCCACTGTATCAGTATATTGGAGTAGTCTGCTGGGGCACTTGAAGAGCTGGTACCCATCTCTCCAAGGTTATTAGAACCTAGTTAGTTTAGCTTGTAGGTATCAGTATTATGTTGTAACAGTGATGCTATTGGTGAATAAAGGGGATAATTAAAATTAAACTTAAGTCTGTCAGAGGTTTATATTCCAGACTTCCAAAGAGTACGATCTCCGGGACAAACCGAGATAGGCCTTACAGGTCTGAGTCCACAAGAGATTCCCTGGGCCGTCTCAAATCTGTACTTTAACAGCGAGGGTGGATGGGGTGATGGATGGGGACGTGAGGGATGGGGAGGGGATGTAAGGAATGTCACAGCAGTGCAAGGTGCAGGGACTGGGTGCAAGGAACTGATGGAACTGTCCAGAATCAGGACCAAGTGTCAGAAAAAGCAATGAAAACCTGACAGCGCTGGAGAAGTTTAGAAAATGTGGCAGCATCTGCAGAGAGAGCTCTCTGAAACACTCCCACCCACTCTCTGTCAGAGACTCTGTTTCTCTCTCTCACACATACTTGTTTTATTGCAAAAATATATTTTATTCATAAAAAATCTTTATATAAATACAGAAGCATTTCTGTACAGTCGTTTCACGTGAAGGACAAAAAGAAATTTGTATTTGACATTTCCTGCAGTTCCAAGAAAATATCAAGGCATTTCTTACTTAAGGGAGGAAAATATTTTAAATACATTTAGTCTCTGTGAGAGGATCTGATAGCTGAGCGTACTTTGTCAGAAAGTCCTCAGACGGTGGTCTTTCCCCACTGCACTTTGGCAGCAGCTGCCCGAAGCTTTAGCGCATCCCTCAGTACATAGTCCTGGACCTCAGAATGTGTCAGTTTGCAACACTCGGTTGAGGTCAACATCTTGGTCTGGAAAACCAACAAGTTTCGGACAGACCAAAGATTGTCTTTCACCGAGTTAATGGTCCTCCAGGCACAGTCAATATTTGTCTCAGTGTCCTTCCCATGGAACAAACCATAGAATCCCACGCCATGGTGCTGCTTGGGTTTAACCTTGACCACGCCATCATTCTTTACAAGACACATTCCAGCAGGAGATGTGTGACAGTTTCTAAACCCTCACAGATACTTCAAGAGCAGAGTGTGGTGATGTAGACCGACCGGGTGTACATGAAGGATCTCACATGGAATGCCCTTTTCACCACCAGCCAAACGATATCTTGGTGCTTATTGGAAAGTTCTGGTGATGAGGCATTCTGCCAAATGACTTTGACAGTCTGTTCACTGAACAATCTGTAAGGATCACCTTCACCTTCTCCCACTGGATCTTAAGGACATTACATTCTGACCACTTTCTGAGTGTTTTTCCCTACAAATTTCTCCAGAAGGGTCAGCTGACATGGAAGGTCCAATCAACACTCCATCCCCTCAGAGCCACCACCCCCTCAAACCCCGCCCCTCTCCCTCACGCCCCACCCCTCAAACCCCGCCCACCCATCAAACCCCGCCCCTCTCCCTCACGCCCCACCCCTCAAACCCCGCCCCTCTCCCTCACGCCCCACCCCTCTCCCTCACGCCCCTCTCCCTCAAACCCCGCCCACCCATCAAACCCCGCCCCTCTCCCTCACGCCCAACCCGCAAACCCGCCCCTTTCCCCTCACGCCCCACCCCTCTCCCTCACGCCCCACCCCTCAAACCCCGCCTCTTTCCCTCACGCCCCGCCCCTTTCCCCCTCACGCCCCACCCCTCAAACCCCGCCCCTCTCCCTCACGCCCCACCCCTCAAACCCCGCCCCTCTCCCTCACGCCCCACCCCTCAAACCCCGCCCCTTTCCCTCACGCCCCACCCCTCAAACCCCGCCCCTTTCCCCTCACGCCCCACCCCTCAAACCCCGCCCCTTTCCCTCACGCCCCACCCCTCAAACCCCGCCCCTTTCCCCTCACGCCCCACCCCTCAAACCCCGCCCCTCTCCCTCACGCCCCACCCCTCAAACCCCGCCCCTCTCCCTCACGCCCCACCCCATAAACCCCGCCCACCCCTCAAACCCCGCCCCTTTCCCCTCACGCCCCACCCCTCAAACTCCGCCCCTCTCCCTCACGCCCCACCCCTCAAACCCCGCCCCTCTCCCTCACGCCCCACCCCTCTCCCTCACGCCCCACCCCTCTCCCTCACGCCCCACCCCTCAAACCCCCGCCCCACCGCCCAATTCTTCTGACCAATCAGGAGGCAGTGACGTTGGCGGGTCATGAGGTCAATGGCGGCCTTCGGGCCTGTCACCAGTTTGAAGCCTCGGACTTGATTTGCGATCCCACCCGCAACAAGGCAGTTTCTGATCGGGCCCAGGTTGTGGAGATGGCCAAGCGGATGAAGACCGAATACATGAAGCAATTCCGGGGGCCGAGCTGGGAGGTTTACGGCAGTTGTTACTCGGCGCTGCTGGAGTATCGCGGCATGAGGCGACTCCTCGAACAAGCCCATGTTCCGTGGATCTGGGACTCGGCCTCAGGATCCAGCTCCGGCTCCTCCACACCCGGAGAACCGGCAGAGCCGCTACCCGAGGACTCTCCCCACACTCACGGCCAGGGAACGGCGGCTGAGCCACCGGCCGCGGCGACAGGTAAACGGTGGGAGCGGGGTGGGGGGGGGGAGCGTAGGGGGGAGCGTAGGGGGGGGGGGAGGAGTGGGGGGGAGCGTAGGGGGGAGCGTAGGGGGGGGGGAGGAGTGGGGGGGAGCGTAGGGGGGGGGAGAAGTGGGGGGGAGCGTAGGGGGGAGCGTAGGGGGGGGGGGAGGAGTGGGGGGGAGCGTAGGGGGGGGGGAGAAGTGGGGGGGAGCGTAGGGGGGGGGAGAAGTGGGGGGGGAGGAGTGGGGGGGAGAAGTGGGGGGGGGAGGAGTGGGGGGAGAAGTGGGGGGGGGGAGAAGTGGGGGGGGGGGAGGAGTGGGGGGGAGAAGTGGGGGGGAGCGTGGGGGGGGGGGGGTGGGGGGAGCGTAGGGGGGGGTGGGGGGAGCGGGGGGAGCGTAGGGGGGGGTGGGGAGTGTGGGGGTGTGTGGGGGGGGTGGGGAGCGTGTGGGGGGGGTGGGGAGCGTGGGGGGGGGTGGGGAGCGTGGGGGGGGGTGGGGAGCGTGGGGGGGGTGTAGGGGGGTGGGTGGGGGGAGCGTAGGGGGGGAAGGGGGGGGAGCGTAGGGGGTGAAGTGGGGGAGCTTGGGGGGAATCGGGGTGGGGGAGCGTAGTGGGAGAAGCGGGGTGGGGGGAGCGTAGTGGGAGAAGTGGGGGAGCTTGGGGGGAGCGTAGTGGGAGAAGCGGGGTGGGGGAGCGTGGGGGGGAGCGTAGTGGGAGAAGCGGGGTGGGGGAGCGTAGTGGGAGAAGCGGGGTGGGGGAGCGTAGGGGGAGAAGCGGGGTGGGGGAGCGTAGGGGGGAAGCGGGGTGGGGGGGATCGTAGTGGGAGAACGGGGTGGGGGGGAGCGTAGGGGGGAAGCGGGGTGGGGGGGATCGTAGTGGGAGAAGCGGGGTGGGGGATCGTAGTGGGAGAAGCGGGGTGGGGGAGCGTAGTGGGAGAAGCGGGGTGGGGGAGCGAGGGGGGGAAGCGGGGGGGGAAGCGGGGTGGGGGAGCGTGGGGGGGGAAGCGGGGTGGGGGGCAGCGTAGGGGGGGAAGCGGGGTGGGGGGAAGTGGGGTGGGGGGAAGCGGGGTGGGGGGCAGCGTAGTGGGGGGCAGCGTAGGGGGGGGAAGCGGGGGGGGGCGGAAGCGGGGTGGGGGGCAGCGTGGGGGGGGAAGCGGGGTGGGGGGAAGCGGGGTGGGGGGCAGCGTAGGGGGGGAAGCGGGGTGGGGGGCAGCGTAGGGGGGGGAAGCGGGGTGGGGGGCAGCGTAGGGGGGGGAAGCGGGGTGGGGGGCAGCGTAGGGGGGGAAGCGGGGTGGGGGGGCAGCGTAGGGGGGGAAGCGGGGTGGGGGGCAGCATGGGGGGGGGGAAGCGGGGTGGGGGGCAGCGTAGGGGGGGGAAGCGGGGTGGGGGGCAGCGTAGGGGGGGGAAGCGGGGTGGGGGGCAGCGTAGGGGGGGGAAGCGGGGTGGGGGGCAGCGTAGGGGGGGGAAGCGGGGTGGGGGGCAGCGTAGGGGGGAAAGCGGGGTGGGGGGCAGCGTAGGGGGGGGAAGCGGGGTGGGGGGAGCGTGGGGGGGAAGCGGGGTGGGGGGCAGCGTAGTGGGGGAAGGGGGGTAAGGGGGTGGGGGGGATTGTAGGGAGGGAAGGGGGGTGGGGGGAGCGTGGGGGGGGGAAGCGGGGTGGGGGGCAGCGTAGTGGGGGAAGGGGGTGGGGGGGATCGTAGGGAGGGAAGGGGGGTGGGGGGGATCGTAGGGAGGGAAGGGGGGTGGGGGGGAGCGTAGGGGGGGCAAGGGGGGTGGGGGGGAGCGTAGGGGGGGGCAAGGGGGGTGGGGGGGAGCGTAGGGGGGGGCAAGGGGGGTGGGGGGGAGCGTAGGGGGGGTGGGGGGGGAGCGTATGGGGTGAAGCGGGGGTGGGGGGGAGCGTAGGGGGTGAAGCAGGGTGGGGGAGAGCAAGCGGGGTGGGGGAGCTTGGGAGGGAATCGGGGTGGGGGAGCTTGGGGGGAAGCGGGGTGGGGGAGTTTGGGGGGGAAGCAGGGTGGGGGAGCGTGGGGGGGAAGCAGGGTGGGGGAGCGTGGGGGGGAAGCAGGGTGGGGGGGAGCGTAGGGGGGGAAGCAGGGTGGGGGGGAGCGTAGGGGGGGAAGCAGGGTGGGGGGGAGCGTAGGGGGGGAAGCAGGGTGGGGGGGAGCGTAGTGGGTGGAAGCAGGGTGGGGGGGAGCGTAGGGGGGGAAGCAGGGTGGGGGTAAGCAGGGTGGGGGGGAGCGTAGGGGGGGAAGCAGGGTGGGGGGGAGCGTAGTGGGAGAAGCAGGGTGGGGGCGATCGTAGTGGGAGAAGCAGGGTGGGGGCGATCGTAGTGGGAGAAGCGCGGTGGGGGAGCGTAGGGGGGGAAGCGGGGTGGGGGAGCGTAGGGGGGGAAGCGGGGTGGGGGAGCGTGGGGGGGGGGAAGCGGGGTGGGGGAGCGTAGGGGGGAAGCGGGGTGGGTGGGAAGCGGGGTGGGGGGAGCGTAGGGGGGAAGCGGGGTGGGGGGAGCGTAGGGTGTGAAGCGGGGTGGAGGAGCATTGGGGGCGAATGCGGCGTGGGGGAGCGTGGCTGAGCCACCGGCCGCGGCGACAGGTAAACGGTGGGAGCGGGGTGGGGGGGAGCGTAGGCGGGGGGTGGGGGGAGCGTGGGGGGGGGGTGGGGGGAGCGTGGGGGGGGGGTTGGGGGAGCGTAGGGGTGGGGGGGTGGGGGGAGCGTAGGGGGGGGTGGGGGGGGGTGGGGAGCGTGGGGGGGTGGGGAGCGTGGGGGGGGTGTGGGGGGAGCGTGGGGGGGGGTGGGGAGCGTGGGGGGGGGGGTGGGGGGAGCGTGGGGGGGGTGGGGGGAGCGGGGGGAGTGTAGGGGGGTGGGTGGGGGGAGCGTGGGGGGGGTGGGGGGGAGCGTAGGGGGTGAAGTGGGGGAGCTTGGGGGGAATCGGGGTGGGGGAGCGTAGGGGGAGAAGCGGGGTGGGGGGGATCGTAGTGGGAGAAGCGGGGTGGGGGGAGCGTAGTGGGAGAAGCGGGGTGGGGGGAGCGTAGTGGGAGAAGCGGGGTGGGGGGAGCGTAGTGGGAGAAGCGGGGTGGGGGGAGCGTAGTGGGAGAAGCGGGGTGGGGGGAGCGTAGTGGGAGAAGCGGGGTGGGGGGAGCGTAGGGGGAGAAGCGGGGTGGGGGAGCGTAGGGGGAGAAGCGGGGTGGGGGGAGCGTAGGGGGGAAGCGGGGTGGGGGGGATCGTAGTGGGAGAAGCGGGGTGGGGGGGATCGTAGTGGGAGAAGCGGGGTGGGGGAGCGTAGTGGGAGAAGCGGGGTGGGGAGCGTAGTGGGAGAAGCGGGGTGGGGGAGCGTAGTGGGAGAAGCGGGGTGGGGGGCAGCGTAGGGGGGGGAAGCGGGGTGGGGGGCAGCGTAGGGGGGGGAAGCGGGGTGGGGGGCGGGGTGGGGGACAGCGTAGGGGGGGGAAGCGGGGTGGGGGGGCAGCGTAGGGGTGGGGGGCGGGGTGGGGGGCAGCGTAGGGGGGGGAAGCGGGGTGGGGGGGCAGCGTAGGGGGGGAAGCGGGGTGGGGGGCAGCGTAGGGGGGGGAAGCGGGGTGGGGGGCAGCGTGGGGGGGGGAAGCGGGGTGGGGGGCAGCGTAGGGGGGGGAAGCGGGGTGGGGGGCAGCGTAGGGGGGGAAAGCAGGGTGGGGGGCAGCGTAGGGGGGGAAGCGGGGTGGGGGGAGCGTGGGGGGGGAAGCGGGGTGGGGGGCAGCGTAGTGGGGGGAAGCGGGGTGGGGGGCGGGGTGGGGGACAGCGTAGGGGGGGGAAGCGGGGTGGGGGGCAGCGTAGGGGTGGGGGGCGGGGTGGGGGGCAGCGTAGGGGGGGAAGCGGGGTGGGGGGCAGCGTAGGGGGGGAAGCGGGGTGGGGGGCAGCGTAGGGGGGGGAAGCGGGGTGGGGGGCAGCGTGGGGGGGGGAAGCGGGGTGGGGGGCAGCGTAGGGGGGGGAAGCGGGGTGGGGGGCAGCGTAGGGGGGGGAAGCGGGGGGGGGCAGCGTAGGGGGGGAAAGCAGGGTGGGGGGCAGCGTAGGGGGGGAAGCGGGGTGGGGGGAGCGTGGGGGGGGAAGCGGGGTGGGGGGCAGCGTAGTGGGGGAAGGGGGGTAAGGGGGTGGGGGGGATCGTAGGGAGGGAAGGGGGGTGGGGGGAGCGTGGGGGGGGGGAAGCGGGGTGGGGGGCAGCGTAGTGGGGGAAGGGGGTAAGGGGGTGGGGGGGATCGTAGGGAGGGAAGGGGGGGTGGGGGGGAGGGAAGGGGGGTGGGGGGGGAGCGTAGGGGGGGCAAGGGGGGTGGGGGGGAGCGTAGGGGGGGGCAAGGGGGGTGGGGGGGAGCGTAGGGGGGGTGGGGGGGGAGCGTATGGGGTGAAGCGGGGGTGGGGGGGAGCGTAGGGGGTGAAGCAGGGTGGGGGAGAGCAAGCGGGGTGGGGGAGCTTGGGAGGGAATCGGGGTGGGGGAGCTTGGGGGGAAGCGGGGTGGGGGAGTTTGGGGGGGAAGCAGGGTGGGGGAGCGTAGGGGGGGAAGCAGGGTGGGGGGGAGCGTAGGGGGGTAAGCAGGGTGGGGGGGAGCGTAGGGGGGGAAGCATGGTGGGGGGGAGCGTAGGGGGTGGAAGCAGGGTGGGGGGGAGCGTAGTGGGAGAAGCAGGGTGGGGGGGATCGTAGTGGGAGAAGCGCGGTGGGGGAGCGTAGGGGGGGAAGCGGGGTGGGGGAGCGTAGGGGGGGAAGCGGGGTGGGGGAGCGTGGGGGAGCGTGGGGGGGGGAAGCGGGGTGGGGGAGCGTAGGGGGGAAGCGGGGTGGGGGGGGAAGCGGGGTGGGGGGAGCGTAGGGGGTGAAGCGGGGTGGAGGAGCATTGGTGGCGAACGCGGCGTGGGGGAGCGTGGCTGAGCCACCGGCCGCGGCGACAGGTAAACGGTGGGAGCGGGGTGGGGGGGAGCGTAGGGGGGGGGGGTGGGGGGAGCGTAGGGGTGGGGGGTGGGGGGAGCGTAGGGGTGGGGGGTGGGGGGAGCGTAGGGGGGGGGTGGGGGGAGCGTAGGGGGGGGGTGGGGGGAGCGTAGGGGGGGGTGTGGGGGGAGCGTAGGGGGGGGGTGTGGGGGGAGCGTAGGGGGGGGTGGGGGGAGCGTGGGGGGAGCGTAGGGGTGTGGGGGTGGGGGGAGCGTAGGGGGGGGGTGGGGGGAGCGTAGGGGGGGGTGGGGGGAGCGTGGGGGTGGGGAGAAGTGGGGGGGAGCGTAGGGGGGGGGAGAAGTGGGGGGGAGCGTAGGGGGGGGGAGAAGTGGGGGGGAGCGTAGGGGGGGGGGAGAAGTGGGGGGGAGCGTAGGGGGGGGAGGGTGGGGGGGAGCGTAGGGGGAGGGTGGGGGGGAGCGTAGGGGGGGAGCGTAGGGGGAGGGTGGGGGGGAGCGTAGGGGGGGGAGCGTAGGGGAGGGTGGGGGGGAGCGTAGGGGGAGGGTGGGGGGGAGCGTAGGGGGGGGAGCGTAGGGGGGGGGTGTGGGGGAGCGTAGGGGGGGAGCGTAGGGGGGGGGGGAGCGTAGGGGGGGTGGGGGGGAGCGTGGGGGGGTAGGGGGGAGCGTAGGGGGGGGTGGGGAGGGTGGGGGGGGGTGGGGAGGGTGGGGGGAGCGTGGGGGGGGGAAGCGGGGTGGGGGGGCAGCGTAGTGGGGGAAGGGGGTAAGGGGGTGGGGGGGATCGTAGGGAGGGAAGGGGGGTGGGGGGGAGCATAGGGGGGGCAAGGGGGGTGGGGGGGAGCGTAGGGGGGGCAAGGGGGGTGGGGGGGAGCGTAGGGGGGGTGGGGGGGAGCGTAGGGGGGTGGGGGGGAGCGTGGGGGAGGGTGGGTGGGGGTGGGGAGGGTGGGGGGAGCGTGGGGGGGGGAAGCGGGGTGGGGGGCAGCGTAGTGGGGGAAGGGGGTAAGGGGGTGGGGGGGATCGTAGGGAGGGAAGGGGGGTGGGGGGGAGCGTAGGGGGGGCAAGGGGGGTGGGGGGGAGCGTAGGGGGGGTGGGGGGGGGGAGCGTAGGGGGGGTGGGGGGGGGAAGCGGGGTGGGGGGCAGCGTAGTGGGGGAAGGGGGGTAAGGGGGTGGGGGGGATCGTAGGGAGGGAAGGGGGGTGGGGGGGAGCGTAGGGGGGGTGGGGGGGAGCGTAGGGGGGGTGGGGGGGAGCGTAGGGGTGGGTGGGGGGGGAGCGTATGGGGTGAAGCGGGGGTGGGGGGGAGCGTAGGGGGTGAAGCAGGGTGGGGGAGCTTGGGAGGGAATCGGGTGGGGAGCTTGGGGGAAGCGGGGTGGGGGAGCTTGGGGGGGAAGCAGGGTGGGGGGGAAGCAGGGTGGGGGGGAGCGTAGGGGGGGAAGCAGGGTGGGGGGGAGCGTAGGGGGGGAAGCAGGGTGGGGGGGAGCGTAGGGGGGGAAGCAGGGTGGGGGGGAGCGTAGTGGGAGAAGCAGGGTGGGGGGGGAGCGTAGTGGGAGAAGCAGGGTGGGGGGGAGCGTAGTGGGAGAAGCAGGGTGGGGGGGATCGTAGTGGGAGAAGCGCGGTGGGGGAGCGTAGGGGGGGAAGCGGGGTGGGGGAGCGTAGGGGGGGAAGCGGGGTGGGGGGAGCGTAGGGGGGGGAAGCTGGGTGGGGGAGCGTGTGGGGGGGGAAGCGGGGTGGGGGAGCGTGGGGGGGAAGCGGGGTGGGGGGAGCGTAGGGGGGGAAGCGGGGTGGGGGAAGCGTAGGGGGTGAAGCGGGGTGGAGGAGCATTGGGGGCGAACGCGGGGTGGGGGAGCATGGGGGGGGAAAGCGGGGTGGGGGGGAGCATAGGGGGAGAAGCGGGGTGGGGGGGAGCATAGGGGGAGAAGCGGGGTGGGGAAGCGTAGGGGGAGAAGCGGGTTGGGGAAGCGTAGAGGGAGAAGCGGGATGGGGAAGCGTAGGGGGAGAAGCGGGGTGGGGGAGCGTAGGGGGGGAAGCGGGGTGGGGGAGCGTGGGGGGGGAAGCGGGGTGGGGGGCAGCGTAGGGGGGGAAGTGGGGGGGGGAAGCGGGGTGGGGGGCAGCGTAGGGGGGGAAGCGGGGTGGGGGGAAGCGGGGGGTGGGGAAGCGGGGTGTGGGGCAGTGTAGGGGGGGAAGCGGGGTGGGGGGCAGCGTAAGGGGGGGAAGCGGGGTGGGGGGCAGCGTAGGGGGGGGAAGCGGGGTGGGGGAGCGTAGGGGGGGGAAGCGGGGTGGGGGAAGCGGGGTGGGGGAGCGTAGGGGGGGGAAGCGGGGTGGGGGAGCGTAGGGGGGGAAGCGGGGTGGGGGAGCGTGGGGGGGGAAGCGGGGTGGGGGAGCGTAGGGGGGGAAGCGGGGTGGGGAAGCGTAGGGGGAGAAGCGGGGTGGGGAAGCGTAGGGGGAGAAGCGGGGTGGGGAAGCGTAGGGGGAGAAGCGGGGTGGGGGAGCGTAGGGGGGGAAGCGGGGTGGGGGAGCGTAGGGGTGGAAGCGAGGTGGGGGGGAAGCGGGGTGGGGGGGAAGCGGGGTGGGGGAGGGAAGCGGGGTGGAGGGGAAGCGGGGTGGGGGGGAAGCGGGGTGGGGGAGGGTGGGGGGGAAGCGGGGTGGGGGGGAGCGTGGGGGGGGGAAGCGGGGTGGGGGGGAGCGTGGGGGGGGAAGCGGGGTGGGGGGGGAGCGTGGGGGGGGAAGGAGGGTAGGGGGGTGGGGGGGATCGTAGGGGGGGCAAGGGGGGTGGGGGGGAGCGTAGGGGGGGCAAGGGGGGTGGGGGGGAGCGTAGGGGGGGTGGGGGGGAGCGTCGGGGGTTGGGGGGGGAAGCGGGGGAAGGGGTGGGGGAGCGTAGGCGGGGGAAGGGGAGGGGAAGCGGGGTGGGGCAGCGTGGGGAGGGGAGCGGGGGGTGTGAAGCGGGTTGGGGCAGCGCAGGGTGGGGTGAAGGTGTGGGGGGGAGCGCAGGGGCGTGGTGAAGCGCGGGGGAAGTGGGGTGTGGGCAAGTGGGGTGTCCGGGGGGGGGGGCAAGCGGGGTGTTTGGGGGGGGGGGTGGAAACGGGGTTGTGGGGGAGCCAGGGGTAGCGGGGTGTGGGGGCGGAGAGGTGCGGGGTTCCTGAGCCGCTGTTTGATTTCTGGTTAAACAGAGACTGAATGTCTTCCTGAAGCCAATGAAAAGGGTAAAGACGAAGAGCCGACAGCGAATGAAAGGCCCCTCCAGCCTGAGGATTGTTGCCCAGTGCAAAAGACCAACTTGCAAACATCAGCAATAACCCCTCGGTCCACGGCAGCACTCGGTACCCCGAAGGAAACTAAAGCTCCGTTTGCGATGTTTGGCTGGGCTGAGAGAGATGCTGAGGTTGGATGTAAGAAGACACACAACGTCAGCGCGTCAGCTTTGAAAGGACAGGTATAAAGATTGGATTAATATCCAGAGAAAATACTGCAGACATTCCTAGAGAATGGGAGCTCTCATTTAAAAAGAATGAATTTCCAACTTCTGATTATCAGTGCAACTCTCCTCTTCTAGGGAGCAGTGGGTGCTGCATCCCTGGGTATTGTTGGCTGGGCCAGCGATGAGCTGCCTTTTTGAACCACTGGAGTCGGTAGGTTGTAAGGACATCCAAAGTGCTACAGAGGAGTCTAGGTTTAATGGGGTGCGAACTGGAAAGTGGATTTGTTTGGATGGATGCAGGGAAGGCATAAAAGAGGTGGTGATATGTTAAATAGCAGAGGAAAGCGTTAGATTACAGGATGGTGTAGATGGGCAGAAATTCCCGTTCTGTTCTGTTCTAACAGTGGCACATGGAATTTGAATATTCTAATAACTCTAAAAAATGTGAGGAGATGCATTTTTAGAGGACAAACAAGGCAAGAGGGGACATGTTGAATGGTAAGACGCTTGGAAGTTCAGAGGAACCTTTGTGTCTTGTTCACATAGCATTTGATAGATAGGGAGGAGATTTTCTCTTTCGTATAGGGGTCAGTAACCAAGGATACAGTTTTACAGTAAAGAGCAGGAGTTTGAGGGGGGATTTGAAAAAAATCTGTTGGGTATCTGGAACTCTTTGCCTAAAGGGTGGTGGGGGCCATAACTCTCAAGACACAAGAAATATCCATAGCAGAAAGGCGCAGGCAAGGTGATGGAAAATGGGATTGGAATAGATGGATGTTTGATCACTGATGTGGACACGTTGGACTGAAGTGCTGTAAAAGTCTTTGACACTAGATCCAGCTTTTGTTTTTTTTAGGGGGGTGTAAATGACACTAAGAGAAACCTTGCCAACAACTACTATGTGAGCAAATGAGGACAAAGGTTATAATTGGAAAGATATTTAAGCTAAATTGTAAACAACACGCATAAAAGGTCTTGGCTAATATTCATTAAACTGTTATCTTTGTAAACAATGCAGTCTTTTTCCATAGTGAACTTTCTCTTTCTGACAGATTTATGAATCTGCAGTACGTGCTCATCACAGGCGTCAGGTACAGAAAGCCGTGTGTACACCTCATAGACGACCCTGTGGTAAAGTGACATCGACCACCCACTTTCGTGCCGGGCAGTGTAAATCCTCTTTAGAACGTAAATCACTTTCTGATCACTTGCAAGTTCGAATGTTGAAGCCTACTGGAGCAGAAGATCCCTGGCTGTCTGAATATATGAGATGTTATTCATCACGGTCACTCTGAGTCTTAGCAGCTTCCTGTTGGATAGAGCATGGGCCAATAGAATAGTTTATTTATTCTGGTCTGTTTTGGGCTCAGTACTGGGCCCTAATTGGAGTGTGTATTATGAGAGCTGATTCATGGATAATGCATAATTAGCAAACACTGGAATTGTTTTGCTGATTTGTAGAAAAGTTCCAGTGATAGTATTGGTGCATTGTCTTCAAATCACAACACATAACATTGACAGGACCACAGAGTCCCACTTCAAAATTGGGACATTTATTTCCTTGTGTTACAATTATTTTCCAAATTGATAATTATTGACTGTTCTGATTACTGTCAAATATGCAATGTGTACTATTGAGAGTTTCATTAGTTTGTAAATGGTAGATTGCACATGAATTTTTGTAGCTCAGTATTATTTTGCACAAATTGCTTAATTGCACTGGTAACCTTTAACTGTAGTTTTGTCATAACAGTATGCACTATCGTATAATGAGTGCACATCTTGTAAAGTTCATTGGGCTCTTTTCTATAGGGGTTCATATTTGTAACCTTTTTACACTTTTAGGGTTCCCTCTTGTCATTGTAGATAATCTGGTCATGATCACATTACTCTTTTGTACATTACAACAGTGACTGCTTGTCAAAAGTACCTAATTAATTTGTAAAGCACTTTGGACAGAAGGAGGTTTGTGAAACGTGCTGTAAATAGAAAGCATTGCTTATTATGATGTGTACCTGCTCAATAAATACATTCATTTTTGTGATTGTGCTCCTTTTTGTTTGCAGGCAGTGACTTTTCTTTTATGCAAATAATCTGCCTTGTGAGGTGATCATAGCATGATTGGAGATTTCGACACAGGATTTACACACAGTGCTTTTCCCTGTCAGGGGACAGGTAGCAATAGCAAGTTAACAACATAGAAAGTAGGAGCAGAAGTAAACCACTTGGCCCTTCAAGCCTGCTGCGCATTCATTAAGATCATAGCTGATCAACCAACTCAATAGTCTGTCCCTGGCCCTATCTGCTCCCAGGAGGACCAGTTCCAATACCGTACAACCCAGATGGGCCTCCTTCTTCAAAGACTGCAATTTCCCCCCAGATGTGATCGATGATGCCCTCCACCGCATCTCCTCCACTTCCCGCTCCTCTGCCCTTGAGCCCCGCCCCTCCTATCGTCACCAGGACAGAACCCCACTGGTCCTCACCTACCACCCCACCAACCTCCATATACATCGTATCATCCGTCGTCATTTCCGCCACCTTCAAACGGACCCCACCACCAGGGATATATTTCCCTCCCCTCCCCTATCAGCGTTCCGAAAAGACCACTCCCTCTGTGACTCCCTCGTCAGGTCCATACCCTCCACCAACCCAACCTCCACTCCCGGCACCTCCCCCCTTACTTCCCTCCAAGGCCCCAAAGGATCCTTCCATATCCGCCACAAATTCACTTGCACCTCCACACACATCATTTACTGCATCTGCTGCACCCGATGTGGCCTCCTCTATATTGGGGAGACAGGCTGCCTACTTGCGGAACATTTCAGAGAACACCTCTGGGACACCCGGACCAACCAACCCAACCACCCTGTGGCTCAACACTTCAACTCCCCCTCCCACTTCACCAAGGACATGCAGGTCCTTGGACTCCTCCATTGCCAGACTATAGCAACATGACAGTTGGAGGAAGAGCGCCTCATCTTCTACCTAGGAACCCTCCAACCACAAGGGATGAACTCTGATTTCTCCAGTTTCCTCATTTCCCCTTCCCCCACCTTGTCTCAGTCATATCCCTCGAACTCAGCACCACCTTCCTGACCTCTCCACCCCCACCTCCACTCTGGCCCATCACCCTCACCTTGATCTCTTTCCACCTATCGCATTTCCAACATCCCTCCTCCCTACCTTTTATCTTAGCCTACTGGACACACTTTCCTCATTCCTGAAGAAGGGCTCATGCCCGAAACGTTGATTCTATTGCTCCTTGGATGCTGCCTGACCTGTTGCGCTTTTCCATACTTTGATCCCCTTAACCTCAACGGCTAATCAAACTCCTTCTTGAAATCAGATAATGCTTTGGCCTTGACTGCTTTCTATAGTAGTGAGTTCCACAGGCTCTCCTCATCTCAGTCCTAAATAGCTTTTGTTGCACCCTTAGATTGATTTTCCTGGGTCTACCCTGTCTAGTCCATTACATCCTTCCTGTGGTGTGGTGTCCAGATTGGCTCTCAGAAACAGATGTTGGTACTAAGCTCCTCAAGTCTGTTCCACCAATCAATGAGATCGTGGCTGATCTGTAGCTTAACAAAAGAGAAGGACAGCCTAGGAACTGGCCCTCCAAACTTGTCCTGATTATCATGCCCTAACTAAAATAAGAAACCTTCTACCCTTATTCAGTCCGTATCTTGTTCTTCTCTCCCTATTCCCGTAACCATCCAAATGCCTCTTAAATGTCACCAATGTGTCTACTTCTAACTCCTCTTCTGGTGGTGTGTTCCAGACTCCCACCATTCTGTGTGACAACCTCCCGCACACATCTCCCTTAAACTTGGCCGCTCTCACTTTGAACCTGTGTCTCCTTGTAATTGAAGCTTCAATCCTCGGGAATAAACCCTATCTCTGCCTCTCAGTTTTATAGACCTTTATCAGGTCTCCTTTCAGCCGCGGACTTTCCAGTGAAAACAATCCTGGTCTTTCCTCATCGAGTCTGGATGGTGAACCTTCTCTGCACACTCTCCAAAGGGAAATGCTCAGTATCAGAAAACAACTCCTGGGAGGTATTATAGTCCAACATCTGGAAGGACTCGACATTTATCGGGAGACCCTGACAGACAGTCAGTATCTGGAGGATTAGCCCCCGGCCCCCGGCCCGGCCCAAGGCCCCCGGCCCCGGCCCCGCCCAAGGCCCCCGGCCCCGCCCCCGCCCCCGCCCCCGCCCCCGCCCCCGCCCAAGGCCCCCGGCCCCGCCCAAGGCCCCCGGCCCCGCCCAAGGCCCCCGACCCCCCGCCCCCCCCCCCCCGCCCCCGCCCCCCCCCCCCCGCCCCCGCCCCCGCCCCCGCCCCCCCCCCCGCCCCCGGCCCCGCCCCCGGCCCCGCCCCCGGCCCCGGCCCCGGATCGACTGTTCTCGCGTCTATTTCTGGGGGAATCTTTAGGAAGACGGATACGTTCCCGGAAGTGACGTAGATTGGAGGCACTGGGCCTACCAATGGCGTCAGATGGTGAAGCCTCGGCTCCGGTTGAGTTGGGTTTCGTGGAGCCGGCGCCCGCGGCCAGGCTACTGAGCTCTCAATTCCCCAGTAAAGTGGGCGGGCGGCCGGCGTGGCTGAGCCTGCAACTCCCGGAGCCCGAGCGGCTGCGGTGCGGCGGCTGCGCGCGGCCGATGATCTTCCTACTGCAGGTGTACGCGCCGCGGGGCCGCGCCTTTCACCGCACGCTCCTTGTCTTCTGCTGCGCGCACTCGCCCTGTCCGCGCCGCCGCTTCGCTGTTTTCCGGAGCCAGCTTGGCCGCGTCAATGAGTTCTACTCGCCCGAGCCCGAGCCCGAGCCCCAGGAGCCGCCGCCCCCGAGGCCGGGCCTCCGTCTCTGCCGCGTCTGCGGAGCCTCCGGACCCAAGAGCTGTTCCCGCTGCCGCTGGGCCCATTACTGCGGGAAGGAGCATCAAAGCCTGGATTGGAAAGCGGGCCATCGAGAGGCCTGTGGCCAGGCGCTGGGTGAGTGATGGAGCCGCCAGTAACTAGCGGTAAACTGTTGCTAAACCTCTAACTAGCTGTAAACTAGTTACTAGGAGTAAAGCGGTAATTATTAGTAAACTCGTAACTAACTGGAGACAGAACCAGGTTGTGTTGAAGAGGAAGGAGTTGAAATACTGAATGGGACAGAATTTGTAAAGTGATATTAAAAAGGGCAGCTGATGAATCATTGGAACTGGATTTGTCCACAAACACTGACCAGCTGCACCAGAGAATCGCAGATACCACAAAACTACTGTAAAACAAAACAGGTGCAAGGCCAAGCCCAGCAACTACAAGTCAGTCAGTTTAACATCAGCAATGGGGAAGCTCGATAGAAACAATAATCCAGGACAAAATTAATCCACACTTAGACCATAAAACATAGTTAAAAATCACAACACCAGGTGATTTTAACTTTATACACCCCAGTCCAACACCAGCATCTCCAAATCATAACCATAAAACATAAGCTGAATGGCCTAATTTCTGCTCCTATCGAATCTGTTCTGCCATTCAATCATAGCTCATAAAGTTAAAAATCACACATGTTATATAGTCCAACAGGTTTAATTGGAAGCACTACCTTTTGGAGCACTGCTCCTTCAGGTGGTTGTGGAGGACATAATTGCAAGGCACAGAATTTATAGCAAAAGTTTACAGTGTGATGTAACTGAAATTGTACATTGAAAAATACCTTGATTGTCTGTTGAATTCAACATCTGTTCGAATACCATGATAGTTTCACTTCTTTATGTGTAAATCACAAAACTTTTTTTAAAAAGTTGCATTCTCAGGTTAACTGTAACAATTGGTGTTAGCTAGACAATATGTTGAAGGTGTTAGCCCCCTGTGTACTCTGTCTGTGCCATGATGTTTAGATTGATTCTAATCTAAAAAGTGAGATAAGAGGTTTACATGAATTCATGCAGTTTTTGAGCAAAGTACAATGTAACTCTAAGTACAAATTCACCCCACAAATGTAAATGTATATTTGTGCATGTGGATCTTTGTGTCTAGTGTGCTTCCAATTATAAACCTGTTGGACTATAACCTGGTGTTGTGATTTTTAACTTTGTACACCCCAGTCCAACACCAGCAACTCCAAATCATAGCTGATAAATTTTTCAACCCCATTCTCCCCCTTTCTCCCCATAACCCTTCATACTCAAGAACCTATCTCTGTCTTAAATATACTCAATGATCTTGCCTCCACAGCCTCTGTGGCAATGAATTCCATAAATTCATTACTCTGTTTGGCTTAAGTAGTTCCTCCTTATCTCCTTTCTAAAAGGTTTTTTCTTTGCTCTCAGGCTATGCCGTTAGGCCCTAGTCTCTCCTACCAATGGAAACATCTTCCCAACATCCACTCTGTCCAGGCCATTCAGTATTCTGTATGTTTCAATTATATCCCCCTTATCCTTCTAAACTACGTCAATTATAAATCCAGAGTCTTCAAATATTACTCATATGTTAAGCTTTTCATTCCAGGGACCTCCTCTGAACACACTCCAGGGCCAGTACATCCTACCTGAGATATGGAGCCCAAGTGACTGTGGAAAGCCAGCTTTTATAGCCACCCCCAGACCATGTCCCCTGTTGTCCTTATCCAATGTGGCCTATACATGACATCAGAGCAACAGTAACATGATTGATTCTTAACTACCTTCTGAAATGGACTAGTGAGCCACTCAGTTTAGGGGCAACTAGGAATTAGCAACAGATGCTGATCTTACTATTGATGTCCTGATTTCAGGAAAGAATAAAACAAAAGGGTGATCTGAGAGCTTCTTTGAGCAAAGTCCAAATGGTCTTCATCCACAACCGTCCTCTTCTGCCTGGTTAAGCTTGTTCGGTTTCACTTTCCTCAACTTTATATAATACCTTGCCCAGTACTCACTCTGAACCGGAAAACCTCATTTTTGCCTCTAATTTGCATCCTTTCTTCAGTTTCTCCTGGTCCATTTTCAGCTCTTCCTTTTGTCAACTTCTCTGTTTCATTTCTGATGATAGCCTATCAACTCATACTCATTATATGTCCAATGACTACCACAGTCACCTTGACTACACTCTCTCAACCTCCTCCTCTAAGGATTTATTGCGCCTGCCACACAGTGTATTTAACTCTTACATTTAGCAAAAGAATTGTGAATCAACTCTTCATAATAAACAATAATGTGATTTTGGAGAACATTTGTAGCTCGTGTTCTGGATCAGATTGTAAGTTTGCTGATTGAGCTGGTAGATTTGTTCTCAGGCATTTCATCACCACGCTAAGTAACCTCATCAGTGACCTTCTGATGAAGTGCTGGTGTTGTGTCCTGCTTGCTATTTATCCTTCTTGGTCTGTTGTGGGTAGTGATAACACTTCCGTTTCTTTTCTGAGAGGTTGGTAAATGGGGTCCAAATCAATGTGTTTGTTAGTGGAATTCTGGTTTGAATGTCAGGCCTGTAGGAATTCACATGCGTGCCTCTGTTTAGCCTGTCCCAGGAAGGATGTATTATCCCAGTTGAACTGGTGTCCCTCTTCGTCTGTGTGTATCGATACTAGTGATAATTCGTCAAATTCAGGTGTGTAATTGTAGGGTTTGCAGCTACCAGGTTTGTTGCAAACTGTCTGGTAGCTGCAGCCCGTCTAAAATCAGCAGCATGTTGAGTAGCGCAGTCACTTTGGTCAAGGCTGGTTTCCATTTCCCAGCATGCTTTAGTCCTTTGAGTGGCCCATATGGCCACAGATTCCATTCTGTTCTCCCAGTTCACCTACCTCTGTCTGCTGTTCCCATGACCAAATGTTCCACAACAGCACTTAGAGTCATGCAGCACAAAATAGACTCTTCTGTTGAACCAGTCCTTGCTGAACGTAATCCCAACTAAATTAATCCCACCTGCCTGTTCCTGGCCCATATCCCTCCAAACCTGTCCTATTCACGTACTTATCCAAAAGGATTGGACACTCTGGCAGCAGGAAACATGTTTCCGCTGATGGGTGAGTGCCGAACCAGAGGGCACAGCTTAAAAATATGGGGTAGACCATTTAGGACAGAGATGAGGAGAAACTTCTTCACCCAGAGAGTGGTGGCTGTGTGGAATGCTCTGCCCCAGAGGGCAGTGGAGGCCCAGTCTCTGGATTCATTTAAGAAAGAGTTGGATAGAGCTCTCAAAGATAGTGGAATCAAGGGTTATGGAGATAAGGCAGGAAGAGGATACTGATTAGGAATGATCAGCCATGATCATATTGAATGGCGGTGCAGGCTCGAAGGGCTGAATGGCCTACTCCTGCACCTATTGTCTATTGTCAATTGTTTTTTCCCTCATGAGGATTGCTCTTCACCTCGGATGAGGGGAGCCTCCAGTATGACTGCCACATTTCCTGTACTTCTGCTCTTACCCCTTCTGTTTCAGAACCGTTGGCTTCCCCTTGTCCTCACCTTCCACCCCACTGGCCTCCTATTTCAAAGGATCATTTTCTGTGACTTCCAGCAAGATGCCACTATCAAACACATCTTCCCCTTCCTCCTTCCAGCTTCTGAAGGGATTGTTCCCTCTGCAATACCCTGTATCACTCTTCAATTACTCCAACATCCACCCCCATGCCATACAAGTTCCCTTCCATCCAAGAACCCAACCCTCCTTCCGATTACTTGCCTACCTATACACTGCTCACAAAGTGGTCTGCTCTATCCTGGGGAGACTGGACAAGTGCAGATTGGATAACTGCTTTTCCAAACATTTCTGCTTAGTTCACAAGTGTAACCTTGAGCTTCCAGTGTCATGTTTTAATTCTGAGTCTTGTTCTTACATTAATCACTGTTATCAGACTGTTCTAGTCACTTTCAGGAACAGCAGGTTTTAGGAGCAGAAGGTCATCTTCCAACTAGGCTCTACAGCTGCCTGAATTGTAACATTTGAATTCAACAATTTAGATTATAATCTCAATTCCCATTTGTTTCTTCTCATTTATATGTATTGGTTTTTCCTTCTTACTTTGACACAGAATTGCACCTAGGAGAAGTGAGGACTGCAGATGCTGGAGATCAGAGTCAAAAAGTATGGTGCTGGAAAAGCACATCCAGTCAGGCAGCATCTGAGGAGCAGGAGAGTCGTCATTTTGAGCATAACCTTTTCATCAAGAATGTCTGATGAAGAGCTTACGTTCGAAACGTTGACTCTCCTGCTCCTTAGGTGCTGCCTGACCAACTGTGCTTTTCCAGCACCACATGTTTTGACACAGGCACATCTTCTCAGATTTTGTCTTGTCCCATTACCCCTGCTTTTGACCCTGGAGAACTAACTCTTCTGTCATTCAATCCCTCCTGCCCTCTAGCCCATCACAGGCCAGCTAAGATTGTTTTTATCTTGTCTCACCCACCTCTTGCATCTCGAGCTTTTCCCAGTTCTAATGGCAAGTCACAGACCAGAAATGACAACTGTTTCCAGCATTTTTAGTTTTTAAAGTAACTATGTTAGGTTTTTCTTGGGGTAACAGAAGGCTGTCATGACCAATTTGAGAAGGTGTGCTGACACTTGACCTGATCTACTCCCAGGGTTGTCACAGAAGTTAAAGACTTAATCAAATTACTTCGTCTCCAATTCTCCTGCCTGATGATTTCCGGTTAACAAAAAACACTGACCATATTTATGCATTTAACAAGAAATTACAATGTATTAAAAACAAATCCTATCTACCCACAGACAAACAAAGTATGAATTATCAACTTAAACTAACTTATAACTCTACCTCCTTTTCAACACCTACACATGCAGACTGACAGACTAAAAGTGTAGATGTTATGATTGGAGAAAAAAAAATGCAGTTCAAATGCACTAGTCCACAGGATTAAGGTGATGTCCTTTTGCTACTTTAGATCTTTATTTCAGATTTCCTCAGTTCTTTACTGAAGACACAAGGTAGTTGACACATTAATTGTTTTGTCTGTAGGCCATAGGCAAGAGGCAGCAACTTATAGGTAAATGGTGAGCGATATTTAGTGATCTTCCAATTTCTTTTATTGCTTACCTGAAAGAAGGAAAAGGATGTTGTCTTTTTTAAAAAAATAATTTGGAGGCTTTCTGCCACTGTCTTGTTCACAGGCTATCCACCTGCTCAGGAGCCAGAGAGTAGTTGTCACATTGAGCAGTCCTGACTGGGGGGAGGGGAAGAGTCAAGTTATATCTGGGCAAACCTGCTTTTTTCTGAACATATGCCTGTGAAGCCAATGAATCCAGTATTCTCCTCCACCACCATGTAGATATGACTCTCAATGTGTTCCAGTAAGTTCAACATCTCTTTTCTCAGTTTCCTTGGTCCAAAGCAGCATACACTTCCTAATTTGGTCCACAATCCAAAAATAGAAAAATAAAAATATATGATCTTGACAAGGGTGATAAGACTAAATCTGTTCATACATTGTACAAGGATTTATAAAAACTCCCCCAAATTTGTGCTGTGTTCATTATATCCTGCTCTGTTAGCACTCTGGGTCTCTAAGCTTCTTGACCATTTTCACAACTCACTGAGCTAGCATTTCTGAATTATGGTGAGAGGCCAGCAGTGATAGGAGTCAACAGATGTATGCAAACAAATTCTGAGTTACCTGCATCAGTACCCAGATGTTCATCTCCATTCCAGGAGATTCTTCTGTGAAAGCAAGGGAGTGGGGAATCCTAGATTCCTCCCTCAGGAGGACCAACATTATCCAACCAGAGGCTGTGGCCAATTCCTTGGGTAGTAGTGTTGTGTTTATTCCTTTGCAGGTAAAGCAGGTAGTTTGTCTTCCCTCAACATCCTTTTCCCAGAGTTTGAACTGGTGATGGAACTTGAGGACTCTGAGGACCAGGAGCGAGAAAATGTGACATGTGGAGAGCCACTGGTGGCAGCAGACCATGGTAAGTAAAAGTTGTATTAGCAATTTATTTGAATAATTGCCTGTACTCTCCTTTGGGATCCTGTCAAGTTAAAGTTAAAAATCACATAACACCTGGTTATAGTCCAACAGGTTTATTTGGAATCAGTAGCTTTCGAAGCACTGCTTTTTCAGGTAATTGTGGAGTATAAGATTGTAAGACACAGAATTTATAGCAAACGTTTACAGTGTGATGCAATTGAAATCATATATTGAAAAAGATCTGGATTGTTTAAGTCTCTCATCTTTTAGAATGACTATGTTGGTTGCACTTCTTTCATATGTAAATCCCAGAGCTTTCTTTTTAAAGTTACATTCTCAAGTGAACCTTAACAATAGATGTCATGTCAGCTCAGATAATGCATTGAAAGTGTGAGGCTGTCTGTGTCCCAATGTTCAGACTTATTCTATTTCTAAAAAAGGGATTTACAGAGTCTTATGCAGTTTTTGAGCAAAATAACATAATTCTCCAAGTACAAATTCACCCCACACACTTATGTGTGTTCAACTAGATAAAAAATCTCAGGCAGAGCCTTTAAAATCAAATATGGCTTTAAACTAGAAAAGAAAGAGATCAGAACTTGTTTGTGTTGGTAACTTTTTATTGTTTTGTAGCTCAAAGTCTAATTTCCAACATTAAATGACTAGTTACTGATAGCCTTCACTAGAGTACAACAGCAATTATGGCATAGATTTATTGTTTATAATTTGTTCTTGCTTGATACAAGTTTTGTTTTAAATTCTAACTCTCGTTTAATATGTAATGATAAATAAAATACCCTAAACTGTTTGAGACCCGAAAGATGCAGGAAGGGGACAAATGAGTAAAGAATTAAAATATTTCTCCTAAACCTGCGCACGTTCTAAAGTTATATCCAAATTCTGGGCGATAAGTAATTCAGCTGGAGAGTATTTTCACTTGTTTTGAGTTTTGTTTCAGTCTTTGAATAGCAGTGACCCCAAACACTTAGTTAGGGAAGTAGCATAGAGGATTGATGAGTTCTGGTAATAACGTATGTCTCTCCTGTTTTGAGATTGTGTGACTGAGGGCCTTGCCCAAGAGGAGCTGGAGGCCATGGCAAAACATGAGTCAAAGGAAGACCGCATCTTTGCAAAGTTTAAGAGGAGGATAGCACTTGCGCCTGATCAGGTACATATGTTCTGTACTGTTTTCTTTCCTCTTGAGTTTGGTTACAATACAGAGCAGTAATCTGTTACACAGAACTGAGGCACAGTAGTTTTATCAATTACCAAATGTGCACCGCGTGCTTGACACTGCAGGGGTTCAGTTCATTTTGAGTACGAGATCAGTCATATCTGAGCTATAGTTCTTGCCTTCCATTTGCTACTTTCTTTGAGTGTCAAAGTGGAGGAATTTCAATAAAAATAATTTGGCACAAAAACATTTCAGCCCATCATGCCTGCAGTGGCTGTTTGAAAGAAAGACTCCCCCATTTGGTGCTGATGCAGGAAGTAGAATACTTTATGGTAAGGTGAGTTTGAATTTCATGATCCTATTTGAGTTTAGAAATGTTCAACAGCCACGGGTAATGAATTTGATTTCACTTGAAACAACAAGGTGGAACTTTTTTGAAGCACAGAATGCACATCTCTATCGTTCCTTGTTATAGGTGTTGCGTTACTGCAGAGGAGGAAGCCCATTGTGGGTGTCTGAGGAGAATGTTCCTTCCGATGTAGATATCCCCAGCTGTGCATGTGGGGCCAAACGTGAATTTGAATTTCAGGTATGAATTATTCTGTTGACCTTATGCAGAGTTCTGTCCAGTGATCCTAAAAAGTTTAGAAGTTTGACTCTTGTACATCATAATGAGTTTAGTGGCCATTCCAAGTGGTATTGGATAACTGATTGCTGTGATTATTGGTAGTTTTCTAAGATGGTGCTTTGACACACATCTAATTTCACTGTGATCACCTCTTATTCTTTCAAACTTATCCTGTTTTGTTGAATCTGTCCTCACAGGACAGTCCGCTTATCCCAGGAATCAGTTGTTATATTGTCTAAGGTGAGCTCATGTATTGTTGGGTAAGGAGACTAAAACTGCACCATCTGTAAGGTGTAGCTGCAGCTAGCCATCTTTACTGCACATTCCCTAATGATAAAGACTAACACATCATTTGATTTCCTATTGGCTTGTTGTACTTGAGACAGCACTAAGTTAATAGCAATAAGAACTTGTGCAATGTGTGAAGTGAACATTAGCCACTAAATTTTCACTTTTACAATTTTCAGGTAATGCCACAGCTTCTGAACCATCTCAAAATGGACAGTTTTGGAGAGAGTTTGGACTGGGGAACACTTGTTGTTTATACCTGTGAACAAAACTGTGACCACGGCAATGAATACAGTGCAGAATTTATCTGGAAACAGGATTTTTCTGTGGATCACCTGTGATTGTTCACTGCATCTCTATCTGCTTCTCTTTTAATTAAGATATTTGCTAAAAAAAATGTAAGGTACTGTACAGACTAATGAATCAGTAATCTCCCCCCCCCACCATTGTCTGTGATTTAGGCAAAAAAGATATTACATTTTAAGGGGCATGAAAGATCCTGTGCCAGGTCAAGCTACTAGTAGAGTTATTGAGTTTTGAGAAGATTTGTAGCTCAGGTTGAGGTTCTGGATGTAGGTTTGCTCACTGAGCTGGAAGATTAGGTAACACCTTTAAGTAAGCCCACTTTCTATTTATATATTTGGGTTTTCTTGAGTGGGTGATGTCACTACCTGTTTTTTTTCCTCAGTGGGGTGGTAAATTGGAACCAAGTCAATGTATTTGTTGATAGAGTTCGAGTTGGAAGGCTATGCTTCTAGGAATTCTCATGTGTGTCTCTGTTTTGCTTGTCCTGGGATGGATGTTTTGTCCCAGTTGAAGTGCTGTCCTTCCTCATCCATGTGTAAGGATGTTGTTTTGTGGCTAGTAGATGTTCATATATCCTGGTGGTTAGCTTATTGTCTGTTTGTCCAATGCAGTGTGTGTTACAGTTCTTGCCTGGTATTTTGTAAATGACATTAGTTTTGCATGTTGTCTGTACAGGGTCTTTCAAGTTTATTAGCTGCTGTTTTGGTGGGTTTGATGCCAAGGGATGTGAGTAGTGTGGCAGTTATTTCCAAGATGTCTTTGACGTAGGGGAGAGTGGCTAGGGTTTCAGGATGTAGAGTTATGATTCAACAAGAGTTGAAGAACCATATTTATTTGTAATAAATAGTCACTCCTATTCATACAGAAACCTGGTCCATGGTTTCTTCTAACCTGGTGCATGCAAATTGTTCAAGTATATAACAGCCCTTTCCCGGATGTCTATGCCGACATTGCATCTGTACTCACTGTAGAGACCAACTACTCACTTGCAACCTCACCCAAATCTTCTGGCTCCACAGTTTGCCACCTCAATCCTTCAAGGGCTTTATTCTCTCTCATATTACAGGCAAGAGTGTAACCAACTTCCAAAATGCCTTTTGATTTTAGAGTTCTTTATTACAAACAGGAAAATTAATTACCATAGGTTTCCTTTTATAAATATCCCCATTTGAAAGAAGCATTTGAGTAGAAAGAACCAGTTTTTAAAAAAATGGGGTCAGTGACTCGGCTACTAAATACTTTGCCCATCAGACCAAGATGCCTTATTCAATCCTACATTAAACAGACCCCCATTCAGATTGGAAGCAGCAAGTTTGTGACCTTTGTAAAATTAAACAACTTTCATAAGCACAAATTAATTCATTTATTTTATACAAAAGTTTAAACATTGTCAGGAGCTACAGAAAAAGCAACCTGCAGGAGTGAAGAATCTTAAAAAATAGGCTGATAACACAGAACAAATCAGGATTGTAGTTTAACATAATGTTCATAGATTGCTTGTAGAAGGAACTCAAAATAGGAATTAGATCTCAGGGTTACGAGATACTCTGACTTTAGCAAGTCCTTCACTTCTGGCAAATAATATTTCAGCTGAACTCCTAAAAATGAAAGATATTTGAAAATAGTAATCAATACACACCAGTCTATCAAGATCAACAAAACGCAGTTGATTAGAGGAAGGATATTACAGCTCTTACAGCCATTCAGGACCTGGCTATAACCTCCATTAGAGACAGTACAGCATACTAGCCATCTGATTGAACAGAAACATATTGCATCATATGGATGAATTAATAATAAAATGAGACTGGGTATATACCCATATGCACTTATCACAAAGCACTTGATATTAAATACTGAATCAGAACAAGCTGTTTCAAGAAGCAGTTGAATATATCACTCACCTTCATCCATGAGCTTTTTAATAACCTTTATCAGTACAGTTTCCTTTGCAGCTTCAATGGGATCATCTTTTGCATCAAAAGACCAACTGCGGAAAAACAAGACAAGCAGAACGTTCTCTGGTGAGTTATCAATTCAGAGTTGAAGAATTGCCAAAGGTTGGTGATAGCTAACCCATGACAACAGCCAGCATGTGAGTAATTAACCACATCATCATCAGGAAAGATTCCAACCAAAAAGTTTGTTTTCATTAACAATTTACAAATATCTTTAAAAATTACACTTGCAACTCACCACGGGAGCTAAGAACATTCATTGGAGGTTGTATTTGTAGTGTGCTTCACCATAGAATGGGAGATGGAAAATGAGGACTTAAGTGATTTGGCTATTCCTACCTCTCATTGTTAGCTTGCAGCATAGTATAGATAATTAAACAACATTACTGTGTTTGTGAATAGATAACTGTTCCTTTTAATACATACATTGGGATGAGGATAGAGAAACCAGAATGCACTTACTTGTCTCTCTGAATAGCTTGGCAGAAGATTTCCAGTTTCAATGACTCAATGTTAGTAGGAGCCTCTAGACCCTCCTCCTTCAGACAGCAAACAGACAAAAAACACACTCAGAACATAGAACATAGAACAATACAGCACAGAACAGGCCCTTCGGCCCACGATGTTGTGCCGAACTTCTATCCTAGATTAAGCACCCATCCATGTACCTATCCAAATGCCGCTTAAAGGTCGCCAATGAATCTGACTCTACCACTCCCTCGGGCAGCGCATTCCATGCCCCCACCACTCTCTGGGTAAAGAACCCACCCCTGACATCTCCCCTATACCTTCCACCCTTCACCTTAAATTTATGTCCCCTTGTAACACTCTGTTGTACCCGGGGAAAAAGTTTCTGACTGTCTACTCTATCTATTCCTCTGATCATCTTATAAACCTCTATCAAGTCACCCCTCATCCTTCGCCGTTCCAACGAGAAAAGGCCGAGAACTCTCAACCTATCCTCGTACGACCTACTCTCCATTCCAGGCAACATCCTGGTAAATCTCCTCTGCACCCTCTCCAAAGCTTCCACATCTTTCCTAAAGTGAGGCGACCAGAACTGCACACAGTACTCCAAATGTGGCCTAACCTCAGCTTCCAAAATAATTCAAGAGCTGCTATACATCTGTCCCAGGAAATAACAGTATAAAGCCTCAGCCGGATGTTCTCCTCCAAATGTACAATATTCTCATTCCACATGCCTGTCCTGTTCCCATTCCCTGTTTGTTTACTTCAACAAACTATTCCTGCATTTTTTCACTGCCTCTCTACCTACATGCAAATAAAAACACCTGCTCACTTTTAAGTCTCACAAGGTTATATTGACGTCCCTTGTTCTAATGCTCTTATTACTAATCAGTTTCTTTCTATCTACTGGAGTCAATTTTAAGTATTCCCATAAAAAGACCCTCCAGATTAAAAAAAAGTCAAAACAAAGATAACCTGGAGCTGATTGAGGATGTTCAGAGAAAGTTGGTGAGTCAAAAAAGCTTCATTGATGCCATCAGGACTGACTCAGTCAAGCAAACACTAAACATAACTTATTAGGCAAGAAGGGCTTCTTGCTGAGATATTTGTATCATCAATAGTCACCGGTGCAGTGCCAGAAGACTGGAGGTTGGCAAATGTGGTATCACTATTTAAGAAGGGCAGTAAAGACAAGCCAGGGACCTATAGACCAGTGAGCCTGACCTCAGTGGTAGGCAAGTTGTTGGAGGGAATCCTGAGGACAGGATGTACATGTATTTGGAAAGGCAAGGACTGATTAGGGATACTCAACATGGCTTTGTACGTGGGAAATCATGTCTCACAAACTTCATTGAGTTATCAATCTTCTTTTTTGAAGAAATAAGAGGGCAGAGTGGTGGATGTGATCTACGGACTTCAGTATGGCGTTTGACAAGGGAGACCGATTAGCAAGGTTAGATCTCATGGAATACAGGGAGAACTAGCCATTTGGATACAACCAGCTCAAAAGGTAGAAGACAGAGGGTGTGGTGGTGGAGGGTTGTTTTTCAGATTGGAGGCCTGTGAAGTGTGGAGTGCCACAAGGATCGGTGCTGGGTCCTCCACTTTTTGTCATTTACATAAATGATTTGGACGCAAGCATAAGAGGTACCGTTAGTACACCAGATGACACCAAAATTGGAGGTGTAGTGGACAGTGAAGAGGGTTATCTCAGATTACAACAGGATCTGGACCAGATGGGCCAATGGGCTGAGAAGTGGCAGATGGAGTTTAATTCAGATAAACGTGAGGTGCTGCATTTTGGGAAAGCAAATCTTAGCAGGACTTATACACTTAATGGTAAGGTCTGAGGGAGTGTTGCTGAACAAAGAGACCTTGGAGTGCAGGTTCATAGCTCCTTGAAAGTGGAGCTGCAGGTAGATAGGATAGTGAAGAAGGCGTTTGGTTTGCTTTCCTTTATTGGTCAAGAGTATGGAGTACAGAAGTTGGGAGGTCATGTTGTGGCTGTACAGGACATTGGTTAGGCCACTGTTGGAATATTGCATGCAATTCTGGTCTCCTTCCTATCGGAAAGATGTTGTGAAACTTGAAAGGGTTCAGAAAAGATTTACAAGGATGTAGCCAGGGTTGCAGGATCTGAGCTACAGGGAGAGGCTGAACAGGCTGGGGCTGTTTTCCCTGGAGCATTGGAGGCCAAGAGGTGACCTTATAGAGATTTACAAAATTATGAGGGGCATAGATAGGATAAATAGACGAAGTCTTTTCCCTGGGGTTGGGGAGTGCAGAACTAGAGGGCATAGGTTTAGGGTGAGAGGGGAAAGATATAAAAGAGACCTAAGGGGCATCTTTTTCACTTAGAGGGTGGTATGTGTATGGAATGAGCTGCCACGATGTGTTGGAGGCTGGTACAATTGTGACATTTAAGGTGCTTTTGGATGGGTATATGAATAGGAAGGGTTTGGAGGTATATGGGCCGGGTGCTGGCAGGTGGGACTAGATTGGGTTGGGATATCTGGTCAGCATGGACGGGTTGGACCAAAGGGTCTGTTTCCATGCTGTACATCTCTATGACCCTAAAAGACAAACAGAGGTGGGAAAATAGGAAGAAAGGTACAGAAGTTAAAACATTATGACTCTATACTAGTTTTGAAGAAAGCTTTCAACACAATGCTCTCCAATGAGAGGGCTTATAGGACAAAGTAAACAGTTGCTTGCATCCAATAATACTGGATATCTTAGCTCCTAAAGAAACAAGACTTCAAAACCCAATTAAGTTTGTCCCCAAAATAGAAGGAATGTTGCATCTCCCTGGGTACAGCATCTGCCTTCCAGATACTGTAGAGGAATTCTACAGAGCTCTAGTTGGTGGTCACCTTCACAGGTCCTGCCTGATTCAAACAAATTGCCACACAGCAATGACAAGGTAACTTGAATGAGAATTTTGATACAATTAAACTAAGTGTTTCTATAAACCAAATTGCACTTTGATTTTAGCTGAGGTTTCCTTAAATTGGCTTCAAGATTCCCTGTTATTCCCCTTTCTGTAGTTTGTTTTATTTGGGAAAGAGGAGTAAGCGAGGGGCAGAGGTAGCACTCCAGTACATAAATGTTTTTTTTACCCTAGGTAACATCATCGGAGAGGTTAAAAAAAAAATCAGCTACAAGAAACTACACAGAGTGATTGTTTGGTATTACAGAATTTAAATATTGCTAAAAACAAAAATAAATTTTGTCAAAACTTTGTCTTCTTATCCTCAGGTCAATTCTTAAGAATATCAATTCAAAGGGGAAGGAGAAAATAATCAGCATTTACACTGGGAGAGGGAATGCTGATTGATTGACAGGGTGCTGCTTGGCTAATACACCAGGTGATGCTGATTAACAGTTGCCACGCATGGTTTAAAATGTTAAACCAGGCAGTTTGAATATGATTGTCAGGGCATTGCTAAGAAATAAACCAGTGAATGGTTGTCAGCTATTTTGTTTAATTGAAGCAGGTGCCATCTTCATGTTTCTGTTGTAATGAACAGGGGCCCTTTGCATTAATAGAGAATTGCAGAAGCTTTATGTCCAGAATTTTTCAGATTTTCCAGAATCAGTTGGGCATTTCAGGAAGGAACAAAATAAAAGAAAAGCTAATAACTAACATTTCAAAATGAATCAGGTCACATGCTAAAACATGGAGCAGACAGAACACCAAAGTACAATGAAATTTATTATGCTTCTACTCAAGTTACATCACTTGTAATGTTACTGTTAGCCCAGTCAGTTAACACCTGTACCTTTTCAACAAATTCCAGGAGATCAAGTGCCTTCTTGAAATCATATTCATTTGCTTTTATGTTGTCATCACTGATGTAAAGCTGCAGAAAATGGATATTAATTTGATTACTAACAATTGATCATAACTTTAAAATGTCAGTCATGTGATGTAGGGGTAATTTGCTTGGCCAACAACTTATAGCTCATTCCAAACTGCTCAAGAGGCAGCGGTTAACAGAACCTTCTTGAACTGCTCCAGTCTATTTAGTGTGGAGGTACCAGTTTCAGTGGGGAGACAATTCCAGGATTTTGATACAGGAACACTGAATGAATGATAATATATTTCCAAGTCAGGATAGTGAGCGGCTTGGAGGGTAGTTTGCAGGTGGTATTCTAATGTATCTGCTGCCCTTGTCCTTCTAGTTGGAAGTAATTATGCGTTTGGAAGGTGCAATCCAAGGACCTTTGGTGAATATCTGTAGTGCTGATAATACTGAGCATCGGGAGTGAATGCTTGTGGATGTGGTGCCAATCAAGTGGGCTGCTTTGTTCTGGATTGAGCCTTGTAGATGGTAGAGGGGGTCTAGGGAATCAAGAGGAGAGTTATTCACTACAGGATTCTTTGCCTCTGACCAGCTCTTGTAGCCACTTTTATATGGCAGATCCAGTTGACTTTCTGGTCAATGGTAACGCCAGGATGTTGCTGTCAGGCATTCAGCAACAGTACTGCCATTGAGAGTCATGGGGCAATGGTTCGATTCTCTCTTGTTGAAGATGTTCATTGCCTGACCCTAGTGTAATATTCATATTATTTGCCATTTATCAACCTAAGCCCAAATGTTGCTCATATCTTGCTACATGTAGAAACAGACAGCTTCACTGTTGGAGGAATTGTGAATGGTGCTGAATTTTGTGCAATCAGCAGCAAACTTTCCCATTTCTGTCTTTCTGATGGAGGGAAGGTCATTGGTGAAGCAGCTGAAGATAGTTAGCAGAAGTGGGTACTGCGGATGCTGGAAATTAGAGTCAAGATCAGAGTGGTGCTAGAAAAACAACAGGTTAGGCAGCATCCGAGGAGCAGGAAAATCAACATTTCGGGCAAAAGCCCTTCATCAGGAAGACAGTTGGGTCGAGGAGACTACCCCAAGGACCTCGTGCAGTGATTTTTGAGAGCTGAGATGACTGACCTCCAATAACCACAACCATCTTTCATATATCTATATTTTTCCTCTTGGCAGTGGGATCAATAACCAGGGATCACAAATTTAAGATAAGGGAAGGAATATTTAGAGGGGACGGGAGGGAAAAATATTTTCACGCAGGAATTCTACCTTTCAGGGTGGTACAGGCAAAAACCCTCAACTGTTTTAGTATTTAGATGTGCAATGCCAAGAAATACGAAGCTATGGGCAGTGCTGGAAAACAGGATAAGATTAATCAGCTGGCTGTTTTGGACTGGGACATTGGGTCCTTTTCTGTGCTGTAGATCTGAATCTGTCACCAGGTATGTCACCACCCAGCAGAATATTTTCCCCCCTCCCTGATTCCCATTGATTCCACAGGGTCCTTGATGCCACACAGTTGCTCAGACCATTACAAAAATAAATTCCTTAATAGGGATTTCTGGAGGCCTGACAACAATGCCCACTATCACCAATCTGTAAAAGCAATTCTTCCGTCAGTTCGATTAGCTACCGTGGGTTCTTGCTGCATTTATATTGGGTAATTCACATAATTAATTAGCTGTGAGGAGCTTTGGGAAAATTTGAATAAGTTTTCATTATTTTCTGGATGAATAACATAATTTAGTATTACTCAAATTAAAGTAACTATGCATTACACATTTAGTCTTTTACTACCAAAATTAACTCCCAATGGGAAGGTCCTAGGGAGTGTTGCTGAACAAGCAGACCTTGGAGTGCAGGTTAATAGCTCCTTGAAAGTGGAGTCACAGGTAGATAGGATAGTGAAGGCAGTGTTTGGTATGCTTTCCTTTATTGGCCAGAGTATGGAGTACAGGTGTTGGGAGGTCATGTTGTGGCTGTACAGGACATTGGTTAGGCTACTTGGAATATTGCATGCAATGCTGGTCTCCTTCCTATTGCAATGATGTTGTAAAACTTGAAAAGGGTTCAGAAAAGATTTACAAGGATGTTGCTAGGGTTGGAGGATCTGAACTAAAGGGAGAGGCTGAACAGGCTGGGGCTGTTTTCCCTGCAGCATTGGAGGCTGAGGGGTGACTTATAGAGGTTTACAAAATTGAGGGGCATGGATAGGGTAAATAGGCAAAGTTTTTTTCCCTGGGATCGGGGAGTGCAGAACTAGCGGGCATAGGTTTAGGGGGAGAGGGGAAAGATATAAAAGAGACCTAAGGGGCAACTTTTTCCACAGAGGGTGGTATATATATGGAATGAGCTGCCAGAGGATGTGGTGGAGGCTGGTACAATTGCAACATTTAAGAGGCATTCGGATGGGTATATGAATAGGAAGGGTTTGGAGGGATGTGGGCTGGGTGCTGGCAGGTGGGAACTAGATTAGGTTGGGATAGAAGTCGACATTGACGGGTTGGACCGAAGGGTCTGTTTCCATGCTGTACATCTACGACGCTATGACAGGAGCGATCTTTCTTGTTCTGAATAGTTAAAACAAAATCTTCATGAAATCTCTTACGTTTCTCTGTTCCAGTGGGAACAATCCCATGAAGTATGTTACTTCTCATAACTAATTCCTATCCTAGTAAACCTGGACTGTACATTCCTTATGGTTTGTGTCCTTTCTGCAAATATTTCAGACATGCTATCCTGTTGACTTTGGACACTTGGATAAATTATGAAGAGTTTTGTGCTTAAAGGTGCCCTCTGTACTTACATGGATCAACTGTAAAGCAGTTAATACAGGCATGGTTTCGATGTTGAACTGTTTCTTATTTACCAGTTCCATTGGCAAGGTCTCTTGATGAAGCAAATACCTCTCCTGTGCTGTCAAATCTGTAAGAAAACGTACAATGAAGGTACTACTTTAGAAAGAGCATGATCAAGGCATTGGAAACATGAAAAAAAGTGTTGCTTGCCAAGCATCAATAAGGAGTTTCACTGCTGTGACCAAATTTTACAACTTTGGATGAAAAACATTCCCAAGTACTGCAGAGTAAATAGTGCCACTACTATTTCTAACTAAGAATTAAGTTAGCTTAGGTCGTTGGCACACTCCTTCATCCATTAGGCTCAGAAAACTAAACCCACTACTATTAATATATGAGAGTACAGCAAGAACTAAAAAGGTGGCCAATAGATTGCTACCCTTTATTATGAAAGGAATTAAAATTGTAGGGCCAGAGAGTTGTACAGCATGGAAACAGACCCTTCAGTCCAACTTGTCCATGCTGACCAGATATCCTAAATTAATCTACTGGGTTAAGCAGCACTAATTTGCCCACACAAAAGAAACGTAGGTAAAAAGTAAAACTACATAAGAACAGTTGTTTTTGTGAAGTGTGAAATTTTCAAAAATATTAAAAATTCCTAATATATGTTTAAGATATTCTTGTTTAGTATATCATATACCCATGGTGAGAAGATGGTATCTATTTGCTTTGCTGAGGAGTCCGAACTAGTCAAAAGTCATAATAGGTAGATAATGGGACAGTTATAAAGGTCTAACACCATACTTAAGACAATCATGTAACCTTTTCTAAAGTCTGTGTGGTTTGACTGTTAGAGCTTAAAGGGCCCAGATTGTCTTACAGAAAAAAAGTACAAGATATTTGTACTTCGAGACAGTGCCAACAAGCTATATGCTAACAGTGGATAGAATGGGAATCTCCAGAGTCCAAGAAAAAGTGTTGAAAATGTCAGATTGTAAACAGCTGTGCATAAAAGCAAAAATGTTATGCTTCAGTTTCAAGGGGCAGGCAATGGCCTCTTGATATTATCACTACACTATTAATCCAAAAGTTCCAGGAAACATTCTGGGGACCCATAACAATATGATTGACTCTGAACCGCTCTCTGGGCAATTAGGGATAGGCAGGGAATGCTGGTCCAGCTACTGGCACTCACACCCTGTGAATGAATAAAAAAATTTATACTGGGCACATCTTGAAAAGTGTATGCCGTTTTGGTCTCCTTATTTAAAAGGAAGATGTAAAACACATTAGAGACACATAGTTGGTTTATTAGATTGAAAACTGAAATGAATGGCTTGTCTGATCAGGAAACATTGGACAGATTGAGCTGGTTTCCACTTAGAGTTTAGAAGAGTGAGGGTTGACTTGGTTGATTCTGAATGGTGCACGTAGAAAGGATGTTTCCGCTTTTGGAGCGGTCCAGAAATATGGAGTCACCCTTTGAACCCCAAACCCTGATCAGACAGTTGAGACACTTTGGAATTTTCTACCATAGAAGATTGTGGGGGGGGGGGGTTCCAATGAATATTTGAAAGACAGAGGTGATGAATTCCTACTAGAATTGAAGGATGTTGGGCCAATCCTGAACTGAACCCCATACCCTCAAGGGAAGGTGACAGCAGTGGAATTAGCTCTGTACTGAGCCCAGTATAAGGTCATACACCTTGGTGAGATACAGTTGGCTCAGTCTCACTACGAATTCTGTTTTAGATTATTTTTGAATACCATGTACAATATTGGTCCCCTTATTTAAGGAAGAATATAAATATGAAGGAAGTCATCTGGAGGTTGAACAGGATGGGATTACATCACTGGACATTTTAAAAGAGTATGAGGTGACATGACAAATACACAAAATCCTAAGGGGTCTCTACAGGATGATTGCAGAGAGGATATTCTACTTCTGGGAGAATTGCAAATTAGTGGTCTCAGTTTACAAACCGATTTAAAACAGAGATGAGGGAACATTTTTTTCTCAGAGGATCATTAGTCTTTGGAATGCTCTTGCTGAAAAGACAGGTGTTCCTTAAATATGTTTAAGGCAGAGATGGACAGATTCTTGTTAAGCAAAAGGGTGAAAAGGGTATCAATGGTAGTCAGGAATATGGATTCAAGGTTCCTGACAGATTAGCCAAGATCTCATTGAATGGTGGAGCAGGCTTGAGGAATGGCCTCCTCCTGCTCCCTGTATATTTAGTCCCATGCTGATCATGCCTATCAGTGTTGTGAAGGTATACCTTTAAAAGAGAGTTGAAAGCTAGCAAGGACTTAGACAGGCACAAAGAGAAATGGAAAATTTACAATGTAACATTGGGTTTTTTTTTTAAGATTAGATTAGATTACTTACAGTGTGGAAACAGGCTCTTCGGCTCAACAAGTCCACATCGACCCGCAGAAGCGCAACCCACCCAGACCCATTCCCCTACATTTACCCCTTCACTTAACACTACGGGCAATGTACCTAACCTGCACATTTTTGGACTGTGGGAAGAAACCGAGCACCCGGAGGAAACCCACGCCGACACAGGGACAATGTGCAAACTCCATACAGACGTCTGAGGCGGGAATTAAACCCAGGTCTCTGGCGCTGAGAGGCAGAAGCGCTAACCACTGTGCCACCGTGCTGCCCATGAGACAAGAAAATTCAAAATCAGTTTAAATTATGCCCCAAGATACTAAACTCCAATCAAGTTTGAATTTGGTATTTTGATAATATTAAAACCAACAAAACAATCTGATGCTTTGGGGTATAAATATTAAACACATTGACCAGGTTGGGGAGAACTGCCATGCCACTAACACCTGCAGACTGCCCACAGAATAGCTCTGAAAGGAAACTTTATCAATGACCTGTGAAACAGAAATTGCTAATAGAACAGAGGAAGATAAAGAGAATATTTGACAGCTGGCTGGTTTTGAAATTTGAACTTTTTTCATAAATCTTAATCAGGGGTTTTATCGGAGCAGTATTGTAGAAGGGAAAGTAAAAGATAGGTGAGAAAAAGGAGTTGTAAATAGTTGTGAGTTAATATTCGATGTTAGACTTAAAGAATAAAGTTTTTAAATTTTTTTGTACTTTAAATAGTGACTTTTGGGATAGATCTTGGCCTCTAATTTTAACAGGTTACAGCATGGGTTAAATCATTTCTGTGTTGCAGGTTTAAATTGGGGGGTGCTGTTTAACTCGGTCATAACACTAGGAACACAGCACTGGAGACTTGAAGTTGTACTGAGAAGGCAAAAGGTATCAAAGTGTTTGACACTTATTATGAAGAACACTGGCATCTATGATTCAGCAGGCACCACAAATCAACATGAGAAAAAAGTAACATTTAAAGAACTGAGTGACTTTACCCTCCATCTTTTCTTGCAAATGGTCATCGGGGAGATCAGAAGCAAATGCGGACAGTTTACTGAGACTCAGGAGAGTTTTCTTCTTTGCAAAATACCGTGTCTCCATATTAGCAAGGTTAAGTAATGTTCTGTAAGCCTGCATCAAGGCAAAATTAACATTAGGTGACTGCTTTCCCATTAAGTAATCATGTCTTATACCCTTCCCAAATCCCCTCAGTTCCCCTAAAACCATGCAACAGCCAAGACAGCAAACAAATCCAAGGCTGCTCAAGAACCACTGCATCAACATCTGGTTAGAGCAAATCTGGTTTATACTTTGGATGGCCAAAAAAATTGCCACTGTTACAAGCAGTGCTTCAGCTTCATAACCTACATCAGAGAGAAGGTCACAACCTGAAAGGCCATCGGTTAACATGCTGGAACTTTCTTCAGCCAACAGCACTGACTCAGGTTAATTGGGGGTGGCCAATTAATGCTGACCATACACTCAAACCCCTCTTGGAGGAAATTAACTAGACCTTTGAGGGAGAATTTCCCTCCAAAAACATCAATGTTTCCCTGTTCAGGTCCATATTCTCAGCTTTTACAAAATTTGATTTTTCTTTCCAAGAGTTCACATTGAAGTTACACATTGAAGATCTAATGCAATACCTTTTCAAAGTTCTGCACGTTAATCTCATGAAGCCAGCTGAGATGTTCATGGGACTGCAAGAAGCTGGCCAGGTTTGCATGCTGGGAGACTGGTGGTGACAGAAGTTTACCCCTTTTGCCCTTTTCCATGTACCAACGAAATAAGAAGTCGGAAAAGTTCTGTTCAAAGAAATGAAAATTTGCATCAGTCTTTCCCTTTATGTGACTGATCTCTGACATTGATAGAAGCCTGAAATTGGTTCATGTCAAACACAAACATGTTACAATGTTCCCTGTGCATGTATTTAATTTATGTCACAGAGCTTGCTGCTTTTTCTATCTTACAATAACAATTAATTCAAAAGTATTGTATTGAATGTAAAATATGTTTTGATGTTCAGAGGCCATGAAAGACTACAAGTACATGCAAGTTGGTTCAATTATTACCAATTTTGATTTTAAAAACTGCAACTCAAAAGGAAAACGAACACCAAGAGGGTAGAAAGGCTGCACCTGATCTGCAAACTGGTTCAGATACCGCTGCAGTCTGGTCTGGTTATCGGTTTGTTCACACAGTTGTATCAGGATGTCGAAATCACAGTACTTTTCTGCTAGTGAAGCAGTCAACTGGTACTGTCCGAGAGAAACTAAAAGAATAAACATTAAAAAGTCACATTTCTCAAACAACACCCTTGGCTCACAGATCAGTTGACTTCAAAGTTCTTGGGCAAATCACACTTTCCCACACTTTCTGTTGTGCAAGGACTCCAGCATCCAGGCATAACTGCAATAATATCAAACAGCTGTACATGACGAGGTATAAGCATCGTGTAGGTGAGATAACACTGGCAAACTTCCACTGTATTCCCTCTATATCAAGTGTTTCCTTCCTTAGACAAGGGGACCAGAACTGCACACAGTACTTAAAGTGCGGTCTCACCAGTGCTCTATACAATTGAAACAGGATTTTGTTGTTCTTGACTGAAATCTTCTTGCAATAAATGTAACATTGTTTACCTATCGAATTACTTACTGCACCTGCACATTGGAGTCATAGAGATGTACAGCATGGAAACAGACCATCCGGCCCAACCTGACCATGCCGACCGGATATCCTTCTATTGCCATTCACTTTAAATCAACATCCTCTCTATTCTGTCCAGCATTCCCATCATGATTTTAAAATGCCTTGTCATTAAATTCTTCTCTCAACTTCTCCAAGCCTACAAAAACCTCAGAAAACTGGACTGTTGTACGTACGTAGTTGTGTCAGAAGATGCGAGCGTTTCTGCGTATATTCCAAATCTAGTTTATTATATCTTTCCTGTTGACTGGGTCTGTCCACTGACTTGAGTTGACAAACATATCCATCCAGATAGAAATCAATCAGTACCACCAGTTGCTCGAGAAGGGCATTGCGTAAATTAGTGTCGACTTGTGGGTACACCTTGTTCAGAGCAATATCAGTTTGCCGTAAAATCACACACCTCACGCCTGATGGACCACTTGATGCTTCAAAGAGTTCAGAATAAACAAAGTTATTGAGATGTAAATGCAAAACTCAAATCACAAATCATTTGTACACTGGATTACAAGTAACAACTGAATGGTTAATAATAGCACCATGTTAGATGACCCTCTCCAAGCATAATTAACGTTCATAAAATCATACAATTATTCCACCATTCCATCCATTGTGGCTGAGCTAGCTCTTTATAAGAAATCTGCAATTAATCCCTAACCCCTGAGCATTTCATATAGGCCTGCAATTCTTTCCTCAAGTATCCATTCTATTTTCTTAAAGAAGCTTCTGTTTAACCTGCTTCCACAGCTTGCAGAGTACGCGGTCCAGATCACAACTCAAAATTTTTGTTTTTAAATCTTCTCTGATGCAAATTTTCAAAATTTCTGTTCACAGACAGACTCTGCTCCCCAACTGGTATCGAGCACCTCTGATGCACAGCACATCACTCTTATTCTAGCGACTTTTTGTTTTGTTTAGTTTGTTCATGGGAAGAGGGTATCACTGGTTGGAGCAATAAGCTGGTATCAACTGCCTTCTAGAACCATTGCAGTCCACAAGATGTATAAATACCCACAATGCTATCAGGGTGAGTTCCAGGATTTTGACCCAGCAACAGTGAAAGAATGGCAATCTAGTTCCAAGTCAGCATGGTGTGGGGCTGAAGGGGTTACCCACTAGTTACTGGAAAAGTGACAATTCAAGGTAGCCAATGAACAAATTTCTCAAGAAATCTGCAGAACCTACACACTCCATCTCTCATGTGCAATGTGTCTACTTTTTAATCACCACATTACTGTCATGGATAGCTATCAACTGCCTTAGCAAACTTAAATTGAGTTCTATTTTAGAAAGCAGGATAGTCATTCCAGACTGAACCACTAAAATCAGTGTAGATATTTTAATTAACGTGTTCAGACATGTCATGACATACCTCTGAAGGAGGTGGGACATGAACCTGAACCAGAGGTATGAACTCTACCACTGCACCACAAGTGTCCTTCTGAAGTCTACTGCATCTTTGGAAAAATCCACTGAAATTATCCCATCAGCAACACAGCCCTGCCTCACCTGTCCAGGGAATGTATTCTGGTTCTTGCTCAGTCTCTTCTTGGAACTTGTAAAATGAGCTTTTATTGTGTCGATGGTGGACAGCCGCGTGCAACATATCCTGCACAATGAAAGAGAAACACTTTTATAAAGACATGGAATCTCAGGCTTTGTAAATAAACAGAGTACAAAAACAAGGAAGTTAGGGTGAACCCTTAAAGACAGTGGTTAGGTCTCAACTGGGAGAATCATGTCTCATTCTAAGCACCACATTTTAGGAACAATGCAAAGGTGTGATAAAGGGTATAGGAAATGTTTACGAGAATGGTACAAGGAATGAGAGACTCAGTTACTTCAATACATTAGAGAAACTGCAGCTGTTCTCCTGAAAAGGCAGAGAGATTTGATTGAGGTGTTGAAAATCTTGAAAAGTCTAGACTATTAGCTCAATGAATCAGATTTAAATCATACGTACAATCCCCATTAGGCTAAAGGCCTTTTCAGACAACAAGGAAGTGGGCAAACTGTTTTATAGAGTCATAAAGTCATAGAGATGTACAGCATGGAAACAGACCATTCGGTCTAACCCGTTCATGCCGATCAGATATTCCAACCAAATTTTGTCCCACATGCCAGCACTCGGCCCATATCCTTTCAAATCCTTCCTATTCATATACCCATCTTAAATGTTGCAGTTGTACGAGCCTCCACCACTTCCTCTGGCAGCTCATTCTATAAAAGTACTACCACCGTCTGTGTGAAAAAATTGTCTTGTAGGTCTCATACTTTTCCCCTCTCATCCTAAACCTATGCCCTCTAGTTCTGGACTCACCGACCCCAAGGAAAAGACTTGGCCTATTTACCCTAGCCATGCCCCTCATAATTTTGTAAACCTCTATAAGGTCAACTCTCAGCCTCTGACACTCCAGGAAAAACAGCCCCAGCCTGTTGAGCTTCTCCCTATAGCTCAAATCCTCCAATCTTGGCAACGTCTTTGTAAATCTTTTCTGAACCCTTTCAAGTTTCACAACACCTTTCCAATAGGAAGTAGGAGACCAGAATTGCACGCAATATTCCAAAAGTGGCCTAACCAATGTCCTGTACAGCTGCAACATGACTTCCCGACTCCTGTACTCAATACTCTGACCAATAAAGGAAAGCATACCAAACGCCTTCTTCACTATCCTATCTAACTGCGACTCCACTTTCAAGGAGCTATGAACCTGCAGTCCAAGGTCTCTTTGTTCAGCAACACCTTACCATTAAGTGTATAAGTCCTGCTAAGATTTACTTTCCCAAAATGCAGCACCTCGCATTTATCGGAATTAAACTCCATCTGCCACTTCTCAGCCCATTGGCCCATCTGGTCCAGACCCTGTTGTAATCTGAGGTAACCCTCTTCGCTGTCCACTACACCTCCAATTTTGGTGTCATCTGCAAACTTACTAACTGTACCTCTTATGCTCACATCCAAATAGTTTATGTAAATGACAAAAGGTAGAGGACCCAGCACCGATCTTTGTGGCACTCCACTGGTCACAGGCCTCCAGTCTGAAAAACAACCCTCCACCATCACCCTTTGCTACCTTTGAGCCAGTTCTGTGTCCAGATGACTAGTTCTCCCTGTATTCCATGAGATCTACCCTTGCTAACCAGTCTCCCATGGGGAACCTTGAGAAACAACTTACTGAAGTCCATATAGATCACATCTACTGCTCTGCCCTGAATCCTCTTTGCTACTTCCTCAAAAAACTCAATCAAGTTTGAGAGACATAATTTCCTACACACAAAGCCATGCTGACTATCCTAAATCGGTCCTTGCTTTTCCAAATACATGCACATCCTGTCTCTCAGGATTCCCTCCAACAACTTGCCCACCAGCGACATCAGGCTCACTGGTCTATAGTTCCCTGGCTTGTCCTTACCACCCTTCTTAAATAGTGGTACCACGTTAGCCAACCTCCAGTCTTCTGGCACCTCACCTGTGACTATTGATGATATAAATATCTCAGCAAGAGGCCTAGCAATCACTTCTCTAGCTTCCCACAGAGTTCTCGGGTACACCTGATCAGGTCCTGGGGATTTATCCACCTTTAACCGTTTCAAGATATCCAGCACTTCCTCCTCTGTAATCTGGACATTTTGCAAGATGTCACCATCTATTTCCCTACAGTCTAGATCTTCCATATTCTTTTCCACAGTAAATATTGATTGAAGATACTCATTTAGTATTTTCCTCATTTTCTGCGGCTCCACACAAAGGCCACCTTGCTGACCTTTGAGGGGCCCTATTCTCTCCGTCATTACCCTTTTGTCCTTAATGTATTTGTAAAAACTCTTTGGATTCTCCTTAATTCTATTTGCCAAAGCTATCTCCTGTCCCTTTTTTGCTCTCCTGATTTCCCTCTTAAGTATACTCCTACGTCCTTTGTACTCTAAGGATTCACTCGACCTATCCTGTCTATACCTTACATATGCTTCCTTGTTTTTCTTAACTAAACCCTCAATTTCTTTAGTCATTCAGCATTCCCTATACCTACCAGCCTTTCCTTTCACCCTAACAGGAATATACTTTCTCTGGATTCTCGTTATCTCATTTCTGAAGGCTTCCCATTTTCCAGCCGTCCCTTTACCTGCGAACATCTGCCCCAATCAGCTTTTGAAAGTTCTTGCCTAAAACCGTCAAAATTGGCCTTCCTCCAATTTAGAACTTCAACTTTTAGATCTGGTCTACCCATTTCCATCATTATTTTAAATCTAATAGAATTATGGTCACTGGCCCCAAAGTGCTCCCCCATTGACGCCTCAGTCACCTGCCCTGCCTTATTTCCCAAGAGTAGGTCAAGTTTTGCGCCTTCTCTAGTAGGTACATCCACATACTGAATCAGAAAATTGTCTTGTACACACTTAACACTATGGCAGTCCCAGTCTATGTTTGGAAAATTAAAATCCCCTACCATAACCACCCTATTATTCTTACAGATCGCAGAGATCTCCTTATAAGCTTGTTTCTCAATTTCCCTATGTTTTCTTAATCTAACAGCTGGTTCTGTTAAAGCTTCTGGTGGCTGGAAGGCCACAGTATGAAAAAGCATTGCTGAACAGACTAGAACAGGAACTCAAGATGCCAACTAGATTTGGACTGGTGGAAATGAGGGCATTTTTGAATAGAATCGCACTTTAAGAGAACTCCACGTCAAACAGGTAAACACACTGTCCAATATTGCCTCCATGAACATGCTCCTGGGTTATGATTCAAAGGACACCATCACGTCTGTACCCGAGAGGTACTTTCCCCACACCACTGGGACTGTCCTAATAACAGTAGAACCATTGATAGTTATGGTGATGTGACAGGAGGAGTGCATAGAAGAGGGATCCTAATCATTGAAATGAATTTTCACTTACTAGGTTTAAGATGCAGGTTACAGATTGAAAATAGAATATGGTCTTCAGGAGAGGAGAGGAGCAACAGAAGCTAAAATCAAAATTTAAATTAGCTCTCCACCTTCTCCTAGCCAGCTGACAGCTTGTGCTACAGGGTCAGAAGCCAACTTGCTCTACACTTCTGAATAGGTCACACAGGAACAGAATGCCAAGGTGGAGACAGAAACAGGATGACACTTCCAATTACGACACGGGGTAAACCCTCCTTCTTAATTTAAAATCAGCAACACAAAAGATTTATCCCATGCAGTAACCTGTAAACATCTGAGTGGCCAAGGACTATTTAAAGTAAGATTAGCAACTCTATTTCTTAAAGTATAACAGAGAATAATTAACTAACCACTATTTAACAGTTCTTTCACTAACCTATTTTTTACATTCCCTTCTATAATACTAGTTTGATAAAACTCCCAATTAAGATTTACAAAACAACATTTCTTATCTCAAAACCAGGCAGCTGTAGGCTCTTGTCTTTGGATCTTCTTGTTAGGAATTTCTGTGTCATAGGTTACTAATCGAAAGGGTACCTTTTTAAGAAAGCTATTTTTCAGGCAGTCTGTTTACATGCTGGGCTTGTCAGTTCTCCTCTCAATTGTTCAATTTCCCCCCGGTCTTATACCCCAGAGCATTGGATTGTGTCATTGGCTTTTAAGATTGTCAATATACTCAATTCAAACTTGATTGGAAATTTTTAAAAATTGGGGTATAATTTAAATTGATTGGCCAAATTCAAATTTGTTGTAGTCTCCAGGCAACGAAGTACTCAAGTTGTTGAACTCAGTGTTACATTCACCTGTTTCCTTATTGAGAATACTTGGTGCTGTGTCCGGTAGTTCTGCTGCTTTTAACTTTCTTAAAAGCTACACCCACATCTTCATAACACTTCCACATAAAAAAGGTTCAGAGGGAAATGGGCCCAATTTAGCTTGGTAAATCTGGTCGGCCTGAACAAATTGGGTTGAGGGCCTGTTACTTATGCTGTATGATTCTATGACTCTATTAGGTGATGCACAAGGGCCCCCATATCAACATAAATTCAACTTTGCCTCAACTTCAGGCCAACTCTCTTTTCTTCAATTGGTCCCTCCCTACTTTGTTTCCAAAGAAAATCAGACAATATATTTCCTCACTGTTTAAACCAACTACATTAAATTCTTGACTCAAACCTGAAAATTCTCAGGATGCTTTACCTTCAAGATGTTGTTAATGCTAATAACCATCTGTGCCCATTCCACAGAGTGTGGGTGGTTCTCCTCCAAAAATTGTTCTTCTTCTTCTAATAAACAGTCGAATGCAGTATCAATCTGCGAGACCTGTCCAGAGAAGAGATGTAAATGTGGTGCCATAATGGATAACCAGAAGCTTCAGGCCAAACTATTTCAGGCAAACTATAAACCACGGAGCTTAATGACCTGCTTTAATATTGATTATAAAATTCAAGGGAGCAACTCTTGACCACTTCCTTTTACACAGAGAAGGCAGACTGAGGAGAGACACTCCTGCAGTGCATGGTTTCAGATGTCACCAGGTACATCCAAACTTCCCAAACCACAAAATGCACCATCCCAACAGCACAGCTAAGATAAGCAATTCACCATCTGTCAACGGTGCACACTCCAATCCTACTAGTAAATTAATAAACTATAAACCATTGTTGCTACTATTTAAATCAAGGATGGTTAAAGTGAATGGAACTTATATTCACAGGGTTGGAAGATAAAGCACAGGCTGCCTGAGAGAAAAATAAAACAGAGAGGAACATATCTGACCAACAGTAAAATCAAAAGACAGATCCCTCTTTCTGTACAAAACAAAAAATGAGGCATCCAGAAGACAGCCTTGTGGGTTTTGGTCCGAAGGCAGCATCTCCCTTCTGTATTCCTGAAGGTTTAAGTTCAAAACCAATGGAATAGAACAATAACAACATTTCAGAAAGAATATATACAAATAACAAAAAAAAATCATTACTTCATTGGTTAATAAAAGGCGCAGCATGGTTGGTGGATTTAGAGCTGTTAGTGGGGTTTTCCATCAATTAGGCAGTGATTTTAAAAAAACCAATTAGAAGTGTAAACTTCAAGATTAAGAAAAGGTCCAACAAATTTACAAAAATTGATAAAATCTCAGATAACTGAGGAAGACAAGTCCTGCTTCGGTTTACAGTGTTTATCATATATAATCAATTGGTAGTATAGGAATACCATCTTATAATCATCAGGACAAATCTGAAAATGCCAAATTTCAAAAGGAGCAATAATTCGTACTGCAGGAGATAAAGGTGCTGAGTTAGTACCATAGTCAAAACCTTAATCAGAGGTGACTTACAAACCAATCAGCAACCTTTTCTTATGTACAGCGAACCATTTATTAATTGGCACTTAACCGGTGACCAGGAATGTGCTAGTTGATCAAAACGTAGATCCACACCCACTAGGTAATAGAAAATGCAGGGAGTATACACATCATGGTTATTTACAGCATAAATCACTTCAATAATAGTGCAACTTTGCCTTCAATAAAATTTCTCAGCAAAGGGCCTGCTCACTTGCACCCTCAACTGAATATTCAGACATCGCAGTAGATTGCAATTTTTTTTTGGAGGAGAAATTAATTTAATTAACTGTTGATATTTTGTGCGGTCATTCGATTGAACAAGTATATTAACAGTGAGGTAAAAACATTTGTAAAAACTATAATAATTGGACAGAACAATGCAGTACACTTTGCAGTATTTCAGGGAGATAATTTTTGCCAGTTCGTAAGGTGCCACTTGAGAGTTTTGTGTACTGTAAATTGTCGTCTGAAAGATAACTTTCTTGTATGTCCTGATGACAGCAAGATGAAAAGCTGCAAGAGCACGTCTCTATTTTCACTAATACACAAGTCTATACAATGCTTAAGAACTTTAGCCTCCCAAACTTTCTAATTCATATTTTTAAAAAAATAGACAAATTCACTCTTACAAATATCAATGTGTTGTTTTCCTCATGGGTGTTAATCATCCCAGTGAAATAACTCATATCCTCTCAACACTGCAACTTAAACAGAGTGTGAAACTCATACCTCCCGGAAGAAAATATCAGCTGGGGTCAGATTCTGAGGAATGCCCTCATTCCTTTTACTCAGAGCACAGTTAATCGCAGCATTTACAACTTCAGGAAGCTTGGTGTGATGATTCTTCAGAACAATGGCAGCAGAAAGTTTCTCAGCATGTTCACACAGCAAGAGGCGGGTAGCCATAGGGATCCCACGCACCAGAACAGTCTCAAGTCGACTTAGTAATTCCACCTAGATTTTAAAAAAATTTAACATATTTGATGCTAAATAACAAGGTTTCTCTGGGGTCCAGTCATTCGTTAACAAAGTATCACAGTAAAAAGAACGTAGCCATCCTACCTCTACTAATACCAGCTTTTTTCCAATTGATACTAATTAAGTGATCATCATAATCCCCACATCATTTTATATGCTTTGTCTTCACTTATCCAATTCTTGATTAAATGACACATCAGTCTATCACAATAACTTCTTGTGGTAAATTATTTTTTTATTTAAAAATGGCTATGGGAACATATGTTTCTTACTTTCCTTTTTACTGGGGATTAGTAGTGGACATCACCAGGGGAGAGAAGCCAGTTGTTGTTTAGAAATGAAGTTTGTTTTGGTTTCAACTTTAAACTTGTGCAAAATACGGCCAAAGTCTGGTGGGTATTTGTCACTGATGTTCTACACAAAAATAAAGTGTCAAACCTGGCAGGTGAATTCAGGTGATTTGATTCTGAGACCTATTTAATAAGACCATGGCTCAGTTGAAGACACCAAAGACATCGTATCAAAGAAGAGGGATGCAAAACTCCTGGCCTACACTCTTTTTTTTTAAGATTACTTACAGTGTGGAAACAGGCCCTTTGGCCCAACAAGTCCACACCGCCCCGCCGAAGCACAACCCACCCATACCCCTACATTTACCCCTTACCTAACACTACGGGCAATTTAGCATGGCCAATTCACCTGACCTGCACATCTTTGGACTGTGGGAGGAAACCGGAGCACCCGGAGGAAACCCACGCAGACACGGGGAGAACGTGCAAACTCCACACAGTCAGTCACCTGAGGCGGGAACTGAACCCGGATCTCGAGCGCTGTGAGGCAGCAGTGCTAACCACTGTGCCACCGTGCCGCCCACAACAACTACCAACAGATCAGGTAATTTGCTTTTTGCTTGAGATTTTGTTGTACAGACATTCGGTTTGCACTTCTTCATGTAACGGTGGTTGGATTTCAAAGTAATTAATAACTGTGAAATATCGTAGGGCACCTGAACACTCAAGTTCTTTATTTGATTTAAAACTCACATCCCGAAGAAACTCCATCAGACAGTAATGGGCTTTCATCTTATCTTCCAGCTGGTGAAGCAGCAGCAGGGAAGTGTTGCTAAAGCTACTTAGATCTGTGAAGAGGACACAACATTCATACAGCTCATCAACTACATTTCTCCAATACACTGCGACAATGAGATTTTAGAGAAAATTTGTAGCTCAGGTTGTTAATAAGGTTGTAAGTTTGCTCCCTCAGATGGCAGATTTGTTCTCATATGTTTCATCACCATGCTAGGTAACATCATTATCCAAAAACGAAGCTGCATTAGAACATTACGAGCCACAACACACTGCAGCACCCAAGAACTATGAGAAGCCAAGGAAACACACAAACAACACATTCAAGAACAACCGATAAGCACAATCTGCCGATTCCTACTCAACAGACTTAAAACGAGACGACACAACACGTCCAGAGATTCTAGTCACCATGCCATACATTAAGGCCATCTCAGAGATGATAACTAGGCTACTCCAGCCCCTAGGCATCATGAAAGCCTATAAACCTACCATCACACTGAAACAGCTCTTGATGAATTTAAAAAGGACTCTGTACCAACAACCACCAAACGAACATCATGTACCAAATACCCTGCAAGAACTGCAACTAACATTACTTTGGACAAATAGGCAGGAAACGAGCCACTAGGATATGTTAGCACCAACTAGCCACCAAAAGACACGATCAACTATCAATAGTATCCATACACACAGACGAAGAGGGACACAAGTTCGCCTGGGACAATACATCCATCCTGGGACAGGCTAAACAAAGATATGCATGAGAATTCCTAGATGCCTGACATTCAAACCAGAATGCCATTAACAAACATATCGATTTGGACCACATTTACCAATCTCTCAGAAAAAGAACCAGAAATGACAACACTCACCACAATAGATAGACACATAAATAGCAAGCGGGACAGAACACCAGCGCTTCATTGGAGACTCACTGATGTTAATTACGGTGATGAAACGTCTGAGAACAAATTTACTAGCTCAGCATACAAACTTCCAACCTGACACCACAATCATCTCAAAGTTTACCATTACCTATAATTAATTACATTATGGTCATAGTTTAAAAGATCTCTTCCATATACAGCACCCAACCCTATCCCTAAAACATTTAAGATTAAAATGTTTGTCAAGTCAAATGACTGGAATTGGTCACATTTGTTTTCATTGGCTGAAACTTTCAATTCCACACATCAGTCATGAAGCACTAATGGTTTACAATGAACTTCCTACAACACTTAGAATAAAAGCCAAGAAAAAGTTGAAATAAAACAAAAGTTCTGGAGAAGCTCAGTAGATCTGACAGTTGAGGAGTCAAATATGACTTGTTCGCAAGGTACGGAAGAGGTGCCTTATCAATACACAAAATATTTAATTTGCAAAGATTAGTTACAACAGTGGGAAAATTTGCTTTTTGCCTTTGTAGTAGATATTTTCTGTTCCTGTGCCTACAGGAAAATACTGGCTGGAAGTTCTGTTGCTGAATCAGGAAGATATGTTAACCAAATCAAACCCCATTAACATACATTTCACACAAACTGAAATCACTTACAACAAAAATGGCAATACTATCTACTTTACAAGAGATGTAGTTGTACACAGACTGGTGCTTTGGCTTGGACTTTTTTTTGGGGGGTGGGGTGCGTGTGTGGAGGTTGAAGAATATTTTTGCATAATTTGGAAGTTTATCCAAGATTGTGATACAGTGCAAACAAAACTTCTCTTTTAGCTTCAGATTCTCAAACAGAGGGGATCCAACACTGCTGGAGATCAGAAATATTCAAGGCTTCAACACCTTACCACAAGCTGATCACAATGATAATATTCAGAGAGATTCAATGGGGTCAGTAACCAGTTATCCTATTTGTGCAGCAATAATGAGCAGTTTATTAAGTGTGATCAAACAGCAACAGGGGTGGTACTGCAAGAGCAGGGGGAACAAGGGGCAGGCCGGATTGTATTTTTTTAAAAAAATCAATTTCTCAGTACATATACAGTAGTCATTTCCACATATCTAATAAACAGTACACTCCAAAGAACTTAGTGCTGCAGGTTTGCAATAAAATCTTACCACTTGGTACAGATTCAGCCCAGCGTGGGTCACAAGCCGGATAGTCATTGATTAGATCGAGACTGATCTGTGCCACAGCCATATCCAGGTCAGAGTCTGGACCTGTGTCAAAGCTATCGGGGAAGATTTCCTCCAACATGTTCTGGGCACCAATGATATCCTTTCTGGAAGTTAAAATGATCAGAGAAACTCAAATTACACACATAGATAGATGAACATTGATTTCACAGGCTTGATTCTTCTGCTTTTTAAGAGCCAACTCTGAATTTCACTGACAAAAGTTTTCACAGGTGATCTACTGCAGTCTAAAACTAAAAGCCCAATAACAACATTTTAAAAAAATTAAGTACAGAAGAACAAGAGCCCATTCCAGTGTGTAAAGTATGGTTGAACCATCCCTCAACCCCATATTTCCAGCCTTTCTAACTCCAAGAAAATTCACTGATTTGACCCACAGCCTGTCTGGTGAGTGTTCAATGTTTTCTTTATCCTTTGTGTTAAAAAAACACTTTAGCAATAGCCTAACTGTAATTTGAAGAAACTGAAGCAGAAATTGCTGGAGAAATTGCAGGCCTGGCAGCATCTCTGGCGAGAAAGCAGTGTTAACATTTTTGAGTCCAGTAACCGTCCAGCTTTGATTTTGGTTTTTGTTTGACTTCTGGCATCTGCAGTTCTTTGTTTCACTGTAATTTAATGATTAGCTTCCACCCTTCAGATTTGTTCATCTGAAGAAAGTTACTCTGAATCCATTCATTGAATCCCTTAAACAGTTTAAACTTTCAACCTTTTGAACTCCAAGGAAAACAGGACAATGTGTGCTTGCAATTTGATGTTCTTGGTGTCAGGAGCAGCATTCTGGCAACTCTGTCCTGTGCATTCTACAGTCAATCAATCAGAAAAAACCCACATGAAACACAGATTCCCACCATCCATTCGTACCTGCAGTACATCACAAAGGCAGTCTTCAACATTTTCGTTTTATCCTCCTGTGCCTCCATCTCTGCTCTTTCAAATGGTTGCCTGGCATCACTCTGAGAAAGAGACCCAATTTTAATCAAATCACCTATGAAACCACAGTAAATATCTGCAACACAAAGCAAACAAGCATCAGTGTCTAGCAGATCAGTGTGTGGGATGTGCCTTGTGCACCCCAGAAGACAGCACTGTAATCAAAGTGCAATTGTCAAAAAAAAGCCATTGTGGAATTTTTTATTTTCTGCATTTAAAATTAGTCATCTACAATTTTACCCATTGTTAAAGTTTCTACCTTGCTATTGGGTTAATATCATTTCAGATTTCCAAAATGTTATTCTTGTAATTTAGGGCAGACAGATGTCACTCATTTCAGGAAGGATAAAATTGCACAAGAGAGAATGCTGAAGAGATTAACCAAGATGCTGACTGGGCTGGAGGGTTGGAGCAATGTGGAAACATTGACTTAGCTGGGGTTGTTTTCCTTGCAGCAATAAAAAGTTGAGAGGGGACCTTGATAGAAGTGTACAAGATTGTGAAGGGCATACATATTGCAGACAGGAAGGCATGCTTTCCATTAGTAGGGGTCAATAACAGGTAAACACTAAGGGGAAATTGAGGAAAGCCTTTTTAATAGATAGGGTTGACCTTGCTGCCTGTAAAAGGTGGTCAAGTCAGAAACAGACGAATCATAGAGTCACAGAAATGTACAGCATGAAAGCAGATCCTTGGGTCCAACTCGTCCACGCCAACCAGATAACCCCACCTAATCTAGTCCCACTTGCCAGCACTTGGCCCATATCCCTCCAAACCCTTCCTATTCATATATCCATCCAGATGCCTTTTAAACTCTCCTGGACCTTACCATTAAATGGAGAAGCCCTGCTCAGACTTGCTTTCCCAAAATGCAGCACCTCACATTTAGCTAAATTAAACTCCATCTGCCATTCAGGCCACTGGCCCATCTGATCAAGATCCTATTGTAATCGGAGGTAACCTTCTTCGCTGTCCACTACACCTCCAATTTTGGTGTCATCTACAAACGTACTAACTATACCCCTAATGCTCACTGCCAAATCATTTATATAAATGACAATGGTTAAGTCTTGGAAATTACTTGCAACAGAAAGCAGTGGGGGCAAAGTCTTTGTTTATATTTAAGGTCTTGAAACATTTGAGCTGTATTTACATATTCATCTGTATTGCCATATCCACCAAGAGTATGGGCAAGAGTTGCAAAATGGGATTACTATAGTCAGATTTTTGTTGACCATTGCAGACATAATGGGCTGAATGCCCCTTTTGTGTTGTAAATGTCTGAGAGCGATTACCACATATCACATTCCCTGGTGGCCATACTGCACATCATACACAAAATTGGCTCAGGTGGCATTGGTGCAGTGGGCTCCATTATAAACAGGCCAAAGCTAGTCCAGAAAGGCTCTGAAACATCATGGACAATGCTTCATAGTCCCGTAGCTAAAGGCTGTTAAGGTTAGTGCAAAGGAAGCTCAAACTCACTCTAACAGTGCACTTTTGCTTTGTGAACAACACAAATTTCCTAATCAAAGACTTGAAAATCTACAAGAAATCATTTAAAGTTACGTCAGTCATTTTGGGAAAGAGCAGTTAATATTCATGCAACCAATCCACAATGAAGATGTATAAAGTGAAGGTGGTAGGGTTCTTGTGACTTAGTAGTAGTGTTCCTAGGACACTTGGGTTGAAGTCCCACCTGATCCAGAGATGTTTAATAAACATCTGAACAGTTTGATTACAAAAAAACAACTTTAAAAAACCCTTGAGAAACATGTGACACATGCAGCATAAAAATATTCTCAACTCATCACTAACCCAACATTGGTTAGTGGCTTCAGTCTCTAACAAAAATGGGAGAATCTGATAGACCAGTTGAGGTCAGATTAGGAATGAAGTCCCACAGCATGGATATCAGATCAACATGGTCACTGAGATTGGTGCAGGAAGCACTGCGTTTCCCCTCTTGGTCTACAAAAAGCTAACTGAATGGATTGTCAAATCAGTCATGTTCCAATTCAGTTCAGTCAGTTCTGATAAAAATTCATTGATCTGAAACTTTAATTCTGTTTCTCTCTCTACAGATGCTATTTGATCTAAGTATATCTAGCATTCTCTGTTTTCATTTTGGATAGTCCATCAGAGTTCATCCCCAAAGAGAAGTAAGCTTCAGCAGCACCACTACCTCAGATGCTGCTAAGGCAAGCGAATCTTCAATATTTTCAGGCAGCATTGACACACTTTCCTTGGGGCGTGCAACAACCAAACCACTGTTCCTGCAGAAGAGCACAGGCAATCCGGTAAAACTTCCAGCTCCCAGGATACCATCACCTGCAAGATTAGTAAGAACATTCAACAACCAGTGCAGAAACTGATACGTTATCAATATTTATTTATATGGCACCATTAATGTAATGAAATACCTCCTGGGACTTGTTACTCGACAAGATTTGACATCAAGCCATTTGAGCAGATATTAGATCAGGTGATCCAAGGAATAAGCTTTAAGGAACAATTGAGGTGTAGTGTTTCAGGAGGAAATTCCTGAGAAATAAGGGAGGGTGCAGCAAATGGTACTTCCAGACACCAGTGTCTTGCCTTTCTGGTAATTACAGATCACAATGAGATTCTGCAGTGCATCTTATAGATGTTACATAGCTGCTGTGCGTCAATGGTGGATAGAGAATGTTTGCAGCTGTGATGCTGATCAAGCAGGCTGCTTTGTCTCAGACGGTGTCAAGCTTGTTGAATGTTGTTGAAGCTGCACTCATACAAGCAAAAGGAGTGATTGTTCCATCACCTCTGACTTGTACCTCGTGATGTGGACAGACTTCGGAGAGTCAGGTGGTGAATTACTTGCTACAGGACTCCTAGCCTTTGATCAGATACTGTGATTACATGATTAGTCCAGTTCAGTTTCTGGTCAATAGTAACCCTCAGAACATTGATGATGGAGGAATTCAATATAGTAATGGCACTGAATGGCAAGGGACAATACTTACATTCTCTTGTAGGAGATGGTCATTGGCTGACATTTGTATGGCATAACTGTAACTTGCCACCTCTATACCCAGACATGGATATTGCCCAGGTCTTGCTACATATGAATATGGACTGCTTCAGTATGAGTTGTCATGAATGGTATGTTGTGCAGGCGGGGGGGGGGGGGGGGGGGGGGGAGAGGGGAAGCGCCCATTGTTAAAGCATCTGAAGATGGTGGGCCTTGGACACACCCTAAGGAACTCCTGCAGAGATGACTGGCCTTCAACAACCACAATCATCATTCTGTACAAATGAAGAGAGGTTCCCCCGATTCACATCGATTCCAGGTTTTTCTCAGGCTCCTTGATGCCACACTCAGTCAAACGTTGTCTTGATGTCAAAGGAAGCCACCTTCACCATCCCTGTGTGTTTAATGTTTTGATAAATAGTAACAGTTTCTGGAATCAATATAAAAGTTAATCTTTCACTGGGAGTTGGGTCATCCTATTCAAATTTTGTGTTGAACATTTAAAAATGTATCATTCATTGGATGAGGGCATTACTAGCTCGGCCAGCATTTATTGCCCATCCCTTATTGTCCAGGGGCTTGTTAAGAGTCAACCACATTGCTGTGGGTCTGGAGTGACATGTAGGTTAGACTGGGTGAGGATGGCAGTTTCCCTCCCTAAAAGGACATGAGTAAACCAGATGGGTTTTTCTGACAATTAGCAACGGATTCATGGGCATCATTAGATTATTCACTCCACATCCAAATCCATTACGTGGCTCTCTGAACTAACAATCTAGTGATAATACAATCAGGATGTTGCCTGCCCTCAATTTCTGGTCATCACAATCTGATCGGTGCTCTTATGGAAAGATTTTGTGGCAGCAGCAATTTACAATATCAAGGACTTACCTAACAACAACATGAAACAGAATGAGCAGCAGCCAGAATAAAACTTCTCACATACAATGGTTACCTCAGTGAATCTGACATCCTACATCCATGATAGTTCCAAAGAACTTGTTCATTTATAACCACTGTGCCTGAAAATATTTAACAACCAGATGGCGATTAAAGCTTTGGTGATTGTATACCTGGCATATTTAGGATAAGTTTCTCCTGGGGCAAACTGGCTCTTCCTGTTCCTGTACAGCACGCAAATACCAAATCATATGTATAGAGATACGCAGCTGGGCTCGCAAAATCTGGAATCAAGAATCGCTGGCATGGTAGCTCCTCTGTCTGAAATGGAGTTGTTAAAATTAATAACAGAAACAAACAGAGAAGGCTGCAGAAATTCACCAGGTTTGGCAGATTCTGTAGCGAGAGAAACAGAGTTAATGTCGAACCTGAAATGACTCTTCTTTGGAATTGTTTCAATTGGCAGAGTCAGTTCAACAAAGAGACTGACTAAAATTATGAAAATAGACTCAAACTTCCCATTGTTATAATCAGCATGACCGGTTTGAAACTTTAACAATAGATTATCTGGGGAAAGACATGCAGCATCATTCTTACAAATACATATTCATATGCAGCCCGGTTTCATCGAATCATACAGTACAGAAAAGGCTCTTTGTTCCATTGAGTCAGCACAAACACAACTATTCTAAATATGTACTAGTTCCATTTCCAGTACTTGGCCTTAAAGTCATGAGATTTCATGTGGTCATCCAAATACTCTGTAAAAAGCTCCCACCTCAACTACCCTCCTAGGCAATGCATTCCAGGCTCCCACTGCCCTCTGGGTGAAAACCATTTTCCTCAAATCCCTTCTAAACCGTCTGCTTTTCATCTTAAAATTATGCCCTTCTGCTACTGAACTTTAAACTGAGGGGAACTGCTGCCTTTTGTCCACCGTGTCAGTGCAGCTTCATCTCATGCACTTTAATCAAGTCTCCTCCCAACCTTCTCTGCTCCTAACAACCAGAGCTTACCCAGCCTCTCTCCACATCGACTGAACGTTCAGTTGGAGCGCGGCTCCTTTCTCCTCTGGACTCTAGGCTTCAAATCCAATATTCCTACACCTGACCTCTCCTCTCCCAATCCCTCAATTACAACAGTTTACATTGGTACCAGCCAGCACTCCCAACTCATTACAGTTATACACTTCAACACCAGTCATTATTTGGAAACCAGTACTGTGAATGCTACATATTGTAAGGTTGAACATTCAAACATTCAACTTTGTTAGGTTATAGAAAATCAAACTGGTAAGGTTTAATTATTTATGTGTCACATAAACTAAATTGCAAAGATACATCTTTAATATAAATTCTGAATTTAAAAAGAAAAGAACCAACCAATATTAATAACTTGCATTTGTAACACTTAAATAAATTCTCACTTCAAAGCAATGTATAGAGAATTGGGCAGCAAACAATTGAGCTTTTCATTCCATTGATCTATTTAGGTATTTAACCTCCTCAGAATTTCTCTTCCTTTATTATATTTAATACAATCCTACATGGAGTTCTTTTCTCTGTCCCATACTTATCTGGCTTCACCTTAAATGCATTTATTCAAATCTCCTCAGCTGCACCCCGTGATACAAATTCCACAAAACAACCCCCACAAAAGCAGATGGTGTACCCAAGTTTTACCTGATATGGTGGACAATACTCAGTGACCTCCACTCTTATTTCATCAGAAATGTGACAGCCTTTATCTTGCAGGGTGGTTAAAATATAGTAGATTAAGCAGGGAGAATCTGCATGGCTCCAGGCTGCTGTCAAAATCACCAGACCCTCTCTGGAAGAGAGACAGGCAACAAGTCTGTGAGAGGCACATTTTTATTCAGTGAGGGAATCAGGGGTTACAGGGAAAAGGCAGCAAAGTGGAGTTGAGGATGATCAGATCTGTCACTCAGTGAAATTATGGCTGGGAAATCTCAATGGGCTGAACGGCCTATGATTCTGTACCTTACGGTAGAATTTAAAATAGTACTCCTTTAAAACAATGGTATGAAACAACAGTACTTAGCTGCAAAAGTATTCCAACTAAAGTCAAGGCTTTAGTTATAGAGCATCTTCAACACCCCAAGGGCAGCTACATGGACAGTGCAACCCAGAAGTATGTGTGCGTGTATTCCCAAGCACTCTCCGTCCTTTAACAAGCAGAAGCAGGCAGAGAACAAGTGGAAAGTGGGAATCTACACTCCAAACCAGGATGAGATGAACACATGGTGCTGATTGTTCAGTTAAGGCAAGAGATTCCAAGGAGAACAGCTGATATACTTTTGGGACATCATCAGAACAAGCGCAAAGTAGCTAATAATTTCTTGCTGACTTTCTGGCAGCCTATGACTTGAGACTGACTAAAATGGGGACGGCTTATTCAGGAAGACACTGAACATTTTAAGACACGTCATTGGGAGCATGCAGAAGCGAAGCGGAGGTGTCAGAGAGCGCGTACAATCCTCCTAACCAATCATCTACCTGACCCTTCAAGAACCACCAGTCCCATATGTGTCAGAAATGGCAGACTGGACATGGGTTCTGAAATTCTGATCAATCCAATCTTACCAGTGCGGAAACAAGATCCCAGGGACTGCCTAACAAAGATCGGGGTTGAATTATGGCATCAATAGAGGATTTTTTTTATGACATTAAGATAAGAACCCCATCCCAAAGTTCAATGATCTAAATAGAATTGGCAGAATTTTCACCAGATGGATCAGGTTGCATTTCTCCTTCAGTGATTCCATGCATTTAGCACTTACCATCATTCCCTCTCTGTATCTAAATTTTCCATTCCATCATCCATGTCAACACAAATTTCCTAGCTCTTTACAACCTTCTTCTCTAATCATCTTGCTGTATGAAACATTCAACCCATGCATCAAGTACACAGAAATGGGGATGTTTTGGAACCAAGGTAAAGGAATTTGTTTCAGTGTTGCTGCCTTTACTGAATAATCCTAACTCTCCCTCAATCATTAACCACTTTCACAATACTCCTCCTCCCCCCACACTGCAAGTCTTTCTCACTGATCTGGTACTGACATCACCTTGAGCTTCTTAACTCTGGTCCCCAATGGACATTATTCAAAAACCCTGCGTCCACTGATCAATCTTTTAAAGCCACCATCTTGTGACCTTCCCTCAAATCTCAAACTAGACTCCCATCTAACCTTTCACTACTGGTTTGAAACCTTATAAATAAGCATCCAAAATACAAGCAGAACAGTTAAGACGTTCATTGGCTGGTTGAACTGGTTATGCAGCTAGATCTGATGTCAGATATGACCAAAATTGGAGGTGTAGTGGACAGCGAAGAGGGTTACCTCAGATTACAACAGGATCTGGACCAGGTGGGCCAATAGGCTGAGAAGTGGCAGGTGGAGTTTAATTCAGATAAATGAGAGGTGCTGTATTTTGGGAAAGCAAATCTTAGCAGGACTTATACACTTAATGGTAAGGTCCGAGGGAGTGTTGCTGAACAAAGAGACCTTGGACTGCAGGTTCATAGCTCCTTGAAAGTGGAGTCGCAGGTAGATAGGATAGTAAAGGCGGCGTTTGGTATGCTTTCCTTTATTGGTCAGAGTATTGAGTACAGAAGTTGGGAGGTCATGTTGCGGCTGTACAGGACATTGGTTAGGCCACTTTTGGAATATTGCGTGCAATTCTGGGCTCCTTTCTATCGGAAAGATGTTGTGAAACTTGCAAGGGTTCAGAAAAGATTTGCAAGGATGTTGTCAGGGTTGGAGGATTTGAGCTATAGGGAGAGGCTGAACAGACTGGGGCTGTTTTCCCTGGAGCATTGGAGGCTGAGGGGTGACCTTATAGAGGTTTATAAAATTATGAGGGGCATGGATAGGATAAATAGACAAAGTCTTTTCCCTGGGGTCGGGGAGTCCAGAACTAGAGGGCATAGGTTTAGGGTGAGAGGTTGGACCGAAGGGTCTGTTTCCATGCTGTACATCTCTACAACTATGACCAGTTGGAAGAGAGCACCTGTTAAAACATGCTTTCACTGAGATGGTGTTGGGAGGATACAAACAAAGAAATTAAATTCACAGAAACGTGCTCTTAATTTTCCAGCCGGGGAAACTGAAGTTAGTCATTTGTTAGTGATGATCCACATGAAAAAACTTTCCAGATGGATATTCAAGTATGACAGAGTTCATCTAAACTTATAAATAAAATATTCTTCATTGGACTGGGAAGCTAATAAAAGGAAAAAAAAATTAAAAGTACTCGCACTAGTGGATAGGTACAGAGGTGTATTTGGCTAATCTTCTGAGGGAAATTTTCTACATTGGGCAATCTGAGAAAATAAAATCCTGTTGAACATTGTGGATAATCATGTCTTGAAGTCATGGTAATGCAGAGAAAAGGTTGCGGAGTAACTTTGCTAGGGTGAAGGAAATGTTGCAAAGAAGAAGAGATTTCCAAAACAGAATGAGTTAAAGAATTCACCAATTTATCAGACTGTTTTTCAAAAGAGAAACAATTGGCCTAGAATATTATGAGACACACATCTGGTGATATGATGAAAACATAGAATATTAAGATGAGACCATGGAATAGTCACTGAGATCTACAGCACAAAAAAAAGTCTCTTTAGTTCATTGAGTCTGCATCGGTGAAAAATAACCATTTAATTCTTCTAATCCCATTTTCCAATAGTTGGCCCATAGCTTTGCATGCTTTGGCATTGCAAGTGCTCAGGAAAATACTTAAATGTTATAAGGATTTCTGCCTCAACCACCGTTTTAGTTAAGCAACTTGAGAAAACAATTCAAAATTGGAATGCACAGCTAGCATTTAATGTTTAATATTTCATTGTGTTACAGAATAGGGAAAAATTTTTCTTTGATTGCTTTACAATATTTGTACATGTGAAAAAATGATTTAATCTTTAAAGAACAGGGAATATGTTATCTGTGTATGAGTATTTGTACTGTAAAATGCAACAAAATGCAGACTATTTTCTTCTTTGATTAGTTTTGGATAGCCTATTATCAAACATTTGAGTGTAGGGAAAAAGATGAGAATCGGTTAAATATTTGGTTAATCACAAATTGTTAAACCTGTTGAATGTTAAGAAGAAATGGGTAGTGGGTATTCATTGTCTAAGTACATTTAGGGAGCACCTGTAACATTGGATGTGGGGCGAGAGGGCAAGACTGAGAGTCAACAGCTTCTCTCCACAAAAGTTGTGCACCTTAATTTCAATTTATCTCCAACTGGCTTAGAATCTATCAACATACATAATTGGCAGAGTTGCCTCATATAGAAGAGTATAATTTGTAATGCTCATAAAGCAAAATTCTCTGCTTGATCATCACAACCAGTCAGGATAGATTCCATTGCTTGCAGGTTACAGTTTGGATCTTTGCCTCCCAGGGGAGGAGATCAAACAGGCCAGGTCAACGACAAACACATTATATTAGTTCTGCAAAGGCAAGGGCTTAATGAATTGAGTTATCATTTCTCAAGCAAAGCTATTATGAAAACAGCCTTGCTGTTATTTTGCTATTTCCTAGCTGGACTGAAAGGATGGAAAGCCTGCACAAATAAACAGTTGAAATTAATTTTACCTGAAACTAAGTAAATGTACCAAAATGATGATAAATCCCACTTACTTGCTCAGCTGCAAGTCCAAATATTTCATATTGATTGTAGACTTAGTGGCTTCATAATTTTCATCATCTCCCTAGGTGGAACAGAAGAATAAAGCATAAAAGTTAAAACCTCAATTCCTTTGAGGGTGGAGGTCAGAGTGTGGAAATTTATTTTCAGTTTTATTTCCCTTTTCTGTTCTCCTGTAACTATCTGCAGTTGAAGTGTTTAGTCAGCAACAAACTGCTGGGACCCAATCAACAAGATATGCAAAAAGCCCAGAAGAGCAGTCACCTTTCCCTCCAAATAAAGCTCATTACTCCCTACCCCAAAATCATATAGTGGACTTGTATTTAGTTTTACCATTCAAATTCAAACCTGCAAATTGGAAATTAGATAGTATGACTGCACACAATCAGCAAGAGATCACAAGACAACTGTTAGGTCAGACACTAGGGTAAAATTTATATCAACACATTAAAAAAAAAATCATATTTATCAATATATGTCCTTCTTTACAGGCACAGCACAATGGCTCAGTGGTTAGCACTGCTGTCTTAGCGCCAGGGATCCGGGTTTGATTCCAGCCACGGACGAATGTGTGGAGTTTGCACATTCCTCCCACAGTTCAAAAACATGCAGGTCAGGTGAATTGGTCATGCTAAATTGTCATAGTGTTAGGTGCATTAGTCAGAGAGAAATGGGTCTGGTTAGGTTACTCTTCGGAGGGCTGCTGTGGACTGGTTGGGCCGAAGGGCCTGTTTCCACACTGTAGGGAATCTAACCTAATCTAAACCCTCAAACTCTACACAAGGTGAATGGAAACAGTCAAGTCTTTCCAATACATCTTACCCAGATAGAATCCCCCAGATCACCTTTCATTGATCTGTTTAAGTCCCAGCTGAAAATGTGGCGTTCCGATGTCTCATCCACTTCCCATTTATTCAGACTCGAATTCGTCAGTGTGTAGAAACACTCGTTTTCCACATCCCACAATACGGAACTCAGCTGTTACAAAAGAAAATCCAACAATACACTAGATCCACAATTCTTACCAAAGCAAACAGCAACAATTTATAATAGTCACATTTTGACTTGTAATAGCAAAAAGTTTCTTCCTAGGTAATAAATTTAAATATTCATTTATTCAATACCCAAAGGGTAAAACCAACAGATCAGTCAGTTGTATGTGGATCCAAACTATCTTTAAGTCTTACCACAACATCAGCAGCTGGTGTCAAAATGCCAAAGAGTGATGAGACTCTGCGCCCAAGTCCCGATAGCATTCCCTGTCCCTGCTGCACAGGGCGAAAGCTCACTTTGCCTGAGCCATCTGGTGTTAATCGTAGCAATTGGTTCTTCTGGGAAGCGAGAATAAATCCACCACCCTAAAAAGAAACCTACAATGTTTAGCCTAAAAATGGTTAGCTTCTGACCACTTAACAGACTTAGCGCAAAGCCAAAGGAGGATCAAGGAACCAGTTAAAAAGAAAAAAGCTCCATCAAATCTTCAAATGCCAAAGTACAGTCCAAATTCACCTGTTTAATTTTGAGTTGTAAGTGATATTTACTTCAGGTGGTCACAATGTGCCTTTCTAACCAGAATTATAATAGTTTGATCTACAAAGTCAGCTTCTCCATATTCTGCAGGAGATCAACAGACTGAAATCTTTTAACCAAAGCAATTTGTGGATAGACAGCAAAACGGGAGCCCAGTATTCCAAGACATTTCACATATGGTGCTGCACAATATTGTTTTCAGTTTTGACAACTCAAAAATACAGAATACCTAACATCCATTGTTTCCTCAGTCAGGATTGGAATGTCTGCTGAAGTGCTGCGTGCCCTTGACGAAAGGTAGCACAGGTATAGGTTACAGACCCTTACAGTCCATTCACTTATTCGATAGATCTCCTATCGTGGGACTCACCGAAACTGCCGTCAGACACTTCCAGTCATTGCCAAAGTCCAGCGCGATTTCTGTGCAGGATTCCTCATGGGTCATATTGGGCCAGTAACATATCACCCCTTGTCTGGAAGCTGCCATCACTGACACAGACTAGAAAACAAAGTGATAGCATTTTAACAGAGATCAGTTGGGCAAAACTTTCTCTGAAGTGCTACTAATGCAATTGTGTTCTTTTCAAAAGGTGGAGATCAAATCTGTACACAGTACGCCAAATGTGATCTTTTCAATAACCTATATAAACTTTAGCAAAACATCTATTTTTATGGTCCACTCTTTTATAATAAACATCACATGTGCCACCCAATCCTGCAGTATCTGTAAGCTAACTTGGTAATCATTTACCAGGACACCCTGATCCTGCTGTACCTTCAGTTCTGCAATCTCTCCCCATTTAAATAATCTGCCACTTCGCTTTGCTTACTGCCAAGATTAACAAATTCATATTAAGCCATTATTTTATTCTCAAGTTTCAGTGAACTGATGGAAGATGTGATTAAGTGTGTGGAAAATCAGTACTTAATCACAAGTGCTCACTAACACTTTGAATTTTGCCAGGGTGTTGCAGCTGCTCATTACATCCTTGCTTTAGATAAAAGAGTTAAGTTCTAGAGAGTAAGTGAGAGTGATTGCCATGGACATCAAAGCAGCATATGACCAAGTGCAACATTAAAGAACCCTATCAAAATTTTTACCCGTTTGATGAATTACCTGGAATAAAGAAAGATAATTATGGTTGATGGCCAATCAACTCAGCCTAAGGATATCACTGTAAGAGTTCCACAAGATAGTGTCCTTGGCCCAACCATTTTCAGCTGCTTCATCAATGTCTTTCCTACCACCACAAGGTCAGACATGGGGATACTGCTGATGACCAACAATGTTTAACATCATTTGTGACTCCTCAGATACCAGAGACATTCATGTCCTCCTGGAGTAAGGTCTGGACAATACCCAGGCTTGAGCTGACAAGTGGCATGTATTATTCACAGACACAGAATATTCAGCCCATCATGACCACACCACCTCTTCAAATGAGCATCATTACCTACTTACAAACTCCTGGTTTTGTCCCAAATGGTTTCTAAGCAAGTAATCATTCAATGCCCTCTTGACTGCCTCAATTAAACCTGCCTCCACCACATTTCCAGGCAGTACATTGCATTCTTTAACTACTTGCCAGAAGTACTTTTTCCACAGCCTACGCCTTCATTTGTCTTCCTTTTGAGGACAGCCTCTCCATATGTATTCTACCCAGCCTACTCGTGATTTTGAAAATCTCCATTAAAATCTCCTCTCAGCCTTCTTTGCTTGATACATTTGCACCAAATAAACGCCACGCAATGACCATATCCAACAAGAGAGAATGTAACCATCCTCCCTTGACAATCAATTGTGTTTTCACCACTGAATCACCCACTATCAACACCCTAGAATTACTACTGACCAGAAACTGAACTGGACTAGCCAATATAAATACATTGGCTACAAGATCAGACCAGAGGTTGAAATTCCAGTGTACCCCTGAATTGCCAAAGCCAGTCTGTTTACAAAACATGACAAGAGGAACGTGAATACTCGCCACGTGTGGACGAATGCAGCCTCAACAACAATGAAGAAACTTGACACTCTCAAGGACAAAGCAGCCAATTAGATTGTAGCATATCTAACAAAACTTTACCACAGGCACAGATAGTCTGTAGTGGACACCAGCTAAAAGATGCATTGTAACACTCAACGAGCTCTTTATAAAGCAGTTTCCAAACCTGTGACCTCTACCACTTAGGGCAAGGGCAGCAGGTACTTTGGAACAGATACAAGTTCCCCTCCAAGTCTCACATCATCATTCACTGTAACTGGGTCAAAATCCTGCAACTCCTTCCCTAAAAACACTGTGGGTGTCTCCAAGGACTACAGCAGTTCAAGATGGCAGCTCACTCTCACATCCTGTCAATGGGCAATAAATGCTGGCACAATCAGCAATACCAGTCTCTGTGAATGAGTAAAGACTCATGCTTCACTTAAAGCTGTGTTTTTCAGGAACAAACATATACTGCTTTATGTGGGGATTTACAGTACATGTTATGCTTTAATAGCAGATGCATGCAGTGTCAAAAAGTAATTTCAAAGTAAACTCAGTTCTGGTCTCTAATTTTAACTATCCAATGACTGAGTCGGTTTTAGTTGTCTTCAATATTTGAAATATTTTTCACAATGTTTTTAAAAAGCATTGGTTAAATACAGATTTTTATAAGACATACTGGCCTGACATTTATCCATGGATTGAACATAATGTCAGCCAGCTTTTCAATCAGCACCAGTTCATTAAGATAACACGAAAGCTGCTATTACAGGACTGTTTAAGACAAATAGTAAAGATGTCTCAAAGGGAAAGCTGGATAAGATCATGAGGCAGAAAAGGGATAGTAGAATATCTTGATGAGTTTTTTTAAGAAATTTAATTCACAGGACATGGACATCACTGGCTGTGCCACACCAATTGTGCACAGAGGGCAGTCAAAGGTCAACCACATTGCTATGGGTCTGGAGTCAAATGTAGGTCAGACCAGGTAAGTATGGCAGGCTTCATTCCTGAAAGGATATTATTGAACTAGTTTGGTTTTTCTCCAACAATCAACACGGTCATCCTTAGACTCTTAATTCCACATATTTATTGGTTTTGGTGTACATTTTGTGAAGCCCCATCAGGATTACACTTTCAGCATCAAAACAGATCATGTGCACGAGTCCTAAAGTAAGAAGACCAGTAAACCAGGAGGAGATGTAGGAGCAAAAGTAATGAACCCCATTGAGTCTGCTCTACCTCCAATGATATTGTGGCTGATCAGACAATCCTGAACTCTGCTTTCCTGCCTTTTCCCTATAAACCTTGCTTCTCCTACTGATAAAAATGTCATCTTAGCTTTGATCATACTTAATCTAACCTCTAATGCAGTAAACAATTGCCCAGATTCACAACCCTCAAAGAAATGCCTCCTCTGGTGTCTTAAATGGACGACCCTGCTACTCAGATTAAGCCCTCAAATCCTACACTTTCCCACAAGAGGGAAATAACCTATGCACAATCTATCCTGTTAAGCCACCCAAAAGTTACAGATTCCAATAAAATCTCTTTGCTTCTGAATTCCAACAAGTACAAGCCCAAAGTACTCAAATTCTCCTCAATAAAATCTCTTCATACCCCAGATCAAACCAATGAACCTTCTCTTGACTGCCTTCAATGCCAATGTATTTCAGTAGATAACAGCTCTAAAACTGTTCACAGCATTCCAGCTGTGGTCTGACTAGTGCCTCGTATAAGAGATTTCCCTACTTTTATGCTCTATTCCCTTGGAAATAAAGTCCAATCGCCCATTTGCATCCCCATTACCCACTGAACCTGGATGCTGGCTTTTTGTATTTCATGCACCAGGATCCTCAAATATTTCTGTAGTTTCCCCACTATTTTAATAATATTCAGCTTCTCTATTCTTCCTGCCAAAATGCCAAACCTCACACATTTTCCCCATATTAAAATACCATCTGCCAAATTTGAGCTCACTAATTTAACCTGTTCATATTCCCGGAGATTCTTTAACGCCATCCTCACGACTTACTTTCCTAACTATTTGTATGTCATCTGCAAACTTGGCTATGGTATATTCACTTTGAAATCATTACTGTATGTTATAAATAATTGCAGTCCCAGCACAGATCTCTGGGGGACACTCCATATAGTTACAGGTTGTCATCTTGAAAGTGTCCCTTTCATCCAAACTGTCTTCGAGATAGCCAATTCTCTATCCATATTAACACATCAACCCAATTACCCTTCAAGTCACCCTAATGTGCAGTACCTTATCAAACAACTTTGGAAATCCAATATATGACACCTAATTACTCCCTATTGTCTAACCTGCTTGTTACCTCCTCAAAAAAAATAGTACATTTGTCAGGCATGATTTCCCCTCCAAGAAGGCGTATTTGTATCATTGATAGTTACAGGTGAGGTGCAGGGAGACTGGAGGTTGGCAAACGTGGTGCCACTGTTTAAGGGTGCTGAGGACAAGCCAGGGAACTATAGACTGGTGAGCCTGACCTCGGTGGCGGGCAAGTTGTTGGAGGGAATCCTGAGAGACAGGACGGACATGTATTTGGAAAGGCAAGGACTGATTAGGGATAGTGAACATGGCTTTGTGCATGGGAAATCATGTCTCACAAACTTGATTGTTACTTCTTCAAAAAACTCAAAAGAAGATTGATGAGGGCAGAGCAGTAGATGTGATCTATATGGACTTCAGTAAGGCATTCGACAAGGTTCCCCATGGGAGACGGATTAGCAAGGTTAGATCTCATGGAATACAGGGAGAACTAGCTATTTGGATACAGAACTGGCTCAAGAAAGTAGAAGACAGAGGGTGGTGGTGGAGGGTTGTTTTTCAGACTGGAGGCCTGTGACCAGTTGAGTGCCACAAGGATCGGTGCTGGGCCCTCTACTTTTCATCATTTGCATAACTTATTTGGATGCTAGCATAAGAGGTACACTTAGTAAGTTTGCAGATGACACCAGAATTGGAGGTGTAGTGGACAGAGAAGAGGGTTACCTCAGATTACAACAGAATCTGAACCAGATGGGCCAATGGGCTGAGAAGTGGCAGATGGAGTTTAATTCAGATAAATGCGAGGTGCTGCATTTTGGGAAAGCAAATCTTAGCAGGACTTATACACTTAATGGTAAGATCCTAGGGAGTGTTGCTGAACAAAGAGACCTTGGAGTGCAGGTTCATAGCTCCTTCAAAGTGGAGTCGCAGGTAGATAGGATAGTGAAGAAGGCGTTTGGTATGCTTTCCTTTATTGGACAGAGTATTGAGTACAGGAGTTGGGAGGTCATGTTGTGGCTGTACAGGACATTGGTTAGGCCACTGTTGGAATATTGTGTGCAATTCTGGTCTCCTTTCTATCGGAAAGATGTTGTGAAACTTGCAAGGGTTCAGAAAAGATTTACAAGGATGTTGCCAGGGTTGGAGAATTTGAGCTATAGGGAGAGGCTGAACAGGCTGGGGCTGTTTTTCCTGGAGTGTCAGGAGGCTGAGGGGTGACCTTATAGAAGTTTACAAAATTATTAGGGGCATGGATAGGATAAATAGACAAGGTCTTTTCCCTGGGGTCGGAGAGTCCAGAACTAGAGGACATATTTAGATGGGTATATGAACAGGAAGGGTTTGGCGGGATATGGGCTGGGCGCTGGCAGGTGGACTAGATTGGGTTGGGATATCTGTTCGGCATGGACGGATTGGACCGAAGGGTCTGTTTCCATGCTCTACATCTCTATGACTATAAGACATGGTGACCTTCACTTAATTTTAATTAGGCATTTCTAAATGTTCTGCAATTACATCTCTTATGATAAACCTTGCATTTTTTCAATGACTCATGAAGCTAACTTTTTCTAAAGGTTGTGACATTGGTAGTTTGCCAATCCTTTGGGACTCTTCCAGAATCTAAGGATTTTTGGAAGATTACAACCAATGCATCCACTCACACTATGGCTACTTCCTTGAAAATCAGACAACGTATCCCATCATGGCCAAGGGACTTACTGGCCTTTGTGATGTTAACTAAACAGTTCATCCAAAATAGTCATTCTCAGCACACATAGGTCCTCACCTGCAATGAACTGTACTCATCTGGATGAGATAAAGCGACCAGGTCTGCAACATATGGGAGATCACAAGGTGGCAACTGGAATTCTTTACATACAGAAAACTGGGGACAGCAGAGAGAAAAAAAGACAATTATTTAAAATAAAGTCTCCAGAAACATGCTGAGTGAAACCTGTAGAGTACAATTTTTGTTTGTATTAAATTTTTCAAAAGCTGCAAAGCACTAGATCCAGGTATAAATGCGAAGATTTTCAATCATAATTTAAATTCATAATTCCTTTTATCCCAAAATTCTCCAAATCGTATCAGCATGTTTCCTTCCTACTTTCTCTAACATCTCAATTGAAGTAAATGGGAACAGCTGATAATCCACGAAGAGGAGGGGGCATCCATTTGCACGGGTGCATGTGCGTCCATATGGCCCACATGGGTGTGTTTGTGGTGGCTCCTAGTTAGGAAGGCTGTCTTCAAGAAGATGCTTGCCTCATCCTGGTCTTTTCTTCTGGCAACATTGGAATGGATGTTGCTACCTGTCACTTTTCATTGTGCTTAACTGAACTAGACAGTATTTACTAAGCATTAAACATTTTATTAAATAGATTATTTTCATGAGTTTTGCAAGGATTTGTAGCTCAGCTTGAGGTTCTGTAGGTAAGTTTGCTGACTGAACTGGCAAGTTCATTTTCAGATGTTTTGTCACCAAAATAGGTAACATCAGTGAGCCTCCAGTGAAGCACTGGTGTTAGTTACCCATCTTTCAATTGTGTTTAGATTTCCTTGGATTTGCCATGTCTGTTCCTGTGATTATGTCATTTCCTGTTGTTTTTCTCAGAGGGTGGTAAGTGGGGTCCAAGTCGATGTGTTTGCTGATAGAGTTCTGGCAGGAATGCCAGTCTAAGAATTCTCATGCGTGTTAGGCTTGTCCTAGGATAGCTGTGTTGTCCCAGTTGAAGTGGTGTCCTTCCTCATCTGTATGCAAGGATACAGAGAGAGTGGGTCATGCCTTTTTGTGGCTAGTTGATGTTCATGTATCCTGGTGGCTAGTTTTCTGTCTGTTTGTCCAATGTAGTGTTCGTTACAGTTCTTGCAAGGTATTTCGTAAATGATATTAGTTTTGCTTGTTGTCTGTATGGGGTCTTTCAAGCTCATTAGCTGCTGTTTTAGTGTGTTGGTGGGTTTGTGGGCTACCATGATGCTAAGAGGTCGGAGTAGTCTGACAGTCATTTCTGAGCGGATCACACAGTGCTTCTCTAGAGGCTGACTGATGTTACCTAATATGGTGACAAAATGTCTGAAAATGAACTTTCCAGCTCAGCAAGCAAACTTACATACAGATTGTTTTAAGGCAAAGGTAGCATACAGGGGTCAGGGGACAAACTTTTATTTAGATTTACAAGCTTAAGTGTAATCCCCATTGATCAAAAATCCCCATAGATCAAATTGCTGTCACTGCTCTGCCTGCTGATATGAATTGCACCAGCGCAGGATCAAATCCTTCCCCCTACAAGTGAACATAGGAGCAGAGGAACATGAATAGGCCACTCAGCCCCTCAAACCTGAATTCAGCACCAGGCATGAGATTGACAAACTCCTTTTGAATGGTTAACAGCATCCAGAGTGAGAGATGATAGAAGTTATTTCAATAGATGTGGAGTGCTTTCCCCTGGATTACAGCACATTGGTTTTTCACCATCTAGCCAAATTAATTAGCACAGGACAGTTTGATATTCGAGGGAAAGCTCAAGATGGCAAACAAACTCATGGACAATGCATGGCTGCAAATAGGATTGATACAACATTATGGCTGGGCTTGCAGTTACCAACAGCTCTTTCAAATGCATCTGAGGTCTACATGGAAGACAAATTTTAAAAAGTTAAGTCAATTACAAAAAGGGATCCATTAGAGAAAGGATGGGGCACAGAGAGGACTCATGAGGACGTTGTCAGGACTGGAGTCGTGCTGCTTTGAGGCAAGACTGGATTGGATGGGATTGTTCTGCCTGGAACAGAGGGGACTGAGAGGAGATTTGATCGAGATGGACAAAAATTGTGACGGGCCTGAATACAGTGAAAAGGACTATTTATCTTAGCAGAAAGGTTAGGGACTAAGAGGTATTGATTTAAAGAGATTGTTGGGAAGATATTTAAGGAAATATGTTTTCACCCAGAGCATTGTAGGGATCTGGAAATCACTGCCCAATAGGATAGTAGAGACAGTCAAATCATTTAAAAATGGTGAATTGATATACATCTAAAGTCTTGTAAAATACAAGCTACAAACTAAATGTGAAAGAATGGCATTTGGCTGTGGGGCTCAATTTTCAGCCAATACAAACACAATGGCCATCTTCTGTTACCTCTATGATTGTAAGAAACTTGTATTTATACATCTTCAGAATTGCCTCAAGCATTTACAATCAGTGAAGCAAATCTGAAGTATAGTCACTGTCCTAAGGAAGGATATATGACAGCCAGATTGTGCAGAGTAAAATTCCACAAACAACAGTGAAAATATCAGATCGTCTGCTCTTCACTGAAGGATACACACTGGCATGTACACCAGGGATTTTTTTCCATGAAGTGCAGTGACATCATTTATATCCATTTGAGGGAGCAGACTAAAATAAGGTTTAACGTTTCATCTGAAAGACAGAACTTCTATCAGTGCAGCATTGATGGGTCAAGTTGATTTTGTACTCAAAGCATCGTCAGACACTTGAACTGATAATCTTTTAGCAATAGTCAGCAATGTGTTGAAACACAAAATGAGTGCCTATTACCTTTGAAATGGGCATCTGACCAATCTTCCAGACAATCAGTTTTTCACCACAAACTAGCCAGGCCCATCCATTTTCACTTATTTTAACACTTAAAGGATCATCTGCTAAAATAAAACGTGGAGTAAATAAGTACATTTCTTGGCACAATCTCACACCTGTTGTAATACATCTACTACAATAATCAGAGCAGCACCTTGCTCCCAAAACTGATGATTTTTTTTTCAGCTACATTGAGAAAATCAATTTAGCAGAGGTAACCTGGAGGAAGATTTCACAGTGTATATTTTGGACGGTTGACGAGTATAATGTGTTATGGGTCCAACCAATGATCCAGCTATTTTGGATCCGGTAATGTGTGAGGAGGAGAAAGGTTAATAAATGCTATCAGAATAAAAGATCTCTGAAGAAACAGTTACCTCAGCATGATGTGGAGATGCCAGTGTTGGACTGGGGTGGACAAAGTTAAAAATTGCACAATACCAGGTTGTATCCAACAGGTTTATTTGGAAGTGCTAGCTTTCGGGGTGCTGCTCCTTCATCAGGCAGCTAGTGGGTGTCTTATGATCCTGCTCCACTAGTTACCTGATGAAGGAGCAGCGCTCCGAAAGCTAGATTAGATTAGACTCCCTACAGTGTGGAAACAGGCCCTTCGGCCCAACAAGACCCTCTGAAGAGCAACCCACCCATTCCCCTACATTTACTCCTGACTAATGCAGCTAATACTACAGGCAATTAAGCATGGCCAATTCACCGACCTGCACGTTTTTGGACTGTGGGAGGAAACCAGAGCACCCGGAGGAAACCCACGCAGACACTGGGAGAATGTGCAAACTCCACACAGACAGTTGCCCGAGGCAGGGATTGAACCCAGATCCCTGACACAGAGGCAGCAGTGCTAACCACTGAGCCACCGTGCCACCCTTCCAAATAAATCTGGTGTTATGCAATTTTTAACTTTCACCACAAAATGGCAGAATTAAGCATTCAGTTTGGGAGTGAGAAACTTGAGTTGGAAACAACCAACAGATTAAAGAACAGCTCCTTCCCTTTCTGTTATTAGACTTATGAGTGAACCACTCATATTAAAGTTGATTTTTTTTCTCTGTAGCTGTAACACTATATTCTACATTCTGTTCTATTACCCTTATAGAAAGTATGACTTGTCTGGATAACATGTAAAACAATATCTTTCACCGTATTTCAGTACATGTGACAATAATAAATCAAATCAAATTCCTGTACTTAAATATAGGTAATCACAACACAACAAGGGCCAGGTTAGCTAGAGCGGACTGGGAAATGTACATAGCGAAAAAGAGGATTGATGAACAATAACATAGTAAAGAAAATAGTTCATGGCTCAGAACAAAGCGAAATCCCAGTGAGGAAGCAACATGAGGCAGGAAATAATCCAAATGTTTAACCAAGGACAGCATTACAATCCCAAACACCCAAACCCAATCCCAAATTACAAACTCAGATTCCACACTCATGCCTGGCTTTATAGAGCATATTTTAAATTGTTTTGGTTTTATTAAGTGCTCTCTCACTGAAACATTAATACATAATGTGGTAGATTTCCCTTCAACAATAAAACAGAATATTTACAGAAGTAGTGGAAATAAAATGAAAACTATGTACTTACAGCAATTTCAACAACAGTTTAAACATTTAGTAAAATTATGAGGTACTCCTACATCAAAGGAAAGATATACCTGGAGGGTTGGCACTGGAGCCAGTCCAGAGAAGGTTTATCAGGTTGATCCCTGTATGGAGGGACTGCCTTATGAGTCAAGTATGTTGGGTCTTTACTGAAATAATTTAGAAGAATGAGAGGCAACCTTAATGATACAAGATTCTAAGGGTACATAGAACAATACAGCGCAGAACAGGCCCTTTGGCACTCGATGTTGCGCCGACTGAACTATTCTCAGCTTGATCCCCCTACACTATCCCAAAATCATTCATGGGCTTATCTAAGGATTGTTTAAATCTCCCTAATGTGGCTGAGTTGACTACATTAGCAGGTAGGGCACTCCACGCCCTTACCACACTCTGCGTAAAGAAACAGCGTACTTGACAGGGTAGCTGGAGAAAGGTTGTTGCTTCACTTTGTGGGAGAATCTTAGACCAAATTACAGAGGAGGAAGTGCTGGATGTTTTGAAATAGTTAAAGGTGGATAAATCCCCAGGATCTGATCAGGTGTACCCCAGAACTCTGTGGGAAGCTAGAGAAGTGATAGCTGGGCCTCTTGCTGAGATATTTGTATCATCGATAGTCACAGGTGAGGTGCTGGAAGACTGGAGGTTGGCAAACATGGTGCCACTGTTTAAGAAGGGTGGTAAAGACAAGCCAGAAAACGATAGACCTGTGAGCCTGACATCGGTGGTGGGCAAGTTGTTGGAGGGAATCCTGAGGGACAGGATTTACACGTATTTGGAAAGGCAAGGACCAATTAGGGAGAGTCAACATGCTTGGTGCATGGGAAATCATGTCTCACAAACTTGATTGAGTTTTTTGAAGAAGTAACAAAGAAGATTGATGAGAGCAGAGCAGTAGCTGTGATCTATATGGACTTCAGTAAGGCATTTGACAAGGTTCCCCATGGCAGACTGATTAGCAAGGCTAGATCTCATGGAATACAGGGAGAACTAGCCATTTGGATACAGAACTGGCTCAAAGGTAGAAGACAGAGGGTGGTGGTGGAGGGTTGTTTTTCAGACTGGAGGCCTGTGTCCAGTGGAGTGCCACAAGGATCGGTGCTAGGCCCTCTACTTTTTGTCATTTACATAAATGATTTGGACGCGAGCATAAGAGGTACAGTTAGTAAGTTTGCAGATGACACCAAAATTGGAGGTGTAATGGACAGAGAAGAGGGTTACCTCAGATTACAACAGAATCTGAACCAGATGGGCCAATGGGCTGAGAAGTGGCAGATAGAGTTTAATTCAGATAAATGCGAGGTGCTGCATTTTGGGAAAGCAAATCTTAGCAGGATTTATACACTTAATGTAAGGTCCTAGGGAGTGTTACTGAACAAAGAGACCTTGGAGTGCAGGTTCATAGATCCTTCAAAGTGGAGTTGTAGGTAGATAGGATAGTGAAGGCGGCGTTTGGTATGCTTTCCATTATTGGTCAGAGCATTGAGTACAGGAGTTGGGAGGTCATGTTGTGGCTGTACAGGACATTGGTTAGGCCACTGTTGGAATATTGCGTGCAATTCTGGTCTCCTTTCTATCGGAAAGATGTTGTGAAACATGAAAGGGTTCAGAAAAGATTGACAAGGATGTTGCCAGTGTTGGAGAATTTGAGCTATAGGGAGAGGCTGAATAGGCTGGGGCTGTTTTCCCTGGAGCGTCGGAGGTTTTCAAAATTATGAGGGGCATGGATAGGATAAATAGACAAAGTCTTTTCCTTGGGGTCGGGGAGTCCAGAACTAGAGGGCAGAGGTATAGGGTGAGAGGGGAAAGGTATAAAGGAGACCCAAGGGGCAACATTTTCACACCGAGGGTGGTATATATATGGAATGAGCTGCCAGAGGATGTGGTGGAGGCTGGTACAATTGCAACATTTAAGAGGCATTTGGATGGGTATATGAATAGGAAGGGTTTGGAGGGATATGAGCCTGGTTGCTGGCAGGTAGGACTAGATTAGATTGGGTTGGGATATCTGGTCGGTGTGGACAGGTTGGACCGAAGGGTCTGTTTCCATGCTGTACATCTCTATGACTCAGAATAAGGTTTTATTCATTTAAGATTGAGTTGGAGAGTTTTTTTTTTTTCTCAGAAGGTAGTGAGTCTATGGATTTCTTCTACGTTGACAGGCTAACGAGGGGAGAGGCCATTTTGGATTTGGTGCTCGGCAATGAGCCAGGGCAGGTGTCAGATCTTGTGGTGGGAGAGCATTTTGATGACAGTGACCACAACTGCCTCACATTCTACATAGTTATGGAGAAGGAGAGAAGCAGGCACAATGGGAGGATATTTAATTAGGGAAAAAGGAAGCTATGATGCTATCAGAGGTGAGTTGGGAAGCATGGACTGGGAGCAATTCCTCCATGGAAAGGGCACTATAGACATGTGGAGACTGTTTAAGGAACAGTTGTTGTGAGTGATGCACAAATGTGTTCCTCTGAGATAGGCAAGAAGGGGTAAGATAAAGGAACCTTGGATGACAAGAGCGGAGGAGCTTCTTATCAAAAGAAACAAGGCAGCTTACGTAAGGTGAAGGAAGGAAGGGTCTTGCTCAGCTCTAGAGGATTACATACACGCGAGGAAGCAGCTCAAAAATGGTCTGAAGGGAGCCAGGAAGGGACACGAGAAAAGCTTGGCAGGAAGGATTAGGGAGAATCCAAAGGCATTTTACACATATGTGAGGAATAAGAGAATGATCAAAGAAAGAGTAGGGCTGATCAGGGCGAGCAAAGGGAACTTGTGTATAGAGTCTGAGGTGGTAGGGGAAGCCCTAAATGAGTTTTTTGCTTCTGTCTTTACTAAAGAAAAGGGCCTTGTAGTGAATGAAACCATTGAGGAGCATGTAAGCATGCTGGAACAGATAGAGATTGAGGAAGCTGATGTGTTGAAAATTTTGACAAACATTAAGATTGACAAGTCGCCAGGGCCAGACCAGATTTGTCCTCGGCTGCTTTGGGAAGGGAGAAATGTGATTGCTTCGCCGCTTGCGAAGATCTTTGCATCCTTGCTCTCCACCGGAATTGTACTTGAGGACGAGAGGGAGGCAAATGTAATTCCTCTCTTCAAGAAAGGAAATAGGGAAATCCCCAATTACAGACCAGTCAGTCTCACGTCTGTCGTGTGCAAGGTGTTAGAAAGGATTCTGAGGGATAGGATTTATGACCATCTGGAAGAGCATGGCTTGATTAAATGCAATCAACACGGCTTTGAGAGGGGCAGGTCATGCCTCACAAATCTTGTTGAGTTATTTGAGGATGTTACTAGACAAGTTGATGAGGGTCGAGCAGTGAATGTGGTGTATATGGACTTCAGCAAGGCATTTGATAAGATTCCCCATGGTAGGCTTGTTCAGAAGGTCAGGAGGAATGGGATATAGGGAAATTTAGCTGTCTGGATACAGAATTGGCTGGTCGACAGAAGACACAGAGTGGTAGTGGAAGGAAAGTATTCTGCCTGGAAGTCAGTGTTGAGTGGTGTTCCACAGGGTTCTGTTCTTGGGCCTCTGCTCTTAGTAATTTTTATTATTGACTTGGATGAGGAGATTGAAGGATGGGTTAGCAAGTTTGCAGATGACACAAAGGTTGGAGGTGTCGTTGACAGTATAGAGGATTGTTGTAGGCTGCAGCGTGACATTGACAGGATGCAGAAATGGACTGAGAGGTGGCAGATGGAGTTCAACCTGGATAAATGCGAAGTGATGCATTTTGGAAGGTCGAACTTGAAAGTTGAGTACAGGATTAAAGACAGGATTCTTGGCAGTGTGGAGGAACAGCAGGATCTTGGTGTGCAGGTACATAGATCCCTTAAAATTGCCACCCAAGTGGACAGGGTTGTTAAGAAAGCATATGGTGTTTTGGCTTTCATTAACAGGGGGATTGAGTTTAAGAGCCGTGAGATCTTGTTGCAGCTCTATAAAACTTTGGTTAGACCGCACTTGGAATACTGTGTCCAGTTCTGGTCGCCCAATTATAGGAAAGATGTGGATGCTTTGGAGAGGGTTCAGGGGAGGTTTACCAGGATGCTGCCTGGAACGGAGGGCTTATCTTACAAAGAGAGGTTGACTGAACTCGGACTTTTTTCATTGGAAAAAAGGAAGAGAGGGGACCTAATTGAGGAGTACAAGACAATGAGAGGCATAGATAGAGTTGATAGCCAGAAACTTTTTCCCAGGGCAGAAATTGTTAACACGAGGGGTCATAGTTTGAAGCTGTTTGGCGGAAAGTGTAGAGGGGATGTCAGAGGCGGGTTCTTTACACAGAGAGTTGAGAGAGCATGGAATGCGTTGCCAGCAGCAGTTGTGGAAGCGAGGTCATTGGGGATATTTAAGAGACTGCTGGACATGTATATGGTCACAGAAATTTTGAGGGTTTGTACATTAGGTTTACCTTACATGAGGATGAATGGTGGGCACAACATCGTGGGCTGAAGGGCCTGTTCTGTGCTGTACTGTTCTATGTCCTATTCTTGACTACAAGAGCTGATGAAGCTGTAAATCATTAAGTATATTCAAGGCTGAGATAGACAAGTTTTTAAATCTGTCAGAGAATAGAAGGTTTCGGGAAAAGGACAGGAAACTGGATTTGAGGATCATTAGATAAACCATGACCTCGTTGAACAGTGGAGCAGACACAATGGGCTGCTTCTGCTCTTCCAACTGATCGTTTCAGTCATTAGGACAGGAATGGATCGGTTTTTGCTGAGACACAGCAGTACCTCATAGGTCTTGGGCTCAACTTCCTGACTCCTGGAAGGGCAACTGCAACAGCAGGGACAGACGCCCATTTGTTGGGATGTGGGTCAACAGATACTGGTCAGCTCAAGAGCTCTGGATTCTTGAAAGCAAACGATTAGGGTTTGATAACACAATTAGTGGGCGGCACAGTGGTTAGCACTGCTGCCTCACACCGCCAGAGACCCGGGTTCAATTCCCGCCTCAGGCGACTGACTGTGTGGAGTTTGCACATTCTCCCTGTGTCTGCGTGGGTTTCCTCCGGGTGCTCCGGTTTCCTCCCACAGTCCAAAGATGTGCAGGTCAGGTGAATTGGCCATGCTAAATTTCCCGTAGTGTTAGGTAAGGGGTAAATGTAGGGGTATGGGTGGGTTACGCTTCGGCGGGTCCCTGTATCATTACTAGGGAAGATTATTTATGCCTACATGTCACTAAAGGGGTAAAATTGTATCCGTGCCTAAGCTGCCCCTGACAAGTAGTTCTAAAAGATAGAAATAATGCAGATGCAACATTCTGCTTGTGGAATTCTGCAGGAGTTCAGTCGATAGTGCAGTGTTCCTTTAAACACGACAAAAGCAATAAACCAAAAATTTAACATTTTACTGTTAAGGTAGAAACTGAAATGCAAACTTTACTGTGTCAGTGAGCACAGAAAACTTTATACTTAAAAATGATTCAAAACCAACAAGTCAATTACTTATACACCATTTAGTTGTTTAATTAAGAAAAAATAATGTTACCTTCAGCTAGGGTTATGGCCTCCATAACCTTAACAGGAAGGGAAGATCCGAAACTCCTGATTTCATAGCTGAGTGTCTCACCCACTGTTTGATACTGTGCTCCTCTGGTTGGGGTTGAACTTGAGGAAAAAAAAATTCCAGTCAAAATTTTCAATTGGTACATTGAAAACAAATGCCATTATACTTGGTCAAAATATATTCTTACTGTTTAAACATAGCAAATTAGTTAGAAACAATAGCAAATATTCGGCACCAAAAAAAAAACCCTTTCTAATTTCAGTGCCAAAGGAATTCACAGGTCAGAATGTCTAACTCTTCTATGGTGAATTTTAGACAATTACAATAGCAACCAGCATCTGAGTAATCCCACTGTATTATAAAAAGAGATTAGACGAGAGAAAGCGCGCGCGAGACAGCGGGGGAACGAGAACGAGAGAGAACGAGAACGAGAGAGAACGAGAACGAGAGAGAACGAGAACGAGAGAGAACGAGAACGAGAGAGAACGAGAACGAGAGAGAACGAGAACGAGAGAGAACGAGAACGAGAGAGAACGAGAACGAGAGAGAACGAGAACGAGAGAGAACGAGAACGAGAGAGAACGAGAACGAGAGAGAACGAGAACGAGAGAGAACGAGAACGAGAGAGAACGAGAACGAGAGAGAACGAGAACGAGAGAGAACGAGAACGAGAGAGAACGAGAACGAGAGAGAACGAGAACGAGAACGAGAGAGAACGAGAACGAGAACGAGAGAGAACGAGAACGAGAGAGAACGAGAACGAGAGAGAACGAGAACGAGAGAGAACGAGAACGAGAGAGAACGAGAACGAGAGAGAACGAGAACGAGAGAGAACGAGAACGAGAGAGAACGAGAACGAGAGAGAACGAGAACGAGAACGAGAGAGAACGAGAACGAGAACGAGAGAGAACGAGAACGAGAACGAGAGAGAGAACGAGAACGAGAACGAGAGAACGAGAACGAGAGAGAGAACGAGAACGAGAACGAGAACGAGAGAACGAGAGCGAGAACGAAGAGAACGAGAACGAGAGAACGAGAACGAGAGAACGAGAACGAGAGAACGAGAACGAGAGAACGAGAACGAGAGAACGAGAACGAGAGAACGAGAACGAGAGAGAGAGAACGAGAACGAGAGAGAGAGAGAGAACGAGAACGAGAGAGAGAGAGAGAACGAGAGAGAGAGAGAGAACGAGAGAGAGAGAGAGAACGAGAGAGAGAGAGAGAACGAGAGAGAGAGAGAGAACGAGAGAGAGAGAGAGAACGAGAGAGAGAACGAGAACGAGAGAGAGAACGAGAACGAGAACGAGAACGAGAGAACGAGAGCGAGAACGAGAGAACGAGAACGAGAGAACGAGAACGAGAGAACGAGAACGAGAGAACGAGAACGAGAGAACGAGAACGAGAGAGAGAGAACGAGAACGAGAGAGAGAGAACGAGAACGAGAGAGAGAGAGAGAACGAGAGAGAGAGAGAGAACGAGAGAGAGAGAGAGAACGAGAGAGAGAGAGAGAACGAGAGAGAGAGAGAGACGAGAGAGAGAGAGAGAACGAGAGAGAGAGAGAGAACGAGAGAGAGAGAGAGAACGAGAGAGAGAACGAGAGAGAGAGAACGAGAACGAGACGAGAGAGAGAGAACGAGAGAGAGAGAGAACGAGAGAGAGAGAGAGAACGAGAGAGAGAGAGAGAACGAGAGAGAGAGAGAGAACGAGAGAGAGAGAGAGAACGAGAGAGAGAGAGAGAACGAGAGAGAGAGAGAGAACGAGAGAGAGAGAGAGAACGAGAGAGAGAGAGAGAGAACGAGAGAGAGAGAGAGAGAACGAGAGAGAGAGAGAGAACGAGAGAGAGAGAGAGAACGAGAGAGAGAGAGAGAGAGAACGAGAGAGAGAGAGAGAGAACGAGAGAGAGAGAGAGAACGAGAGAGAGAGAGAGAGAACGAGAGAGAGAGAGAGAGAACGAGAGAGAGAGAGAGAGAACGAGAGAGAGAGAGAGAGAGAACGAGAGAGAGAGAGAGAGAACGAGAGAGAGAGAGAGAGAGAACGAGAGAGAGAGAGAGAGAGAACGAGAGAACGAGAGAGAGAGAGAGAGAACGAGAGAGAGAGAGAGAACGAGAGAGAGAGACGAGAGAACGAGAGAGAGAACGAGAGAACGAGAGAGAGAGCACGAGAGAACGAGAGAGAGAGCACGAGAGACGAGAGAGAGAGCACGAGAGAGAGAGAGAGCACGAGAGAGAGAGAGAGACACGAGAGAGAGAGAGAGCACGAGAGAGAGAGAGAGCACGAGAGAGAGAGAGAGCACGAGGAGAGAGAGAGAGCACGAGAGAGAGAGAGAGCACGAGAGAGAGAGAGAGCACGAGAGACGAGAGAGAGAACGAGAGAGAGAGAGAGCACGAGAGAGAGAGAGAGCACGAGAGAGAGAGAGAGCACGAGAGAGAGAGAGAGCACGAGAGACGAGAGAGCACGAGAGAGAGAGAGAGCACGAGAGAGAGAGAGAGCACGAGAGAGAGAGAGAGCACGATAGAGAGAGAGAGCACGAGAGAGAGAGAGAGCACGAGAGAGAGAGAGAGCACGAGAGAGAGAGAGAGCACGAGAGAGAGAGAGAGCACGAGAGAGAGAGAGAGCACGAGAGAGAGAGAGAGCACGAGAGAGAGAGAGAGCACGAGAGAGAGAGAGAGCACGAGAGAGAGAGAGAGCACGAGAGAGAGAGAGAGCACGAGAGAGAGAGAGAGCACGAGAGAGAGAGAGAGCACGAGAGAGAGAGAGAGCACGAGAGAGAGAGAGAGCACGAGAGAGAGAGAGAGCACGAGAGAGAGAGAGAGCACGAGAGAGAGAGAGAGCACGAGAGAGAGAGAGAGCACGAGAGAGAGAGAGAGCACGAGAGAGAGAGAGAGCACGAGAGAGAGAGAGAGCACGAGAGAGAGAGAGAGAGAGCACGAGAGAGAGAGAGAGCACGAGAGAGAGAGAGAGCACGAGAGAGAGAGAGAGCACGAGAGAGAGAGAGAGCACGAGAGAGAGAGAGAGCACGAGAGAGAGAGAGAGCACGAGAGAGAGAGAGAGCACGAGAGAGAGAGAGAGCACGAGAGAGAGAGAGAGCACGAGAGAGAGAGAGAGCACGAGAGAGAGAGAGAGCACGAGAGAGAGAGAGAGCACAGCGAGAGAGAGAGAGCAGAGCAGCCACGAGAGAGAGAGAGAGCACGAGAGAGAGAGAGAGCACGAGAGAGAGAGAGAGCACGAGAGAGAGAGAGAGCACTAGCGAGAGAGAGAGAGAGCACGAGAGAGAGAGAGAGCACGAGAGAGAGAGAGAGCACGAGAGAGAGAGAGAGCACGAGAGAGAGAGAGAGCACGAGAGACGAGAGAGAGAGCACGAGAGAGAGAGAGAGCACGAGAGAGAGAGAGAGCACGAGAGAGAGAGAGAGCACGAGAGAGAGAGAGAGCACGAGAGAGAGAGAGCACGAGAGAGAGAGAGCACGAGAGAGAGAGAGAGCGAGAGAGAGAGAGCACGAGAGAGAGAGAGAGCACGAGAGAGAGAGAGAGCACGAGAGAGAGAGAGAGCACGAGAGAGAGAGAGAGCACGAGAGAGAGAGAGAGCACGAGAGAGAGAGAGAGCACGAGAGAGGCACGAGAGAGAGAGAGAGCACGAGAGAGAGAGAGAGAGCACGAGAGAGAGAGAGAGCACGAGAGAGAGAGAGAGAGCACGAGAGAGAGAGAGAGCACGAGAGAGAGAGAGAGAGCACGAGAGAGAGAGAGAGAGCTACGAGAGAGAGAGAGAGAGCACGAGAGAGGAGAGAGAGCAGCACGAGAGAGAGAGAGAGCACGAGAGAGAGGAGAGAGAGCAGACGAGAGAGAGAGAGAGCACGAGAGAGAGAGAGAGCACGATGAGAGAGAGAGAGCAGCACGAGAGAGAGAGAGAGCACGAGAGAGAGAGAGAGCAGGCGAGAGAGAGAGGAGCAACGAGAGAGAGAGAGAGAGAGCAGACGAGAGAGAGAGGAGCAAGACGGAGAGAGAGAGAGAGCACGAGAGAGAGAGAGAGAGAGCACGAGAGAGGAGGAGAGAGAGCACGAGAGAGAGAGAGCAGAACGAGAGAGAGAGAGCAAGAACGAGAGAGAGGAGAGAGGAGAGCACGAGAGAGAGAGAGAGCACGAGAGAGAGAGAGAG